>NC_068422.1:26523895-27148895 GCF_023373465.1 Oncorhynchus keta
TTTAGTCCGTAATAAGCTCCTTTGTCTTGCCAATGTTGAGGGAGAGGTTGTTGTCCTGGCATGACACTGCCAGGTCTCTGACCTCTTCCCTATAGGATGTCTCATCGTCTTTGGTGATCAGGCTGACCACCATCTTATCATCTGCAAACTTGATTATGGTGTTGCAGTCGTGTGCGGCCACACAGTCGTGGGTGAACAGGGAGTACAGGAGGGGACTAAGCACTCACCCATGAGGGGCCACTGTGTTGAGGGTCAGCATGGCGGATGTGTTGTTGTCTATCCTCAGCACCTGGGGGAGGCCCGTCAGGAAGTCCAGAATCCACTTGCAGAGGGAAGTGCTCTGAGTACACGTCCTGGTTTTCCATCTGGCCCTGCTGTCTTGTGAATGTTAACCTTTTTAAAAGCGGCAGCTCTAGCCTTTAGCTTAGTGCGGATGTTGCCTGTATTCAATGGCTTCTGGTTGGGATATGTACGTACTGTCTCTATAGTCAATGCACTTATTAATGATGCCATCAATATATCCCAGAACGTATTCCAGTCTGTGCTAGCGAAACAGTCCTGTAGCTTAGCATCTACTCAGACTTCCTGTTTGAGTTTCTGCTTTTAAGCAGGAATCAGGAGGGCAGAGTTATGGTCAGATTTGCCAAATGGAGGGTGAGAGCTTTGTATGCATCTCTGTGTGTGGAGTAAAGGTGAACTTCAGTTATTTTTCCTCTAGTTGCACAGGTGACATGCTGATAGTAATGAAGTAAAGCAGATTTTTCTGCATTAAAATCACTGGCTGCTCGGAGCTCCGCCTCTGGATGTGCTTTTTATTTTTTGCTTATGTCCTCATACAGCTTGTTGAGTGTGGTCTTATTGCCATCATTGGTTTGTGGTGGTAATTAGATAGCTATGAAAAATATAGATGACAACTCTCTTGGCAACTGGTATGTTCTACAGTTTCTACAGTTAGTCTAACTCAGATGAGCAGAACCTTGATACTTCCTTATTATTAGAGATTGCGCACCAGTCTGTTGACAAAGAGACACACCCTACCCCCACCCCACCCTCACATGTCTTACCCGACGCTGCTGTTCTGTCCTGCTAATGCATGGATTACCCAACTAACTGTATAGGTCCGTGGGGCGACGCTGAGTTGGCCTAGCTTCGCCTGGGTTAGGGAGGACTTGGCCGGCAGGGATGTCCTTGTCTCATCGCGCACCAGTGACTCCTGTGGCGGGCCGGGCGCAGTGCACGCTAACCAAGGTTGCCAGGTGCACGGTGTTTCCTCCGACACATTGGTGCGGCTGGCTTCCGTGTTGGATGCGCGCTGTGTTAAGAAGCAGTGCGGCTTGGTTGACTCAACCTTCGTCTCTCCCGAGCCCGTACGGGATATGTAGAGATGAGACAAGATAGTATCTACTAAAACAATTGGATACCATGAAATTGGGGAGAGAAATGGGTAAAAGAAAAAATAAATACAATTACAAATATTTTTCCACCTGCACAGGTGTCATAAATTCACAAATAGCAATTAAATATTTACTTATTTTTTGAAAATCTTACTCTGATTTGTCATCCAAAGGGTCCCAGCTATAACATGTAGTGCAGTTTTGTTAGATACAATCCTTCCTTATATCCCAAATAGTCAGTTTAGTTGGCAATATTTGAGTAATCCACTCGTTCAACATGGCAAAGATAGGAATCCAAAAATCTACCCTTAAACTTTGTTTCAACAAGTCAAAATATGTTTCTGTTTAATCCTCAGATAACCTAAAATGGAATCAAACTATAATATTTATTTCGGAAAGAAGTATGTTCAATAGGAAACCAATATTATCAGGTGTGCGTTGTCTTCATGTCGCGCGCACACACGAATTTCCAAGACTGTGTCCCTGTAGTAAAACTCATTATTCTTACTTGTTTTGGAAAAAACAAGCCTGAAACCTGGAGCATTGAGTTCTGACACCTAGTGGAAACCATAGGAATTGCATACTGGGAGCGAGATTTCATTATTTTCCTATACGTTCCATTGCAAAAGCATGGGCTCTCCAAAAAAAAACACAGTTTTTTTGTTGTTCTATTTTCTCCTAACATAACTATTGAGTTATAGACTCCTACATTATTTTAACATTTCTACAAACTACAAAGTGTCTTAATTCCAATGGGATCAGTTATATGCCTATTCTGGCTTCAGGACCTGAGCAACAGGCAGTTTACTTTGGGCACGTCAGTCAGGCGGAAATTGAGAAAAAGGACCCTAGCCTGAAGAAGTTTTAACAGGTGTGCCTTAATTTGTGGAATTTCTTTCCTTCTTTAATTAATAATGAGAAGTATATCTTTAATTCTGTAAATAACAATATCTTTTATCAATGTTTATTTTGAGTATTTCTGCTAAAATCACTGGATGTTTTGGAATCAAAACATTACTGCACGTAAGGCGCCAATGTAAACAGAGATTTTTTGGATATAAATATGCACATTATCGAACAAATCATACATGTATTGTGTAACATGATGTCCTATGAGTGTCATCTGATGAAGATCATCAGAGGTTAGTGATTAATTTTATCTATATTTCTGCTTTTTGTGACTCCTATCTTTGGCTGGAAAAATGGCAGTGTGTTTTTTTGACTTGGCTATGACCTAACATAATCATATGTTTATCTGTAAAGCATTTTTTAAATCAGACACGATGGGTAGATTAACTTCTTCGATATAGGGGGCGCTCTTTTAATTTTTGGAGAATTTTTTTTTCCCGTTTTAAACAAGATATTTTGTCACGAAAAGATGCTCGACTATGCATATAATTGACAACTTTGCAAGGAAAACACTCTGACGTTTCCAAAACTGCAAAGATATTATCTGTGAGTGCCACAGAACTGATGCTACAGGCGAAACCAAGATGAAATTTCAAACAGGAAATGGCCCAGATTTTGAAGGTGCTGTGTTCCAATGTCTCCTTATATGGCTGTGAATGCGCCAGGAATGAGCCTACACTTTCTGTCATTTCCCCAAGGTGTCTGCAGCATTGTGACGTATTTGTAGGCATATCATTGGAAGAGACTACATTTACCAGGTGCCCGCTTGGTGTCCTCCGTCTAAATTATTGCGTAATCTCCAGCTGCATTTTTCCATTTGCTCCAGAGGAGAAACCCAACTGCCACGAATGATTTATCATCGAATAGATATGTGAAAAACACATTGAGGATTGATTCTAAACAATGTTTGCCATGTTTCTGTCAATATTATGGAGTTAATTTGGAAAAAAGTTAGGCGTTGTAATGACTGATTTTTTTTGTTTGTTTTTTTGCCAAACGTGATGAACAAAACGGAGCGATTTCTCCTACACAAATAACATTTTTCGAAAAACTGAACATTTGCTATCTAACTGAGAGTCTCCTCATTGAAAACATCCGAAGTTCTTCAAAGGTAAATTATTTTATTTGAATGCTTTTCTTGTTTTTGTGAAAATGTTGCCTGCTGAATGATAGGCTTAATGATATGCTAGCTATCAATACTCTTACACAAATGCTTGTGTAGCTATGGTTGAAAAGCATATTTAGAAAATTTGAGATGAGATGACAGTGTTGTTAACAAAAGGCTAAGCTTGTGAGTGAATATATTTCTTTCATTTCATTTGTGATTTTCATGAATAGTTAACGTTGCGTTATGGTAATGAGCTTGAGGCTATTATTACGCTCCCGGATACGGGATTGCTCGATGCAAGAAGTTAACAAGATGTTTATCTTTCATTTGCTGTATTGGACTTGTTAATGTATGAAAGGTACATATTTCAAAAAATAGCTAGGAAGGTTAATGTAACCGCTGTGTCAGATTTCAAAAGAAGTTTACGGAAAAAGCATAATCTGAGAACGGCATTCAGATCCCAAAACACCATTTTGGAATCAACAAAGTTAGAAACAACACCATAAATATTCCAAATATAATATTCCATATAATGTCCATATAATGTTCCAACCGGAGAATTCCATTAGTAGAAAAGCACTGGAACGAGAGGTAACTCTGTCAAATCAAATCAAATCAAATCAAATCAAATTTTATTTGTCACATACACATGGTTAGCAGATGTTAAATGCGAGTGTAGCGAAATGCTTGTGCTTCTAGTTCCGACAATGCAGTGATAACCAACAAGTAATCTAACTAACAATTCCAAAACTACTGTCTTATACACAGTGTAAGGGGATAAGGAATATGTACATAAGGATATATGAATGAGTGATGGTACAGAGCAGCATACAGTAGATGGTATCGAGTACAGTATATACATATGAGATGAGTGTGTAGACAAAGTAAACAAAGTGGCATAGTTAAAGTGGCTAGTGATACATGTGTTACATAAGGATGCAGTCGATGATGTAGAGTACAGTATATACATATGCATATGAGATGAATAATGTAGGGTAAGTAACATTATATAAGGTAGCATTGTTTAAAGTGGCTAGTGATATATTTACATAATTCCCATCAATTCCCATTATTAAAATGGCTGGAGTTGGGTCAGTGTCAATGACAGTGTGTTGGCAGCAGCCACTCACACTGTTAGTGGTGGCTGTTTAACAGTCTGATGGCCTTGAGATAGAAGCTGTTTTCAGTCTCTCGGTCCCAGCTTTGATGCACCTGTACTGACCTCGCCTTCTGGATGATAGCGGGGTGAACAGGCAGTGGTTCGGGTGGTTGATGTCCTTGATGATCTTTATGGCCTTCCTGTAACAACGGGTGGTGTAGGTGTCCTGGAGGGCAGGTAGTTTGCCCCGGTGATGCGTTGTGCAGTCCTCACTACCCTCTGGAGAGCCTTACGGTTGAGGGCGGAGCAGTTGCCGTACCAGGCGGTGATACAGCCCGCCAGGATGCTCTCGATTGTGCATCTGTAGAAGTTTGTGAGTGCTTTTGGTGACAAGCCGAATTTCTTCAGCCTCCTGAGGTTGAATAGGCGCTGCTGCGCCTTCTTCACGACGCTGTCAGTGTGAGTGGACCAATTCAGTTTGTCTGTGATGTGTATGCCGAGGAACTTAAAACTAGCTACCCTCTCCACTACTGTTCCATCGATGTGGATAGGGGGTGTTCCCTCTGCTGTTTCCTGAAGTCCACAATCATCTCCTTAGTTTTGTTGACGTTGAGTGTGAGGTTATTTTCCTGACACCACACTCCGAGGGCCCTCACCTCTTCCCTGTAGGCCGTCTCGTCGTTGTTGGTAATCAAGCCTACCACTGTTGTGTCGTCCGCAAACTTGATGATTGAGTTGGAGGCGTGCGTGGCCACGCAGTCGTGGGTGAACAGGGAGTACAGGAGAGGGCTCAGAACGCACCCTTGTGGGGCCCCGTGTTGAGGATCAGCGGGGGGAGGAGATGTTGTTGCCTACCCTCACCACCTGGGGGCGGCCCGTCAGGAAGTCCAGTACCCAGTTGCACAGGGCGGGGTCGAGACCCAGGGTCTCGAGCTTGATGACGAGCTTGGAGGGTACTATGGTGTTGAATGCCGAGCTGTAGTCGATGAACAGCATTCTCACATAGGTATTCCTCTTGTCCAGGTGGGTTAGGGCAGTGTGCAGTGTGGTTGAGATTGCATCGTCTGTGGACCTATTTGGGCGGTAAGCAAATTGGAGTGGGTCTAGGGTGTCAGGTAGGGTGGAGGTGATATGGTCCTTGACTAGTCTCTCAAAGCACTTCATGATGACGGAAGTGAGTGCTACGGGCGGTAGTCGTTTAGCTCAGTTACCTTAGCTTTCTTGGGAACAGGAACAATGGTGGCCCTCTTGAAGCATGTGGGAACAGCAGACTGGTATAGGGATTGATTGAATATGTCCGTAAACACACCGGCCAGCTGGTCTGCGCATGCTCTGAGGGCGCGGCTGGGGATGCCGTCTGGGCCTGCAGCCTTGCGAGGGTTAACACGTTTAAATGTCTTACTCACCTCGGCTGCAGTGAAGGAGAGACCGCATGTTTCCGTTGCAGGCCGTGTCAGTGGCACTGTATTGTCCTCAAAGCGGGCAAAAAAGTTATTTAGTCTGCCTGGGAGCAAGACATCCTGGTCCGTGATAGGAGCACGCGTCATGAGACCGAGGCTCTCTGCCAGACCACTGACTCAAAGAGGTCTTATGATCCCCTCCTTTATAGTAGAATCTTAATTAAAGTTTTTAAAGGCGCTTGACATCTAAGTGGAAGCCGTAGGAAGTGCAACTTTGTCCATATCGCAATGTGTATTCGGTAGGCAAAGCTTTGAAAAACTACAACACTCAGATGTCCCACTTCCTGGTTGGATTTTTCTCAGGTTTTTGCCTGCCATATGAGTTATATTCACAGACATCATTCAAACAGTTTTAGAAACTTCAGAGTGTTTTCTATCCAATACTAATAATATTATGCATATATTAGCATCTGGGACAGAGTAGGAGGCAGTTCACTCTTGGCACGCTATTCATCCAAAAGTGAAAATGCTGCCCCCTATCCCAAAAAGTTTAATACGTTTGAGCCAATCGATACATCAACATCAACTGCTCAGAGGAGTCTGCGTGAATCAGGCATTCATGGTCGAATTGCTGCAAAGAAACCACTACTAAAGGACACCAACAGGAAGAAGAGACTTGCTTGGGCATAGAAACACGAGCAATGGACATTAGACCGGTGGAAATCTGTCCTTTGGTCTGATGATTCCAAATGTGTCTTTGTGAGATGCAGAGTAGGTAAATGGATGATCTTTGCATGTGTGGTTCCCACCATGAACCATGGAGGAGGAGGTGTGATGGTGTGGGGGTGATTTGCTAGTGACACTGTCTGTGATTTATTTAGAATTCAAGGGACACTTAACCAGCATGGCTACCACAGCATTCTGCAGCGATAGCCATCCCATCTGGTTTGTGCTTAGTGGGACTATCATTTGTTTTTCAACAGGAAAATTACCCAACACACCTCCAGGCTGTATAAGGGCTATTTGAGCCCATACACATGGCTCAAATAGAGTGATGGAGTGCTGCATCAGATGACCTGGCCTCCACAATCACCTGACCTCAACCGCAGAGTGAAGGAAAAGCAGCCAACAAGTGCTCATCATATGTGCGAACTCCTTCAAGACTGTTGGAAAGCATTCCAGGTGAAGCTGGTTGAGAGAATGCCAAGCGTGTGCAAAACTGCCATCAAGGCAACGGATGGCTACTTTGAAGAATCTCAGATATAAAATGTATTTTGATTTGTTTAACACTTTTTGGTTAATACATGATTCCATATGTGTTATTTCATAGTTTTGATGTCTTCACTATTATTCTACAATGTAGACTATAGTAAAAATAAAGAACAACTCTTGAATGAGTAGATGTTCCAAACTTTAAACTGGTACTGTATGCAAAATATTTTAAACATACTGTAGCTGGGGTTTAATGTGGTCTAAACTCAGTGCTCTTGAATGTGAGACAAATTCCTGTTAAAGGCTAAATAAATGAACTGAATTGAAATGAGCCCCATCCCTCAACTTCATAGCAAACCAAGTGTTTATTGAAAAACATATCTACGTGTCTTTATCGTAAATTAACATGTTAGAAATGTTTTATAACTCTTTATTGAGAACCTTCAATGATGTGTGGCCACTTTGATGTTGGTATAACATAAATGTCTTTGACACCGCTGGCCTAAGATGCCAGACTTACTGAAGACTTTCCTGTTTAGCTGAGTTTAGTTGTGATTTAAGGTGCTGACTGATCTCTCAGAGTATGTGGTGTTGTTGATGTGTAAATGTGTTTATATTTGTTCTGGTTGGAAGAGAAGTCTGTAAATGTATATTTATAGGTGTATAAATTGGACTGCCGCGATGGAGCTGGCTGTGAACTGATGGACTGTTTGGTGTTAGTTTGAGAGCTGGACGGACACACACACACACACACACACACACACACACACACACACACACACACACACACACACACACACACACACACACACACACACACACACACACACACACACACACACACACACACACACACACACACACACACACACACACACACACACACACACACTTATACAGCATCTTCAATGCAATGAAAATATGTCTGCACAGGTTTAGCATTGTGTGTGTGTGTCTGGTGTGTATGTGTCTGGTTTGTGTCACTACCCCTTTTGTTTATAACGTATAGTCCATCCCATATGCCACCTCCGATGTTCTTTGGTTATGGATATGACATTATATTGCACAGTGAATATTAGATGTCAGTGTTTGGTTGCACATTACACTGTCAAACCAAGTTAAATGCATAGTATTTGGTGAGTGTTTGAATTTACAGTATATGCTGTACCTAGTGTGGCTGTGGACAGAGCAAGAAGCTATAGGAATGATGTATATACAGTATGTCTATCTTTTAAATGATAAACAATGTAACACACATGACCACACACACATATATATGCTCAAAGTGATAAGGATATGAGAGGAGTATAGAAGAACAGCAGAAAATATGTATTTGCATTTCCATGGTGAAACAAACCAACACTTGCTCATTAATAAAGTAGCTAAGCTCATTGTTTGGGAACACTATATGCTTATCTATCTATGTAACAGTATCATATTCAACCATCATATTCTATCATTGTGTATGCTGTTTCAACTGAGAAAGGATTAAGAATCTTCCATGACTAGCCTTCATTATCAACACTGATAAAATACTGTATGTACAGCAAATAGAGAGATGCAGAGCCATATTTATCTCTATCCACGGCTCTGGAGAGATAGTATACAAACCTTTTTATTGTGATCTTTTTGCTTCTCATGTATGTGACATCAGGTTGGTGAGTGTGTCTTTCTGGTGACTCTAAGCAGGTGATTTACAGCTCATATGGGGTGACCAGGTGAGACAGAGGAGGTGGACCTTTTTCAGCCTGTCGTAAGCACAGAGGAATAACTATTGTATAACAACGAACCACAAGACTTTCCCACCAGTATGTGGCTGGACTGGCCAGTGGGGTGGAGAGGGAGTGGTATAGTAGTGCATAACAAGTAACATCGCTGGGGGATGAGCCTGTGTAGGTGGTTGGGGGGAATGATGTGATTTCCAGGAAAAGAGAGAAGCCTTACTGTCAGATCCCAGCATACTGACCTTCTTCTGTGGCTACCCTTAAAAACATACAAATAATAATTGCATTTTTTTACAAGTCAGGCGCATGGTGTTCAGACACATGTGAAGTTTAACATGATCATTTTTCACGTGTTTGTCCCTCAAAATTCCACACATTACATTTATTCATTTTCACCACTTCCAGCTACATTTGGTCTCCCATTCAGGGATAGACCAGGACTGGCCCTGATGGGCTTCAGAGGGGTGAATGGTGCTATGTTGCTGGAATGAATGTGACAAAACCTGCAACTGGAAAAAAGGCAGTGTTCGCTTTAAGGCAAGCAACACTGAACTGTGCATGTTCTTTTCTGATTCATCCTGGTTTGAACCATATTCATAATTCTATTCCATATAATACTGTACAGTAATGCAGTTCAAACAAAAAGATTAGCCTACTGGAGCTTGTTTAATTTATTTATCCAGAGAGCATACAACTAGCTACATCTATGGGCTTTCATGTTTTTAGCCTACAGTATATAATATATGTGTTGCATAATGGCACAATCATTTAGGCTTTTGGGGGCTTGGGATCATTAAATATTGTTAATGTAGGGCTCATAACATGTATTTAATATATGGCTCAAAGGCTCAGGTAACGTCAGGTTTGAATGTTCATGCTGATCAAAACTCTAAACAAATCCAAATATATTTATATGCTTCATAATGCTTTCGAATGAGACTTCCAGTTTTAGCGGGAAACACTGGGTCACCCAGAAGAAAAGTGATTTATTCTCCGGATGGAACATTTGTGAAATACAGGGAAAATATTCAACCCTAATATTGACCCTCAGGGGTGGGTGCTTAGTCCCCTTCTTAGTCCCACTTGACAGTGGTAGGCCTGATCACAGATGATGATGAAACAGCCTATAGGGAGGAGGTCAGAGACCTGGCAGTGTGGTGCCAGGACAAAAACCTCTCCCTCAGTGTCAGCAAGACAAAGCAGCTGATCTTGGACTACAGGAAACGGAGGGCTGTAGTGTAGCAGGCTGAGAGTTTCAAGATCCTTGTTATCCACATCACTAAGGATCTATCATGGTCCAAACACATCAAAACAGTCGTGAAGAGTGCACAACAATGCCTCTTCCCCCTCAGGAGGCTGAAAAGATTTGGCATGGGCTCTTAGATCCTCAAAACGTTTTACAGCTGCACCATTGAGAGCATCTACACTGGCTGCATCACCACTTGGTATTGCAACAACTTGGCATCCGACCGCAAGGCCCTACAGAGGGTAATACGTATGGTTAGTACATCACTGGGGCTGAGAACACTGCCATCCAGGACCTCTGTACCTGGCGGTGTCAGAGGAAGGCCCTAAAAATGGTTGAAGACTCCAGGCACCCAAATCATAGAATATTCTCTCTGCTACCGCACAGCAAGCGGTACCGTTACACCAAGCCTGGAACTGACTGGACCATGAACAGCTTCTTCCCCTCCAAGCCATAAGACTGCTAAATAGTTAGTCCGGGTAGTTATATGGTTAACTATTTAACTATCGTTTTGCTCTTTTTTGACTCGTCACCTACGCTGCTACTACTCTTTACAGTCTGGCACTTTATTCCTCGTTAGTACCATCAGAAAGTATTCATTTGTTAAATAGTTTTTTTTTCTCACCCCCCTGAAAAAAATGGTTTATTAACTTGAATTTATTGATAATTAAATACAGAAATATCGAACTCCAGTGTAGATTTGGTGTATTAGGTGATTGTCCTGCTGAAATATGAAGAGTGTTACTCACTGATAGTGTTGGATTTGCACCAAACATTTGTATTCAGAAAAAGCGTTTTTTTTTTGGCAGTATTACATTTTAACACACATATACACACAATACCCCATAGTGACAATGTGAAAACATGTTTTTACAACGTTTTTTAAATGTATTATTCACCTTTGGTGGCCGTTACAGGTCTGAGTTTTTTGGGGTAAGTCTCTAAGAGCTTTGCACTCCTTGATTGTACAATATTATTCTTTTCAAAGTTCTTCCTCTGTCAAGTTGATTGTTGATCATTGCTAAACAGACATTTTCAAGTCTTGCATAGATTTCAAAGATGATTTAAGTCAAACTGTAACTAGGCTACTCAGGAACACTCAATGTCATCTTGATCAGCAACTCCAGTGTAGATTTGGACAGGTTTTTTTTTATCTCACAAGAAAACTCCCTAGTCCATAACTATAACACGATGCAGCCACCACTATGCTTCAAAATATGAATATTGGTAATCAGTGATGTGTCGTGTTGCATTTAGCTTTGTATTCAGGACAAAAAGTTAATTTCTTTGTCACATTTTTTTTCCAGTATTACTTAAGTGCCTGACCCCCATCCTTCTTATTCACAAAAAAAGAAACTCGGAGGCGGGTGAAGTGGAGGACCGAATGTACCCCTGACGCAGGGATTCGGAGACCTATGTTTCCATAGCCTCCGTATCTGCCTGTGAGAGGGGATACACGTGACTCCTGGGAAGTGCAGCGTCTACCAGGAGGTCTATCGCACAATCACCCCGTCGATGAGGTGGTAATTGAATTGCCTTCTTTTTGGAGAAGGCGAGAGCCAAATCAGCATATTCAGGGGGAATGCGCACGGTGGAGACCTGGTCTGGACTCCACACCGTTGTAGAACCTAAGGAAACCCCTAAACACCTACCTGAGCACTCTCGCAACCACCCCGTGAGAGCCCTCTGTGGCCAAGAAACAGTGGGGTTATGACAGGCTAACCAGGGTAGGCCTAGCACCACGGGAAATGCAGGAGAGTCAATGAGAAAGCGACTAATTCTCTTCGTATGACCCCTCTGCGCTACCATACCCAAAGGTGCGGTGACCTCCCTAATCACCCCTGACCCTAATGGTCGACTGTCTAAGGCGTGAACGGGGGAGGGCACATCCACGGGAAAAATGGGGGTCCCTAAACTATGAGCTTATGCTCTATCAATAAAATTCCCAGCTGCGCCTGAATCTACGAGCGCCTTATGCTGGGAATATGGGGAAAACTCAGGAAAAGTGACAGACACAAACATATGTGCAACAGAGGGCTCTAGGTGAGAATGGTGCCAGCTCACCTGGCGTGACGCCAGAGCGCCCTGCCTGTTGCCTCGATTCCCAGTGGAACCAACCCGGCACCGACTGGCAGTGTGACCTCTGAGGCCACAGATGGTGCACCGCCCCTCCCAGCTCCATCGGTATCGGAGAGGGGGTGCAGGAGGATGGAACTACCAGACTCCAATCTGGAAGTCCGCAAGTAGCCAGCAGGTTGTCCAGCCGGATGGACAGATCCACCAGCTGGTCGAACGTGAGGGTGGTGTCTCTGCAGACCAGCTCCCGACGGACGTCCTCTCGCAGACTGCAAAGATAATTGTCGATCAGGGCACTGTCGTTCCATCCCGCGCCGGCAGCAGCTGGTCGAAAGTGCATCTCCCTCTCTCAACATGGCGTTGGACGGCGTACACCCTCTCACGGTCCGATGGAGCCGGGTGGACGGTGGCCAGATAAAGGTTCAACTGCAACAAAAAACCCTGGTAGTTCGCAGCCCTCCCGACGTACTGCTGGGGTAAGGTTGCTTGGTTCAGGCGGGAAAGGGGCGCTCAAGAGAGACCCCGGTTGGGCTGGTGGAGATGCTGGAAAAACTCCCTGTCCCGATCCATGGCAGTGCTAATTTGGTAAAGCATTGCTGCATGCTCCTGGATGCGCTTCTCCATCTCAATGGCCGGGGTATCCTCTCCTGCTGACTCCATAGTGTGGTCAGAGATTCTGTAATGCGGTGCGTGCTGATGGCAGGGAAGTCAGGCGCAGGAGAATGGTGTGTACGAAGACGAGACAAAACATTTACATTTACATTTAAGTCATTTAGCAGACGCTCTTATCCAGAGCGACTTACAAATTGGTGCATTCACCTTATGACATCCAGTGGAACAGTCACTTTACAATAGTGCATCTAAATCTTAAAAGGGGGGGGTGAGAAGGATTACTTATCCTATCCTAGGTATTCCTTAAAGAGGTGGGGTTTCAGGTGTCTCCGGAAGGTGGTGATTGACTCCGCTGTCCTGGCGTCGTGAGGGAGTTTGTTCCACCATTGGGGGCCAGAGCAGCGAACAGTTTTGACTGGGCTGAGCGGGAACTGTACTTCCTCAGTGGTAGGGAGGCGAGCAGGCCAGAGGTGGATGAACGCAGTGCCCTTGTTTGGGTGTAGGGCCTGATCAGAGCCTGGAGGTACTGAGGTGCCGTTCCCCTCACAGCTCCGTAGGCAAGCACCATGGTCTTGTAGCGGATGCGAGCTTCAACTGGAAGCCAGTGGAGAGAGCGGAGGAGCGGGGTGACGTGAGAGAACTTGGGAAGGTTGAACACCAGACGGGCTGCGGCGTTCTGGATGAGTTGTAGGGGTTTAATGGCACAGGCAGGTTGGCCAGCCAACAGCGAGTTGCAGTAGTCCAGACGGGAGATGACAAGTGCCTGGATTAGGACCTGCGCCGCTTCCTGTGTGAGGCAGGGTCGTACTCTGCGGATGTTGTAGAGCATGAACCTACAGGAACGGGCCACCGCCTTGATGTTAGTTGAGAACGACAGGGTGTTGTCCAGGATCACGCCAAGGTTCTTAGCGCTCTGGGAGGAGGACACAATGGAGTTGTCAACCGTGATGGCGAGATCATGGAACGGGCAGTCCTTCCCCGGGAGGAAGAGCAGCTCCGTCTTGCCGAGGTTCAGCTTGAGGTGGTGATCCGTCATCCACACTGATATGTCTGCCAGACATGCAGAGATGCGATTCGCCACCTGGTCATCAGAAGGGGGAAAGGAGAAGATTAATTGTGTGTCGTCTGCATAGCAATGATAGGAGAGACCATGTGAGGTTATGACAGAGCCAAGTGACTTGGTGTATAGCGAGAATAGGAGAGGGCCTAGAACAGAGCCCTGGGGGACACCAGTGGTGAGAGCGCGTGGTGAGGAGACAGATTCTCGCCACGCCACCTGGTAGGAGCGACCTGTCAGGTAGGACGCAATCCAAGCGTGGGCCGCGCCGGAGATGCCCAACTCGGAGAGGGTGGAGAGGAGGATCTGATGGTTCACAGTATTGAAGGCAGCCGATAGGTCTAGAAGGATGAGAGCAGAGGAGAGAGAGTTAGCTTTAGCGGTGCGGAGCGCCTCCGTGATACAGAGAAGAGCAGTCTCAGTTGAATGACTAGTCTTGAAACCTGACTGATTTGGATCAAGAAGGTCATTCAGAGAGAGATAGCGGGAGAGCTGGCCAAGGACGGCACGTTCAAGAGTTTTGGAGAGAAAAGAAAGAAGGGATACTGGTCTGTAGTTGTTGACATCGGAGGGATTGAGTGTAGGTTTTTTCAGAAGGGGTGCAACTCTCGCTCTCTTGAGGACGGAAGGGACGTAGCCAGCGGTCAGGGATGAGTTGATGAAGGAGGTGAGGTAAGGGAGAAGGTCTCCGGAAATGGTCTGGAGAAGAGAGGAGGGGATAGGGTCAAGCGGGCAGGTTGTTGGGCGGCCGGCCGTCACAAGACGCGAGATTTCATCTGGAGAGAGAGGGGAGAAAGAGGTCAGAGCACAGGGTAGGGCAGTGTGAGCAGAACCAGCGGTGCCGTTTGACTTAGCAAACGAGGATCGGATGTCGTCGACCTTCTTTTCAAAATGGTTGACGAAGTCATCTGCAGAGAGGGAGGAGGGGGGGGGAGGGGGAGGAGGATTCAGGAGTGAGGAGAAGGTGGCAAAGAGCTTCCTAGGGTTAGAGGCAGATGCTTGGAATTTAGAGTGGTAGAAAATGGCTTTAGCAGCAGAGACAGAGGAGGAAAATGTAGAGAGGAGGGAGTGAAAGGATGCCAGGTCCGCAGGGAGGCGAGTTTTCCTCCATTTCCGCTCGGCTGCCCGGAGCCCTGTTCTGTGAGCTCGCAATGAGTCGTCGAGCCACGGAGCGGGAGGGGAGGACCGAGCCGGCCTGGAGGATAGGGGGCATAGAGAGTCAAAGGATGCAGAAAGGGAGGAGAGGAGGGTTGAGGAGGCAGAATCAGGAGATAGGATGGAGAAGGTTTGAGCAGAGGGAAGAGATGATAGGATGGAAGAGGAGAGAGTAGCGGGGGAGAGAGAGCGAAGGTTGGGACGGCGCGATACCATCCGAGTAGGGGCAGTGTGGGAAGTGTTGGATGAGAGCGAGAGGGAAAAGGATACAAGGTAGTGGTCGGAGACTTGGAGGGGAGTTGCAATGAGGTTAGTGGAAGAACAGCATCTAGTAAAGATGATGTCGAGCGTATTGCCTGCCTTGTGAGTAGGGGGGGAAGGTGAGAGGGTGAGGTCAAAGAGGAGAGGAGTGGAAAGAAGGAGGCAGAGCGGAATGAGTCAAAGGTAGACGTGGGGAGGTTAAAGTCTTCCAGAACTGTGAGAGGTGAGCCGTCCTCAGGAAAGGAGCTTATCAAGGCATCAAGCTCATTGATGAACTCTCCGAGGGAACCTGGAGGGCGATAAATGATAAGGATGTTAAGCTTGAAAGGGCTGGTAACTGTGACAGCATGGAATTCAAAGGAGGCGATAGACAGATGGGTAAGGGGAGAAAGAGAGAATGACCACTTGGGAGAGATGAGGATCCCGGTGCCACCACCCCGCTGACCAGAAGCTCTCGGGGTGTGCGAGAACACGTGGGCGGACGAAGAGAGAGCAGTAGGAGTGGCAGTGTTATCTGTGGTGATCCATGTTCCCGTCAGTGCCAAGAAGTCGAGGGACTGGAGGGAGGCATAGGCTGAGATGAACTCTGCCTTGTTGGCCGCAGATCGGCAGTTCCAGAGGCTACCGGAGACCTGGAACTCCACGTGGGTCGTGCGCGCTGGGACCACCAGATTAGGGTGGCCGCGGCCATGCGGTGTGGAGCGTTTGTATGGTCTGTGCAGAGAGGAGAGAACAAAACAAATGAAAAATGGGTCAATGATGGCTAGAAGGTCAGTGACGTCTGGTTTCTGGCTGGATTCTTCACGCATCGCGCCGACAGAAACAAACATCTTTCTGGTAAGAAGAGGTGCGGGGGCGTATGCCTTATGATTAACGAGACGTGGTGTGATCACAACAACATACAGGAACTCAAGTCCTTCTGTTCACCTGACTTAGAATTCCTCACAATCAAATGTTGTCCGCATTATCTACCAAGGGAATTCTCTTCGATTATAATCACAGCCGTATATATTCACCCCCAAGCAGACACATCGATGGCCCTGAACAAGCTTTATTTGACTCTTTGCAAACTGGAAACCGCATATCCTGAGGCTGCATTCATTGTAGCTGGGGATTTTAACAAGGCTAATCTGAAAACAAGACACTCTAAAATTGTATCAGCATATCGATTGCGCAACCAGGGCTGGAAAAACCTTGGATCATTGCTATTCTAACTTCTGCAACGCATATAAGGCCCTCCCCCGCCATCCTTTCGGAAAAGCTGACCACGACTCCAATTTGTTGCTCCCTGCCTACAGACAGAAACTAAAACAAGAAGCTCCCGCGCTCAGGTCTGTTCAACGCTGGTCCGACCAATCTGATTCCACGCTTCAAGACTGCTTCGATCACGCTGACTGGGATATGTTCCGCATTGCATCCAACAACAACATTCGGTGAGCGAGTTCATTAGAAAGTGCATTGATGATGTCGTTCCATAGCAACGATTAAAACATTCCCAAACCAGAAATCGTGGATTGATGGCAGCATTCGCGTGAAACTGAAAGCGCGAACCACTGCTTTTAACCAGGGAAAGGTGACTGGAAACATGACCAAATACAAACAGTGTAGCTATTCCCTCCGCAAGGCAATCAAACAAGCTAAGCGTCAGTAGAGAGACAAAGTAGAGTCACAATTCAATGGCTCAGACACAAGAGGTATGTGACAGGGTCTACAGTCAATCACGGATTACAAAAAGAAAACCAGCCCGGTCACGGACCAGGATGTCTTGCTCCCAGGCAGCCTAAATAACTTTTTTTGCCCGATTTGAGGGCAATACAGTGCCACTGACACAGCCCGCAACCAAAAAGACTCTCCTTCACTGCTTCCGACTGAGGAAAACATTTAAACGTGGCTGGTGTGTTTACGGACATATTCAATCAATCATGAACCCAGTCTGCTTTTCCCACATGCTTCAAGAGGGCCACCATTGTCCCTGTTCCCAAGAAAGCTAAGGTAACTGAGCTAAACAACTACCGCCCCGTAGCACTCACTTCCGTCATCATGAAGTGCTTTGAGAGATTAGTCAAGGACCATATCACCTCCACCCTACCTGACACCCTAGACCCATTCCAATTTGCTTACCGCCCAAATAGGTCCACGGACGATGCAATCTCAACCACACTGCACACTGACCTAACCCATCTGGACATGAGGAATACCTATGTGTGAATGCTGTTCATCGACTACAGCTCAGCATTTAACACCATAGTACCCTCCAAACTCGTCATCAAGCTCGAGACCCTGGGTCTCGACCCTGCCCTGTGCAACTGGGTACTGGACTTCCTGACGGGCCGACCCCAGGTGGTGAGGGTAGGTAACAACATCTACACCCTGCTGGGGCCTCACAAGGGTGCATGCTGAGCCCTCTCCTGTACTCCCTGTTCACCCATGACTGCGTGGCCATGCACGCCTCCAACTCAATCATCAAGTTTGCGGACGACACTACAGTGGTAGGCTTGATTACCAACAACGACGAGACAGCCTACAGGGAGGAGGTGAGAGCTCTGGGAGTGTGGTGTCAGGACAATAACCTCACACTTAACATCAACAAAACAAAGGAGATGATTGTGGACGTCAGGAAACAGCAGAGGGAACACCCCCCTATCCACATCAAAGGGACAGTAGTGGAGAGGGTAGTAAGTTTTAAGTTCCTCTGCGTACACATCACGGACAAACTGAATTGGTCCACCCACACACACAGCTTGGTGAAGAAGGCGCAGCAGCCCCTCTTCAACCTCAGGAGGCTGAAGAAATTCAGCTTGTCACCAAAAGCACCTGTTGGGCTGTATCACCGCCTGGTACGGCAACTGTTCCGCCCACAACCGTAAGGCTCTCCAGAGGGTAGTGAGGTCTGCACAACGCATCACTGGGGGCAAACTACCTGCCCTCCAGGACACCTACACCACCCGATGTCACAGGAAGGCCGTAAAGATCATCAAGGACAACAACCACCCGAGACACTGCCTGTTCACCCCGCTATCATCCAGAAGGCGAGGTCAGTACAGGTGCATCAAAGCAGGGACCGAGAGACTGAAAAACAGCTTCTATCTCAAGGCCATCAGACTGTTAAACAGCCACCACTAACATTGAGTGGCTGCTGCCAACACACTGACTCAACTCCAGCCACTTTAAAAATAGGAATTGATGGAAATTGATGTAAAATATATCACTAGCCACTTTAAATCAATCACAACTAAAAATCAGGTGACAAATAGTTTTTCTCCTCACATGTGAAAAGGTGGTGATAACATGTGAACTCTAAATGTAATACATGTGAAAATATGTTTTCACATTAAATTTAAGCTGAACATGTGAAAACAGTTATTTCACATGTGAAAATGTGAAGATGGAGTTATGGAGTGATGAGGAGAGAGAGGGATGAAGGTGGACCATGTTCGGAGAACAGACTCATAGGATCCGTTGCTTCCCTTCTAAGGTCTGGCACAGTGAGAACACTTTCTCATGGCTATCATAGGTTATCATAGACAGTTTGCTTTTGTCTGCGGATGCGTGCATGTGGGCGCGCGTGCGTCTGCCAGCAAATGGATGGTCCCACTTTATGTGCAGGTGTTGACAGGCAGAGACAAAGCATGAAGACCCTGTTTAAGGAGGGAAAAAAGGACACACACACACACAAACACATAACACACACAGGAGATACAGTATCTCCGTCAAATAGCTAAAGGTCAAGGGCTTTGTCGTCACCTGGAGGGGTCCACAGAATGGGGATTCCCACTCCTGGATAGTCTGAACAAGCCTACTGATCTCCCAGTATTTGTAGATAACTCCTGCAGCTTCAGTCAGTGTGTCATACAGGAGTAGGCCGAAGTAGCCCCTAGAGCTAGCTGCTATCTGACCTTCCCTAACTCAAACTTGCTCGGTACTATAGGCAGTGAATCTAGTCAGGGATGTTTGTTTCTCTTTTTCTCTGTCATGCAACCTCTCCATCCAAGACAGTACTCTCTCTCCTACTACACTAGTTCTCCCATGTTCTCCCAATGCCTCTGATCACACACACACACACACACACACACACACACACACACACACACACACACACACACACACACACACACACACACACACACACACACACACACACACACACACACACACACACACACACACACACAGTCTCTCTGTGTAATTAGACGTTTATCTAACGTCAAATATCGAAGTTGCTCCAACTGTCAAATTTCGAAGTGTTTTTGACACACTGGGTTGACTCTTCCTGCTCAGTCTATCCATGCTTCTCAAATATCACATTTCGAAGTTGTTTCGAATGTCAAATATTGAAGTGTTCAAGTTTAAGTTTAGGTATTAACTCTGAATTTTTAAGGTTAGGGTTAAGTCTCAGCATCAACTATCCCTGTCCACAATGTCCGAGCAAAACCAAAAGGTAACAGCGCTCACTGTTGCCCTAGTGGCTGGTTTCCACATCATCCCTGATGTCCTCAGACATGGATGGATGAAGAATACTGACTTGCATCACGGGATGACCTGTCTGGGGTAGTATTGTTCTGTCTCTCCAAATGTCCAATTTTTAAGTTGCTCTAAATACCAAATTTAGTTGGATAAGAGTTTATGTTTTGGATAGGGTTAAAACATTAAGATCGGGGGATCACGTGACCCTTGAACGAGATGGCCACATGAACTAAGAGCTCCGCACAAGTAGTTTCCAATTCCTAATCTTACCTCCACTCCAAGTTCACACTCATTGAGCTTTAGTAAGAAAAAGTCATGGCGGCAACAAAAGGCGACACTACAGGTGACATTTTTACCCGGACTCGAGTATTAGCGACGGAAAAAGCCTCCAAGAAGAAGCTAGCTTCAGAAAAAACTAGCGCCATTAGCCAGGAGCAAGAGAACCCGCTCCCCCACGAGGCACAACAAATGCCAACCTCGCACTCTGTCGAAGACATCCTTTCTGAGTTGAGATCCCAACGTACAGAACTAAACACCAAATTAGATGCCATTAACTCTCAGCTCAGTGCGATAGGGGGCAAGGTGACAATCCTGGAAAACGCTTTGCCTGACATCAACAACAAGATAACCATAAGCGCGGGGCGCCTGGACGAGGCAGAGGGGCGAATCCTATCCATGGAAAACTTATTGACAGATGCCATGGAAACAATAGCATATGCTAAAAAGAAAATCGAGCATCTGGAAGAGAAAACAGAGGACCTGGAAAACAGGGGGCGAAGGAATAATTGTGTTCTATTCAATCTGGGCGAAAAAGAAGAGGGAAACATGCCACTGATCCGCTACCTGCAAGACAAACTTCCCGAGTGGCTCCACCTGCCCACCGACAGGCCCATAGAACTCGAGAGAGAGAGAGAGAGAGAGAGAGCTCACCGAGCACTGAGGCCCCCACCAGCAGCCAGACAACCACCGCGCCCAATCAACATACATTTCCTGAGATTCACCGACAAGGAACGAGTCCTACAGGCGGCGAAAAACAACACCATCACAGTGGGAAACGCCAAACTCGCTTTACACCAGGACCTGTCAGCTGGAATACGCCGAAAGCGCAGAGAATTTGACGAAGTGAAGAAATACTCCATTGACCGAGGCATCTTCAGGGGATTCAAATACCCAAATGAGCTCAGGATTCTTCACCAAGGAGCCTTGCGACACTTCAAAACTCCCGAAGAGGCAAAACGTTTTTTGAAAGACAATCCTGGCCAATGAGAAACAGACCAATGACTAAATGCGATTAATGCCATTACTAGAGGAGGTAAGACGACATATAGCCGATATCCAGAGACCCACCCCTTAAATGTCATTATAGCCGTCCAATTTATATTTATTTTCCTTTAACTGAGAGGGATGGGCTGTATAGCCTAACCTAGGCCTATTAATGTTTCAGCCTACTTTTATTTCCCTGTTTTTTTGTTGTTGCTATTATTACCTGGGGTTCCCTATGTCCCTTGGGGGAGGTATATGTAGGCTGGGCTATTGATTTTATTTTTCTCCCCTCATTTACTGTGGTCTGGACGAGGGCAACTGTGTTATTTACTCAATGCGGGGTGGAGAGGATGAGGCATTTCTTTGGTGGGGAGAGGGGGACGTTGTGCGTTGCTACCTGTTCCCGTTTTTTGTTTTATTCGGAACACAGAATTGAGACTGAGCGGGGGGTAATAGATCTAACGGGATGTGTCGAGTTGTTTGGGAACTCGGCTGGGGTGTTCAGAGATGATTATTTTATGTACACCATTTATTTTCCTTTTATGTGAACGCAGCTGTAATTACTATCCACTTTTACCCAGTGATGACTTGCACTAAAGTTCGATTACTGCTCGATGACGATGACTAGTACCTTAAATCTATTGACATAGAACTGCCATGGTCTAGGGCATGCAATAAAACGAAAAAAGATACTATGTGCTCTAAAAAATGAAAAAGCAGACATTGCGCTATTACAAGAGACACACCTCTGTGACGCTGAACATGCCAAACTCCGCAGAGCTTGGGTGGGACAGGTGCATTTCTCATCTTTCAAGAGGCACAGCCATACTTATCCATAAAAATGTTCCATTCATAATTGACAAAAACATATCTGATCCGGAGGGGAGATTTATTTCGATAACTGGGTCACTATATGGTCAACCAATTACTATATTAAACATATACGCCCCTAACACAGATACTCCTGCCTTCATGTCAAAAATTATAACCCTGTTCAATGAGCATTGTGTCTCCTTTGGCGTGGTGGCCGGAGATTTTAATTGTACCCTTAACCCAACCCTAGACAAATCATCTCAAGTCCCCACCACAAATCCTAGATCTGCAAAGATGTTGAACTCTCTTACTAAAGAGATGGGACTGATAGATATCTGGAGAGAGAATAATAGCTAATCTATGGACTATACATACTACTCTAATGTCCATAACACCTACTCCCGTATAGATTACATTTTTATCCCAAAGAGTTTCATAAATTCAGCCACTTGTACAATCGGACCCATAGCACTTTCAGATCACGCCTTTGTCCACCTCCGCTTTGACCTCTGCAAAAACATCCAGAGGTCAAAGAGCTGGAAATTCAACACCTCCATGCTATCAAATGACGAGTTCCATACATTGGTAACTACATGGATAGACAACTACACACAAGACAATAAAGATTATCCTATTTCTCCGGCCACAATGTGGGACGCTGCTAAAGCCACACTAAGAGGTCATCTAATTGCATATGCTTCCTCTAAGAAAAAAGCAATGGAAGCACACAGGCTAGATCTTGAGAGGGAGCTGGTATGTTGTGAAGAAATACATAAACAATCCCTAGACAGCACCTCCTGGAGTCATCTTAAAGCAGCCAAAGCCAAACTGAATTTGGACTACACTCGGGAGATAAAAAAAAAAGTTTTCTTTACTAAACAGAAATACCATGAGTATAGCAATAGGCCCAGTAGATTGCTTGCTTACCAATTAAAAAAGGAGCAGTCAGAGCGTACAATCATGGCTATCCGAACAGCAGAGGACGAGGTCACATATGACCCAAAAAAGATCAATTGAACTTTTCATGATTTTTACTGCAAACTATATACCTCTGAAAGAAAACACACAGAGGGGGAACTCCACTCTTTCCTAGAGGGAATCCCGCTACCTAAACTATCAGAGACCGACCAGGAAGATCTCAACTCCCCCTTCACTCGTGAGGAGATCCTGGAGGCAATTACCTCTATGCCACCTAATAAGTCCCCAGGCCCAGATGGATTCCCCAGAGAGTTCTACAAAGCTTTTTGGCCCCAGCTCAGCCCTATCTTCATGCCAATGCTGGTGGATTTTTGCAAAAACCGAGTTCTCCCAGACTCAATACACACAGCTCGCATTACAGTGTTGCTAAAAAAGGACAAGGACCCCCTATCCAGCTCGTCCTTCCGGCCCATAAGCTTGTTGGATTTCGACTATAAAATAATTACCAAATTGCTCGCCAAAAGACTAAACACTCTTCTTCCCAAAATAATAAAAGCGGACCAAACTGGATTTATTAGAGACAGATACTCTTCTGATAACATTCGCCGTCTTTTTGATCAAGTAAACGCACAAAAGACCCCTGTCCTGCTGGCTTCACTGGATGCTGAGAAGGCGTTTGACAGGATGGAGCGGAGCTTTCTGTTTTCAGTCTTAGAAAAGTTCAATATGGGCCCAAATTTTATTAAATGTATCAAATCACTATACTCTCATCCAAATGCCATGGTGACTACAAATGGACTGAACTCTGACAGATTCCCTCTGGAACGGGGCACAAGACAAGGGTGCTCGCTGTCCCCGGTGCTCTACTTGTTGGGGGCGGAGCCTCTGGCAGAGCTGATAAGGAGCAAACCAAGTATTATGGGTGTTTCTGCAGGTGGCCTGCAGCACAAGATTTCGCTTTACGCGGATGATGTCTTGCTCTACATATCCAACCCTGAGAAATCCCTCCCTGTCATTTTAGACACAATTGCTCAGTATGGCAAGTTTTCAGGTTATAAGATCAATTTTAACAAATTCACTGTCTGCCCTCTCAATATTACACTCACCAGCTCTATGAAGACACTTTGTCCTTTCCAATGGAAAACACAGGGGTTTCAATACCTCGGGATCTTCATAACACCAGATCTGAATAGCCTTTTTAAGGAAAATGATCTTCCACTCCTGGATCGAATCACGAACGATCTCCAAACCTGGATCTCCCTCCCAATTAGCTTAGTAGGAAGAATTCATGTAATCCGTATGAACGTCCTCCCTAGACTGAACTACTTATTTCAGATGCTCCCATGCTATCTCCCAGTTTCCTTCTTCAAAACAACTAACCAAAGCATCACCAAATTTATATGGGGCAATAAAAAACCTAGGATCAAGTTTTCCACTGTATCAAAACCTGAATCTAAAGGTGGTCTTGCCCTTCCCTCCCTTCAATTGTACTACTGGTCTGCCCAAATCCGCAACATGCTAACATGGATCACAAACAGACAAGAGTCAACGTGGATTCAGATAGAAGCCCAATCCTGTGGTTCATTGCCCTTAAGCTCAATTATATTCATTAATAACTTTAGTGAAGTGGGCAACATAGCCAAAACTTTTGCGATTTACAGCACCCTACTAGCATGGAGGGACTGTAAGAAATACCTGGGAATTTACTTCCCAAATATGGTAGGCAACCCATAGTAGGCAACCCAGACTTGCCAAAAGCCCTGAGGGATGCCAACTTTAATCTTTGGCATACTCTAGGAATCAGGACCTTTTCAGACCTATTTCATCAGAAAACCACTACACTGAAATCCTTTCAAGAGCTCTGCAGTGAATTCGATGTGGCAAGATCCCATTTTTTAAAACTATCTTCAAATTAGACATGTAATTTCCTCATTTAGATCCAAGAGGAGGTTTAGAACTAAGTTGAATGAAGTTGAAACCCTTCTTGTCACAGCACAATCCATTAAAGGCAAAATATCTTACATCTATAGACTCCTTTTTGAGAAAGGAAGCCCCTCCTTCACTCCTTTGAAAATAATCTGGGAAAAGGACCTTGGTCTGACTAACAGTGATGAGTTATGGGCGGAGGTTTGCGACAGGGTATACTGCTCCTCTACCAGTGTAAAAATGAAAGAATCTAATTACAAATTTTTGTACAAATTTTATTATACTCCTTTGAGACTCCATAGAATGAAAACAGATATGTCTCCTAACTGTAAAATTCTGGCAAACTTTAAATTGAAAAAAAAAAACATTAAGTTCAGGCACTCATACCAAATGGTTAAGGTAAGGTTTAAGGTTTGGAATAGGTTTAAAAAGAAGAAGAACAATAACACGAGTATCCACCGCTGGGATCGAACTCAACCTTCTGAACCATAGGTCATGGGATCTGCCACAGTGGCCAGTTTTAAAGACGTTTCTTGACGTCAGGACATGAATAGACTTCCAATTCTGATGTCATTCTGGAGCGACCTGCCTGCACACACACACACACACACACACACACACACACACACACACACACACACACACACACACACACACACACACACACACACACACACACACACACACTGCCTCTGGTTTCCAGACCCCGTGCTGTATGTAATGAGGTCTATAATGAGAGGTTGTTAGCGAGGTGAGGTTGTTGTGTTTAGAATTGTGCTCCCTTGGTAATTAGGGAGATTGGACCTGACTGAACCGTTCATCATTGATACACACACTGGCTGAGCCCTGCAGGCAGCACAACTGAAGTGCACACACACACACACACATACACGCAAAGACACACACACACACACACACACACACACACACACACACACACACACACACACACACACACACACACACACACACACACACACACACACACACACACACACACACACACACACACACACACACACACACACACACACGCATGCTCACAGTCATACTTTACACACACAGATGCTTATTCATGGTCATGCACGCACACACGCAAGCACGTGAACGCACAAACACACCGCATTCCTGCAGTGATTCATAATGGTTGAGCCTGAGCAGTGCAGTGTTTTCCACTAGTCCTGGCTGTCGGGCTATGCAGCCGATTACAGACTCATTTTCAGCCGGGCACTTTTCCATGTAAATGAAAAAATTGTCTGACGAGCCCTCTCCCACTAAAATGAACGATATGCACCGTTTAGCGATCTATTGATAGGACAGGCGCCTGTCAGTCACAAAGTGAATCATGACAGGGAAACTGTTGGTTTAACAGTCTGCTGTCTGTCCCGCCTCTCGGTTCCTGGGGGTGTGTTGTGTGCCCTGTGGTTGTAGTCAAATGTCTTTACACGGAGGGAGAGGAGGGGGGTCTGACAATCACAAGGGGGCAGTTAAAATGTGTCGTCAGGGCCAGTGGATCTCGCCAGTCACTGGGCCAAAAGGGCCTGTAACTTTTCAGTGCATTTTTGCATTCCAGTTCAACATTAACCTGTTCTGTCACAGTTTCCCTTTGAAAACCATTGAAGACTACACTCTTATATGCTATTTGTATTTGAGCAATATGATTGGCCATTTATTCAAGCACCATCACACTCATGCGAGTCACAAGTTTGTGCTGTGCCCTGGACACCATATGTGAATTGATTGCCCCCCATCTATCGTCAGAGTTCGTACAGCTGGGTGACCTAAATTGGGATATCCAATTTACCCCAGCCATCCGACAATCTAAACTAGATGCACTCAATCTCACACAAATTATCAAAGAACCTACCAGGTACAACCCCAAATCCGTAAACATGGGCACCCTCATAGATATCATCCTGATCAACTTGCCCTCTAAATACACCTCTGCTGTTTTCAACCAGGATCTCAGAGATCCCTGCATCATTGCCTGTGTCCGTTATGGGTCCGCGGTCAAATGACCACCCCTCATCACTGTCAAACTCTCCCTAAAACACTTCTGCGAGCAGGCCTTTCTAATCAACCTGGCCTGGGTATCCTGGAAGGATATTGACCTCATCCTGTCAGTCGAGGATGCCTGGTTGTTCTTTAAAAGTGCTTACCTCATCATCTTAAAGAAGCATGCCCCTTTCAAAAAATGTAGAACTAAGAACAGATATAGCCCTTGGTTCACTCCAGACTTGACTGCCCTTGACCAGCACATAAACACCCTGTGGTGTACTGCACTAGCATCGAATAGTCCCCGCGAAATGCAACTTTTCAGGGAAGTCAGGAACCAATATACACAGTCAGTTAGGAAAGCAAACGCTAGCTTTTTCAAACAGAAATTTGCATCCTGCAGCACTAATTCCAAACTGTAAAGCATGGAGAATGAGTACCTCCTCTCAGCTGCCCACTGTACTGAGACTAGGAAACACTGTCACCACTGATAAATCCACTACAATCGAGAATTTCAAGAAGCATTTCTCTACGGCTGGCCATGCTTTCCACCTGGCTACCCCAACCCCGGCCAACAACTCTGTACCCCCCGCAGCAAATGGCCCAAGCCCCCCCGCTTCTCCTTCACCCAAATCCAGACAGCTGATGTCCTGAAAGAGCTGCAAAATCTGGATCCCTACAAATCAGCTGGGCTAGACAATCTGGACCCTCTCTTCCTAAAATTATCCACCGCCATTTTTGCAATCCCTATTAGTAATCTGTTCAACCCCTCTTTCGTATCGTCTGAGATTCCTAAAGATTGGAAAGTGGCCGGAGTCATCCCCCTCTTCAAAGAGGGAGACACTAGACCAAAACTGTTAAAGACCTATATCCATCCTGCCCCGCCTTTCTAAAATCTTCGAAAGCCAAGTGAACAAACAGATTACCGATCATTTCAAATTCCACCGTACCTTCTCCGTTATGCAATCTGGTTTCCGATTTGGTCAAGGGTGCACCTCAGCCATGCTCAAGGTCCTAAATTATATCATAACCGACATCGATAAAACACAGTACTGTGCAGCTGTCTTCTTCGACCTGGCCAAGGCTTTCGACTCTGTCAATCACCATATTATTATCGGCAGACTCAACAGCCTTGGTTTCTCTAATGACTGCCTCGCCTGGTTCACTAACTACTTCTCAGATAGAGTTCAGTGTGTAAAATCGGAGGGCCTGTTGTCCGGACCTCTGGCAGTCTCTATGGGGGTGCCACAGGGTTCAATTCTTGGGCCGATTGATCTCTCTGTATATATCAATGACGTCACTCTTGCTGCAGGTGATTCTTTGATCCACCTCTACGCCCTTCTTTGGACATTGTATTAACAAACCTCCAAACGAGCTTCAACGCCATACAACACTCCTTCCGTGGCCTCCAACTGCTCTGGAATGCTAGAAAAAGGAAATGCATGTTCTCCACCCGATTGCTGACTGCCCGCCCGACTAGCATCACTACTCTGGACAGTTCTGACTTAGAATAAGTGGACTATAAATACCTAGGCTGGCTAGACTGTAAACTCTCCTTCCAGACTCGCATTAAGCATCTCCAATCCAAAGTTAAATCTACAATCGGCTTCCTATTTCGCAACAAAGCCTCCTTCACTCATGCTGCCAAACTTACCTTCGTAAAACCGACTATCCTGCCGATCCTTGACTTTGGTGATGTCATTTACAAATTAGCCTCCAACACTCTATTCAGCAAACTGGATGCAGTCTATCACAGCGCCATCCGTTTTGTTACCAAAGCCCCATATACTACTCACCACTGCAACCTGTATGATCTTATTGGCTGGTCCTCGCTACAAATTCCTCGCCAAACCCACTGGCTCCAGGTCATCTATAAGTCTTTGCTAGGTATAGCTCCGCCTTATCTCAGCTCACTGGTCACCATAGCAATCCCCACCCGTAGCACACGCTCCAGCAGGTATATTTCACTGGGCATCCCCAAAGCCAACACCTTCTTTGGCTGCCTTTCTATCCAGTTCTCTGATGCAAATGACTGGAACGAATGGGAAAAATCACTGACGTTGGAGAATCACTAACTTTAAGCGTCATCTGTCAGAGCAGCTTACCGATCGCTGCAGCTGTACACAGCCCATCTGTAAATAGACCATCCAACCAACTACCTTCCTCATTCCCATATTTGTTTTTGTTTCTCTGATCTTTTGCACACCAGTATTTCTACTTGCACATCCTCATCTGCACATATATCACTCCAGTGTAAATTGCTAAATTGTAATTACTTCACCACTATTGGCCTATTTATTGCCTTACCTCCTTACTTCATTTGCACACACTGTATACAGATTTCTCTATTGTATTACTGACTGTAAGTTTGTTTATCCCAACTGTGTCGTTGTTTTTGTCGCACTGCTTTGCTTTATCTTGGCCAGATCGCAGTTGTAAATGAGAACTGGTTCTCAACTGGCCTACCTAGTTAAATAAAGGAGAAAAAATAAATGAATAAAAAAACAAGTCCTCGAGCACTCGTCTTGAGTTGATGGCTTCACAGAGCAAACGCTGTGCAGAGCATAAAGAAGTGCTCATCAATCTACTCGCTGAGCTTATTTATTTTAGGGAAAGTGATTTACAAAAGTAAACCTTCAACAGTGAACATACCAGCAATCTTCTGGCTACTGTTGATATTCTGCAAAAAGAAATCTACAAAAGACACCTACTATTTCTCTTGGCTAGCCTACTGTAGCCATGTAATATTGCTTTTGGAAACTCTATCTTAAAGGGGCAGCATCCTATTTTTAAATCTAAAAATGAAATACAGTACTTTAGAAACAAAAGTGAATAATAGCTTAATAGCTTAATAGCAGAATATAGAAAGAAAGCATGCCAACCTATATGCCCTGCATTATCCCGATGCATTTAAGAACTACACCATGTATGGGCCAGTAAAAATTCTGTTCGGGTCAGTATATTTTTGGCCAACTGGCCCGACTGCGCCAGTGAGAATTTGTTTTGTGTTGAACCCTGGTGTGTTTCATATGCAGCCACGGAGTGATTACACATAGGATATTTATTGTGCTTTGATAGACAAACAGCAAGCTTGACTAATTTATAACATGTGTGGAGCTAACTGAATAAAGTCGATCTCATATGTCCTTCCATTCATAAATCATACAACGTAGTTGGTAACACTTTACTTGACACCCAGAATCATAACACGTTATGAAACGGTCATAACCATGTAAAAATACAACATAATAGCTGACATAACTTGTCGTTATACCTGTCATAATATCGTCATAACACTGTCATGACCCATATTTGATTTGATTTGATTTGAGTTATGTACACCTGTTGTGACATATATTGTGCTATTTTATGACACCCACATTTACTCAAATGTATTTTTTCCCTGACCGTGTCATAACGTGAAATTACAGTGGATGTCAAGTAAAGTTGCCACGTAGTTATACACTGAGTGTACAAAACATTAAGAACACCTGGACTTTCAATGACTTAGACTGACAAGGTGAATCCAGGTGAAATCTATGAGGGGGAGAGACAGGTTAAAGAAGGATGTTTAAGCCTTTAGACAATTGAGACATGGATTGTGTATGTGTGCCATTCAGAGGGTGAATGGGCAAGACAAAATAAAAATGTGTGTCAAGAATTGCAACGCTGCTGGGTTTTCCACGCTCAACAGTTTGCTGTGTGTATCAAGAATGGTCCACCACCCAAAAGGCATCCAGCCAACTTAGCACAACTGTGGGAAGCATTGGAGTCAACATGGGCCAGCATCCCTGTGGAAGGCTTTCGACACCTTGTAGAGTCCATGCCCCGACGAGTTGAGGCTGTTCTCAGGGAAACATGGGATGCAACTCTATAGTAAGAAGGTGTCGTTAATGTTTTGTACATTCAGTGTATGTCCATGGTATTGCATCGGGACAAGTCAACTAAAGATCTTGTTTGTATTTTCGATAAGAATTCTATCAGGACTTGCCAGACAGTGACGTTAAAGTGACCACATTCGTTAAGAGAGCCTTTTATTTGGCTGCGTAATTTGCATACTGGTATGCTTTTTGGTGATTATCTGCAGATAAATTCTAACAACATTTAATGATGATGGTTAACCCTTCTCAATGCAGGAACAATAGGGAGGCTAGTGGAGAGAGAGCCTCACTCTGGTCCAAAATATGATACAATAAAACAGATTGAATTGTTTTAAAAGCTATTGATACTTATATGGTATTTTCAAAGATTTTGATTTAGGTCTACTGATTTAATCAAAGTGCTGACAATGGAGTAGTCAACTGCTGCTTTCTGTGTAGCAAAGCCCATGTTTAACAACTGCTTAATTATTCAGTCATACCTGTATTGCAGATAGTTGAGAAAATGCCTCTTTTTAAAAGGAAGCTTGAAGCCTGTGGAAGATAGCAGACTCTTACTGTATTCACTAAAGGCCCAGTGCAGTCAAAATGAACTTTTCCTTTTCTTTATATCATAATGTACAACAACTGATGAAACTAACACTGGAAAAGTGTGAAACAAATGTATTTCTTGATAGTCGCTGATTGAAAATACAATGTACACTGAACAAAAATATAAATGCACATGCAATAATTTCAAAAATGTTACTGAGTTACATTTCATATAAGGAAATAAATTAGGCCCTAATCTATGGATTTCACATGACTGGGAATACAGATATGCATCTGTGGTCACAGATACAGTGGGGCAAAAAAGTATTTAGTCAGCCACCAATTGTGCATGATCTCCCACTTAAAAAGATGAGAGAGGGCTGTAACTTTCATCATAGGTACACTTCAACTATGACAGACAAAATGAGAAAAAAAATCCAGAAAATTACATTGTAGGATTTTTAATGAATTTATTTGCAAATTATGGTGGAAAATAAGTATTTGTGGCCGGTTGGACGTACTGCGTAATTATCTAAAACGACTTTGGAGGCAGTTTATGGTGCCTCCAAAGTCGTTTTTTTGCGTATGGACATTTTCTGGGATCTTTTATTTCAGCTCATGAAACATGGAACCAACACTTTACATGTTGCATATATTGTTTTGTTCGGTGTAGCATTAGAAGGTACCAGAGTCATTGCTGCCTACTTTTTCTATTTGGTTGGTTTCTCCATGTGCTTGTGGAAAACACTGCAGTGCCAAAGCAGAATGGCACAACTGTAATCAGAACCCCTTTGTGCGTGTGTGTGCATGTGTTTGTGTGTGTGTGTGTGTGTGTGTGTATGTGCAGAGTGTATTGTATATGTGTGTCCTGTCCTCAGTGTCTGCCATGCGGTTTGGATCCCTGTGTCCGTTCCCTCTCTGTGTGAATGTGAGCTCACTAACCCCTGTCTAAACAAATACATCATCCCTCTGAGCGCAGCCAGGTCACTCCAGATCCAAAGCGATATTCATCCAGGTCCCCAGGAAGTTGGGAGATGCTTTCAAAACTGACCACTAGGGGCAACAGTGAGCACTATTACCATCAAGTAGGCTTGCAGGTTGCTAGTGCGTTGTGGACGGGGATGACAGATGGGCGTAAGACATAAGCTCTGGCTCGTTTTGTTTAAACTCTATCCCAAACCTTTCGTAATTAATGCCTAAACTTAACTGTCAAAATTATATGTTTATCCCCGTCTCTTGACAGACATTGAATTCAAACCGAGAGAGAAAGAGAGAGAACAGAGTCCTTGATTGTTTATGAGCTTTTTACCAATGAAAGGCTGAAAGCCTCACAATCCATCTAGATGCATCCTCTCTCATCTGAAGCACTAGGAACATAACATGACAGAAAATGATATGACGCAACACCGGACAACACAGAACACAAAGGAACATTGTTACAAATCAAAGCGCCTCAGGGAACAACACGAGCTCCATGTTGGGATGTTCAGAATGCTCTCAGAATACTTTGACAACTGAGAGGGAGACCAAACTAGTCCTGTCACTCTCCTAACTTTCAAACTCTTTCACTTTCCCATTTTCTCTACTTACAACCTCCCCAACAACCTGCTGTGAGTGTCACGTACAGGAATGACTTCATGTGAATTATAAATGTTTTCAGCTGGAGATGTCTTCATGCGAAGATGAAATGTGTCGACAGCTTTAGGGATTGTCGCTCTCAAGGGATTTTGGAGCAATTCAATTCTCATCTGAAGTTAATAATCTAATAGAAATCACAATATGCCTCAATGTGAGTATGATTAAAATGTTTTGTTTGCATTGTCATCACGTCTCCTGTGTGTACTAATAATACCTTTCTAGAGTTTGGTTTTCTTTCCTGTTTTGATATTAAATCAAATCTGTGTATGTCTTATGTTCCATCTTAAATGTGTCCATTGCAGAGATCATACAGATGAATATGCCTGAAAGTGACATTCTGACCCTGTACTAAATGCTGTTGTTTCACTTTCTTCCTATTTTTTGGGGGGGGGAACTAAGAACTGGTAGGTTATGGTTGGAGGACAGCTTATATTACATCTGTCATTATATGGATGTAAACTCACTATATGATAGGCTGGTATTCCATTTTTAACCTTTGTTTTATGAAGGAAAGGAAACAAGGAGAGGGGGAAAGAATTGGTGGAAATAAAGCCATTTTTGACTTCTAGGACAAACTCTTTCTTATCAATTTTTACTTTTGACCTTTCCTCAAACATTCTTCAGTTTGTTTATAAGGTTGTGGAACTGCTAGCTTTTCACTTTTCTTTTAGAGACGACAGAAATAACTGAGAGGAAGTATTTTTCATACACTGTGGTGTTTGGTTTTGTATTTCACGTCTCGTTTCGTTTGGGGTTCCCTTCCCTGTGTCACCTTATATCTCGGACAGAGCCCTTCCAAATTAGCCTGCATCCTACACACATGCACACTCACACACTACTCGGTCTAGTGTTTGGAGTGTGAGCTCTCTGGCTTTCACATACCTACAGTTTCGACTCTTGATGGTTGAGTGATGTGTGGTGCGTTCCTATTCGGTTTCTCTTGCTCTCCCTGTATCTCTTCGTATGTGTATCTTTCTCATACCCCAAGGTTACTCATCACCCAAGCATAGTTGACCAAACCACCTACAATACAAATCACCACTTTGACTTCCTCCTCCTAGCTCTCTGCAGCAACCCCAACAGCTGATAGGCATTTACTGTGTAATCAAACCCTGATCATCCTTGCTAGCCCACTGAAGCCTAGTTTGCACTGAGGGCTCACACAATTATTCAGGACCTGTATTTATCAAGTGTCTCAGAGTAGGAGTGCTGACCTAGTAATAATAATAATAATAATAATAATAATTTAATTCGTTATGATCTAAAAGGCACGACTGATCCTAGAGCAGCACTCTCAGACAAAAATCCTGCCATTGACCCATTGCGTTGCTTATGACAAAGATTGAAAAGCTATTGTTATAGTATACATGTTTTTTTATTTTTAATACATTTGCAACAATTTCTGAAAACCTGTTTTCACTTTGTGTCACACCCTGATCTGTTTCATTTGTCTTTGTGATTGTCTCCACCCCCCTCCAGGTGTTGCCCATCTTCCCCATTATCCCCTCTTTATTTATACCTGTGTTTATCTGTTTGTCCGTTGCCAGTTTGTCTTGTTTGTCAAGTCAACCAGTGTTTTTGTTCTCAGCTCCTGCTTTTCCCAGTCTCTCTTTTTCTCGCCCTTCTGATTTTGACCCTTGCCTTCCTGACTCTGAGCCCGCCTGCCTGACCACTTTACCTGACCACTTTGCCTGCCCCTGACACTAAGCCTTCCTGCCCCACCTCTGGATTATTGACCTCTGACTACCTTGACCCTGAGCCTGCCTGCCGACCGGTACCGTTGCCCCCCTCTGGTATACTGACCCCTGCCTGCCTTGACCTGTCTATTGCCTGTCCCTGTTGGAATCTTAAACCATTGTCAATGCTACGTGTCTGCATCTGGGTCTTAACTTGATTCCTGATACTTTGTCATTATGGGGTATTATGTGTAGATTGATGGTGACAATATTACATTTAATCCATTTTAGAATAAGGCTGAATAAGGCTGTAATACTGTATAACAAAATGTGGAAAATGTCTGGTCTGAACACTGTACACTGAACACTGTACAAAAAACAGAATCCATACACATTTTATTTTACATATATTTGATAGAGAGCAGACGTTTATTTATCGTTGTATAAGATATATAAATGATGTTACATTATATTGGAAGGGAACAAACATTTTCAAAGCCATGTAAGCTGAGTGGAGTACAGAAATCAACAGGACTGATGATAAATAATTTACATCTGGGAGGCCATTCTGTTGGATAGCTACAAAACATAATGTACTTACTCTTTTTATACGTATTTCTTTCTATTCTCTCTCTCTCTCTCTCTCTCTCTCTCTCTCTCTCTCTCTCTCTCTCTCTCTCTCTCTCTCTCTCTCTCTCTCTCTCTCTCTCTCTCTCTCTATCTATCTATCTATCTATCTATCTATCTATCTATCTATCTATCTATCTATCTATCTATCTATCTATCTATCTATTTGTCTACATGTTACTATACTTATTCTCTCTCTCCTTCCTCTCTCACTCACTCACTCACTCACTCACTCACTCACTCACTCACTCACTCACTCACTCACTCACTCACTCACTCACTCTCTATCCCCAAATAACTCTCTCTCTCTATCCCCAAGTACCTCACTCTAGCTCTCTCCTTCCTCACTCTCTCTCTCTATCCCCAACTAGCTCTATCTAGCTCTCTCCTTCCTCACTCTCTCTCTCTATCCCAAAGTACCTCTCTCTAGCTCTCTCCTTCCTCACTTTCTCACTCTCTATCCCCAACTAGCTCTATCTAGCTCTCTCCTTCCTCACTCTCTCTCTCTATCCCAAAGTACCTCTCTCTAGCTCTCTCCTTCCTCACTTTCTCACTCTCTATCCCCAACTAGCTCTCTCTAGCTCTCTCCTTCCTCACTCTCTCACTCTCTATCCCCAATTACCTCTCTCTAGCTCTCTCCTTCCTCACTCTCTCACTCTCTATCCCCAAGTACCTCTCTCTAGCTCTCTCTCCTTCCTCACTTTCTCACTCTCTATCCCCAACTAGCTCTCCAACTAGCTCTCTCCTTCCCTCACTCTCTCACTCTCTATCCCCAATTACCTCTCTCTAGCTCTCTCCTTCCTCACTCTCTCTCTCTATCCCCAAGTACCTCTCTCTAGCTCTCTCCTTCCTCACTTTCTCACTCTCTATCCCCAACTAGCGCTCTCTAGCTCTCTCCTTCCTCACTCTCTCACTCTCTATCCCCAATTACCTCTCTCTAGCTCTGTCCTTCCTCACTTTCTCACTCTCTATCCCAAAGTACCTCTCTCTAGCTCTCTCCTTCCTCACTTTCTCACTCTCTATCCCCAACTAGCTCTATCTAGCTCTCTCCTTCCTCACTCTCTCTCTCTATCCCAAAGTACCTCTCTCTAGCTCTCTCCTTCCTCACTTTCTCACTCTCTATCCCCAACTAGCTCTCTCTAGCTCTCTCCTTCCTCACTCTCTCACTCTCTATCCCCAATTACCTCTCTCTAGCTCTCTCCTTCCTCACTCTCTCACTCTCTATCCCCAAGTACCTCTCTCTAGCTCTCTCCTTCCTCACTTTCTCACTCTCTATCCCCAACTAGCTCTCTCTAGCTCTCTCCTTCCTCACTCTCTCACTCTCTATCCCCAATTACCTCTCTCTAGCTCTCTCCTTCCTCACTCTCTCTCTCTATCCCCAAGTACCTCTCTCTAGCTCTCTCCTTCCTCACTTTCTCACTCTCTATCCCCAACTAGCGCTCTCTAGCTCTCTCCTTCCTCACTCTCTCACTCTCTATCCCCAATTACCTCTCTCTAGCTCTGTCCTTCCTCACTTTCTCACTCTCTATCCCCAACTAGCTCTCTCTAGCTCTCTCCTTCCTCACTCTCTCACTCTCTATCCCCAATTACCTCTCTCTAGCTCTCTCCTTCCTCACTCTCTCTCTCTATCCCCAAGTACCTCTCTCTAGCTCTCTCCTTCCTCACTTTCTCACTCTCTATCCCCAACTAGCGCTCTCTAGCTCTCTCCTTCCTCACTCTCTCACTCTCTATCCCCAACTAGCGCTCTCTAGCTCTCTCCTTCCTCACTCTCTCACTCTCTATCCCCAATTACCTCTCTCTAGCTCTGTCCTTCCTCTCTCTCTCACTCTCTATCCCCAATGACCTTTTTCTAGTTCTCTCTTACCCTCTCTCATTCTTTCCATCCATTCCTCTCTCCTCAAATGCTCTAACTCTCACTTGTCAGGAGTGATTTTGGATAAACTTGGTCATTCCAAAGCACTCCCCCATTCTCATCGAAGGAACTGTAGTGCAGGTTGAGAGCTTCAAGTTTCTTGGTGTCCACATCCCCAGCAAACTATCATGTTCCAAACATACCAAGACAGTCGTGAAGAGGGAACGACAATGCCTATTCCCCCTCAGGAGACTGATCCTCAAAAGGTTCTACAGCGGCACCATCGAGAGCATGGTTGCATCACCTACTCGGCCTCCAACCGCAAGGCACTACAGAGGGTAGTGTGTACAGCCCAGTACATAATTTGGACCTAGCTTCTGCCATCCAAGACCTCTATAACAGGCAGTGTCAGAGAAAGGCCCTAAAAATTGACAAAGACACCCCCCCCCCACCCCCCATGCTTTGTCACTTACCTCTACCTACATGTACATATTACCCCAATTACCTCGACTAAACGGTGCCCCCGCACTTTGAGTCCCCTGTATACAATATGTATATATATACTTTTGTTATTTTTTATTTATGTTATTTTTTACTTCAGTTTATTTTAGTAAATACATTCAAAACACTTATTTTTCTTAACTGCATTGTTGGTTAAGGGCTTGTAAGTAAGCATTCCACTGTAAGGTAATACCTGTTGTATTCGTCGCATGTGACAAATAAAACATGATTTGATTTGATTCCTTGGTGTGACTTTGTGAGGCGGTAACCTTGAGAGGGCGTGTGTGTGTGTGTGTGTGTGTATGTGTGTGTGTGTGTGTGTAAGCGAGAGAGAGAGAGAGAGAGAGAGAGAGAGAGAGAGAGAGAGGATGAGTCCCTGTGTGTATCGTAGATTAAAAAGTGTGAAAGGAGATACTGTGATGTGACAGAGGGTTTAATGAAAAATGCCTGATCACAGTGTGTGTGTGCATGTATATGTGTGTGTGTGTATATGAGTGTGTTAATTGTGCTGCTATCTGACCAGCACAAACTACAGGTCCTAAACCCTAGGGCTGTATGTAACTAGCTCCTCCTGTATGTAACTAGTAGGAGTGCGGATAGGATCAGGTCCATCCTGTCGATGTAATCTTATTCAATGTGATCTAAAAGGCTAAACTGATCTTTAACCCCTAAAAGTCTAAGGGCTTTATTTTTGGCCGGCGTTAAGGCGGTGCCAGTGTCAAACACACGCTCTTTGGCAATTTCGACTTGTAAAAGCCAGCGCTCTGTTATTTTCCAACCCGCATGCCAGTATTGATAATTGACCTGTCTTATATCAGCTCGCTTGCACTGAGGTGGAAGGAGTGGAAATATTTTAGGTGTGTCTTTAAAAACGTGTGCCAATGTGCCAATTTCAAGCAGCACTACTGGTGATATTTAAGAATCACCAAAAGCTGGTCTTAGCAGTAACGCAATTGGTTTTGGCATCAATTTCGACAGCAGAGGCACACAATAGCCTAATCAGTAGCCTATAACCAACGTTTTATTAAAATATCATGAGCAGCAAAACAGTCAACAGACATTCCCTTTGTTATTTATATTGGACATGAGTTTTGTCCATACAGCTTCTGTGAAAAGTTTGCACTCATTCAGCCGTGTGGGAGTGGATATCGACTCTCAGCACTCCTACTATAAATCACTTTAGAATAGGAGTGCAAGGACATCTAACTTCCTGCAATTCTCCACATTTTACCAAGAGGTTGAGAGAAAATGTTGCTCTTTTAAAACTAATTTCCTGCAGTTCTACACATTTTGCAATGGGACATGGAGAAACATTTTCCGTTTCATAGCTATTTATATTATCCTACACATTTTGCCATGAGGCTAAGAGAAAATGGTTCATTTCCTGCAATTATATACATTTTGCCATGGGGCATGGAGAAAAAATAGCAGTATCATACCTAATCTCATGCTATTCTACACGTTTTGCCATGAGGCAGAGAGAAAAAATAGCAGTATCATACCTAATCTCATGCTATTCTACACATTTTGCCATGAGGCAGAGAGAAAAAAATAGCAGTATCATACCTAATCTCATGCTATTCTACACATTTTGCCATGAGGCAGAGAGAAAATTGTGTAGACTTAAAGCTGATTTACTGTCATTCTAAAATATTTGCCATGGTTTATGTGATCATATGATGTCTGGGTGGGAGTGGTACGCCAGTGCATAAGTCCCCTGACCAGACAGTCAACACGGCATTAAAAAACACAGTTTCTGCTGAACAATTTATTTTCAAACTCTGCTTTACTCAAGTTTTTTTTTCCTATGCCAAACATGTGTTGCTGTTTTATATTGTTGCACTTGAAATATGTGAAAGATTGTATTCTTTAGTTTAAAGATGTATTGTACGAGCTTTACTTTAGGGGGATTTTAAATATTTGATTCGTAAAAGCGGAAAAATGACCACAGTCGTCAGCCAAAATCTGCCTGAAAGAAATCTGTATTCTACTGTCATGTCTTCTGATAACACACAAACAACCCCCCCCACCCCCCACCCCCACACACACAGAAATCCTCCCGTCCCCACCCACACAGCACCACCAAACGCACCAAACCCCAGGGACGTTGGGTCTCGGGAACAATCAAATCAAATATATATGGTTACTTACGCTCCCAATGGTGCAGGTTTAATAATAAGAAGAAGAATAATACATACAAAATAGTAACACAAGTGGAATAAAATAAAATACACAAGAGTGGAGCTGTATACAGGAAGTACCAGTACCAGAGGTATGAGGTATTTGAGGTAAATATGTACATGAAGGCATGGTAAAGTGACAAGGCATCAAGGTAGATAATAATAAGATTAAAATACACACAGTAGCCACGAATCATCACCAATGGAAAATCTGAAGTATACAGAGGCCAGGGAGCATCTGTTGAGTCTATCAGTAAATTCCCAGTCCTGCTGTTCCTCTACAGAACAAACATGTCAGACAGGAGATTTACACTGGCATGGAAAACACACAGACATACCAGCTAGGCAGCTCAAGATACGTTGTGAAATTAGACATCTGTCCAAGTAAGAAGGACGTCAGGAGATGACGTCAAAACCGGTCACTAGGGGTAAAGTTGAGTGCTGTTACCATCAAGTAGGCTTGGGGTTTGCTAGGGCATTGTCGATGGGGATGGAGGATGGGTGTAAGCCGTGAGCTCTGACCTCAAGGGTTCCATGTTCAATCCCAATTAGAATGTTTTATTTGTTTACCCTATCCCAAACCTTAACTCTTAACTTAAGCGTTCGCAATTAATACCTCAATTTAACCGTAGAATTGTGATGATAATGGATAGGGGTTGGACGTTTGATATTGCAGTGAGATCTGCACATCAAATCAAATTGTATTCTTCACATGCTTAGTAAACAACAGGTGTAGGCTAACCTGACATTTAATTCTAGTAAAAGTTCCATGTCTTTGGTCAGTTAGGATCACCACTTTATTTTAAGACTGAACTGTCAGAATAATAGTAGAGAGAATGATTTATTCAGCTTTTATTTCTTTCATCACATTCCCAGTGGGTCAGAAGTTTACGTACACTCAATTAGTGTTTGGTGGCATTGCCTTTAAATTGTTTAACTTGGGTCAAATGTTTCGGAAAGTCTTCCACAGCTTCCCACAATAAGTTGGGTGAATTTTGGCCCATTCCTCCTGACAGAGCTGGTGTAACTGAGTCAGGATTGTATGCCTCCTTGCTCACACACACTTTTTCAGCTCTGCCCACACATCTTCTACAGGATTGAGGTCAGGGCTTTGTGATGGCCACTCCAATACCTTGACTTTGTTGTCCTGAAATCATTTTGCCTCAACTTTGGAAGTATGCTTAGGGTCATTGTCTATTTGGAAAACCCATTTGCGACCAAGCTTTAACTTCCTAACTGATGTCTTGAGATGTTGCTTCAATATATCAGCATCATTTTTCTGCCTCATGATGCCATCTATTTAGTGAAGTGCACCAGTCCCTCCTGCAGCAAAGCACCTCCACAACATGATGCTGCCAACCCGGTGCTTCATGGTTCAGTTGGTGTTCTTCAGCTTGCAAGCCTCCCCCTTTTTTCCACCAAACACAACGATAGTCAATATGGCCAAACAGTTCTATTTTTGTTTCATCAGACCAGAGGCCAAAAAGTATGATCTTTGTCCCCAGGTGCAGTTGCAAACCGTAGTCTGGCTTTTTATGGCGGTTTTGGACCAGTGACTTCTACCTTGCTGAGCGGTCTTTCATGTTATGTCGATATAGGACTCGTTTTACTGTGGATATAGATATTTTTATACCTGTTTCCTCCAGCATCTTCACACCAAAGTGCGTTCATCTCTAGGAGACAGAATGCGTCTCCTTCCTGAGTGGAATGATGGCTGCGTGGTCCCATGGTGTTTATACTTGCATACTATTGATTTTACAGATGAACGTGGTACCTTCAGGCATTTGGAAATTGCTCCCAGGGATGAACCAGACTTGCGGAGGTCTACAGGTCTTGGCTAATTTATTTTGATTTTCCTATACGGTCAAGCAAAGAGGCACTGAGTTTGAAGGTAGGCCTTGAAATACATCCACAGGTACACCTCCAATTGACTCAAAGTATGTCAATTAGCCTATCAGAAGCTTCTAAAGCCATGACATCATTTTCTGGAATTTTCCAAGCTGTTTAAAGGCACAGTCAACTTTGTGTATGTAAACATCTGACCCACTGTAATTGTGATACAGTGAATTATAAGTGAAAGAATCTGTCTGTAAACAATTGTTGGAAAAATTACTTGTGTCATCCACAAAGTAGATGTCCTAATCGACTTGCCAAAACTATAGTTTGTTAACAAGATATTTGTGTAGTGGTTGAAAAACACTCCAAACTAAGTGTATGCAAGCTTCCGACTTCAACTGTACATATCACCAGAAACAAAGTGACTAGGCAACAGAATAGATAATAAACAGTAGCAGCAGTGTATGTGATTAATCAAAAAAGTTAGTGCAAAAAAGGTCAATCCAGACAGTCCCGTTAGATAGGGCTCCGGGCAGCCGAGCGGAAATGGAGGAAAACTCGCCTCCCTGCGGACCTGGCATCCTTTCACTCCCTCCTCTCTACATTTTCCTCCTCTGTCTCTGCTGCTAAAGCCATTTTCTACCACTCTAAATTCCAAGCATCTGCCTCTAACCCTAGGAAGTTCTTTGCCACCTTCTCCTCCCTCCTGAATCCTCCTCCCCCTCCCCCCCCTCCTCCCTCTCTGCAGATGACTTCGTCAACCACTTTGAAAAGAAGGTCGACGACATCCGATCCTCGTTTGCTAAGTCAAACGACACCGCTGGTTCTGCTCACACTGCCCTACCCTGTGCTCTGACCTCTTTCTCCCTCTCTCTCCAGATGAAATCTCGTCTTGTGACGGCCGGCCGCCCAACAACCTGCCCGCTCGACCCTGTCCCCTCCTCTCTTCTCCAGACCATTTCCGGAGACCTTCTCCCTTACCTCACCTCGCTCATCAACTCATCCCTGACCGCTGGCTACGCCCCTTCCGTCTTCAAGAGAGCGAGAGTTGCACCCCTTCTGAAAAAACCACTCGATCCCTCCGATGTCAACAACTACAGACCAGTATCCCTTCTTTCTTTTCTCTCCAAACTTGAACGTGCCGTCCTTGGCCAGCTCTCCCGCTATCTCTGCAGAATGACCTTCTTGATCCAAATCAGTCAGGTTTCAAGACTAGTCATTCAACTGAGACTGCTCTTCTCTGTATCACGGAGGCGCTCCGCACTGCTAAAGCTAACTCTCTCCTCTGCTCTCATCCTTCTAGACTTATCGGCCCTTCGATACTGTGAACCATCAGATCCTCCTCTCCACCCTCTCCGAGTTGGGCATCTCCTCCCGCGAGCCCGCGCTTGGATTGCGTCCTACCTGACAGGTCACTCCTACCAGGTGGCGTGGCGAGAATCTGTCTCCTCACCACGCGCTCTCACCACTGGTGTCTCCCAGGGCTCTGTTCTAGGCCCTCTCCTATTCTCGCTATACACCAAGTCACTTGGCTCTGTCATAACCTCACATGGTCTCTCCTATCATTGCTATGCAGACGACACACAATTAATCTTCTCCTTTCCCCCTCCTGGTGACCAGGTGGCGAATCGCATCTCTGCATGTCTGGCAGACATATCAGTGTGGATGACGGATCACCACCTCAAGCTGAACCACGGCAAGACGGAGCTGCTCTTCCTCCCGGGGAAGGACTGCCCGTTCCATGATCTTGCCATCACGGTTGACAACTCCATTGTGTCCTCCTCCCAGAGCGCTAAGAACCTTGGCGTGATCCTGGACAACACCCTGTCGTTCTCAACTAACATCAAGGCGGTGGCCCGTTCCTGTAGGTTCATGCTCTACAACATCCGCAGAGTACGACCCTGCCTCACACAGGAAGCGGCGCAGGTCCTAATCCAGGCACTTGTCATCTCCCGTCTGGATTACTGCAACTCGCTGTTGGCTGGGCTCCCTGCCTGTGCCATTAAACCCCTACAACTCATCCAGAACGCCGCAGCCCGTCTGGTGATCAACCTTCCCAAGTTCTCTCACGTCACCCCGCTCCTCCGCTCTCTCCACTGGCTTCCAGTTGAAGCTCGCATCCGCTACAAGACCATGGTGCTTGCCTACGGAGCTGTGAGGGGAACGGCACCTCAGTACCTCCAGGCTCTGATCAGGCCCTACACCCAAACAAGGGCACTGCGTTCATCCACCTCTGGCCTGCTCGCCTCCCTACCACTGAGGAAGTACAGTTCCCGCTCAGCCCAGTCAAAACTGTTCGCTGCTCTGGCTCCCCAATGGTGGAACACACTCCCTCACGACGCCAGGACAGCGGAGTCAATCACCACCTTCCGGAGACACCTGAAACCCCACCTCTTTAAGGAATATCTAGGATAGGATAAAGTAATCCTTCTCACCCCCCTTAAAAGATTTAGATGCACTATTGTAAAGTGGCTGTTCCACTGGATGTCATAAGGTGAATGCACCAATTTGTAAGTCGCTCTGGATAAGAGCGTCTGCTAAATGACTTAAATGTAAATGTAAAGTGACTAGGCAACAGAATAGATAATAAACAGTAGCAGCAGTGTATGTGATTAATCAAAAAAGTTAGTGCAAAAAGGTCAATCCAGACAGTCCCGTTAGATAGGGCTCCGGGCAGCCGAGCGGAAATGGAGGAAAACTCGCCTCCTGCGGACCTGGCATCCTTTTCACTCCCTCCTCTCTACATTTTCCTCCTCTGTCTCTGCTGCTAAAGCCATTTTCTACCACTCTAAATTCCAAGCATCTGCCTCTAACCCTAGGGAGCTCTTTGCCACCTTCTCCTCCCTCCTGAATCCTCCCCCCTCCTCCCTCTCTGCAGATGACTTCGTCAACCACTTTGAAAAGAAGGTCGACGACATCCGATCCTCGTTTGCTGTCAAAAGGCACCGCTGGTTCTGCTCACACTGCCCTACCCTGTGCTCTGACCTCTTTCTCCCCTCTCTCTCCAGATGTCGCGTCTTGTGACGGCCGGCCGCCCAACAACCTGCCCGCTTGACCCTATCCCCTCCTCTCTTCTCCAGACCATTTCCGGAGACCTTCTCCCTTACCTCACCTCGCTCATCAACTCATCCCTGACTGCTGGCTACGTCCCTTCCGTCTTCAAGAGAGCGAGAGTTGCACCCTTCTGAAAAAACCTACACTCGATCCCTCCGATGTCAACAACTACAGACCAGTATCCCTTCTTTCTTTTCTCTCCAAAACTCTTGAACGTGCCGTCCTTGGCCAGCTCTACCGCTATCTCTCTCAGAATGACCTTCTTGATCCAAATCAGTCAGGTTTCAAGACTAGTCATTCAACTGAGACTGCTCTTCTCTGCATCACGGAGGCGCTCCGCACTGCTAAAGCTAACTCTCTCCTCTGCTCTCATCCTTCTAGACCTATCGGCTGCCTTCGATACTGTGAACCATCAGATCCTCCTCTCCAAATCAAATCAAATCAAATCAAATGTATTTATATAGCCCTTCGTACATCAGCTGATATCTCAAAGTGCTGTACAGAAACCCAGCCTAAAACCCCAAACAGCAAACAATGCAGGTGTAAAAGCACGGTGGCTAGGAAAAACTCCCTAGAAAGGCCAAAACCTAGGAAGAAACCTAGAGAGGAACCGGGCTATGTGGGATGGCCAGTCCTCTTCTGGCTGTGCCGGGTAGAGATTATAACAGAACATGACCAAGATGTTCAAATGTTCATACATGACCAGCATGGTCGAATAATAATAAGGCAGAACAGTTGAAACTGGAGCAGCAGCACAGTCAGGTGGACTGGGGACAGCAAGGAGCCATCATGTCAGGTAGCTGGGGCACGGCCCTAGGGCTCAGGTCCTCCGAGAGAGAGAAAGAAAGAGAGAATTAGAGAGAGCATATGTGGGGTGGCCAGTCCTCTTCTGGCTGTGCCGGGTGGAGATTATAACAGAACGTGGCCAAGATGTTCAAATGTTCATAAATGACCAGCATGGTTGAATAATAGTAAGGCAGAACAGTTGAAACTGGAGCAGGAGCATGGCCAGGTGGACTGGGGACAGCAAGGAGTCCTCATGTCAGGTAGTCCTGGGACATGGTCCTAGGGCCCAGGCCAGTTGAAACTGGAGCAGCAGCATGGCCAGGTGGACTGGGGACAGCAAGGAGTCATCATGTCAGGTAGTCCTGGGGCATGGTCCTAGAGCTCAGGTCCTCCTGAACGCACACTTAGATTCACACAGGACACCGAATAGGACAGGAGAAGTACTCCAGATATAACAAACTGACCCTAGCCCCCGACACATAAACTACTGCAGCATAAATACTGGAGGCTGAGACAGGAGGGGTCAGGAGACACTGTGGCCCCATCCGAGGACACCCCCGGACAGGGCCAAACAGGAAGGATATAACCCCACCCACTTTGCCAAAGCACAGCCCCCACACCACTAGAGGGATATCTTCAACCACCAACTTACCATCCTGAGACAAGGCCGAGTATAGCCCACAAAGATCTCCGCCACGGTACAACCCAAGGGGGGGGGGGGAAACCCAGACAGGCCGACCACAACAGTGAATCAACCCACCCAGGTGACGCACCCCCCCAGGGACGGCACGAGAGAACCCCAGCAAGCCAGTGACTCAGCCCCGTAACAGGGTTAGAGGCAGAGAATCCCACCCTCTCCGAGTTGGGCATCTCCGGCGCGGCCCACGCTTAGATTGCGTCCTACCTGACAGGTCGCTCCTACCAGGTGGCGTGGTGAGAATCTGTCTCCTCACCACGCGCTCTCACCACTGGTGTCCCCCAGGGCTCTGTTCTAGGCCCTCTCCTATTCTCGCTATACACCAAGTCACTTGGCTCTGTCATAACCTCACATGGTCTCTCCTATCATTGCTATGCAGACGACACACAATTAATCTTCTCCTTTCCCCCTTCTGATGACCAGGTCGAATCGCATCTCTGCATGTCTGGCAGACATCAGTGTGGATGACGGATCACCACCTCAAGCTGAACCTCGGCAAGACGGAGCTGCTCTTCCTCCCGGGGAAGGACTGCTCGTTCCATGATCTCGCCATCACGGTTGACAACTCCATTGTGTCCTCCTCCCAGAGCGCTAAGAACCTTGGCGTGATCCTGGACAACACCCTGTCGTTCTCAACTAACATCAAGGCGGTGGCCCGTTCCTGTAGGTTCATGCTCTACAACATCCGCAGAGTACGACCCTGCCTCACACAGGAAGCGGCGCAGGTCCTAATCCAGGCACTTGTCATCTCCCGTCTGGATTACTGCAACTCGCTGTTTGCTGGGCTCCCTGCCTGTGCCATTAAACCCCTACAACTCATCCAGAACGCCGCAGCCCGTCTGGTGTTCAACCTTCCCAAGTTCTCTCACGTCACCCCGCTCCTCCGCTCTCTCCACTGGCTTCGCATCCGCTACAAGACCATGGTGCTTGCCTACGGAGCTGTGAGGGGAACGGCACCTCAGTACCTCCAGGCTCTGATCAGGCCCTACACCCAAACAATGGCACTGCGTTCATCCACCTCTGGCCTGCTCGCCTCCCTACCACTGAGGAAGTACAGTTCCCGCTCAGCCCAGTCAAAACTGTTCGCTGCTCTGGCTCCCCTAATGGTGGAACAAACTCCCTCACGACGCCAGGACAGCGGAGTCAATCACCACCTTCCGGAGACACCTGAAACCCCACCTCTTTAAGGAATACCTAGGATAGGATAAAGTAATCCTTCTCACCCCCCTTTAAGATTTAGATGCACTATTGTAAAGTGACTGTTCTACTGGATGTCATAAGGTGAATGCACCAATTTGTAAGTCGCTCTGGATAAGAGCGTCTGCTAAATGACTTACATGTAAATGATGTAAATGTATATTTGGTTAACTTTATTACTAACTATTTAGCAGTCGTATGGCTTGGGGGTAGAAGCTGTTCAGGGTCCAGACTTGATGCTTCGGTTCCGCTTATCGTGTGGTATTAGAGAGAACGGTCTATGAATTGGGTGACTGGAGTTTTTTTAAGGCCTTCCTCTGATATAGCTTGGTATAGATGTCCTGGATGGCATGGAGCTCGGCCCCAGTGATGTACTGGCCGTAGGCAGTACCCTCTGTAGCGCCTTGCAGTTGCCATATCAATCGGTGATGCAGCCTGTCAATATGTTATCAATGGTGCAGCTGTAGAACCTTTTGAGTATCTAAGGGCCCATTCCATATCTTTTCAGTCTCCTGATGGGGAAGATGCATTGTCGTGCCCTCTTCATAACTGTGTTAGTGTGTGTGGACCATGATATATCCCTCTGCTGTTTCCTGAAGTCCACAATCATCTCCTTAGTTTTGTTGACGTTGAGTGTGAGGTTATTTTCCTGACACCACACTCCGAGGGCCCTCACCTCCTCCCTGTAGGCCGTCTCGTTGTTGGTAATCAAGCCTACCACTGTTGTGTCGTCCACAAACTTGATGATTGAGTTGGAGGCGTGCGTAGCCACGCAGTCGTGGGTGAACAGGGAGTACAGGAGAGGGCTCAGAACGCACCCTTGTGGGGCCCCAGTGTTGAGGATCAGCGGGGTGGAGATGTTGTTGGCGGCCCATCAGGAAGTCCAGTACCCAGTTGCACAGGGCGGGGTCGAGACCCAGGGTCTCGAGCTTGATGACGAGCTTGGAGGGCACTATGGTGTTAAATGCCGGCCGAGCTGTGGTCGATGAACAGCATTCTCTTGTCCAGATGGGTTAGGGCAGTGTGCAGTGTGGTTGAGATTGCATCGTCTGTGGACCTATTTGGGCGGTAAGCAAATTGGAGTCTAGGGTGTCAGGTAGGGTGGAGGTGATATGGTCCTTGACTAGTCTCTCAAAGCACTTCATGATGACGGAAGTGAGTGCTACGGGGCGGTAGTCGTTTAGCTCAGTTACCTTAGCTTTCTTGGGAACAGGAACAATGGTGGCCCTCTTGAAGCATGTGGGAACAACAGATTGGGATAGGGATTGATTGAATATGTCCGTAAACACACCAGCCAGCTGGTCTGCGCATGCTCTGAGGGCGCGGCTGGAGATGCCGTCTGGGCCTGCAGCCTTGCGAGGATTGACACATTTAAATGTTTTCCTCACGTCGGCTGCAGTGAAAGAGAGTCCACATGTTTTGGTTGCGGGCAGTGTCGGTGGCACTGTATTGTCCTCAAAGCGGGCAAAAAAGTTATTTTGTCTGCCTGGGAGCAAGACATCCTGGTCCGTGACGGTGCTGGTTTTCTTTTTGTAATCCGTCATTGACTGTAGACGCTGCCACATACCTCTTGTGTCTGAGCTGTTGAATTGAGATTCTACTTTGTCTCTATACTGACGCTTAGCTTGTTTGAATGCCTTGCGGAGGGAATAGTTACACTGTTTGTATTCGGTCATGTTTCCAGTCACCTTGCCCTGATTAAAAGCAGTGGTTCGCGCTTTCAGTTTCACGCGAATGCTCCCATCAATCCACGGTTTCTGGTTTGGGAATGTTTTAATCGTTTTTCCAGCCCTGGTTGCGCAATCGATATGCTGATAAAATTTAGGGAGATTTGTGTGTATTAGGTAGTGTTGGGAAATTGTTAGATTACTTGTTAGATATTACTGCACTGTCAGAACTAGAAGCACAAGTATGTCGCTACACTGGCATTAGCATCTGCTAACCATGTGTATGTGACCAATAACATTTGATTTGAATTTTATTTGAATGGGGCGTGCTTGGCCCTCCCTTTCCTATAGTTCACAATCAGCTCTTTTGTCTTGCTGACTTTGAGGGAGAGGTTGTTGTCCTGGCACCACACTGCCAGGTGTCTGACCCCCTGACCCCCTCCCTATAGGCTGTCTCATCATCGTCAGTGATCAGGTCTACCACCGTCGTGTCGTCAGTAAACTTAATGATGGTGTTGGAGTCGTGCATGGCCACACAGTTGTAGGTCAAAAGGAAGTACAGGAGGAGACTAAGCATGACGGATGTGCTGTTACCTACCATCACCACCTGAGGGTGGCCTGTCAAGAAGTCCAGGATCCAGCTGCAGAGGGAAATGTTCAGTCCCAGGGTCATTAGCTTAGTGATGAGCTTGGAGGGCACTATGGTGTTGAACATTGAGCTGTAGTCTGTGAACAGCATTCTCACATAGATGCTCCTCATGTCCAGGTGGGAGAGGACAGTGTGGAGTGCAATAGAGATTGCGTTATCTGTGGATTTGTTGGGGCGGTATGTTCATTTATTTATTTTGTATTTATTAATTCACCTTTATTTAACCAGGTAGGCCAGTTGAGAACAAGTTCTCATTTACAACTGCAACCTGGCCAAGATAAAGCATGTGAATTGAAGTGGGTCCATGGTGTCTGGGATGATAGTGTTGATGTGATAAATGACCAGCATTCCAAAGCATTTCATGGCTACAGATGTGAGTGTTACGGGGCAATAGTCATTTAGACAGGTTACCTTGACATTCTTGGCACAGGGACTATGGTGGTCTGCTTGAAACATGTAGGTATTACAGCCACAGTCAGGGAAAGGAGAGAAAATGTCTGAGTACACATCCTGCTAATCCGTCTGTTTACCTGTTTAAAGGTCTTACTCACATTGGCTATGGAGAGCGTGTTCACACAGTCATACAGAACAGCTGGTGCTCTCATGTATGGTTCAGTGTTGCTTTCCTTGAAGCATAGAAGGCATTTAAGCTGCTTGGTTGGTCAGAGTCACTGGGCAGCTTGCTGCTGGGTTTCCCTTTGTAATCCATGATAGATTGCAAGCACCACCACATCGGTAGGAATCAGTAAGTAGGAATCAGGAGGATAGAGTTATGGACAGATTTGTCAAAAGGAGGGCGAGGGAGACATTTATTTGCGTTTATGTGTGTGGAGTAAAGGTGATTCAGAGTTTGGTCACCTCTAGTTGCACAGGTGACATGCTGGTAGAAATGAGGTAAGACTGATTTCAGTTTCCTTACATTAAAATTGCTGACCACTTGGAGTTCCGCTGCTGATTGAGCATTTTCTTGTTTGCTTATGGCACTATACAGCTCATTGAGTGTGGTCTTAGTGTCAGCATCTTTTTCTGGTGTTAAATCAACAGCTACGAAAAATATAGAAGAAAATACACACACACACACACACGCACATGCACACACACATGCACACACACGGAAAATGACATATTCACACACTAACATGCAGACACACACACACACACACACACTCTCTCTCACACACACACACACACACACATGGACACACACACACACACGGAAAATGACATATTCACACACTAACATGCAGACAGATACACACACACACACACACTCTCACACACACACACACACACACACACACGGAAAATGACATATTCACACACTAACATGTAGACAGATACACACACACACACACACACACACACACACACACACACACACACACACACACACACACGGAAAATGACATATTCACACACTAACATGTAGACAGATACACTCACACACACACACACACTCTCTCACACACACACACACACACACACACACACACACACACACACACACGGAAAATGACATATTCACACACTAACATGTAGACAGATACACACACTCTCTCTCTCTCTCTCTCTCTCTCTCACACACACACACACACACACACACACACACACACACACACACACACACACACACACACACACGCACACACACACACACACACACACACACACACACTCACACACACACACACACACACACACACACACACACGGAAAATGACATATTCACACACTAACATGTAGACAGACACACACACACTCTCACTCTCTCTCTCTCTCTCTCTCTCTCTCTCTCTCTCTCTCTCTCTCTCTCTCACACACACACACACACACACACACACACACACACACACACACACACACACACACACACACACACACACACACACACACACACACACACACACACACACACACACACATTCTCAATTGATTAGGGACAGAAAAGGGCCTGACAGGAAAGAGTACAGGCATTATATAAATTATAGTTTTTTACAATTGCTAACACACTAGAATGACATGCACAACACAATTATTTAAACTGACACACAGAGAGCAAAACGTCTTCTCAAGTCTCCAAAAGTGTAAACACATTTTCTGCTTTACACACATTTTGCAATTCAAAATGGCACTTTTTAAATGCACTGCACACGGTTCTCTGCATAAGACACAACAATCTGACATAAAGTCACATGTTTACCATTTCAAAACACTGCCATTCAAAATGACACTACATGAGCAAATTGGCCGATACATGTGCAACCTGGCCAAACACTTCAATGGTTAATTGTTACCACTTCAATCAGGAAGTAAACATTATGAAAAGACCACAGGTGAGCACCTTTTGTTTTACAACAACAATGGAAGCCGTTGCAGAGAGAGGAAGAGGAAGAGGAAGAGGAAGAGGAAGAGGGAGGGTGAGAATGAGAGGGGAAGAGTGAGAGGTAGGGGAAGAGCTGGTAGAGGAGTTCATGGCCAAAGAAGACAACAACTTTCAAATGAAATCAGAGCAACCTTAGTTGATCATGTCATCAACCATGGGCTGACAATGTGAGAGGCTGGACAGAGAGTACAGCCCAACTTGAGCAGTTTTACTGTCGCCTGTGTCATCCGGACATTTAGACTGAAGTACAGGTATGTAACCAAAATGTATTTCACACTATGTAGTACACCCCATGTCATAGTGTATCAGTTGGGTGACACCTGTTTACTTCATGAATGGTTGATGTCATACACTAACTGCACCAATTTCCTGTAGAATTTACTCTACTGTGGGGGAAATATCTTTAGGCTGTATTGTCCAAGCCCTATATTTTTGTTTTTTTGAAGGGCTGAGAGAGGCAACCATGGTGGAGGAAGGGGCCAAATGTTCACCGGGGTACAGGAAGCTGCCATTGTAAACTTGGTTTTGGAAAATAATGGATTCAGATTATGAGAAATTCAAAGCCATATCATCCAAGACAACACCATATTCAACAACATTCAACGAGTCAGTCTGTCCACATTGGATCGCATTCTCACGCGAAACCAAATCAGAATGAAACAACTTTATAAGGTGCCATTTGAGAGAAACTCTCAAAGAAACAAAGAGGTCAGACAAGCACATGTGGATGTAAGTACAATATTGACTGCAGTACACTACACGCAACAATGTTTCCCAGTGTACTGGATAACACCATATTGATTGCTTTTGTTCTTTGTTTTCAGGGAGTTCTGGAAATGGATGCTCATGCAATCCCATGTGAGTTCATCTTTATAGATGAGGCTGGGTTCAACATAGCAAAGACCAGAAGAAGGGGGAGAAACGTCATTGGCCACATGGCCATTATAGATGTTCCTGGCCAACGTGGTGGGAACATCACAATGTGCGCTGCCATCTCCAATACGCATGGTGTCCTCCACCGTCATGCCAACCTTGGACCATACAACACAGCCCATATTCTCACATTTCTGGACAGACTCCACAACATTCTCATACCACCAGAGTGTATGAATGATGCAGACCATCAAAGAACCCGGTACGTTGTAGTATGGGACAAGGTGAGCTTTCATCGTGCAGACCCAGTCCAAAACTGGTTTGCTGACCACCCACCATTTCTTGTGCAATACCTCCCACCATACTCACCATTTCTGAACCCCATAGAAGAGCTATTTTCGGCACGGCGGTGGAAGGTATACGACCGGCAGCCCTTTGTGCACATGCCTCTTGTCCAGGCTATGGAAGAGGCATGTGATGAGATTGATGTGGGCGCGATTCAGGGATGGATAAGGCACTCAAGGCGCTTCTTCCCTCGATGTCTGGCAAGGGAAGATATTGCCTGTGATGTGGACGAGGCGTTGTGGCCAGACCCAGCTGTGCAGCAAGATGCTGCCTGTGATGTGGACGAGGCGTTGTGGCCAGACCCAGCTGTGCAGCAAGATGCTGCCTGTGATGTGGACGAGGCGTTGTGGCCAGACCCAGCTGTGCAGCAAGATGCTGCCTGTGATGTGGACGAGGCGTTGTGGCCAGACCCAGCTGTGCGGCAAGATGCTGCCTGTGATGTGGACGAGGCGTTGTGGCCAGACCCAGCTGTGTGGCAAGATGCTGCCTGTGATGTGGACGAGGCGTTGTGGCCAGACCCAGCTGTGCGGCAAGATGCTGCCTGTGATGTGGACGAGGCGTTGTGGCCAGACCCAGCTGTGCGGCAAGATGCTGCCTGTGATGTGGACGAGGCGTTGTGGCCAGACCCAGCTGTGCAGCAAGATGCTGCCTGTGATGTGGACGAGGCGTTGTGGCCAGACCCAGCTGTGCGGCAAGATGCTGCCTGTGATGTGGACGAGGCGTTGTGGCCAGACCCAGCTGTGCAGCAAGATGCTGCCTGTGATGTGGACGAGGCGTTATGGCCAGACCCAGCTGTGAGGCAAGATGCTGCCTGTGATGTGGACGAGGCGTTGTGGCCAGACCCAGCTGTGCAGCAAGATGCTGCCTGTGATGTGGACGAGGCGTTATGGCCAGACCCAGCTGTGAGGCAAGATGCTGCCTGTGATGTGGACGAGGCGTTGTGGCCAGACCCAGCTGTGCGGCAAGATGCTGCCTGTGATGTGGACGAGGCGTTGTGGCCAGACCCAGCTGTGTGGCAAGATGCTGCCTAATTATTTGTCTTGCCTCTTTTTTTCTATATATTTTTTCTGCACATTTTTTCTGCAATTTTCTTTTTCAGTTTATTGTTTTTTTGTGAGCATATTTTTGTTCAGTCCAATGTAAATATATCTGCTGTGCATATGTTGCACTGACTTGTTTGGTGAAAAATAAAGAAATACATTTTTCAACAGCATGTGTGTGTATCTGCAAATATTTCTGTGCATCTGAAGAATTTTCGACAATTTGAACTATTTTAGTATTATGGCAAAGCATACTAAAGATGAGAGTGCTTTTCATTATTCCCAACAGTGTGTAGTTGGTTAGACAAAAATCTGGTAATATGAATGAAGTGTGTGCCATTTCGTGCAAACGTTTGATTTTGATAATGCTATATGTAGTTTTGGTTGCAGTGCTTCATTTTTCATATATGGGGTATTTTGCAGTTTGGGGGTGTGGTTTTGTGAGTTGTGTTAAGTATTTAGATAAAAACCTAGATTGCAAAATTGTGTTTTAACAATTGGGAAAACTGTAGTGTTGTCACAGTGACACAACACTCCCTACGCTGTCATGGCCTCACGGGTCAAAGTTGACGACCATCATAGAGGTCACTCCTAATGACCTCCCACTGTGTGTCTTTGTGTGTTTGTGGGTGCATGTGTTTATTGTGTGTGTGTGTGTGTGTGTGTGTGTGTGTGTGTGTGTGTGTGTGTGTGTGTGTGTGTGTGTGTGTGTGTGTGTGTGTGTGTGTGTGTGTATACATGAGTGTGTGCTAGTTTTCTGACTATTGTTTCTGGATTGGAATATATTACTATCCTTTCCCTAGGGCTTTCAAATTGACTTTGTTATAAATCCAGGACTCTAAGCAAACACTCTCTCTAGTTCAAGTTGTAATACAAGTTTGCTGTGTGTGTGTGTGTGTGTGTGTGTGTGTGTGTGTGTGTGTGTGTGTGTGTGTGTGTGTGTGTGTGTGTGTGTGTGTGTGTGTGTGTGTGTGTGTGTGTGTGTGTGTGTTTACGTGTGTGTGTGTTTACGTGTATGTGTGCGTGCATGAGCATTTGTGTGTGTGCGTGTGTGTATCTGTGTGTGTGTGCGTGTGTGTGTGTGTGCGTGTGTGTGTGTATGTGTGTGTGTGTGTGTGTGTGTATCTGTGTGTGTGTGCATCTTTGTGTGTTTGTAAATAGAGACAAGCAGACAGAAAGGCTCTAATCAACTGTGAAAAATGTTCCACTTATCACTGCACATCAATAAAGGCATAAATGACCTATTCTCATGATGTGTGTGTATTTGTTTGCTTGAATGGGTAGGTGTGTGCGTGTGAGTTTGAGTGTGCTTCAGACCTGTGTAGAAAATATTTGTATTTTATAGTTTATTTGAAAACATCACATTTTCAAATACTCAAGGTAGTCAAAAGGTAGTGGAAGAAGAAGAAGTAGAGAATCCACTGAAGGCAAGTATTTCCTTTGATATTCATATACAGGTCTCAGAAAAACAAATCATATTTTAAAGCACAGATAATGGCCTTTTAATGAATTGGTTTAAAATAAAGTATTTTGAATACCTCTCAGAAAAAAATAATGTGGTTATTTGATGGCTGCGAAATATTTGATAAAGAACACAAAAACTACAACAATTAGTTTAGGTATTCTAGATACATGATGATTATCACATGGTTAATGCTATCACATGTACGACTTTCAGGTATGAATCTTAATATATAGCCTATCATTAAAAAGTTCATGATTGAATCAAATAAAACATTCACATGTATCTAAATAACGGAAAGGGATACAAATGTAAATCAATCAGGCATTCAGGTACATCAAGGCAATTGTTCGTGAGAAACATGGACTCATCTCAACATTGGAGTTGGAAGGCTTGTCGAAAATACATTTTCTTAATGAGTGAAACGTAAGGTACATTAACACTGGACATCAAGTTCATATAACATACATATACAATATACCATAGATGTAGTAACCTTGTGAATACTACAATAGCAACATGGTTATTAAATAAGACTTTAGATATTGGTTTATATTTGCAAAATAAGGGAGTTATTACACCAGTGGAATAAGGTACAATCACTAATCTTGTCCACAGTAGTTTCAAAATCTCTGGGCTCATTGCTATGCAATTTAATTACCCAAGTATTATGGAACAGCATACTAATAAAAATGTGCTCTAAAAGTGATTACAGTGTTGTTACACATGCGCAATAACTGTTATTAATAGTGCTAACAGTAACGGTTAAAATATAGCCATTAAGTGTCTAAGGGAACTAAATATAGAAAACTGCCTTCTTGACAGCCAAGGTGGGTGGGAAATCATGTTCATTTGTCTGATTAAACCATCCCTTTAAATATGGTTTACTGTGTGTTTGAAATAAGAACACTCAGATAGACAAAGAGGTTCTACGTTGTTTCTGTCGAGCATCCAACTCCCTGCCTGCAATGTTTGCACATTTCTTTGAATTTCTCTGCAGTATTTTCAGGCATCATAAAATGTATTACAGCTTTCAACCTTTTCAGTGGCATGTTGAAAGAGGCACACTGTAGTTTAGTGTCACAAATTATTTGTACTTATCTGTAAAAATATCATTGGTTGATTGGTTTGAATTGATTATCTACAGCTGGGGTCTGTTCAGGAGAAAGGAAATATACAGAATGTTCAGATAGAAATGTATTGTGTAGATCAAATTTGAGCTCCTGTCAGATAGATTGGAATGGTACAGGAGATTGTGTTTGGTCTATTCATTATATCTGCAACATGCAGTTCCTGAGTTTTTTGTTATGTTTGTTTTAACCCTATCTGAAACGTCAACCCTTATCGTAACCATTCAGAATTCATGCCTAAACTTAACTGTCAAAATTGGATGATTATCCCCCGTCTGAACAAACGTTGAATACTGAAGTCAAACCATGTCAGTGTGAGATCTTGTTGGGAAAGCAGGGTGGAGGACATCAGCCAGGCTTGACAGTCTGACAGAAGCTGATGGGGGATCTGAATTAGTTTGATATTGGCCATGTCTACGTGCGTGTGGATATGCATCCTTGTGAGTGTGTTTGTGTGTCTTTGTGTGTATGCACGTGCACATGTGCTTGTGTGCATGTGTGTGTCAAGGGGACCAGGGGACAAAGCTGGCTCCTGTCTGTGTCCTGGGTCCCTCATCAGGCCCTCATTAGTCACGCTAAGTGACCTTTGAGGAGGTGAAGATAGACTTTCTGGCTGTGTCCCATCTCCTGTCTATCTACCTCTCCTTCTCCCTCTCTCTCTTGTCCCTCTCCCTTGCTAGCTAGTCTGTCTGTCTGTCTGTCTGTCTGTCTGTCTGTCTGTCTGTCTGTCTGTCTGTCTGTCTGTCTGTCTGTCTGTCTGTCTGTCTGTCTGTCTGTCTGTCTGTCTCTCTCTGTCTCTGTCTGTCTCTCTCTCTCTCTCTCTGTCTGTCTGTCTGTCTGTCTCTCTGTCTCTGTCTCTCTGTCTCTCCTCCTCTCTCTCTCTCTCTTCTCTCTCTCTTTTCTCTCTCCTGTCTGTCTGTCTGTCTGTCTGTCTGTCTGTCTGTCTGTCTGTCTGTCTGTCTGTCTGTCTGTCTCTCTCTCACTCTTTCTCTCCCTCCCTCCCCCTTCTCTCTCTTTCTCCCTCTCTTTATCGCTCTCTCCTCCGTCACTCTCTGTCTCTTCCTCCCCTCCTGGGTGGTTCAGTGGTTCGAGAGACGGTTCAACAGAGGAAGGTTTTTATATCTCATAAAAATACAGTACAGCATTGTCTAAGAATGTATTCGGAGAATGTGTGAACTATCAACTCATTTGAGTGTTTGTTATTGTATGTGTATTTGTGTGTGTTCGTTTTAGTGTGTCAGAAATGCAGCCTCTGTCTGTTGGAATCATATTTCTTTCTCTCTCTTTATCTCTCCATTTTTCTTTCTCTCGCTTTCCCTCTCTCACTCTTTATTTATTTATTTATTTCTCTCTCTCTATCTCGCTCTCTCTCTCTCTCTCTCTGTCTCTCTCTCTCCCTCCCTCCCCTTGACCCGGGTAGCAGCTCCAGCCTGGGGGGACTAGTCTGTGTGTAGCCTGATTAGAGGCAGTGTGGGCTGGGGAGAGCTGGGCGTTGTGCTGGGCTGTCTGGAGCTCCTTCAGACATATTCAGACCTGCTACTGAGGAGACAGGCTGGAACGTGGGAGGAAACGCACACACATACACACACACATACAAGGACTGGAGAAGGAGGACACCCACATGATCACTAGTGGAGAAAGGGCACTTAGAAAAGGTGACTTAGCCCTCTGAGACAGAGGCTGTTGTGTGTGTGTGTGTGTGGTCCCTTGTTTTACTATCTTCTCCCTTCTTAGACTTGAGTTAGTATTAGAAATGTAGAAAGAGAAGCAAACAAAAATGCCTAAAAGTTCCATAGAGTAAACAACATTAGATAGTGAATGACAAAATCACATATATCTTTTGGTTTGAAAATAAATGGCACCATCTTTATAAAAATGTCAATTATATTTAATTTTATATTTTATTTATTTACTTTTACAAAACAATAAAAAGTGGTTCAGTAACAGAACTACTTAAGTTTTAAAGGGTTAAAAACATAACTGCCTAAGTGAAATTAATCTTTTCATGAATTCAAGTGCTATGTCTGTATATGATTCTTGATTCTTGGTGTACCGTACCATAAAGTATAATTCAAGCAAATTATAACAAATTCATTTTTTTGTTTTAAAGTTGGGTGCTGTCCCTTTACAGTCCTTTTACCACTGGAATTGTCATCTGGTATGTCATGTGACATTTCTTCTAACATAAGGTACTCTCTGGTCTATATTACACTCAATTCCCAAATGAACCGATATTTTTCTCACAATATATTTTAATACATAGGTAAATACCTGGTAACTAGAGAGCTGTAAAATCAAGCGGTACTAAAAAGTGAAAATGTTCAATAGTGACAGTGAAACATAGTGAGAACCAGAGAGTTCACCACCCAATGGGTAGTTTTATTCCATAATATGAGTCTCTCTCTCTCTGGCCTCTCTTCTTTTTCTTTCTGTTCTCAGATTTAGTATCCTTCTCTCTCTATGTCTCTTTCTGAGGAGTAGGCTGATGGTCCCAATGCAGGCTGCTCTGTACGATAGTCAGTGGCAGCATCAATCCATCAATCCATATCTTCTTCTTCTTTCTAGGAATTCATACATCCATCTTCTTTTTGATATTTTTGATATCAACAACCTATTATTATATTTTTTTCATTTAATTAACTTTTTCATTCATTTCTACATAAAATGAGAAACACAACAAGGTATGGAAACATGTTATTTGAATATTCCATAATGTTTCTGTGTAGGCCTGCAAAATTCTGATAACTTTCCCCAAATTCCTTGGTTTTCTAGAATTCCTGGTTGAAAAATTCCTGGAATCGGGAGGGAATAGAAAGGACATGTGGATATCCTCCAATCACGTTTCTGAAAAACCTGTCTGTGTTTTCAGGAAATACCTGATCCTGCTCAGTCATGATTTTGAGCGTATGACAGAACATTCAAATAAGGTGTCATCAGCAGCTAACTAACTTTCTATATCCACTCTGGACAGACAGGTAGCTTGTCTATTTCAGTGTCTACTGAACACACAAATGGCTTGCTAAGGGCACAACCTTTAACTCAAACTTTACACATGCATTTTCTCTTACCCCTTTATCTCAAAAGCATAAACTCTCCCTTTTGACTATTAATAAATCTTGAAGCTTGCTTTACTCCAATGTCTGCATTCTTTTGAAGAATTATAAAATCATTCAAAGCACCAAAAGCATTGTCCTTACCGCAATCTGTGCAAGTCTTACCATACTTTTTACTAACCCCCTCTGCTATCGTCATAATGATAAGGGGACATCTGTAAAATATACATGTGATTGTTTTATTTATAGAATCTAACAATCTCATAGTGTCTTGGAGGATCCCGTTACCTTGTGACTGTGATAAACGCTGACTCCAATATATGGCAGGTTAGTAGCACCACCACCCCTGTATCAAAAATCTGTAGTAACCATCTCAAAAACAGGAAAGTCTGGGTTTCTTTGGGGCTCTCAGGTCAGGTATAAAATAGTGCTACTGTAGGGTAGGGGCTAGGGTAGGGGCTAGAGAAAGGGTAGGGGCTAGAGAAAGTGCTACTGTAGGGTAGGGGCTAGGGAGTGAGTTATCAGAATAGTCTACAGGGGGTGGGTGGGTAGCAGAAAGGAGATTGGGCCACAAAAAGGTTCAATGTTTGGACTAGTGGTCAGGAGGGTCTGGAGGGTCTGGAGGGGTCTAGTGGGTCTGGAGGGGTCTAGAGGGTCTGGAGGGGTCTAGAGGGTCTGGAGGGGTCTGGAGGGGTCTAGAGGGTCTGGAGGGGTCTGGAGGGGTCTAGAGGATCTGGAGGGGTCTGGAGCCGAGGTGCATGGAGGGTGTTTTCTAGAGCATGGTGGGATATGTGGGAGACTGGTGTGAGACCGGGCGAGACTTGGGAGAGAGACTGGGGAGACTTGGGTGAGAATGAGGGATAGATAGCCAGGTGAGAAGTAGCCCGAGTGCCAGTCTGTTTGTGGTATCATGCCCAACTCATTGTCATTTTGGCTTGACAAGGACAGAAATGGAGTTCGCAAGAGCACAAAGAGATCTGGGACCAGACTAGATGGGAATACTAATCCAATACTAATAGAGCTATTTGTGAGATATGAACAGTGGCTTAGTGGAGGGTATCCCCAGGTATACGCCGTATACCCGAAAAAAACGTCAGTGGAAGTACACTCACCTCTTAATCCCCCGTGGGCACTGCATACCCTCACAGCTTTTTTTTACCCCTTTTTTCTCCCCAATTGGTAGTAGTTCCAGTCCTGTCTCATTGTTGCAACTCCTGTACGGACTCGGGAGAGGCAATGGTCAAGAGCCATGCATCCTCCGAAACACAATCCTAATCCGGACGACGCTGGGCCAATTGTGCATCGCCCCATGGACCTCCTGGTCGCGGCCGGCTGTGACAGAGCCTGGGCTCAAACCCAGAATGTCTGGTGGCACAGCTAGCACTGCGATGCAGCCTTAGACGACTGCGCCACCCGGGAGGCCTCTACCCTCACTTTTTAATGAGTGTACTTCTAGTGTAATGGCGGTATACATCGGATCAATTATGTAGTACAATAAAGAAATCATGCACAAAGTATCCTACACAAACGCAAGGCATGTGAAATAAATTACATGACCAAAAGTATGTGGACACCTGCTTGTTGAACATCTCATTCCAAAATCATGAGTTGATCCCCCTTTGCTGCTATAACAGCCTCCACTCTTCTGGGAAGCCTTTCCACGAGATGTTGGAACATTGCTGCTGGGACTTCCTTCCATTAAGCCACAAGAGCATTAGTGAGGTTGGGCACTGATGTTGGATGATTAGGCCTGGCTCACAGCCATTCCAATTGATCCCAAAGGTGTTTGATGGGGTTGAGGTCAGGGCTCTGTGCAGGCCAGTCAAGTTCTTCCACACTGATCTCGACAAACCATTTGCGTATGGACCTCGCTTTGTGTGTAGTCATGTTGAAACAGAAAAGGACCTTCCACAAACTGTTGCCACAAATTTGGAAGCACAGAGATGTCTAGATTGTCATTGTATGTTGTAGTGTTAAAATTTCCCTTCACTGGAACTAAGGGGCCTAGACGAAGAACAATTATTGTGCTGATGTTGCTTCCAGAGGCAGTTTGGAACTCGGTAGTGAGTGTTGCAACAGAGGAGAGACATTTTTTTTTACGTGCTACGCGCTTCAGCACTCAGCAGTCCCATTATGTGAGCTTGTGTGGTCGACCACTTCGCGGCTGAGCCATTGTTGCTCCTAGATGTTTCCACTTCACAATAACAGCACTTATAGATGACCAGGTTAGCTCGAGCAGGGCAGACATTTGACTTGTTGGAAAGGTAGCATCCGATGACCGTGCCACGTTGAAAGCCACTGAGCTCTTCAGTAAGGCTATTCAACTGCCACTGTTTGTCTATGGAGATTGCGTGGATGTGTGCTCGATTTTATACACCAGTCAGCAATGGGTGTGGCTGAAATACCCAAATCCACTCATTTGAAGGGATGTCTAAATACTTTTGTAAATATGGTGTATATTCACACGTGAGCTGCACACATAGCCTAGTTTCAGAGCAGACAGCAAGAGTGCGCAGCTATCAACTGGTTGTTTCATGGAGCAGCTCACAGAAGAACGACATCGGTTAGTAGGGTAGGTAGGAAAGAAGTTTCAACTTTTGATATCTACCAGTAAATGCTAAATAAGGCAACAATGTGTATGCAAACCAGATATTGAAAAAGTGGGGTCCGAAATTGGTGTGCAATTCAGTCATCATGCTCTGTGTGAATGAAAATGTCTGGCAAAAATCCTTTCCAATTAAATGTTGATTACAAAGTAGGCCTACCTGGTAGAATGATACCATGATGATTTGTATCAATTGGGAGGGCATTTGTTTTACAAACTCTGCCATCACATGTAGGACATTGTACAGTACAGAAACACCACGAGCCAAATTCCACCCTACAAAGGCAAAATGCAGTAACTACGAATTTGTTCAAAAGTCTTTGATCCATTCTAATGGCTAAGTATATTATCTGATTAATGTGGAATTAAGTTTCCTCACACAAGAACAAACCAGTTGATCAGAAGATATCATTGAGAATCAGAGAATGCTGTCTGTCTAGACAGAAAAATACTTTGAAGACGGATCATACAGTCAACAAATATGTAGTTACTGTATTTTGCATTTGTAGTGCATAAAGGGTATCTCGCTAGGTGCACAACTGAATTAATGGGCAACTACTACCTGCCAAAAAGATTTTATTACGATTTTCCCAGGCCTCAAAAATGGTCCCCTGATGTGGTTAAGCATTATCGTGGACTTAGAACATACATTTGTTTTTCTATATATAAAAAAGTGTGATTCTGAGAGTGAAAACCTGAAAAATCTATAGGAAAATACAGAAAAACTATAGGAAAATATATATATTTTTTGCCTTTCCTTTGACGGGCCATTTGGGAATATTTTTGGCAGAATTAGAGTATACCCACTTCTACAGGCATCACAAAACCACTGGATATGAAGGATACATCTCCACAGTGTCACAGCAAAACAGTATGATAGGTAGGACAATGGAAGGATAGACGGGAGAGGAGGGGACAACTGGGGAAGACTGGGAGTAGGGTTGTGATTGTTGTGTCACTAAGGTCACTGGAAGACAGTATGATAGGTGGGACACTGATGACTCTTCATATACTTGATGGCGAACTTCAACTCCTTGCTTTTCTTCTCCCATTTGTGGATGGACATGAGCAGCAGCTGCTGATCCACCTTACGACCCATGATGAGGAAGTTACTGCCAAGACTGTCGAGCTGAGCACAGGGGCAGTTGGCTCCGTTCTTTATGTACAGTGTCAGCTTCTTCAAGTCCTTCTTACGCAGGACACCCATCTTGAGCACCTTCTTCTTCTTCTGGGCAGCGATGAGTTTACGGTCGCCCTTCTCTTTCTTCACTTCTTTGATCTTCATCTTGATAGCTATGGGAGAAGGGAGCGAGAGAGAGGACAAAGAGAGGGAGTGAGGAGAGAAGAGGAGATGGAGGGAGAAGGGAGAGAGAGAGAAAGAAAGGAGAGAGAGAGAAGGGAAAGTGACAGAGAGAGAGAGAGATGGAGAGGGAGGAAATATGGATTTGGATCAATGACAATTTTATTTCAGATGAACATCCTAATGATTGTGTTGACTTTAAGCAACATATTTAACTTATTTGAATCTATGGTAGGGTAAACAGAGACAACTTAAATCCATGAGCTAAACAAAAAAAACATACAATCCATTCTTTAGCAAATCAAATCTGCCTAACATTGGACCTGATCATTCAAAGACGACAGTATATGAAAGCTAATCATGTGTTTTATGTTGTGACTTGGCCATTGCTTTGACAGCACACAAACGCATGTACGCACACACGCAATACGCAAACACACGAGCTTAGCTCCCGCCCCAAGCACAGGGGTACTCTACACCTCTCTAGATCAGGGTTTCCCGGTCCTGGGGCCCCTCCCATGGGTGCCTTTGGTTTTTACCCTAGCATTACACAGCTGATTCGAATAATCAAAGCTTGATGATGAGTTGGTTATTTTCTGAATTCACTGTGTGGTGCTAGGGCAAAAACAAAATGTGCACCCACCGGGGGCCCCCAGACCGAGTTTGGGAACCCTGGTCTAGAGGGTCATCATTTACCCCTGACACAACTAATCGCTATTACCTTGGGACTGCCTCAAGACTACATCCTCTGTGTGTGTGTGTGTGTGTGTGTGTGTGTGTGTGTGTGTGTGTGTGTGTGTGTGTGTGTGTGTGTGTGTGTGTGTGTGTGTGTGTGTGTGTGTGTGTGTGTGTGTGTGTGTGTGTGTGTGTGTGTGTGTGTGTGTGTGTGTGTGTGCCCTAATCATTGTCCCTCTATTGAGCACCTAAACACTACAATGGAAAGTTACACTGTTGGATGTGTCCCAAAATGGCATACAAAGTAACACACTGTAAAGGGAAAAGGATGCCATTTGAAACGCAGCCCATGACAAACATTTTATTCTCTTACTTACTGAAACCCAGTTATAAAGCATTTATAATGTAAATATTGCTACATGTGGCACTGTATATTCCTCTATATGGTTGTTTACATTCTGGTGAACCACAAATAGATAGCAACAGCGTAGATACGTATATGCTATGACAAACAGAGCATTAAGCTAGTGACTCCAATACATTCATTTATACAGCTTAATGTATACACGTGAAGGCGGGTTAAATGGGACTGCCCTGTGTGTGTGTGTGTGTGTGTGTGTGTGTGTGTGTGTGTGTGTGTGTGTGTGTGTGTGTGTGTGTGTGTGTGTGTGTGTGTGTGTGTGTGTGTGTAACAGAGAGGAATTCTCCATGTGAACACACCCTGACAGGCAAAATTAATCATGTTGAGGGTAAGGACCAACGTTGGTATGAAACATTGCTATGTTTCCAAACCGCCTGGAAGATTGCCATTTCACTTCTCGCCTGCTGTTTTATAAACATACATTCCATATTCATTTCATGCACACATATACACACATGGTCTTAGTATGTTCAGGGGGATATGTGTCTGTTTAGTGTTTGTGTGTTCCACTGGCTAGGATTTGACTTGAGACATTGCACAAAATAATGCAAGTAACATACAATAAAATGGCCATGGAAAGAGTTGTCTCACACAGTTTTCAGCGAGGAAACTGCAACACACACACACACACACACACACACACACACACACACACACACACACACACACACACACACACACACACACACACACACACACACACACACACACACACACACACACACACACACACACACACACACACACACACACACAATGATGGAAGCTTCAAAAGGGGTCAGCTGTAAGTAAAATGCCCTGTGTGCCCACCTAGAGATATGTCATAAGTAATGTTCTCGGAGTCTGTGTTGAGTGAGTCTGACCTATGTCCTGATGACAAGCTCAACCTGCTTTATACAATGAAAATGAAAGGAGCGAGAGAACGAGGGGGGCAGACAGACAGAGACCGAGAGAGACTGAGAAAGACAGAGAGAGACAGAGAGAAACCAAGAGAGAGGCAAATGAGGAGAAAGTGACGGAGAGAGAGAGAGAGGGCCTGTCATTTTGAGCAGAAACAGCACTTCCTGGGGCGAGAGCACGTCAGCCTCACTAACACGCAGGTGTTGGGTATTTACAGGACCACACCTAAGAGGGTTATACCTAGAAGGTCCACAGCCAGGTCTCTCTGGGACTGCTTTGCTTGTTCAGCAGTTTATTGCCAGTGACTGACTGGATATCCAGCTGCCCAGTGGGTAAAAACCTGACAACGTCAAATCAACGTCCAATTTTGGTTGCCTGATTGACAAGAAACTTTAATTCAACTTGAAATCATGTCTGAGTTATTGTCTACGCAATAGTCGGAAGACAGCTAGTTTCCATTCTCCTCTGGGTAAATTAAATGCAATACCGAAACTAGGAGGCTCTTGGTTCTCATGCCATTCCATAGACACAGTAATTATTACAACATCCGGAGGACGTCCTCCAACCTATCAGAGCTCTTGCAACATGTTGTCCCCCCAATCAAAGAATCAAAGAATGAATCTAGTACTGAAAGTATACGCTACAGCTAGCTAGCATTGCAGTGTATAAAAAGTGATAAGTAGTTGACTCAAAGAGAGAGAATGTCACATGGAATGACGCTGGAGAGACAATGCAGGTACGGGGAGTAAAACATTTAATAAATAACGGACATGGAACTAGAGAGTAACAGTGTCAGCAAACAGGTAACACAAACAAAAAGCAACTAATGGGTCAGCAGGGAACAGAGCAAGGTAACTGACAAATATAGGGGAGGTAATAAACAGATGAGTGAGTCCAGGTGAGCCAATATCGCTGATGCGCGTGACGAGGGAAGGCAGGTGTGCATAATTGATGACAGGAGTGCATGATGCAGGGCAGCCTGGTGCCCTCAAGTGCCAGGGGGGGGGGGAAGAGCGGGAGCAGATGTGACAGAGAAAGGCAATAGTTGAACAGTGTTGAATAAATTAATTTCATAAAATATTAAGGAGAAGAGAGAGAGATAGCTATAATTGATTTAATTTCTTTCTTTTTCACTTTCACTTAGTTAGGTAGCGAATGCAGCGAGCTAATTTAGCCTACTCAAACCCGGCTCAAACAGAGAGGGATGCTATGTTAGCTAGCTGGCTTTAACTATCCAACACTGGAACTCTTCCAAGTCAAGTTAAGCTTTTGGTTTTATTAATTTATTTCCACTGAGGCCTGCTGGTGTAAATGCCAAACTGCTTGCTGCTGACTGTACACTGTACTTGTATCGGGTTTACTAACACGTTAGTTCTAGTAGCTATGTTGACTATGCCGTTAACATGGTGACAATGATGTAGGCTGTGTGTAGCAGTTAGCAGTTATGATATGAAGGTTGGCTTGGAAAGTTTTTTTTGCCTGGTCACAGAAAGCTGATGTGTTGTGGCCAGGCACAACTCCAACACCATCATTAAGTTAGCTGATGACACAACAGTGGTAGGCTTGATCACTGACAACGATGAGACAGCCTATAAGGAGGTCAGAGACCTGGTCGTGTGTTGCCAGGACAACAACTTCTCCCTCAACGTGATCAAGACAAAGGAGATGATTGTGGACAACAGGAAAAGGAGGACCAAGCACACCCCCATTCTCATCGACGGGGAAGTAGTGGGGCAGGTTGAGAGCTTCAAGTTCCTTGGTGTCCACTTCACCAACAAACTATCATGGTCCAAGCACACCAAGACAGTTGTGAAGAGGGTACGACAAAACCTATAGCTGCACCATCGAGAGCATCCTGACTGGTTGCATCACCTGGTATGGAAACTGCTCGGCCTCTGACCGCAAGGCACTACAGAGAGTAATGCGTACAGCCCAGTACACCACTGGAGCCAAGCTTCCTGCCATCCAGGACCTCTATACCAGGCGGTGTCAGGCCCTAAAAACTGTCAAAGATTCCAGATTCCAGATTCCTGCCACCCAAGTCATAGACTGTCCTCTCTTCTACCGCACGGCAAGCGGTACCGGAGCGCCAAATCTCGGTCCAAAAGGCTTCTCAACAGCTTCTACCCACAAGCCATAAGACTCCTGAACATCTAATCAAATGGCTACCCAGACTATTGCATTGCCCCCCCCCCCCTCTTTTACACTGCTTCTATTTTCTGTTTATTAACTATGCATAGTCGCTTCAACTCTACCTACATGTACATGTTACCTCAATTACCTCGACTAACTGGTGCCCCTGCACATTGATTCTGTACTGGTGCCTCCTGTATATCGCCTCGCTATTGTTATTTTACTGCTACTCTACTTTTATTTCTTATTTTTTACTTATCTATTTTTTAAAACTTAATTAACACATATTTCTCTTAAAACTGTATTGTTGGTTATTAAAGGCTTGTAAGTAAGCATTGCACTGTAAGGTGCCTGTTGTATTCGACGCATGTGGCAGTGAAGTCCACAAGCAAAGGGAAGAGGTGAGAGGAGGAAAACACGTAGATGTGAATAGGAATTATACAACAATCAGTGTGATCATGTTGGCTGCTATGAAAGTGAATTGTGTTTGTGTGTGATCAGGGGTGTATTCATTCCACCGATTCTGTTGAGAAACATTTCTTAAACTGAAGCAAACGGAATGAAACTGGAATAAACATACCTGATTTTGTCTGGTTTGCAAATGTTGGACTAATGATTACACCCTAGATCAGCTAGATGCAGACAAGATTGTGCAAGGCGGTATTGAATGTGTCAATGTCTGTCACCTTCATTACTCAAATTTCTCTTGACCTGTGCACTTACGTTGTAAACTTTCATTCACAGGTTAGGTTGTAGTTATATCTGGGAAACCTCATGATGCTTATAGGGAAAATGTTTGTGTCATGTAGTAGCCTAAACCTATGGATGTTACATTGAGCTGGGTGAATGGGATATGAATGACAGTCATCCAATATGCTGTAATAGAAATAAGGCCATGCTGATAAAAAAATATATTGTCCTCCCTCATCTTAAACGGCACCGACCGCACCTGGTGTGTGTGTGCATCTGCATGTGTGTTTCTGTGTCTCTTCAAATGGCCATCATACGCAATCATATTACATTCTAATAAGAGAGTTATTGCGTCATGCTTTTTCAAGCTATATTCCCCTGTTATTCTCTTTCATTCCCCCTGGACTCCACAATTGACCATTTATTCAATCTCACAATTAAACAGACAAATAAATATATCTTGATTAGTTTCTGAGTTCATGTTAGATGACAAGTGTGTGTGTGTGTGTGTGTGTGTGTGTGTGTGTGTGTGTGTGTGTGTGTGTGTGTGTGTGTGTGTGTGTGTGTGTGTGTGTGTGTGTGTGTGTGTGTGTGTGTGTGTGTGTGTGTGTGTGTGTGTGTGTGTGTGTGTGTGTGTGTGTGTGTGTGTGTGTGTGTGTGTGTGTGTGCCTTTCTGTGACCTCATGCTAGATGACAAAGAATAAGACTTTGGCTGCTACTCTTAATGTGAAAGAGAATGAAGACATTGGATGTGTCCTATTCCCTATATGTGACTGACTGCCTTGATTCGGTCTTATGTAGCAAAATTTGAAATTGTGTTTTTTACATTGGATAAAAGCAGAGACACAGAGCTACAACATGGTATATCATACACTACATATGAGGAAAAATGGGAAAGTAATTCTGCTTTGAAAGTTGATCATCTTCTAACCTCACTTTTGAGAAAAATGCCTTTGAATGTTTTGGTACCCACTGGAGAGCCCTTCTTTGTCTACACCCATTCTGCATTGTTCACACCCTCTTAAGCTTTAGCCCCACCCATCTCTTTAACCTGTTACTCCTACACCCTACTTTTTCGAACATTCTGTTAAAAATGGCGCAACATTTCAGCGCCCTGCTGCTCATGCCAGGAATATAGTATATGCATATGATTAGTATGTGTGGATAGAAAACACTCAGATGTTTATAAAACTGGTTAAATCACGGCTGTGACTATAACAGAACGTGCGTTTCATCGAAAAGAGCAGGAAAATCTGATCACTGAAAATGGAAATATATATCCATCCGCAACTTCAACCCATTGATAGGGGCGAACCACAATAAATGGGGCTGAGGTTGCAATATACCTACAGCTTCCACACAATGTCAACAGTCTTGTCATTTGCCTAGGCTTTGTTTCTTGGTCAAACAAAGAAGAGACAAGCCATTTGTTCAGGTCTCCGACCGGATATTTTGGTTGAGATTTACCCGGACATTATTTCCAGACGGACAGCTAAAGAAAATACATCGCCTCGTGATCAATTTGATCGCTTATTAACGTGTACTAATACCTAAAGTTGCATTACAAAAGTATTTCGAAGTGTTTTGTGAAAGTTTATCGTCAACTTTTTTAATTAAAAAAAATGACGTTACGTTATAAGACGCTATTTTTTTCTGTTTATCACACAGTCTTCATAGATCGATATCTAGGCTATATATGGACCGATTTAATCGAAAAAAAGACCCAATAGTGATTATGGGACAACTAGGAGTGCCAACAAAGAAGATGGTCAAAGGTAATGAATGTTTTATATTTTATTTGTGCGGTTTGTGTAGCGACGACTATGCTAATTATTTTGTTTACGTCCCCTGCGGGTCTTTTGGGGTGTTACATGCTATCAGATAATAGCTTCTCATGCTTTCGCCGAAAAGCATTTTAAAAATCTGACTTGTTGCCTGGATTCACAACGAGTGTAGCTTTAATTCAATACCCTGCATGTGTATTTTAATGAACGTTTGAGTTTTAACTAATACTATTAGCATTTAGCGTAGCGCATTTGCATTTACATTTGCATTTCCAGTCTAGATGGGACGCCTGCGTGTGAGGTAGGAGCAAGAGGTTAAGGGTTGGTGACTGCAACTGTGCTGCTGGCAATGCTTTTTTCGTAATCAGATACGTCATCAGAGCGCACAATAGAACACTGTACTGTCTACACTCGGTTTGTTAATATAATTATATTTTTATTCAAATCGATTTTAATCAGAACTAAAGTTTTGTTGCTACGGATTTCACAACGTGGATAGCCTTTACAGCTGGGACTGCAAATTTCTGGTCCATTTTCTTTTTGCGTGGATTCTGCGAGTGCTAGCTGGCTGTACTGTGGACACCTGTCATTGTCATGGGAAAGACTCATGGTTATCTTTTCGTAGAACAACTGATTGCAGTAAAGAGCCAACCGGCATACTAAGGAGATCCTGAGGGTAATCGATGAGTACCAACAGATTTACGCTATGGAAAAACAACATACTCCATCATGGAAAGACAACCTCACAAAATAACTTCAACCTGACAAAAAAAAGAAAACAGTGTCTACAGACATGGACAATTTACTTACCGTTGAAGTAGAGGCTAGTGCTCTGGCTGGAATCCATGTGACACTGAAAAGGTTGTGTGAGGAGGTAGCAGGGCTGGAATCCATGTGACACTGAAAAGGTTGTGTGAGGAGGTAGCAGGGCTGGAATCCATGTGACACTGAAAAGGTTGTGTGAGGAGGTAGCAGGGCTGGAATCCATGTGACACTGAAAAGGTTGTGTGAGGAGGTAGCAGGGCTGGAATCCATGTGACACTGAAAAGGTTGTGCGAGGAGGTAGCAGAGCTGAGGGGGAGTTTGGAGTTCAGCCAGAGTGAAATTCTCACGCTCCAAAGAGAAAACAAGACACGCACAGCCAAGGTAAAAATCCACGATTTCAACAGGGATTGTCTACTCAGGGAAAACAGGGTGATGAAGGAGTCGCTACTAGACATACAAAGTCAAAGCATGCGTGAAAATCATTTTTTTTCTGGGATTCCTGAGGACGCATCCAATAATCCAGAGTTCGCGATCAGAGAATTCATGCAATCCGTCTTGAAACTTCCTCTAGAGACTGTAAACAAGGCTTTCCACTGAGTACACAGACTTGGAGCTCAGAGCGACAAGACCAAGGATCCCCGTCCGATCATCGCATTTGAGCACTACCAACAAAAGGAGCTGATCAAAAGCAGGGGAAGGGAACATATCAGAATAGGGGTATTAGGGAATAATAACATTTGTTCTATAGTGAAGCTGTCTCTAGAGTAATGCAAGGTCTCCTCCATGTGAAACGTCAATTGCTATGGAAATGCTGGAATATGTTTTTCAATGATACTCAAGGTAATTATGATGCAACTATGACGGTGATATGTATGGATTACAATTATCATCATGAATATTAAAACTATACGCACTACATGTTACACACAGACACTCAACGATGCAAATTGGCGGAGTTATTATTTATTTGGAAATCATACATTATAATCGTACACTTATACAGACGTCGTACACACTCTCACATAATCACATCCAATATCATACACATCAACTTACTCAGATTTACTACACACATAGTATCTTGTCTCAATTTTCTAACATCTGTGGGATTGGCTCACAGGCAAACAGACAAGGGAATAAAACAAATATTGCTAGAACCCATTTCTTGAATTCTAAATATCAGACATTTGAAAGCTCTAGTTTTGACTGTCATAATACCTCTGATGGAGGTAACTTTACGAGCATTAATTATGGTCTGGACTGAGAAAAGTATCTAGTTATGGTAAGTATCACGATCGTTGTTGTAAGAATCGGACCAAAATGCAGCCTGGTTTGGGTTCATCATCTTTAATTAACGTGAACTGGCAAAAAAAACAAGAAAGAAGAAAGAATCGAACGTGAAGCTATGTAGTGCTAACCAGCAACTATACACAAAACAAGATCCCACAACCAACAGGTGGGAAAAGGCTGCCTAACTATGATCCCCAATCAGATACAACGATAGACAGCTGCCTTTGATTGGGAACCATACCAGGCCAACCTAGAAATAAAGAAACTGGAATGCCCACCCTAGTCACACCCCAACCTAACCCAAAATAGAGAATAAAGGATCTCTAAGGTCAGGACATGACAGTAAGGGGTGAAATAAGTATAGCCATTTATAATTGTAACGGTTCAGCAGATTATAAAAAAGAAGATCAGTCTTTACATGGCTTAAAGAAAAGTAATATAACATATACTGTTCACAGGAAACTCAAATATCAAAATAGATCTGGCTCATTAATCTATATGGTCCAAATCAGGATGATCCATACTTCGTCTAAAACTATTTTTCCAATTGACTGAACTTACAGTTCATTATATCATTATAACACAGTTTTAAGTTCCTCAATGGACCGTAAAGGTAAATCACTCTACAAACTATCATCACCGTGCCCTTAAGGAAATCACAAATAATGGACACATTAGAAATAGTGGATATTTGGAGACTAAAAAACCCCGACCTAGTGAGATATACGTAGATGGAGGGGACTTAATCAAGCTAGTCACCTTGACTACTTTCTTGTTGCTTTCTCTCTTCCATCAAAGGTGAAAAAAGTTATAATAGGGGACAGAATGTGATTGGATCATCATCTAATTGGCATTCACATAACTCTTATAGATTTTCCACGTGGACGGGGATATTGGAAATTTTATCAAAGTTTACTGGAGGGCAACTTATTTTTAACTAAAACAAAATTATTTATAACTGAAATTTTCCAGTATAATATAGGTTCAGCAAATCCCTTTATTGTTTGGGTTACCTTTAAATGTACCTTAAAGGGTCATTCACTTCAATATTCATCAATAATAAAAAAAGCCGTTTCTGGCTAAAGAGACAAGACTAACAAGGGAAATACATTAACTAATAGTACAGATAGATAGCAATAAAAACGATGTTACAGAGACAAAATAAGTTAGAGGAAAAACAAAAAGAACTCGAGGAACTTATTCAAGAACGATCTAATGAAATATATTACAAAAATAAAGCAAACTGGAGGGAATATGGAGACAAATGCACAACATTCTTCCTGAATCTCCAATACAGGAACGCTAACAAAAATAATTTGCAGAAAGTCGTTACTGAAGACGGAGTCATCTATGATTCTCTGAATGATATTTTAAAAGAGGAAGATAATTATTTTAGGCAGATGTTCTCTTTTCCGTCTCATCCTCTCCCACTGAATGAAGATTATGGAAAGGAATTCTTTCCAAATAATATAAAAAATGGAACATTATTAAATGTACAGAAAGATCAGTGTGAAGGACAAATTACAGAGCCATAACTTTTTGAGGCTATTAAATGCTTTCAGTCTGGAAAAACCCCAGGGCTTGATTGCATACCGGTAGGGGTATATCAAGCCTTTTTTTGATATACTAAAAGCTCGATTGTTAGATTGTTTTAACTACTCCTATAGAAATGGTAGTCTGTCAGGTACTCAGCAGGAAGGTCTGATTATTATTTAAACAAGACCCAGAATGCAAATATAAAGACCCAGTCTACAAAAACTGGAGGCCCCTTACACTTCAATGTTGTGATGCAAAAATCCTCGCGAAATGCATAGCACTCAGAATTAAAAGGGTTTTTACCAGGTATTGTTCATCCTGATCAGACAGGTTTTTTACGTGGACAATATATTGGAGATAATATACAACACTACTAGAAATAATAGAAACATCTAAGAAGCCAGGCCTGGTATTTTTAGCGGATTTTGAATAGGCATTTTATGTGGATAAAAATAATGTATAGCAACCCCAGGCGTAAAATAGTAAATAATGACTACTTCTCAGAGAGTTTTGAATTGTCAAGAGGAGTTAAACAGAGAGTCTGCTGTCACCATATTGTTATGGCCATCAAAATGCTAGCTATTGAAATCGGAATCAATAACAATTTAGAGGATTAGAAATCCAAGGCTTAAAAACAAAGGTGTCCATCTGCAATGTCTCATTGGAGATCTAGATAACTTTTCTGTGCTCTCTGGAATAAAACCTCATTATGATAAGTGTACAATTTTACAAATTGATTCTTTAAAAAATACAACTTTTACATTACCCTGCAGTTTACCTATAAAATGGGCTGATGGTGAAGTAGACATACTTGGTATTCATATCACAAAATATTTAAATAACCTCTCCACAATTAATTTAAATAGAACACTTGTAAAAATAGACAAGATCCTGCAACCATGGAGAGATAAATAACTGTCTATTTATGGAAAAATTGCCCTGATTAACTCCTTAGTCATATTTCAGTTTATTTTGCTTTATCTGGGACACTAAACCAGACCAAATAAAATGTGCCTGTCTATATAATGAATATGTAATGCTCCGGGTGTCGTGGGTGTGGAGTCAGACGCAGGAGACAGAGAGTGCAATGCTGTGCTCTTTAATGCACCAACGCACCACAGGGTGCTCACAATAATAACGGCCCCACACACGGGGAATGAAAATGTACAACTGAAAATTCACGACCAGGAACAAACACGTTCCTCTACTACAGAGCCGAAGGTTACAATAATTAATCCTGCACAACAAACAGGCGGACCGGCTGTCTAAAGAAGTCCAACTAATCATCACAAACAGGTGCTACCAATAAACATACAAGGAGGGGGAGGAAAGACAATCAGTGGCAGCTAATAGGCCGGTGACGACGACCGCCGAGCGCCACCCGACCGGGAAGGGAAGCCCCCCTCGGTCGGACTCGTGACAGAATATGAATTGGGTTGGTTGAGATTATTAAATATAAAAGCACTAAACCCTAAATGGTTCTCAGGTAGATTACTAAGAAAAGCTCATCCATTGTTTAAGAATGGCCTTTTTGCCTTTGTGCAGATGGCCATGTTTTATTTTCGATTAATTGAAAATTATACTTTTTTCAAAGTATCTCTCTTTTTCAAACAAGCATTGTAGAGCTGGCTACAATTTCAACTTCATCCCCCTGAAAAGATAGAACAAATATTATGGCTGAACTCAAATGTGCTGGTTGATAAAATAAAACCTGTATTTATTTGTTTTTAAATTATATTGTAAATTGGAATGGTAGAGTTATGTCCTTCATGGAATTATCAGAATTATATGGGAAGGTCTGCTCAATCCAAGAGTACAACCAATTGATTACAGCATTACCCCAAAAATGGAGGAGGCAGCTGGCAGCGAGAGGAGGTGGGGAACTGGTCTGTCTGCCCAATATAAAGGATCCAAACTGGCAGAGGAATAAAAATAGTATAAATAGGAAAGTATACCAGTTTCATTTGAGGACCAGGATGTTGACAACTGTGCCATACAGATTGCAAAATATTTGGGAAGAGATTTTTGATGTACCGATTCCATGGTACAAGGTGTATGAGTTGATATATGACAACGCAAGATTCAAGACTTCATGCTTTTCAGCTAAAATTATTACATAAAATTCTTGCCACCAACAAAATGTTGACTATTTGTGGCATAAAATCATCGAAGCTCTGCAGATTTTGTTGTGAGGATACAGAGTCAATAGACCTCCTATTTTTTGTATTGCCCTCAGGTAGCCTGTTTCTGTTCTCAGGTTCAGGAATGGCTGAAAATGCATAGCATTGAACTAAAATTGACCCTAGAAATAGTACTGTTTGGAGATCTGGAGAGACCGGTCAGTCAATTACTAATATACTAATACTCTTAGTAAAAGTATTTATCTTCAAAATGCAATCTGTAAATTCTATTCGATTAGATAGATTGGAATTGTACATTAAGCATCACAGAATAGTTCAAAGATATGTGTTGCGTAGAAAGACAAAGTGGGTGGCCAGCAGAGATGGATGGGATGGGCTGAGGGAAGCTGGGGGTTGGTATGTGGAATAGGAGACAAGTGGGAGTACAGTTGCAGTGTGGGATATAGAATGATTGTTAAAGATAAACGTTTTTTTTTAAGTACAAATAAAACATAATAAAAAGTATGTTTGAATGACACAGGGGGGCAATGTTTTTACAACTATTGTTGGTCTGCCTGAGGATGAGTGCTCTGAAATTGACGTAGATAGCCAGAGCGAATTTAATAGCTTCATCTATCAACAGTTGTCACAGTGACATTATATTGAAATGGTTACCTGCGTAGTGGAGTCTTTTTGTTAAGACATGTAGCTAGCTAGCTAGCTAGGTAAACAATTAGCCATAATCCCAACTCATGAAGTTACTACCCTGCATAAATCTGCAGGTAGCTAACCAACCAAGTTCAATGTTAGCTAGCTAACATTAGGCTATAACTAGCAAAGCAAATGGCTCCGAGATACAAATAATAAGATCATACACGTAACATTAGCTAGCGAGCCAGACAGCTAACGTTAGCTAGATAGCTAACAGTACACTAACTTGAAATGAAAACGACCTTCGTCAAAATTAGAAACGTGTAATATCTGAAAATGTAGCTAGCTAGACTATTTTACCCGTGCTCTGAAATCGGAGTAGATAGCCAAAGTGAATTTACCAGCTACGTCTATCAACATTTGTCGCAGTGACATTCTATTGAAATGGTTACTTGCGTAGCTTTCTAGACTATCTTACCCATATACATCATAAACGCTTCTCCCTGTCATGGATGCCATGGTTGCCCTTAGTTTGAAGATGTAATCCGGAGAAAGGTGTTTTCTCCATCTACTTAGCTATCATACTCTAATTCCACTGATTTCAAAACTCGGTCCTCCAGAAAGTGGTGAGCAACACTTATGCTGTTATATGATGCGATATATAAAAAAAGCTGCTTAGACAGCATTACTTACACCTGCTCAAATACTCAGAAGCGTGCTATAAGGCAGACCAATCCGAACTCATCTCTCGGCATGTCCAGCCCACTCATTATCTCAGCCAATCATGGCTAGCGAGAAGATTGCTGTCTTTTTCTGTGGCTAAACCAACTACAGTAGGCTCATAATTTAACATTTCATTTGCATTTACAGATGGCATACAAGTCTGTTATTAAGGCACATGAAAGTTTACATTCCAGAAGGCATTTCTGCCTTTTTAAAAAGTAGTGACCTGCGAAATATGGCTAGCGCAATGCGCGTACAGTGCTCTGGTTTTGACTTGGGTTTATAAGGCTTTATGCACTATGTAGGGAATAGGGTTCTATTTGGGACACATTCACTCTTTTGTGTTTCTCTTGGAATTGTATTAATGACACTGTTCCGCCATGCTTCAAACAGAAGTACCTTCTCATTAATTAAAGGTATGGCTGGTATCATATGAACTTGTGAGTAATGGACAGCAATAATATTTCGGGTAATATCTTACATTTTGGGGTGATACATTAAAGAGGTTATACTCTGTGATCTCATGTACTAACCTGAAAGACGTAGAATATCTTTGCTTTAGTTGCTTGTTTTGAACAATGATTGATTGCCACTAGAGATCTGGACAGCTTGGGCAATGTCCATGATTATCATAATCATTCAGTGAATAGTTCTACACAGCGTGTGAAGAACGTGTGTGAAACTCGTCAGTCTTTTATTGATGTGTGAAATTAAGGCTAATCCATGCGAGAAATTGTCAAGAAACTGAAGATCTCCTACAATGCTGTGTACTACTCCCTTCACAGTACTGTGCAAACTGGCTCTAACCAGAATAGAAAGAGGAATGGGAGGCCCCAGTGCACAACTGAACAAGAGGACAAGTACATTAGAGTGTCTACTTTGAGAAACAGACGCCTCACAAGTCCTCAACTGGCAGCTTCATTAAATAGTACCCGCATAACACCAGTCTCAATGTCAACAGTGAAGAGAGTGAAGAGGATGCTGGCCTTATAGGCATAGTTGCAATGAAAAAGCCATATCTCAGACTGGCCTATAAAAATAAAAGATTAAGATGGGCAACAGAACACAGACACTGGACAGAGGAAGATTGGAAAAAAGTGTTATGGACAAATGAATCTAAGTTTGAGTTGTTCGAATCACAAAGAAGAACATTCGTGATACTCAGAAAAATTGAAAAGATGCTGGAGGAGTGCTTGACGCCATCTGTCAAGCATGGTGGAGGCAATGTGATGGTCTGGGGGTGCTTTGGTGGTGGTAAAGTGGGAGATTTGTACAGGGTAAAAGGGATCTTAAAGAAGGAAGGCTATCACTCTATTTTTCAACGCCATGACATACCCTGTGGACGGCGCTAAATTGGAGCCAATTTCCTCCTCCAACGGGACAATGACCCAAAGCACAGCTCCAAACTATGCCAGATCTATTTAGGGAAGAAGCAGTCAGCTGGTATTCTGTCTATAATGGAGTGGCCAGGACAGTCGGATCTCAACCCTATTGAGCTGTTGTGGGAGCAGCTTTACCTCATGGTACGGTACGTAAGAACATCAAGCCAATCCAATTTGTGGGAGGTGTTTTAGGAAGCATGGGGTGAAATCTCTTCAGATTACCTCAACAAATTGACAACTAGAATGTCAAAAGGTCTGCAAGGCTGTAATTGCTGCAAATGGAGGATTCTTTGACTATATTTCCAATTCATTTTGCAACTAATTTTATATATATTTTCATGGGAAACAAGGACATTTCTAAGTGACACCAAACTTTTGAATGGTAGTGTATTTGTATTTTGGTCAACAGTACCCCCAAACCAAAACATCTTCCTGCAGCCATGCATTGACCTCTATGTTGTATGGACGTTACTATCAGGACATTGCCTGAAATGTACCATTTAAAATATGAAATGGATCAAATTTACATTTAAGTCATTTAGCAGACGCTCTTATCCAGAGCGACTTATCAGATTGAGTAGATTAAATTGTTTAACAATTTACATTAAATAGTTTAAAAATGCACTTAAACTGAACTCGAACACAACCTGCTGACTAGATTTTCTATTTGTATTATTGTATCTTTCCTATTTGTAATCAGCGTTGGGGAGGATCTGATTACACGTACAGTACCAGTCAAAGGTTTGCACACACCTACTCATTCAAGGGTTTTTCCTTATTTTTTACTGTTTTCTACATTGTAGAATAATTGTGATAACATCAAAACACATATAAAACTGTCATTAGCCATTCCTGTTAAATGGGTCGTTCCACTTTTGCGTCCCTTTAAAATGAAAAGATTATGCACCAATATAGAATTTCAAGGCCTGTTATATTAAACGAATTGCCCTTTGTTAAAGACAACATGGAGAATTCAATAAATCAGATGTTTTAAATGTTCTGAAGATCATGATTTATTTCATGTGATTAGTGTCGCTCATTTAAGGTCAACCCTGTTACTGAACTCTTGTTATAATATATTTTTTCAAAAGAAACATGAAACATCTAATAGTGAAATAAATCATAATGTAAAAGCTGGTTCTACGATTTTTGGCAATTTGACACGTTTTGCACACAACAAGCTTCCATTCCTCATGTCACAAGGGGATTTATGGCTGAATTAAGATGAAATTGTCAACCCTGTTACCGCCAACCCTGTTACTTTATTTGGCACTTAAATAGGCCATTACTATATTATTTTGAGATGGGAAAACGTGTTTTTAATGAAGTTTAACATGTAGTCAGAATGTAAAAATTAGGCGAAATCAAACTTTTTTTCTCAAAAGGCACTGAATTGGTGGAATGACCCAACTACACACATCACACGTCACACTTCTGTGTGTGTGTGTGTGTTTGCATATGTTTGCGTGTGTGTGTGTGTGTGTGTGTGTGTGTGTGTGTGTGTGTGTGTGTGTGTGTGTGTGTGTGTGTGTGTGTGTGTGTGTGTGTGTGTGTGTGTGTGTGTGTGTAGTACTTACCAAAGTCACTGGCACAGTAATGTTCCATAATGGTGTCAGCTTTCAGTTCGTTGTCACATGGAGGGCAGGCTTTAGATGCTGGGAAGAAATAGAGAGAGAGATGAGAATGATTGATATTGTGGCAAAGGCAGAGGGCAGTCCCAACCTGAACTTGAACCTTGGACCTTCCGACTTTCAGCCCAACACCTTGGATTTCACACCAAGACATTCAAACCTCTTCACGACAAAGCTCTGTGTTGGGTTAAGATCGCTACGATATAATTAATTATTACTGAAAAATGCATGTATTAATTTCAGCTAGTGTAGGCAGTTGCTTATATACAACAGCCAGAGTACAGTAGAGTAGAGTGGACTAAAGGAGAGAAGAAGGCTATCGTAGAGCAGAGAATCAGCTTGTTCATACAGTGCATTCGGAAAGTATTCCCGCCCCCTTTACCTTTTCCATACTTTGTTACGTTACAGCCTTATTCTAAAATGGATCATTATAATAACAACACCCCAAAATGATGAAAACAGGTTTTTAGAATTGTTTGCTAATTCATTAAAACAAAAAAACAGAAATACCTTATTTACATAAGTATTCAGACCCTTTGCTATGAGATTTGAAATTGAGCTCAGATGCATCTTGTTGCCATTGATCATCCTTGAGATGTTTCTACACCTTGAGTGGAGTCCACCTGTGGTAAATTCAATTAATAGGACATGATTTGGAAAGACACACACCTGTCTATATAAGGTCCCACAGTTGACAATGTATGTCAGTGCAAAAACCAAGCCATGAGGTTGAAGTAATTGTCTGTAGAGCTCCGAGACAGGATTGTGTCGAGGCACAGATCTGGGGAATTGGACAAAAACATTTCTGCAGCATTGAATGTCTCCAAGAACACAGTTGTTTCCATCATTCTTAAATGGAAGATGTTTGGAAACACCAAGACTCTTCCTAGAGTTGGCCGTCCAGCCAAACTGAGCAACCGGGAGAGAAGGGCCTTGGTCAGGGAAGTGACCAAGAACCCGATGGGCCACTCTGACAGAGTTCCAGAGTTCCTCTGTGAAGATGGGAGAACCTTCCAGAAGGACAACCATCTCTGCAGCACTCCACAAATCAGGCCTTTATGGTTAATTGGCCAGACGGAGGCTACTCCTTAGTAAAAGGTACATAACAGCCCGATTGAAGTTTGGCAAAAGGCACCTAAAGATCTGATGAAACCAAGATTGAACTCTTTGGCCTGAATGCCAAGCGTCACGTCTGGAGGAAACCTGGCACCATCACCATGTGAAGCATGGCAGTATCATGCTGTGGGGATGTTTTTCAGAGGCAGGGACTGGGAGATTAGTCAGGATAGAGGGAAAGATGAACAGAGCAAAGTACAGAGAGCTCCTTGATGATAACCTGCTCCAGGGTGCTCAGGACCTCAGACTGGGGGCGAAGGTTCACCTTCCAACGGGACAACAATCCTAAGCACACAGCCAAGACAACACAGGAGTGGCTTCGGATGTCCTTGAGTGGCCCAGCCAGAGCCCGGACTTGAACCCGATCAAACCTCTCTGGAGAGAGCTGAAAATAGGTGTGAATCGACGCTCCCCATCTAACCTAAAAGAGTGTGAGAGGATCTGCAGAGAAGAATGGGTGACACTCCCCAAATACAGGTATGCCATGTTTGTAGAGTCATACCCAAGAAGACTCAAGGCTGTAATCGCTGGCAAAGGTGCTTCAACAAAGTTCTGAGTCTGAATACTTATGTAACCAGTTTTTGCTTTGTCATTATATGGTATTATTTTGTGTAGATTGACGAGGGAAATAAAACTATTTAATACATTTTAGAATAAGGTGTAACGTAATAAAATGTGGAAAAAGTCAAGGGTTCTGAATACTTTCTGACTGCACTATATATAGATCAGCCTGTGCTGTTTTATGCCCTAGTCTAGACTGAAGCACTTGTTTAGAAGCAGCCTGTCAGAAGTTATTTGCCGAAGAGGGAATATATAGCGCAGGATCTTGAGTGATGTTTTCACTGCAATTACTCTGGAGAAAATGTTTTAATTTGAGAAGTTGTATATTTTGGTGTTGAGGCGTGGCATGTGTGTTCGTATGTGTGTTTTTCTCATTACTGTGTGTGTGTGTGTTGGGGCTTAGATTGTGTGTGTGCGTGCGTGCATCTGTGTCTGTGTTCATGTTTGTGTGCATGTGTGTCTGTGTGTAAAAGGTAAATGGCTACAGTAACAGCTAAGTTTAATGAACAGTGATTTTGTTTGCAGAAGCAGAGAACCAGTCATACAGTATGTCCCAAACATGAAACACAAGTGTAGTCTGATAGGCTACAGTGGAAAAGCAAAGCAAATTACTCAAATTAGGCCTCTCGTCTCAGTTTAACTGTGTGTGTGTGTGTGTGTGTGTGTGTGTGTGTGTGTGTGTGTGTGTGTGTGTGTGTGTGTGTGTGTGTGTGTGTGTGTGTGTGTGTGTGTGTGTGTGTGTGTGTGTGTGTGTGTGTGTGTGTGTGTGTGTGTGTGTGTGTGTGTTAAATCACATGGTTTTATTAAGAATGTCTATGCAGTTGTCTTATGCCATTTCCTATAGAGACCGAAATTAGTTAATTGATCCACACGTAAACGTTTAGGGAAGAGAGAAAGAGAGCAAGAGGGGAGACAGCAGAGGTAAGGATGTGGTTGCCAATAATAGTATGTTTACCACTGTAACATACACTGAGTGTACAGAACATTAGGAACACCTACCTAATATTGAGTTGCACCCACTTTTGCCCTCAGAACACCATCAATTCATCAGACATAGACTTTATAAGATGTTGAAAGCAGGGATGCTGGCCCAAGTTGACTCCAATGCTTCCCACAGTTGTGTCAAGTTGGATTGGATTTCCTTTGGGTGTTGGACCATTCTTGATGCACACAGAAAACTGTTGGGCATGAAAAACCCAGCAGCGTTGGAGTTCTTGACACACTCAAACCGGTACGCTTGGCACCTACTACCATACCCCGTTCAAAGGCACTTAAATATTTTGTCTTGCCCATGGCAATTGATGTCTCAATTGTGTCAAAGCTTAAAAATCATTATTTAACCTGTCTTCTCTGCTTCATCTACACCAGTGGTTCCCCAACTTTTTATAGTCCCGTACCCCTTCAACATTCAAACTCCAGCTGCGTACCCCCTCTAGCACCAGGGTCAGCGCACTCTCAAATGTTGTTTTTGTCATCATTGTAAGCCTGCCACACACACACTGTACGATACATTTATTAAATATAAGAACGAGTGTGAGTTTCTGTCACAACCCGGCTCGTCAGAAGTCACAAAGAGTTATTATTGGACGAGGACGCAAATAATAATACAATAATAATAAAAAATGTTGCTCTTTATTTAACCCTCTTATATATAAAACCTTATTTGTTCATCAAACATTGTGAATAACTTACCCCACAGGTTAATGAGAAGGGTGTGCTTGAAGGATGCACATAACTCAGCAATGTTGGGTTGTATTGGAGTGAGTCTCAGTCAAAAATAATTTTCCACATACAATCTGTGCCTGTGTTTAGTGAGGGCCGAGAATCTACTCTCACATAGTTATGTGGTTGCAAAGGGCATCAGTGTCTTAACAGCGCAATTTGCCAAGGCAGGATACTCTGAGCTCAGCCCAATCTTGAAATCTGGCAGTGGCTTCTGATTAAATTACATTTTCACAGAACCGCTTGTTGCAATTTCGATGATGCTCACTTGTTCAGATATCGGCAAGTGGACTGGAGGCAGGGCATGAAAGGGATAACGAATCCAGTTGTTTGTGCCATTTGTTTTGGGGAAGTACCTGCGTAATTGTGCACTCAACTCACTCAGGTGCTTCGACTATATCACATTTGACATTGTCTGTAAGCTTGATAGGCCAGTCGTGTGAGAAACTCGTCATCATGCAAGCGGTCAGACAAGTGAAAATAATGGTCAGTAAAGAAAACATTAAGCTCGTCTCTCAATTTAAAAAAAACGTGTCAATACTTTGTCCCTTGATAACTAGCGCACTTCTGTATGTTGTAAAAGCGTTACATGGTGCTGTCCATATCATTGCATAGTGCAGAAAGTACATGAGAGTTCAGGGACCTTGCTATAACAAAGTGAACCAGTTTCACTGTAGTGTCCAAATCGTCTTTCAAGCTGTCAGGCATTCCCTTGGTAGCAAGAGCCTCTCAGCGGATGCTGCAGTGTACCTAAGTGGCGTCGGGAGAAACTGCTTGCACGTGCATTATCACTCCACTATGTCTCCCTGTCATGGCTTTTGCCATCAGCACAGATACCGACATGAGCAACAGCTATGTTTGTCTACATATGGACCGTTAGTGGAATTCCCATGAGAGAGTGACGGTTTTATTTGTGGTACCTTCCGACGGATTTGCGAGCTGAAAAACATCCCCACAGCATGATGCTGCCACCACCGTGGAGATGGTGCCAGGTGTCCTCTAGATGTGACGCTTGGCATTCAGGCCAAAGAGTTCAATTTTGATTTCATCACACCAGAGAATCATGTTTCTCATGGTCTGAGAGTCTTTAGGTGCCATTTGGCAAACTCCAAGCAGGCTGTCATGTTCCTTTTACTGAGGAGTGGCTTCCGTCTGGCCACTCTACCATAAAAGCCTGATTGGTGGAATGCTGCAAAGACAGTTGTCCTTCTGAAAGGTTCTTCCATCTCCACAGAGGAACTCTAGAGCTCGAGTTCTTGGTCACCTCCCTGACCAAGGCCCTTCTCCCCACAATTGCTCAGTTTGGCCAGACAGACAGCTCTAGGAAGAGTCTTGGTGGTTACAAACTTCTTCCATTTAACAATGATAGAGGCCCCTGTGTTCTTTGGGACCTTCAATGCTGCAGACATTTTTTGGTACTCTTACCCAGATCTGTGCCTCGACACAATCCAGTCTAGGAGCTCTACGTACAATTTCTTCCAACTCATGGCTTGGTTTTTGCTCTGACATGCACTGTCAACTGTGGGACCTTTCCAAATCATGTCCAATCAATTTAATATACCACAGGTGGACTCCAATCAAGTTGTAGAAACCTCTCAAGGTTGATCAATGGAAACAGGATGTACCTGAGATCAATTTCATATCTCATAGCAAAGGGTCTGAATACTTATGTAAAAATTGCAAGAATGTCTAAAAACCTGTTTAGCTTTGTTATTGTAGGGTGTGTAGATTTAGGAGAGAAAACATTTATTTAATTCATTTTAGAATAAGGCTGTAATTTAACAAAATGTGGAAAAAGTCAAGGGGTCTGAATACTTTCCCAAATGCACTGTATATTACCTGATTGTTAATTTAAATGCATAATAACAGAGTGTATTTGGACAAGGGAAAAAATCACAAGTCAAATTTCTTTAAATTCACGATTGCTATGGGAATATCTAATTAAAAGCAACTTATTATTCAATTCACTTACATCACACAACAATATAGTATGGGCCCTGGTCAAAAGTAGCACACTATATAGCGATTAGGGTGCCATTTGGGACCTATTCACTGACTGCAGCCAGCCCAGTCTAATTGATTTCCCCTGTTAATGAATAAACAGGACAGAGCGTTGGTTGTGCTGTATAGAAGGAATGTATTCTCCTGACACAAACCCTGGCACTGAGACAACTGGGCAGCCAGCCAACACACCACAACCCCAGAGAAATTACAATCTATTACTCTATGGGATGAATAAGATGCAACAGCCTCCAAGTGAATCGTTCAAAACAGGCAGAGCAGAGAGGGAGAGAGAGAAGGGGGGAGGAGAGAGAGGCTGTGTGTGTGTGTGTGTGAGAGAGAGAGATGAGTGAGAGAGAGAGAGAGAGTGAGAGAGAGAGAGAGAGAGAGAAACTGTCATTCCACCGTGAAGGTTCCCATGCATTAACACAGTGAGGCCTGCTACACAGAGGGGGTCAAGGCTTTAATTGTGTGTTGCTGACAATAAGACAAGGGCACGCACACACACACACTGAGGGTTTCTGTGTGACTAAAGAGTTCACCTCGATGCGACCCAGTGCAGTGAGGCATGTTGAACTCTGACCCCTCTCATTATCAGGCCAGACGGCTAGTTAGGACCAGGTGATAACCTCCAACCTTTGACTTTTGACCTTTGGAGGTGAACGGGCTGGCCTGATAATGAATGGACTCTCTCTCACTCCCTCTTACTTTCCCTCTCCTCCCTCTCGCTCTTTATTTAGTTCTATGAGTACATGTTTGCATGCATAAGTATCTGCACATGGCAGTACAAACTGGACAGGGGTCATGTAAATACACTAGCCTCTAATCATTTCGTTAAAGTGGTCAGTGTATGTTCTAAACATTGACAGAGAGTCAGCACTGTCATAGCCAGTTCTCAGATCTATTTGTGTTGTATAGGTCCTAACGTTGCTGTATGACCAGTGACCATAGGAGTTGGCAGGACTGATCTGGGACCAGTCTAACACTTTCAGGTCACCAATAGCACAATGCCCACTAGTCATACTGCTGAGCTTATGTTAAAAGGGAACATCTGATCCAACGCTCTGAACACGGAACACTGGCCATGCCTTTGGAGAATATTATTTCTGTTCTGTAGAGGACACACACCTACACACACACACACTGTGGGTATAGGATTCCTACAGATGCGAGAAGCGTGCTGTATTTTAGTGGTCCCAGGGGTCGGCCTGCGGGGCGATGTTTAAACTCTTCTCTGTCTGTGAGCATGGTGCATTTAACCAGATGTTAGCCTCACTGACATAAATCACATGCTGTATTTCATGTGTGTGTGTGTGTATTTCATCCCCGCCACAGCAGCGTTTTATGTCAGAAGTGTCTCTGCTCGTAAGTTAAACGGCCCAAATGAGCCGTGAGATTGTGACCTGTGCATAGTTTATCCATAAAAGCCCCTCTGATACATGGGAGTGTGTGACTGTGTGTGCAAATATGAGTGTGTGTCTATGAGTGTGTGTCTATGAGTGTGTGTCTATGTGTGTGTGTGCGTGTATATGCATGTGTGTTTACATGTGTGTGCGTGCGTGTTTGTGAGGGTGCATGTGTGTATGCATGGGTTCGTGTGTGTGTGTGATACTGCACACTCTGTTTAGGATCAGTGTTATTCAATCTGACAGTAGACAGCAGGCCAGTCATCACACACTCAGTGACCAACAAGATGTCACTGTCTCGCTTCAGTATCCAACGTTTGGGGGGGATAAACATCACATTTTGACTGGTTAAGTTAAATGTTAAGGTTAGGGTTAAAACAGGAAAAACTTGACGGTTAAGTTTAGGGATTAATTCCGACTGGCTAAGACAAGGGTTAAGGGTTGGGACAGGGTTAGGGTTAAAACAGGAAAAACTTGACGGTTAAGTTTAGGCATTGGGCCTCTCGAGTGGGACAGCGGTCTAAGGCACTGCATCTCAGTGCTTGAAGCGTCACTATAGAAGCTGGTTTGATCACAGGCTGTGTCACAGCCAGCTGTGATCGGGAGACCCATAAGGCGGCGTACAATTGGCCCAGTGTCGTCCGGGTTAGGTGAGGTTTTGGCCGGCCGGGATTTCCTTATCCCACCGCGCTCTTGCGACTCCTTGTGGCGGTCCAGGCGCCTGGAAGCTGACCTAGGTGGCCAGCAGGATGGTGTTTCCTCCGACACATTGTGTCAAGAAGCAGTGCGGCTTGGCAGGGTCGTGTTTCGAAGGACGCCTCTCCCGAGTACATAGGGCAGTTTCAGTGATAGGACAATTGGAAATTACGTAAATGGGGAGAAAAAGGGTTAAAATAAATAATAATAATACGTTTAGTCATTAGTTTCGACTGGCTAAGGTTAAGGGTTAAAGGTTAAGGATAGGGATGAGTTAAAACAGAAAATAATAAAAACAAGTGTCCTAGCCTACCAGCTCTCACAGCCTCACGTCAGAGTTAGATGTTCATTCATGTTTCTCAAACATCACATTTCTAAGTTATTCAAAGTGTTTAAGCTTAAGTTTAGGCATCACCCTGGAATTTTAAGGTTAGGATGACAGGGCTTTCCAGACCTCCCTCTCATCTCTCTCTCTCTCTCTCTCTCTCTCTCTCTCTCTCTCTCTCTCTCTCTCTCTCTCTCTCTCTCTCTCTCTCTCTCTCTCTCTCTCTCTCTCTCTCTCTCTCTCTCTCTCTCTCTCTCTCTCTCTCTCTCTCTCTCTCTCTCACACCTCCTTTTCACCTCACCTCATCTCTCTCTCTCTACCCTCTAGACCCCCTCATCCCATTTCTCGAGTGAGCTGAGTACGTCTCACAAAGTGGTTATCAAATCCTGCTCCAGCTCTGCACCACCACTGAGTAACACCCTACAACACAGTACACATGCACACTTGCACTGTCAGTCCAATCCTCTTCTGCTTGTTATGCTTTCATACACTCCAGCCTCCCTGTTCCGCTCTCTCCTATAACAACCCCAAAACCCATGGTCCTGCCAGGTACCGCTGCTTGTTTGTGTTGCCTTGCTATCTCTAGGTGTCAGTTTCATGTAATCGCACACCCAGTGCCCAAACACACACACACACACACACACACACACACACACACACACACACACACACACACACACACACACACACACACACACACACACACACACACACACACACACACACACACATAGCACACAAACACCACAAGCACACAGACACACAGTTGGACATTGGTAGTGCTCCTCTCTCTCGATCTCTCTGGCACTCTCTCTGAAGCGAGAGGTGGAAAGTGAATCTAACTCTGTTGTGCTAGTTTCTACACCAGCTCCCTAACTGTGTTCCCTTTCCTCTTTCTCTTGCTCCCTCTATCTGTCTTTCCTGTCTCTCTCTTTGTCGCTCTCTCTGTCTTTCCTCACTCTTCCTTTTTCTCTTGTGTATGTGTACGTGTGTGTTTGTATGTGCGTGTCTGAACGTGCACATGTATGTGTGAATGAACATGTATGCGTGCGTGCGTGTGTGTGCGTGTGTGTGTGTGTTTGTGTGTGTGTGTGTGTAGCTGTGCTATATCATGCAATTACAGAATAGCTGGTATCTGGTTCTTGCAGACAGACAGGAGAGATCCCTCTGAGTGATAAAAAGTCAGAAAGACGATACAGGGAAGAATGATCTAGAGGTTTCTAAAGACCAACCATTCATTACACTTTGAAGTGATTTTAGAGCTCTGAGTAGAGGAACAGAGGCTATGAGAAAAAAGTTGAACAAATAATCACTACCTAAAAATATAAATAATGTGCTTTGATTTGTTCCATTAAGGCCACCTGTTTATGTGCTTAAATTTTAAAACTCTGAAGTTCCCCCTCAGTTCTCCAGATACTATCGGGGACATCCCGAGACCAGACCAAGTAGTGTATGTATGAGATACCTCTAAGCTGGTACTCTACCATGTTGGAAAAATTGTGACTTCACCGTTGGGCAAAACATTTCAAAGATTTTACTGAGTTTTACAGTTCATATAAAGAAATCAGTCAATTGAAATAAATTAATTAGGCCCAAATCTATGAATTTCACATGACTGGGAATACAGATACTGTATGCAGTTGTTTGTCACAGATACCTTAAAGGTAGGGGCGTGGATCAGAAAACCAGTCAGTATCTGGTGTGACCACCATTTTCCTCATGCAGCACAACACATCTCCTTCGCATAGAGTTGATCAGGCTTTTGATTGTGGCAAGTGGAATGTTTCCCTACTCCTCTTCAATGGCTGTGCAAAGTTGCATCCCAAACATGCTCAATAGGTGACATGTCTGGTGAGTATGCAGGCCATGAAAGAACTGTGACATTTTCAGTTTCCAGGAATTGTGTACAGATCCTTGAGACATGGGGCCGTGCATTATCATGCAGAAACATGAGGTGATGGAGGCGGATGAATGGTACGACATTGGGCCTCAGGATCTCGGCATTCAAATGGCCCTCGATAAAATGCAATTTTTTCAATTTTCCGTAGCTTATTCCTGACAATACCATAACCCCACCGACCACCATGGGGCAATCTGTTCACAACGTTAACATCGGCAAACCACGCACCCACACATGCCATATACGTGGTCTGCAGTTGTGAGGCCGGTTGGACGTAATGCTAAATTCTCTAAAACGGTGTTGGAGGTGGCTTATGTTAGAGAAAGGAACATTTAATTCTCTGGCAACAGCTCTGGTGGACATTCCTGCAGTCAGCATGCCAATTGCACACTCCTTCAAAACTTGAGACATCTGTGGCATTGTGTTGTGTGACAAAACTGCACATTTTAGAGTGGCCTCTTATTGCCCCCAGCACGAGGTGCACTTGTGTAATGATCATGCTGTTTAATCAGCTTCTTGATATGCCACACCTGTCAGTAAAGTGGATGGATTAACTTGTCAAAGGAGAAATGCTCACTAACAGGGATGTAAACTAATTTGTGCACAAAATTTGAAAGAAATAAGCTTTTTATGCTTATAGAACATTTCTGGAATATTTTTTTTCAGCTCATGAAACATGGGACCAACACTTTACATGTTGCGTTTATACTGTATGTTCTTTCAGTGAAGATTGCGTCTTTAGAGGAGTTTCGTAGCAGTTGTGTGTTAGAAGGATTATTATGGTGTGTCTGAAACGTTGCAGGGTTAGGTGTGGTATCAGACTAAGAGGCTCTCGGTCACATGGAGCCGGTACATCAGAGAAGCTCTGGATCTTAACAGCATGTCAGCAGCCTCTAACCCGCCAGGCTAGAACTGATAAGGGTTCAATCTGCTTCACACACACACACACACAGGCACACACACACGCATGCACACACACACACGCACGCACGAACAAACACACACACACACACACACACACACACAAAGACACAGACACACAAAGACACAGACACAGACACACAAAGACACACACACACACACGCTCGTTTGCCAAGCGTAAATCTCAAATGCTCCACTCTAACAGGATGGAGACATACACCGGGAGCAATATTCAATCAAAAGCTGTGACCAGGTTTCCAGAAAAAAGTCAAAACTGTATTTTGTTCTTGAAATCGTTTATTTTTATGACACTGACCCTGTGATCAGTATTTAAAAAAATGCATTAATCTGAACACAACAGTGTAAAATATTTATATAAAGCGTTTATTTTATTTGTACCAATATTTGGGTATTTCAAAAGCAGCATATGTTGTAATATCACATTGTGTGCTTGGACTTTGCAACTGTATTGTAACTATTTGACCATGAACCAGTCATCGAAATTAAATGTACACTCTGAAGTAACCTATATATTATCATTTGAATAGATAAACATGTGGTTTTCCACATAAAAAGATAAAGTTCAGGTACAATTCATGCCGTCTACTTTCCAAGGACCATGTAAAAGAGTGAGTTATGGCTCAGGGAAGTGAATATGTCACATAGTTGATTCTAGTCCTATAAAAACACAACACATATTTTCATAATGGAATATGATCTGCATCCAAAATGGCACCCTATTCTCAATATCGTGCATGGTTTTTCAAAAGCAGTGCACTACATATGTAATAGGGTGCTATTTGGGACACACTTCTCTCCTCTACATGAGCTCAATGAAACAGCTTCTATGAATCTCTGTCTTCCAATGCTATCAAATGCCTTCCTTTCACACCGCCTGCAATAGAGAGAGTGTGTGTGTGTGTGTGTGTGTGTGTGTGTGTGTGTGTGTGTGTGTGTGTGTGTGTGTGTGTGTGTGTGTGTGTGTGTGTGTGTGTGTGTGTGTGTGTGTATGTTCGTAGACACTTGCTGAATGAGTTTTCCCTGAACACTTCATATTTCCTGATGAAACATGAAAGGTTTGCAGACTTTATGTTATCATTCAGAGTTCAGACTGATTAAAACTGACACATGTTTTCCTAGATTAAGTCGGCCATATGTCTCTTTCATCCTTCTCCTATCCACACTTTACATTGTCCTCCTGTTCTTCTCGGCCAAGTTTGTCTGACTCTATTAAGCCAGTTTCTTGTCTTTGTACTCTTTAAAATAGATTGTTCAGTCTGAAGCATAGAACCAGAAGGATTCTAGTATTACATAGACCGATTATATTCATATTGCCTGAGATGGTGAACTGTAGGTGAAAACCTGGGCCCAGATTCACAAAACCTTCTTATTAAGACATTTCTTATTAACTGCCATTTTCTCCTTAACTATAGACTTATTAAGAAAGATAAGCAATGTTGCTATTCCTCAAAAAGGTTATTATGTTTATCCTTAAGCAAAAAGTAAGGAAGAAAATAAAGTTGTTGGAAATGTTCTTAATTTCAAGATAGATAAACCCTTGTTTTAAACTCAGGGCAGTGATAAACAAATCTCATGAAAGCAAAGATGTTTAATTCACTCACAAACTTCAGCTGAAAGTTTCAGTGTTGACTATTTTAAACCCAATAACATGTTTTACAACAGTAATCTCAGTGCTAGCTGGATATCTAGTTAGCAACAAACATCATAAGAAGATTTGTAAAAAGATATTTGAGAAGTTCGTAAGAAAATCATAAAATCTTAAGATATTGTTGAGGAATTGCACTTAAGAACTATCTTATGAACTTCTTTTTCTTAAGATGTTTTGTAAGTTTTTGCGGAACAAGTGTTTTGTGAATCTGGGCCCTGGTTCTAAATTGACCAACCTGGGTAGCAAAGTACAAAACAAAACATAATATATAATAATATAATAATATATAATATATGCCATTTAGCTGACGCTTTTATCCAAAGCGACTTACAGTCATGTGTGCATACATTCTACGTATGGGTGGTCCCGGAATTGAACCCACTACCCTGGCGTTACAAGCGCCATGCTCTACCAACTGAGCCACAGAAGGACCACATGAATGAAGGAATGAATGAATGAAACGTTCTCTTTCCCATCCTCATTGAAACTGGAAGGGAACCACTCTCTTTTCTTTACTTTTTTCTTTTACTTTACTTCCCTCACAACCTCCCCTCTCTCACTAAACTCTCTTTCCTCTCTTTCTCCTCCCCTCTACTTTTTCATTCTCTCTCTAAAGTCCACTCGTTCTCTCCTTCTTTCCATCACTCTCTCACCTCCCTCTTTTTCTCTCTCCTTTTCTTCCTCATTCTCTCTCTTACACCCCATTCTCCCTCACCCCCCCTCTCTAACTGCCCCCCTCCCCCCGTCTCTCCTTTTCTCTCTATAGACTAATTCGCCCTCAGTAATTAGTTGGCTAGTTAATTGGCTGTCTAACTGGCCGACCAGACAAAAGACAGAGCAGGCTTGGACAACAGAGACACAGAGGAGAGTGTCCCCTTCACATTCTATAGACTCCAGACTCACATTGACTCTCACACACAGTCTCTCTCTCTCTCTCTCTCTCTCTCTCTCTCTCTCTCTCTCTCTCTCTCTCTCTCTCTCTCTCTCTCTCTCTCTCTCTCTCTCTCTCTCTCTCTCTCTCTCTCTCTCTCTCTCTCTCTCTCTCTCTCTCTCTCCTCTCTTCTTTCTCCTCTATCTTTCTCTTTTTCTCTAGCTAGTTACTGTGCACACACACACACTCACTCTAAATTTCACACACACACAAACACACAGATCAGGGGTCATACAGTAGTGGATTTGGGAAAAGTGTGTATTTCTCTGTCCTGCACTCGAGTCGTAGCCGGAGAGCCCTCCACGCTGCCTGTCTCACTGTGCTTAATCTACTCCTGGCTAGTTTCTCACTAGACTCACTGTCTGTTGTCAGCACATCACTCATAACATATGAGATTTAATGCCATTTTCTATGTTACATTAGCAAAAATATAACTAATATGTCACTGTCAGTAAAATATGTCTCAAATGGTTAAATATCACAATTTTTACATATACTAAATGAAACCATGTTGAAATTAACATTATGAATGATGATAATGTATTCATCACTTACTGCATGTAAATGTAACATCTTATATTTCATGTTAGATCATTGTGAATAATAGTTCATCCCTACTTTCCATGAATTCTACAGGTATGTTACATAGTTTGTCTTGTGATTTTATTAAGGTTTTATTATAGAATAGCTCCCTGATCAGCCCAGTCACTGATAATGTTCAAGATATGTTGCTTGCTAAAATCAGTTAAAATATTAAAAGACAAACATGGTTTCATTCAGCATCTGATTTTGATATTTTGATATTTTCTTATTTTTTTGTTTTAACTGAGAATTTGTTTGGAAGCACATTTAAGTTTAGGGTCGGTTTCCCTGACCCAGAAAACCTACTCCGGGAGTTAAAAGCATGCAGAAGGCAGAATCTCTGAAAGTGTTTTCAGAGATTCAGGAATAGCCTTAGACTGTGCCTGGTATAAGGGTTTATCTGAAAAGTTGCTGTCACTGAGATCAGTCTGAAACTGTCAACTTGTTCTTCATTTTATTTTTTACACACACTAGCAGTTCTACTGTAGTCTGATACACAAACTGAAAATGTTTCCCTTGTCGACAGTAACTTTTATTTTAATCTCTGCCATTGCAATAACAATAAATCGTTGCAATATTTGACATGAAAACGTTCCCTTGGTCTTTCTTTAATGTCACTCTGTTTTATAGTGGAAGTTATATTGAACACATGGACATTTCATTGTGGTCTCTCTATTATTTCCAGCTTTCACATACAGTAGAAGAAACACTGACTTGCATATTAGCTGACCTAATGGAATATAATTCATTCTGATATCTAATCTGGAACATCACTATACTTCCTTCTCTAGCTACAGTATATCTTATATCAGTTACATTGACTTTAAAGGTGTATATTTGTATCTATAACTATCAAAATTGTTTCAGTGGTTTGTTCTTTCCTATCCAAAGATTATTCCTTCCATTACTTAAAATGAAACGTAAATCTTGTTCTACCATATCTTCTGTTCAAAGCTCTGAAGCAGGAGTAAGAGTTAACCTGCATTGGGGCATCTAGAGCCAGTGTGATGTGTGGAGGCACAAACAACATTCAACCTGACAAACAGTCAACTAAACAAGTTATTACTATAGGGAAGGGACAATTACCATGTCATTTGCAGGCAATCTTTTACACAAGTCAGCATACAGTCTCTAAACATGCAAGAAAAAATAAGGTTGTGAATAAGTGTGTGTGTGATCTTACCTGGAGCCGGGGTGGCCTGGTTCCCAGCAAACTGCATGGGGATACACAGATCATTATCAATAGGAAACTTATCACAGGTCAACATCTCTGGCCAAGGGAACCCGTAGGTTTCCATAACTGGGGCACAGCTATCCCTCACGGCCTCACACAGCGAGCGACACGGGTAGATGGGCCTGTCCAGACACACCGGGGCGAAAAGGGAACACAGGAACACCTGTGTATCTGCGTGGCACCGCTTGGCGAGGAGCGGCACCCAGCTACCCGCCTGCTGTTTGACCTCCGGCATGGTCTCGTGGTCCAGCAGGTTGGGGAGGCGCATCTTCTTGTAGCCCACGTTGTGACAGAGGCGTAAATCGGCGGGGATGTCCACACACTGCGGCTGCTTTGTGTAGAAACGACCGTTGTGGAAGTTGTCTGATTGCCAGCTGTAGTAGTCGTATTCGTCGGCGGTCGAGGCAGGAGAGGTGAGGAAGAGGAGGAGGAGGAAGAAGGACATGGAGAGGGACAGTGCCATGGTGGAGAAGGGGTTAGTGAGGAGTTGTGCCCGCTGCTGCCTGCTGTTATTGTGGTTCTTTTGTCCCTGTGCCATGTTGCTCTGTGCTCTTGGAGGGAGAAAGAAAAGAGGAACGTATCCAAATTGTCCAACGTGACTCGGGGCTTTTGGAGAATAAAGACTGTGCTGAAGAAATAAACTGTAATCCTTTTTTTCCTGGCCAAGAACGAGAGCAGGAGCTGAGACAGAAAACAAAAAGAAAGTGTGTATTCTGGTCTTCTTTCAACAGAGAGAAAATGTGTGCGTTAGTGTGTGTCCAGTCATCTCATCTCTGCGCTGGTAGAGCTGTGTGTCTCTGCCTCAGGTTGTTGTAAGTGGGGAGATAAGGGTGAGTCGAGGGTAAGACGAGGGGTCAGTGGAGGGTGAGTGCTGTGTGTGCCTCCTTTCCCACTGTCTAATTCTCTGTCTGTCAAATTCTAAACCTCTCTATCTCTCTCTTGCTCTCTTCCTGCAGTTCTCTCTATCTCACTCCACAGCTGTCTCTTCCTCTGTCTCTGCCTCCACCTCTCTCCTTCTCTCTCTGTCTGTGTCTAGCAGTGTGTGTGGAGCAGCTACAGTATATCAGCTAGTGGGATAGTTTCTCCCTGTATTCTGTCAGGTCCCCTAGCAGACTCCCAGAACACTCTCCCTCCCACTGGCCCCACACAGCTCTGGCTCAGCTTATCACAGGCCTCACACAGTGCTACCTCAACCAATCAGAGACCAGGGGGAGGTCCTGAAGGGGGATGAGATTCTCCCCCCTCATCACCCTCTCTGGTGGACACTCCCTGAGGCAGAGAGAGAGAGTAGCACTAACAATGCCCAAGTGTGTGTGTGTTTGTGTGTTGTGGAGAGAGAGAGACAGATAAAGAAGGAGAGTTACAAATGTAGAGGGAGAGGTAGAGGGAGAACGAGAGAAAGCAGGAGAGATATAGGAGAGGGAGAGTAAGAAGTGAGAGAGAAGGAAAGCCCAATGTGTCAAGACTTTTCTACTCTCCATGCTCTCTCTCTCTCACACACACACAGAGAGAGAGAGTGGGGTGGCAGTGAAATGTTTGTGCACTATATTGAGAGTCAGGCAGGCTACAGCAGCTACAGGTGGCTAGGTCGTTTGGTTACACTCTGTGAGATATGCTAATGTCTATGGTGGTGTTGAATAGCGGCGCGCTGCCTTTCTGTCTCTTTCCATCAGTAACACTGACACACACAACACACAGAGGGGCCCAGCAATAGCATCAAAATGAATCCAATTCTCATTAATCTCTCATTCAAAGAACTCTAACTTAGTGGGTGGACTGGTGTGTTGGATTCATATGGATGTCCTCAATTAGGTGATTTTTCAGTGTTCTACACATTCTTCAGAGTCACCATATTGGGTGGACAAAGAAAGTACCAATGGATTTTAGAGTTATGTCCACTAATTAGGGGGGTCAAACACACACACAGCATTTAACCCAATGTCCATGCAACTTTGCTGAAACCTCCCCGCTGCCAGAACATATCACTGTCACTGTCCAGACACTCCATCAATACCACAATAAAGCAGGGTTAGAGATTGGGAAAGGGGCTTCAATCAGACACATTTGAATGGATTTGCGTTTGCATGTTCTTTGCATGCTAAAGCTGGTGAAAATATTATATATAGGGGTTCACAGCGAAGCCTACCTTTCAGTCAGTCAACTTCAGTATAACATACTATGGGGAGTTGCACTCTCGCGACATCGGTTGAAGGATCTACATTCACACCTGACAAGGCCAAGGAATTCGATGGCTTGCTGGAAGCCCCACCTTCCACAGGTGATAAGCCTGAGACTCAGATTCATTCATTCAATTATTCTGCTCTTCACCTTGGTGTGAAGAGGAACAATTCACACTACTTAAACAAACAATTGTTGTGCTAACTAAACTGTCTCTTAGTGCTAGATTGTGCTCACCTCCACAACATTGTGTGTTGAAGGTTGTGCTTGTTCTCATACGTTTCTAATCACAAACAATTAATTATTCTTCAATTTGCTGGTGCAATTGTCACGTTCTTTCAAAATCGAACCCAGAAGCAGACCAGGACAAGGAGAGTAGGAAGAAGGTGAGTATTTATTTACAAGTGAATGTGAATGGGTAGATATATCCAGGTGGCGTAGCGGGCAGCGGTGGTGAGTTGATGGGAGTAAATAGGTGGATCCAATGGGGTAGCGGAAACCTCCTCCGACCAGGCGGGAATGGGGTAAATGATCTGGGTGAGTAACTGAAGACAGAACAAATGGAGGTAAGTTTAAGGCAAGCAATACGTAAAAAAACAACAAAACAAATTCTATCCAACTTGAGGCTGATACTATGGCACAACATACTGTTCATGGCTAACGATCCGGCAGGGAATGGATGTCAAGTCAGAGCTTTTGAAGGGGAGAGGTGATGATCAGGACAGGTGTGCAGATTACTGATGGAATACAGGTGCGGGTGAACATCGATCTCCCAACAAGCTAATTCGCTCGGCAACCAGACAGGGTGCGTTCCAGGACACCGGAAACACACTCCAGGACAGAAACACAGGCAAACACAGACTCAGGAAGCGGGATTCGTGACAGCAATAGATGCAATAGGGTCGAGATCATGCCGGCAGTCATGGGGTTATAGCATTTCTCTGAAAGATACTCACAGTCTATGCTATGTGTAGTGTGTCTTGGCTTGGGGCATGCTTCGGCGGCCCTCGCTCGAACCAGTCCATGTGCACATTGCCACGTACTGTGTACAAACGTCCTGGAAGGACTCTTGAGGAAGAATGTAAGCATTCTTGAGGAAGCTTGAAATTACCGATGACCACTTTCCTTTCCCGGATGCCAGTATTGGCTGGGACAGAGGTGCTGGAAGAGGAGATGGATTGTGTGGTCGGAGCAAATGTCTTGTCTGTCTTGTCTGCCCGCGCCCAACCCGACTCCTGTGTGCTCTGTCGCCGATTTCAGGAGGCTACTCAAAGAGAGAGGGCGGCCAGGTTTGGTGGGTACACCCCGCACTGCTTGCCTCTCTTCCCAGACTTATTGATGAAGGGTCTGGTCCCACCTCGGTGAGCCGGTCCAATGTGAAGTTTTGAGACCGGGCTAGCTAAATGAGCACTGCATAGCGTTTTAATCAGGTTGGCTATCTCACTGAGGAAAGCTTGCTATTACTAGCTATTCCTGCCTCCCCACGGTGGAGTTTCTGAGGTAGCTCTCTTGTTTAGCCTATGTTCAGTCCCTGGGGTAACTCCTGGAACAAGGGGCCTTGGCAAGGGTCTGAGTGACCAGTGTGCCTCTCCACAAAAACATTACTGTGATTCCTGCCTGTAGCTCACTAGTCCATATGAGGTACAGATTATGGGCTCTATAGGCAATTAGTTGTTGGCAGCAGAGTCGTGCGGTCCAGTGTTGGGTGCCAACCGGTTCCCGGAACCCATCTTACAGCCTAAACCTAAACCGAGGGAGACTCGTTGTGACAGCAGTACCCCCAAGTGGCACTGGCAATTGGAATACGTCACTGATCGCCGGAGCCTTTGTACCCAGAGTGGGCCGGGCTTTAGGGAAACCTTGACACATAAAGACTGTTTTTTCAACTGAGTTCCAGTGTTCACTGGTGAAAAAAGTGTTTTCTCCTGCATGGGAGTTCGATAAAAAGTGTTCCCCATGTTCAGACACACGGTTGTTAAAGGTGGTGGAAATGGAAGAAGAACCAATCGCTCCCTTTTCACAAGGCGGCGTCCAGCCCCTTCAGATTGCACTTCACGGGAGTCTCGCTATCTGCTCCGACCAATGGTGTGCATGCGCAGTGTCTCCCTGTGAACATTGAGGTCAGGGTACAGGCTACAATTTGTTTTGTGTCCCACACGCTTCTGCAGCGTCATCACGTTGAGGTCCCGTGGCCCCAGTGCCCATTTTGAGGGAGAAAATATCCTCTCGAATCCAGAAGCATGCATTCCGAGTGGTTCCTATGTCGAACACCCGGGACAGCCGGTGTTCCTTGTAACTAAAAGGGAAGGGACTTTATGTCCCATTCTAGACCAAAGACCTCAGAGTCTACAAACTCATGAGCCGCTGACTATTACAGCTATTGGCTGTTTGCAGTGTCGAGGGGCCAAGCAGTGTTACACACATCCATGCTACCATATTCAGTCTCTAGGCTTCATAAGAAACCAGAAAAAGAGCTGTCTAACTCCATCGAAGCGCATTCCGTTTTAAGCTAGTATCATGCTTTTCTACACCTTTACTCATTTGGGACCCTCTCCCCTTCAAATCAAATCAAATCAAAATCATATTTATTTGTCACATACACATGGTTAGCAGATGTTAATGCGAGTGTAGCGAAATGCTTGTGCTTCTAGTTCCGACAATGCAGTAATAACCAACGAGTAATCTAACTAACAATTCCAAAACTACTACCTTATACACACAAGTGTAAAGCGATAAAGAATATGTACATAAAGATATATGAATGAGTGGTGGTACAGAGCGGCATAGGCAAGATGCAGTAGATGGTATCGAGTACAGTTTATACATATGAGATGAGTATGTAAACAAAGTGGCATAGTTTAAATGAAGTGCTTTGGCCATGCAGTTGTGGGTGAACACTGCCAGGCCTCTGACCTCCTCCCTATAGGCTGTCTCATCATTGTCGGTGACCAAGCCTACCACCATTGTGTCATCAGCAAACTTAATGATGGTGTTGAAATCATGCTTGGCCATGCAGTTGTGGGTGAATAGGGAGTACAGGAGGGGACTAAACATTTACCCCTGAGGGGCCCCCTTGTTTAGGATCAGTGTGGCAGATGTGTTGTTGCCTACCCTACACTATGGTGTTGAACGCTGAGCTGTAGTCAATGAACAGCATTCTCACATCGGTGTTCCCTTTGTCCAGTTTTTAAAGGGCAGTGTGGGGTGTGATTGCATCATCTATTGATCTGTTGGGGCGGTATGCGATTGGAGTTGGTCTAGGGTTTCCGGGATGATGGTGTGAGCCATGACCAGCCTTTCAAAGCACTTCATTTAGGCAGGTTACCTTCGCTTTGGTGATCTGCTATGGTGGTCTGATTGAAACATGCAGGTATTACAGACTCAGATTCAGGAAAAGGGTGAAAATGTCAGTGAATGCACTTAACAGTTGATCCGCGCATTCTCTGATTACATGTCCTGGTAATCTGTCTGGCACCACAGCCCTGTGAATGTTGACCTGTTTAAAGGTCTTTCTCAGATCGGCTACAGAGAGCGTGATCACACAGTCGTCTGGAACAGTTGGTACTCTCATGCATGCTTCAGTGTTGCTTGCCCCGAAGCTAGCATTAAAGGCATTTAGTTCATCTAGTATGCTCGCGTCACTGGGAAGCTCATGGCTGGGTTTCCCTTTGTAGTCCGTAATAGTTTGCATGCCCTGCCACATCGGACGAGCGTCAGAGGCAGTGTAGTAAAATTAAATCTTAATCTTAGTCCTGTATTGATGCTTTGCATGTTTGATGGTTCATCTGAGGGCATAGCGGGATTTCTTATAAGTGTCCAGATTTGCGTCCCGGTCCTTTAATGCTGCAGCTCTAGCCTTTAGCTTGGTGTGGATGTTGCCTGTAATCCATGGCTTCTTATTGTGATATGTACCTACGGTCACTGTAGGGACAACGTCATCGATGCACTTATTGATGAAGCTGGTGACTGAGGTGGTGTATTCCTCAATGCCATTGGATGAATCCTGGAACATATTCCAGTCTGTGCTAGCAAAAGAGTCCTGTATAACGTAACTTTTTACACATCTCTGTGTGTGGAGTAAAGGTAGTCTTGAGTTTTTTTCCTCTCTGGTTGCACATTTGACATGCTGGTAGAAATGAGGTCAAATGGATTTAAGTTTGTCTGTATTAAAGTCCCCGGCCACTAGGAGCCCCACTTCTGGATGAACATTTTCTTGGTTGCTTATAGCCTTACACAGCTCGTTGAGTGCGGTCTTAGTGCCAGTATCGGTTTGTGTTGTTAAATAGATGGCTCCGAAGAATATAGTGTGGTCTTTGGCTCATGAGGTACTCTACCTCAGGTGAGCAATACCTCCAGATTTCCTTAATATTAGACATTGCCCACCAGCTGTTGTTGACAAATAGACACACCCCCACCCCTCGTCTTACCAGAGGTAGCTGTTCTGCCAATGCACAGAAAACCCAGCCAACTATATATTATCCCTGTCGTTGTTCAGCCATGACTTGGTGAAACATAAGATATTACAGTTTTTAATGTCCCATTGGTACTATAGTTTTGAACTGAGATCATCCAGTTTATTCTCAAGTGATTGCACGTTGGCCAATAGAACATATGGTAGAGGCGGGTTACCCACTTCCAGAAGATCTCCGCCTCCTATATTTCCATCTTTACTTCATGGTAATGACCAGATTTGGAGAAGCAGTAATCTCTGTTCTGATATCCATAAACTCTTTTTTTAGTCATAAGTGATGGTAGCAGCAACATTATGTACAAAATCAGTAAAAACCTATGTGAAAAAATACACAAGTCTGTAAAATGGAGTCTAAAATGGCAACCCTCCGGTGCCATTCAGAGGACTGTGTGTATGTACCCCATATCTGTTGCTAAGGCGTAATGATGTTAGGGACAGAAGCAGATTAAAAGCCAAAAGCATTTCCAACTCCATCTCCTCGATTGTATTCTATACTGTTATTTTTTGTAAAAGAAATATTATTAAAAAGGTATTTCCACAATTAATTAATAATATACATAATAATGTAAGCACTTCATACAAAGGATTCTTACCTATAAACAGGACTGGCATTACACATGTGATTCATCCAATACTGTCCCTAACATCATTACCCCTTAGCAACAGATGTGGGGGACATACACACTCTCTCCCCACCCTTCCCCCACAAACAACCACAAGCTCAGGTGTTCAACAGTTGTTCCATCCCTGAGCCCAACTCAAGAGAAGACTTGATGTGCGAATGCATATACAGTTGTAGCTGTTTGAGAAGGCATGCAAAAAATGTAAAGAATGGGGAGTTACTTAACTAATGTCAAGTCCTAGCTGATGGAGCCCAGATACATCCCTTTCCCCTGAAACACACACACGCTGGTCCACCGTTGTGACCATTTTCCCAAGCATCTCTGAGCAGTCAGACCTTTCGATTATTTTGTGCCGCCAGATCCACAATAATTCCCCATGGGTTACTGCAGCTAGTGTTGCCAGCACTGCCACTACCTTGGTGGGGGTCTCCACCGGAATTCCCACCGGCTAGGGACAAGGTCATCAAGGTTCTCGTTAGCAGCTTTGAGAAATTCCTTGTATATTATGCTCACCCACCCGGGGGCTTTAGCTTTGTTGTACCAACACTGCCAGGCAGGCATAGGCTCTTGAGAGGGCGGTACTGCTTTAGTGAGTCTCTGACCGCATTTATCTTTCTGTCTTGGCTGCATGTAAGCTACTTGCAGTAGGCCTATGAAACAGATAAGGACTTCTCCTTTGTGTGTGGGTCGCTCAGGTGGGTTTCTAAGGTACAGGGTTGGGGACCGGTCCATCATGAAAGGAAATAGACTATAAAAAAATAGACTATATTTGCAATTTATTTTGAAATGTATATCCTCTATCTGCACAAAATTTCAACCATTTTCCTTTTTCACTCACTTAACTCACAACACTTTTCCAATCATAAAAACACACACCCCATCTTCCATCACAACTACTCTCACCATATACACCCACACATACCCACATACAGTGCCTTCTATGTCCTCTAGTATGACCTTCTTTAAAAAAAATCCATATAGCTTAGTAGAACCCCTTCCCTCTCCTGGCTTAGACAGGGCTTAGACTCTTATGAGTTAAAGGGTTGAGTATAGGAGATATTTGTGCTGCGGCGAGTTGGGCATCACCACACTTTTGTGAGGTTTGTGAGGTTTTATCGCTTGGATGTCACTGCTCCCATTAAAGCACACAGTGTGCTTACTGCTGGGACAAGGGAAAGTCACTAGGCAGCGCGCCGTGTGCGTAATATCCAGACTGCCACATCTGGCAGGGTCTGGTCTGGGTGGTCTGCCATGGGCCGTTTCATTTAGTGTCCGTTGGAGTCAGCTTGGTGCATTATTATATTTTCCCATAGTATGTTATACAGAAGTTGACTGACTGAAAGGGAAGGTAACGTTATGACTTTAACTACTGTTCCCTGAAGAAGAGAAATGAGGTACAACACCTGTTTGGCCCTGCTCCGCCTATTCCTGGGCTCGGGGAAGAGCGGTATTACATTGAGGGAATGAATCTGAGCCTCACGCTTATCACCTGTGTAAGGTGGGTCTTCCATTCCAGCAAGGTGTAGATTTCATTGGCCTTGTCAGGCGTGATTGTAGAGCCGTCAACCCAGGTTGCGAGAGTGTGACTCCCCATAGCATGTTGTGCCTCTTTTCCCTCCTTCAGGGAACATTAGTTATATTCATAAAATTACTTAATTCTTGGATCACCATTTTTTTCCTTGACATGGTCAAATAACGTAAGCATATACTGGTAGCTTTTTATTCAAATTTGGCACAAACTAAAGGCCATGAGTAACTTGGTCAAAAATAATGGCACCGGTTGAGCTATAAGTGGCACTGATATAAGCAGTCTCACATAAACCCGCATATCGACCGTCTAGTTTGACCTAGAGGTTTCTGCTCATGCTGAATTTATTTTGCCTCCAGGACCCATAAGGTCTGTCAGGATAGATTTTCCTCTATCTTGGACATTTTGGAAAACCTTTGAAAAACGAATTCTCATAAAGTCAAAATTACACCAATTCGGCCCATGATACATCTCTTAACTTAGTTTGAGAAAAGCTAAGGGATTGGTTATTAGTGCACAGATCAAAATAAACAACATCCGGTGAACCTGGAGCGCGACAAATTCAAATGACAAAATTGTAATATTAAACATTCATGAACATACAAGTGTCCTACATCATTTAAAGTTTTCAAAAATGTTTTAATGGCGAAAACATAACATGCGATTATCTGAGTACAGCGCCCCACACACAAAAGTATTAAAAACATTTTCCAAACTAGCAGAGGCGTCACAAAAGTCAGAAATTGAATAGCTACACAACAAATGGTTGTTTTGTTAGATAAAGTCCTTCTTTATATTCCAAAAAAGTCAGTTTAGTTGGCGCGTTTGATTCAGTAATCCACCCGTTCCACTAGTTCAACATGCATACAAAGGAATCCCAAAAGTTACCAATAAACTTTGTCCAAACAAGTCAAACAACGTTTCTAATCAATCCCCAGGTACCCTAATATGTAAATGAACTATCAAATTTAAGACGGAATGTAGTATGTTCAATACTGGAGATAAATAACGAGGTTTGCGCCCTCATCCATGCGCGCCACAAGCCCACAGTCAAAATGAGAGCCACCTTGAAAAGTGTTGAGATGGACTGTGACCTAAAAAAAAAACATCCTAGATGGATTTTCCTCAGGTTTTCGCCTGCAATATCAGTTCTGTTATACTCACATACATTATTTCAGTGTTTTCTATCCAATGCTACCAATATGCATATCCTAGCTTCTGGGCCTGAGTAACAGACAGTTTATCTGAACTTCCGAACACTGCCCCCTAGCCCTAAGAGGTTTTAAGAGATGGCTGAGTTATTGATAAATCAGCAAATCAGATTTTACGTGTCCATTTAAATCCTTTGTAAATTCCCTCCATAATGGCATATCAACATGAAACTATATTGGGTCATCAAAGACATTACCATGATAAACCATGTAAAGTTTGTCATTGATACCCTAAAAACTAAGGAAACTCTTTTGACTATGTAAAGCTAATGCTTAATGGTAGTTGTTACATTATAGAGTGCTTGCTTTGTTATGCAACTGATCTTGTGTCCTTTGTGTCCTTTCTGTCATCCTGTGAACCCTGTTCATTGCTGCTCGCAGTTATATTTAGGATACAAATCCTGCAAGCTCTGGTTTTGGAGCATCTTGACTATTGCCCAGTTGTATGGTTAGCTGCAGCTGGTCCAAATCAGAACAGCATGTCAGACCCTCAAATGTACACAGAGGGAAATGTCAATCAGTGGTCTCTTCGCAGTCCTCAGGTCCAAAACTGAAATGATAAAACAACACCTCAAGGAACAACACAGACTGTAAAGAGACACACACACACACACACACACACACACACACACACACACACACACACACACACACACACACACACACACACACACACACACACACACACACACACACACACACACACACACACACACACACACTATTATTGAATGTTTGACATTAAGATATGCGCATTGTTCTTTAGTCATAGTGTTCTAAGTTTAGTTTAGTTTGTGTTGCTGCTCTTGTCCATTAGTGAGGTGTATTTTTTCATGCTCTATGTTTTATGTCGACCACAGGAAGAATAGCTGCTGTTTTCTTCAACAGCTAAATGGGATTAAAAAAGAAATAAAAAAGATGAGCATTTTATAGGGTTTTTACTCTATTTTACTTTATTCTAGAATGACTTCCAGCACTGCTACACATCTACATTTCTCCTATTTCAGGGAGATCTGAAACAAGCTCAGGAGATTATGTGATCATGTGATGGTTGGTAGTGGTGGAAAAGTACCCAATTGTCATACTTGAGTAAAAGTACAGATACCATAATAGGAAATGACTCAAGGAAAAGTGAAAGTCACCCAGTAAAATACTATTTGAGTAAGTGTATTTGGTTTTAAATGTACCTAAGTATCAAAAGTAAATGTAATTGCAAAAATGTACTTAATTATCAAAGTAAAAGTATAAATAATTTAAAATTCCTTATATCAAGTAAACCAGATGGCCCCATTGTTGATGTTTTTTAAATTACGGATAGCTAATGGCACACTCCAACACTCAGAAGTCATTCGGAAATAAAGTGTTTGTGTTTAGTGAGTCCGCCAGATCAGAGGCAGTAGAGATGACCAGGGATGTTCTCTTGATGTGTGAATTGGACCATTTCTGTCCTGCTAAGCATTGAAAATGTAACGAGTACTTTTGGGTGTCGGGGAAAATGTACGGAGTAAAAAGTACATAATTTTCTTTAGGAATGTATTGGAGTAAAAGTAAAAGTTGTCAAAAACATAAATAGTAAAGTACAGTTCAGATAACCCCCAAAACAAACCCCCAAAACACTTTACACCATTGATGATTGGTTTATGTCATATCATTATGTGATGATAACCAGGAGAAATTCACCAGGACTACTGTCACTAGCTGCATTGTTCTCCCCACAGACCACAACTATGAGACACACGTCTACAACTATAAAACAGGTCGACCTGTACAGTTAAACAGATAAGCCAATAATGGATTGGCAGATATTGTTAGTGTTGTGTGATTGTTGTTTATATGAGAGGTCCACAGATATTGTTAGTGTTGTGTGATTGTTGTTATATGAGAGGTCCACAGATATTGTTAGTGTTGTGTGATTGTTGTTATATGAGAGGTCCACAGATATTGCTAGTGTTGTGTGATTGTGTCACGCCCTGGTCGAAGTATTTTGTGTTTATCTTCATTTATTTGGTCAGGCCAGGGCGTGACATGGGTTTTTGTATGTATGGTGTATATAGTGGGATTGTAGCTTAGTGGGGTGTTCTAGTTAAGTCTATGGCTGTCTGAAGTGGTTCTCAATCAGAGGCAGGTGTTTATCGTTGTCTCTGATTGGGAACCATATTTAGGCAGCCATATTCTTTGGTTGTGTTGTGGGTGATTGTCCTTAGTGTCCTTGTTCCTGTCTGTGTTAGTTTTCACGAGTATAGGCTGTTTTCGTTACGTTCTTTGTTTTTGTAGTGTTTGTGTTTTAGATTCGTGTTACGTTTTTGTTCATTAAACATGGATCGCAATCTACACGCTGCAGTTTGGTCCGACTCTCCTTCACCACACCTAGAAAACCGTTACAGATTGTTGTTTATATGAGAGGTCCACAGATATTGTTAGTGTTGTGTGATTGTTGTTATATGAGAGGTCCACAGATATTGTTAGTGTTGTGTGATTGTTGTTATATGAGAGGTCCACAGATATTGTTAGTGTTGCGTGATTGTTGTTTATATGAGAGGTCCACAGATATTGTTAGTGTTGCGTGATTGTTGTTATATGAGAGGTCCACAGATATTGTTAGTGTTGTGTGATTGTTGTTATATGAGAGGTCCACAGATATTGTTAGTGTTGCGTGATTGTTGTTTATATGAGAGGTCCACAGATATTGTTAGTGTTGCGTGATTGTTGTTTATATGAGAGGTCCACAGATATTGTTAGTGTTGTGTGATTGTTGTTATATGAGAGGTCCACAGATATTGTTAGTGTTGCGTGATTGTTGTTTATATGAGAGGTCCACAGATATTGTTAGTGTTGCGTGATTGTTGTTTATATGAGAGGTCCACAGATATTGTTAGTGTTGTGTGATTGTTGTTATATGAGAGGTCCACAGATATTGTTAGTGTTGTGTGATTGTTGTTATATGAGAGGTCCACAGATATTGTTTTAGTCCGAGTCGATTGCTACATTGTAAGAGGCTGGATGGCACTGACTTTAATATGTACTGTAATATAGCATAAATGCAAAATGATGTCCAATGTTTATCAAACTTCAAGTGAGAGTATGGACCTTTTTTAGTTCAACTCTACAGTTTGTTATCAGATATCACCAGGGATTATAACACATTATAACACATTATAACACTGGCAATAATGTTTATTGTAGAAAATAGATTTGAGAACGTTCCAACTTCCACCATTATCTGTCAAAGCCGTAGTTAAAGTGCCTGCTGAGTTGTTACCTTGCTCGTGTGTTGAGACGGATATAATGGGAAACAGTCTCTGCCAGCAGAGTAAACAGTCACTTAGCTCTATGATGAGTGTTGATTCTGAACTATAGTAAAAATATGTGAAATTATGGCAAACTATAGGGTCCACTGAAAGAAGACCCAATGGAAATTCATGCATGTTTTATTTGCCAAATACACAGTTACATTTTGGGAAATGTGTTTGCACAAGGATTGTATTTTGAGAGTAAGTTCGATGGAAGATATGTTGACATAAAATATCTGAATACAAGTTTAGTATTTATCTTCACCTGTCTGATTCAATCTTGTTGTGAATTATTTTTGTCCTGAATCTTCCTGAGCAGTGTAACTCAATGTAGCTTCCAAACAAAGGACCTTGGTGCAATACTTAGTGCTTCTAGTTGGTCTACGCTTCACCAGTTCCACCCCTTCATACACCCCTCCACTCCTTCATTGATCCGTTGTGCCACTCCTCCACACCTTCATGTACTCCATCTCTCCACACTCTGTCTAGATTGGCTAATTATACTGATTGAGAGAGGCCTTCTGATCTTTGAACCAGAGCTAATCAATATTAGGAGCCAATATAGGAGCTAATGGTCGGGAGACATTATTCTCTACTGATAAGGTATGCAGATGGTGTCAGAAAACACATTTACACACGCTGGAATGCACTCACACACTCATACACACACACACGGAAACACACACACACATAGAGATGATGTAAAAAAGAGAAATGAACAACTGTGTTACAGTAGTCTATACTGCTTGTGCTGAGATTTGCATTGAGATTTGTGATTGTATTTTTTATTTCTAATCCAGCATCTCTGACAAAAGTATTTTGAGAACACTGTGGATCACATTAAAGTCTTTGTACATTTCCAGTAGTTATTGACAAGGAAGGAGGTATCCAATGTGCATTGTATAGTGATCACTCATAAATAGCTGTCTTCATGTTATTTTCCCTCATCTATGTCTTTCTCTGCTATTGGCCACTCAGCCACATGTGCTGGAGTTTCCTGCTTTGTGATTGGAGGAAGGATTAGAGATTAAAGGTCCAGGCAGCATTAAAAAGGCCAGAGATTCAGTGTGGTTTGAAAAGACTTTCACAAACACACACACACACACACACACCTCAAACAGCTACAATAGGGATTCGCTGGCAGAGCTTTCAAAACAAGAGTAAGGGTTCTCCACTAGTATTACACTGCAAAACAATATTCAGTTCAAATATCCCTTTTAAAATATGAAATATCTGTTTAACTCAACTCTCTGAAAAATACACTGTATGTGCCAATGGAAAAGTCTTTTATATTGTTTTTTTTGTCAACTTTAAGCTCATTAGCAGACTAATCTGCCCCTTAACTCTGGATGTTTGCAAACAGTGTGAGGTCAGTCAGTCCATACAGTGAGACGGTAAAGATTCCGATCCTGAAACGCATGCACACACACACACACACACACACACACACACACACACACACACACACACACACACACACACACACACACACACACACACACACACACACACACACACACACACAGTAGCAGTGCTCCCAGTGGAGTCTCTATGGACACGGGCCTTACTTTTTTAACCATTAAAAATATCAATTTTCAGGCAAAAGGAATGAGCAGCAGCTACGTTTGGCTACATACAGACCGTTCTCCCGAGAGAGAGGAACGGTTCATGTGATTGGATGTTGATTATTTGACTGGGCTACATGTATTTGACATTGTGTTGTTATTTCGCTGAACACTATATGGTTTAATTCGATTTTTGGCAGTGAAACGAGGCTACTCAGGTGAGAAAAAAAACTCACCCAAATATATAGCCCCGTTGTGAAATATAAATGGACTGTTTGAAAATGTGAAGAATGTATACTTAAAAAAAAAAGTGAATCAAATTTTGATTTGGCGTACCCCCGACAGCATTGTGCGTACTCCCGGGGGTACGCGTACCCCAGTTTGGGAATGCCTGCTCTATGCTGAAGTCTCTCTCTCGGAGGGACTGTTGCATGTACTTGTTAAAATGTGATGAAATCATGTAGGAGAATTTTCTCACCACACATTGAGACGGTGATAAACCCTGCTATCTGTCACACTGGACAGCGGACAGAAGAGCAGGCAGCCAAACATTTATACTACTTTTCACAGCTGTCTCTCATTTGTTCTCTCCCTCTTTCTCTCTCATTTGCGCTATCTCTCTCATTTGCTTTATCTCTCTCTCTCTCTCTCTCTCTCTCTCTCTCTCTCTCTCTCTCTCTCAATTTCAATTTCAATTAAATTCAAGGGCTTTATTGGCATGGGAAACATGTGTTAACATTGCCAAAGCAAGTGAGGTAGATAATATCTCTCTCTCTCTCTCTCTCTCTCTCTCTCTCTCGCTCTCTGTCTCTCTGTCTCACACACTTTCTTTGCATAAAAATAGTTTAGGCGACCAATAAGGGTTCAAAAGGTACACACACAAAATCACACACACTCAGGCACTCCCACTCGTGGATCTGTCCACTGGAGGCGCGGCCCTCACGTTTGGCTCGAGTTTGTCCAATCACAGGGTGGCTGTGTGAAAAGGCCATTGAGAATGGATCAGCGTCATGGAGCCTAGGTAAAGAGACAGATCAGAGAAAGAGAGATTGCCTAAACCCAGCTAGGGGTGTGTATGTGCGTGTGCATGTAATGTGTGCGTGTGCGTGTGCGTGTGTCAGCATGTGGTCCACTTTCAGTAAATAGCGTTGGATTACGTGACACTTCCTCTGACGTGTTGACACTACCACATTGCACATCCTGACACACACACACACACACACACACACACACACACACACACACACACACACACACACACACACACACACACACACACACACACACACACACACACACACACACACACACACACACACACACACACACACACACACACACACAACCACTTTGCTCTGCCCCAAGGAACAAAATGGCATATACAAACATCCATGCAAGGATGCACATCAGCCTGATCGTTCAAGATTGACATCAAAATTGGATGTCTATCCATGTCCTGAGGACATCAGGAAATGCCTTTAAAACCGACAACTAGAGGCAATAGTAAGCACTATTACCATCAAGTAGGAGTTGGGTTTTGCTAATGTATTGTTTACAGGGGTGGTGGATGGAGTCTGATCCAGGATTCTGGATTAGAAGGCTGCTGTTTTATTTTATTTTAACCCTATCTAAAAATGAACCCTTAGCTTTACCATTCGGAAGGAATGCCTAAACTTAACTCTTAACTTTGAAATTTGACGTTTGGAGAAATGGAATGATACAGAGCAGCAGAAGCAACAAAAACACTAATTCTGCAGTGAGACTGTAAGAGCTTATTGTGCACACACACACACACACACACACACACACACACACACACACACACACACACACACACACACACACACACACACACACACACACACACACACACACACACACACACACACACACACACACACACACACACACACACACACTAATTGGAAATGGTCATCACTGTTTGCCTGCAGTGCTTTTAATAACAGATAGTGACGTGGAAATTAAAGATTAGAAAGGACAGGCTTCCTTACTCAGAGCTGTGACTATCTGTCAACATTTTGTCTCAGAGTTTAACCATGGTGATAAAATTCACACGGCTGGGATGTGCGTGTTTTACAGTGGGTGTCTATGAAAAAGTGTGTCCTTTATAAATCTGTTATCTCCGTCTTATCCAGCTGTGTCTAAGCTACAATATAAAACCTGAAGGCACAGACCATTCACATATTCCACATACACTTTTAGACAAATCTGAGGAATACACTTCGAGATAAACTTTGAGACACACTCTCAGACACACTTTGGCTCATCAGGATTGGCTTAAACTCTTCATCCCTGTTTCACCACAGGGATGCTATCTCTCTCCCTCCTTCCCTCCCTCTTTCCCTCTTCCCTCTCTCTTTCTCTGCCTCTGTATGTCTTATAGGAGATGATAAGCAGCTGTGACGTTTTAAACCATCATTAATCTTGTCAGGACTCTTCTCACCTGACTCACAGTTTTCCCAGCACAGTAACATAGTTACAAGGCACAGAAGAGCAAATATACACATTTTATCTAACAACCTGTAGCCAATCTCTCTCTCTCTCTCTCCCTCCCCCTTGTTCTCTCTCCCTCTCACTCTCACTCTCTCCCCCTTGCCCTCTCTCGTTCTTTCCCTCTCGCTTTCTCTCGCTCTTTTCCCCTCTCTCCCCCTCAATCTCTCTCCCCATCTCTGTATTTCTCACTATCTTGCTCTCTCCTGCTCTCTCTCTCTCTCTTTGTCTGTCTCGTGCTATCTCTAAGCTTCTGCACTACCAATCATGTAGGTCGAATTAAGGTTAGTGTCGGTATTTACAGAACTCTCTTTGGAAAGGCTCTAACTAGGAATCTGAATAGCTGAACTGCTTTTCTTCCCTTTTTCCCCTTTATGAAGAAAATGTATCTTTCAATTCCCCTGTGTTATAAAAATGTCAACCATATCCATATCCATTCCTCTCTCTTTCTCTTTCCCTTTCCCTTTCTCTCTTTCTCTGTTGTGTTTCCGATGTCATTAGCAGCCAGGTGAAGCAGGAGCAGGGAGAGGTGTGTGTTGTAGAGCCAGACAGGGTCTAAAGGTAAAACATGTGCCTTTGCTTAGTCCCTTGGTGGCTCTGGCATAGAGTGCGGTACACGCACACACACACACTAATGTACACACACCCTGCTCCATGCTGCCATGTTCCTCCTCTACACTAGGTGGTGTGTAGGCAGGTATATTAGGCCATAGCATTACACGTTTCTCTTCTCCACTCTTCTCCATCATACATTGACTTGGTGGCTGTCCCAGGTCAGATGCAGGGGAAAAGCCAGGGGATACACTCACTCCAAACAACTGGGGTCCATCCCTGTAGTAGAAACTTGAGCAGTCTTTGTTAAAGACAGGCATGCCTTTCCCATCCCTCTTGCCCCCCTTGTTCTCTCTCTCTCTGCCACTGTTCTACTGTTCTTTTGTATTAGGAGAAAAAAACAGTAAATGCTATGCTAAACATGGGAGAGGCCTTTACCCAGAACAGACCATCCCTGTCCTCTGTGACCCTTTCATTCTACTGTAACCAGGAGAGAAAACCCTCTTTGGATCCTATTATCAATCAACTGAATCACACATACACACACACACACACACAAATTCCCTGGTCGTTTCTCTTTCCCCCAGTCTTCTTTGATTAGTTCCACTGGTCTGTGTCCCACTTGTCTTCAGATAAATAACCACCTGAAAGAATGGGTGAATGGGATTCTGTTTGATCAGATGGGAGTCAACGATTGGTGTAGTGGTGTGTGTGTGTGTGTCTTGTCAGCGACTGAGTGAATGTCATTGTCAAGTATATCAGTCCCACCTGGGGACCAGGGCTGTGGCCGGGTTGAGGTCAAGGCACAATGAGGACATCTGAAATGAGACCAGGTTTCTGGGATTTAATACAACAACCACGGTCGGGATCAATTCCATTTCAATTGCCTTCCTGAATCAACCAAATTGAAATAGATTTGACCCCAACCCTGGTAGAAACATTTGAACCACTGGGAGTCTTTAGATGACCCACAGTGGACAATCATTAGTAACTGGGAGTGTGAGTGTGAGCATGCAGCCTACCTACTTTTGTTCTCACATACTACTTCCCGTAGGCCTACCATAACTGTGAAATGTTCTTGATGTGCGAACATTTTGTTCTAAAGGGTCTTTATGAAGCTTGACAAACAACGGTAGCAGTCTAACATTGTTTTTCAAACTGGTCAAAGACCCAAAGTTGCTTTCCTTTAGAATCAGTTAAAAGGTGTGATTATATGTTAAATGTTCCTTTTTCCGTTGCTACGTTGTATTACATGCACCTGTGAAACTGGTTAGATTGACGTTATACACGTATACCCTACCTTGAACCAGATTTTAGTTAGCACCAGAGTAGTGTCCTGGACCCATCCCAACCCATGCCTTACTAATAGCCTTGAAATGTGAGTGGGACTGCCTGCGCTCGTAAGACACTGGACCTCATTGATGGAAATGGGAACATTTTCCTCTGACCTTGCTAGAATATCCAGGTGGTCTGGACTTGGTCTTTTCGTTCAGCGCCCATGAGTGTGGGTGGGTGGTGATGTGTGTGTGTGTGTGTGTGCCTGCGCGTGTGTGTGTGTATATGTGTGAGGTATGAGGTATGTTTCTTAATGAGCCTCTTCCTTCTCTAAAGACAGTGCTGTCCAAAAGCAGCATTGGTGTAATTCCTGTGTAAGAGGAGAGAGGAGCAGCTTGGAACAGTCAGTGAGCCTGCCAGGTGGAATCGCCTGCTTTTCTCATATTCTATGCTCAAATATCTATTACACATACTGTACATACTCACTGCTTACTTACACACTTACTGTAGTTACTTCACATTATTTTGTATATGTTGAATGGATCATTTTTACACATTACGACAGTTAAAAACAGTAACAATAAGAGAAAGAAGAGGATTAACATAAGGCAGAATTCAACCCATTGGAGAGGATTGGGCAGCGTTGTCGTACAATAAGGTTCAACAACTGATTCTGACACCCGTTATGCTAGTTCTGTACGGCATCCATATTAGGAAGTAATCCGTTGTCAGACAAAATTCAGTGATGGTTGATATTGAGAACAATCTGTTATATTATAGGCAGAGGAAAAATACATACGTTCCCATGGCTGTATCTAGAAAAACATGACTTGGAAAGACACAAAAAATTCCCATGGCTCCCCTATTACCCAGACATCTTATCCTATCTTATCTGATCTGAGATATGGAGAAGTCATTCTCTGTTTGTAGAACAGAGTACTGTTGCTTAAGAGCCAGACCTCAACCCAGTTAATAGATGACCTGGGCCATCAAAGAGACGGAAAGATGAGCAGGGATGAGTACCTTGTCCTCTTTGACATGTGTAGGGACTGAAAGACCTCGCATTATGTTTTGAGTACTGAGCACCTCCTCCCAGCTGCCCACTGCACTGAGGCTAGGTAACACGGTCACCACCGATAAATCCATGATTATCGAAAACTTCAATAAGCATTTTTCAACGGCTGGCCATGCCTTCAGCCTGGCTACTCCAACCTCGGCCAACAGCTCCGCTCCCCCCGCAGCTCCTCGCCCAAGCCTCTCCAGGTTCTCCTTTACCCAAATCCAGATAGCAGATGTTCTGAAAGAGCTGCAAAACCTGGACCCGTACAAATCAGCTGGGCTTGACAATCTGGACCCTCTATTTCTGAAACTATCCGTCGCCATTGTCGCAACCCCTATTACCAGCCTGTTCAACCTCTCTTTCATATCGTCTGAGATCCCCAAGGATTGGAAAGCTGCCGCAGTCATCCCCCTCTTCAAAGGGGGAGACAGCCTGGACCCAAACTGTTACAGACCTATATCCATCCTGCCCTGCCTATCTAAGGTCTTCGAAAGCCAAGTCAACAAACAGGTCACTGACCATCTCGAATCCCACCGTACCTTCTCCGCTGTGCAATCTGGTTTCCGAGCCGGTCACGGGTGCACCTCAGCCACACTCAAGGTACTAAACGATATCATAACCGCCAATCGATAAAAGACAGTACTGTGCAGCTGTCTTCATCGACCTTGCCAAGGCTTTCGACTCTGTCAATCACCATATTCTTATCGGCAGACTCAGTAGCCTCGGTTTTTCGGATGACTGCCTTGCCTGGTTCACCAATTACTTTGAGTTCAGAGTTCAGTGTGTCAAATCGGAGGGCATGCTGTCCGGTCCTCTGGCAGTCTCTATGGGGGTGCCACAGGGTTCAATTCTCGGGCCGACTCTTTTCTCTGTATATATCAATGATGTTGCTCTTGCTGCGGGCGATTCCCTGATCCACCTCTACGCAGACGACACCATTCTATATACTTTCGGCCCGTCATTCGACACTGTGCTATCTAACCTCCAAACGAGCTTCAATGCCATACAACACTCCTTCCGTGGCCTCCAACTGCTCTTAAACGCTAGTAAAACCAAATGCATGCTTTTCAACCGATCGCTGCCTGCACCCGAATGCCCGACTAGCATCACCACCCTGGATGGTTCCGACCTTGAATATGTGGACATCTATAAGTACCTAGGTGTCTGGCTAGACTGCAAACTCTCCTTCCAGACTCATATCAAACATCTCCAATCGAAAATCAAATCAAGAGTCGGCTTTCTATTCCGCAACAAAGCCTCCTTCACTCACGCCGCCAAGCTTACCCTAGTAAAACTGACTATCCTACCGATCCTCGACTTCGGCGATGTCATCTACAAAATGGCTTCCAACACTCTACTCAGCAAACTGGATGCAGTTTATCACAGTGCCATCCGTTTTGTCACTAAAGCACCTTATACCACCCACCACTGCGACTTGTATGCTCTAGTCGGCTGGCCCTCGCTACATATTCGTCGCCAGACCCACTGGCTCCAGGTCATCTACAAGTCCATGCTAGGTAAAGCTCCGCCTTATCTCAGTTCACTGGTCACGATGGCAACACCCATCCGTAGCACGTGCTCCAGCAGGTGTATCTCACTCATCATCCCTAAAGCCAACACCTCATTTGGCCGCCTTTCGTTCCAGTACTCTGCTGCCTGTGACTGGAACGAATTGCAAAAATCGCTGAAGTTGGAGACTTTTATCTCCCTCACCAACTTCAAACATCAGCTATCTGAGCAGCTAACCGATCGCTGCAGCTGTACATAGTCTATTGGTAAATAGCCCACCCATTTTCACCTACCTCATCCCCATACTGTTTTTATTTATTTACTTTTCTGCTCTTTTTCACACCAATATCTCTACCTGTACATGACCATCTGATCATTTATCACTCCAGTGTTGATCTGCAAAACTGTAATTATGCGCCTACCTCCTCATGCCTTTTGCACACATTGTATATAGACTCCCCTTTTTTTCTACTGTGTTATTGACTTGTTAATTGTTTACTCCATGTGTAACTCTGTGTTGTCTGTTCACACTGCTATGCTTTATCTTGGCCAGGTCGCAGTTGCAAATGAGAACTTGTTCTCAACTAGCCTACCTGGTTAAATAAAGGTGAAATAAAAGAGTCTAGCAGTGATTGCCTTGTGTTTTAACTCATTACACCTAGACACACCGACTGTTGCTTCTTGACTGCAGTGACCCAGTGACAGTTTCCATCTCTAGGTACCTGTTTATTGCACTCACAATGTTCAGCAGACAGAGAAATAACCTGAGCTGTCAGAGACTGCAGCGTGTAGAGTGGGCATTGTGTACTGTCCTTCCCCCAGTCCTTTCTTCCAACTTCCAACCCAGCCAGGGGTCTGGGTGGGTGTCTGTCCGCGGTGGCGGCTCTGGCGCGGAACATGGACCCCACTCCACCATAGTCTTGGCCCACTTAAGTGGCGCCTTTGGTGCCGCGACCCTTGCCGCCGACCTCAGACTGGGGACCCTTGCAGCGGCCACGAACAGATGGGAGACTCCGGCAGCGCCGGACACTCCGGCAGCGCTGTAGTGTAGGGCGACTCCGGCAGCGCCGTAGTGAAGTCTGACTCCGGCAGCGCCGGAGTGAAGGGCGGTTCTGGAAGCTCCTGACTGATGGGCGACTCTGGCAGCTCCTGACTGACGGGCAGCTCTCGCAGCTCCTGACTTACGGGCGGCTCTGGCAGCTTCTGACAGACCGGCGGCTCTGGCAGCTCCTGACATACAGGCAGCTCTGGCAGCTCAGGACAGACGGGCGGCTCTGGCAGCTCAGATCAGACGGGCAGCTTTGGCAGCTCCTGACAGAAGGGCGGCTCTGGGAAGACATATTATCTTATTTTCTCTTCTATTTTCTCTTATCTCCCCTTTCTACCTCTTCTCTTCCTCTTCTATGGCTGGCCATGCTTTCCACCTGACTACCCCTACCCCGGTCAACTGTCCTGCACCCCCCACAGAAACTCGCCCAAGCCTCCCCCATTTCTCCTTCACCCAAATACAGATAGCTGATGTTCTGAAAGAGCTGCAAAATCTGGACTCCTACAAATCAGCCGGGCTAGAAAATCTGGACCCTCTCTTTCTAAAATTATCTGACAAAATTGAGATTGGAAAGCTGCCGCGGTTATCCCCCTCTTCAAAGGGGGAGACACTCTAGAACCAAACTGCTACAGACCTATATCTATCCTACCCTGCCTTTCTAAGGTCTTCGAAAGCCAAGTTAACAAACAGATCACCGACCATTTCGAATCCCACCGTACCTTCTCCGCTATGCAATCTGGCTTCCGAGCTGGTCATGGGTGCACCTCAGCCACACTCAAGGTCCTAAATGATATCATAACTGATATGATATCATAAGATACTGTGCAGCCGTATTCATCGACCTGGCCAAGGCTTTCGACTCTGTCAATCACCACATACTTATCGGCAGACTCAACAGCCTTGGTTTCTCAAATGACTGCCTCGCCTGGTTCACCAACTACTTCTCTGATAGAGTTCAGTGTGTGAAATTGGAGGGCCTGTTGTCCGGACCTCTGGCAGTCTCTATGGGGATGCCACAGGGTTCAATTCTCGGGCCGACTCCCTTCTCTGTATACATCAATGATGCCGCTCTTGCTGCTGGTGATTCTCTGATCCCCCTCTATGCAGAAGACACCATTCTGTATACTTCTGGCCCTTCTCCTGGGGCGGCAAGGTAGCCTAGTGGTTAGAGCGTTGGACTAGTAACCGAAAGGTTGCAAGTTTGAATCCCTGAGCAGACAAGGTACAAATCTGTCGTTCTGCCCCTGAACAGGCAGTTAACCCACTGTTCCTAGGCTGTCATTAACTGACTTGCCTAGTAAAATAAAGCTAAAATAAAAAATAAAATTATTTGGACACTGTACTAACTAATCTCCAGACGAGCTTCAATGCCATACAACTCTCCTTCCATGGCCTCCAACTGCTCTTCAATGCAAGTAAAACTAAATGCATGCTCTTCAACCGATCGCTGCCCGTCCCTGCCCACCCATCTAGCATCACTACTCTGGACGGTTCTGACCTAGAATATGTGGACAACTACAAATACCTAGGTGTCTGGATAGATTGGAAACTCTCCTTCCAGACCCACATTAAGCATCTCCAATCCAAAATTAAATCTAGAATCAGCTTCCTATTTTGCAGCAAAGCATCCTTTACTCATGATGCCAAACATACCCTCGTAAAACTGACTATCCTACCGATCCTTGACTTCGGCGATGTCATTTACAAAATAGCCTCCAACACTCTACTCAACAAATTGGATGCATTCTATCACAGTGCCATCCATTTCGTCACCAAAGCCCCATATACTACCCACCACTGCGACCTGTAAGCTCTCGTTGGCTGGCCCTCGCTTCATACTCGTTGCCAAACCCACTGGCTCCAGGTCATCTACAAGTCTCTGCTAGGTAAAGCCCCGCCTTATCTCAGTTTACTGGTCACCCTAGCAGCAACCGCACGCACTCCAGCAGGTATATTACACTGGTCACCCCCAAAGCCAATTCCTTGTTTGTTCGCCTTTCCTTCCAGTTCTCTGCTGCCAATGACTGGAATGAACTACAAAAATCACTGAAGCGTAAGACTCATATCTCTCTCACTAACTTCAAGCCCCAGCTGTCAGAGCAGCTCAAAGATCATTGCACCTGTACACAGCCAATCCAACTACCTCATCCCCAAACTGTATTTATTTATGTATTTTTCACCTTTGCACCCCAGTATCTCTACTTGCACATTCATCTTCTGCACATCTAACACTCCCGTGTTTAATTGCTATATCGTAATTACACAGATTGTGACCCATGTTAGCACAGGCTGACCCAGGGAAGATAAACACACATGTTAACACACAGACTGGAGTCTGGAGTGAAGGGCTGAAGTGAGTCAGTGATGTGTCCTGTAAACAGGCCTCTTACAGCAAGGTGAGAAAACAAGGAGTTTGTACTGCTCAGTCTGAGAAAGACATGGGTTGAAATACTATTTTAAATAATTTGAAATACTTTACTTGGCATTTCTTGTGCTTGACTGGCGCAGTAGAACCAATAGAATAGCCATAAAAGTGCAAACGTTACCCATGTGGCACTCCAAGCAGGCTAAAGCAAAAAAGAGTATTTGAACCCAGGTCTGGTTTAATATAGTCTGAATTTACTCAATCTGTCACAGTATAAATCTACTGGGATTGACCTAAACTCTTTTTAAAAAAGGGTTCCAAAAGGGTACTTCAGCTGTCCCCAAAGTGTTCTACCTGAAACCAAAAAGGGTTCTTCAGCTGTCCTCAAATAGTTCTACCTGAAACCAAAAAGGGTTCTTCCGCTGTCCCCAAAGTGTTCTACCTGAAACCAAAAAGGGTTCTTCCGCTGTCCCCAAAGTGTTCTACCTGAAACCAAAAAGGGTTCTTCAGCTGTCCTCAAATAGTTCTACCTGAAACCAAAAAGGGTTCTTCAAAGGGTTATCTTATGGGGACAGTCGAATAACCCTTTCAGGTTCAAGCTAGCACCATTTGTACTGTGTACTGGTACTCCATAATGTTTCTTCCTTCATTTCCAATGTAAATGAAGGTTTTGTGACTGACATTCTTCTGTTTGGAGAATGATCCAAGTTGAATCACATCTCATCTCAGAGAGCGTCTTCTCTTTCTTATTTTCTTTTCATTCTCTCTCTTTTTTCCATGACAGCAGGACTTGAATACAGGCGTTGAGTAATGGGATGGATCTTCTCCTCCCTCTGTGACTCCTGGAGTAGTTTTGGTGCTGACAAGTCCTGTCTCTTCTCCAGACTACCCCTCTATTCTCAATCCATTCATCCAATCATTCTCTGTCTCTCTATTTCTCTCCCACTCTCTCTCCTTCCTTCCCCTTTCTCTCCCTTTCTGTCTTCTCTCTCTCAATCGCTCTCTCTATCTGTCTTCCCTCCAGCTTTCTCTTTCTCTCTCCCTCTCTCTCTCTAGGTGCTGACAGGTCCATCCCTCTTCTCCCTGATATTTGACCTATATCCCAGACTTTCTTTTTGATCCTGATTGGTTCTGTCATTTCTCTTCATTTCCTGGGTCGTAGTTGTGATTAGAAACGTGGTCTGGTTAAGCTTAGAGTTATTTAATAGCTATTATAGGATCCATATGGTTGGACTTAGTGTTATTTAGCAGCTATTTATGTTGTCCACAGACAGGCTACTCCCTTCCTGTATTTAATTAAAAACTATTGTTCTCACATGCATGCTTTTGTTTTACTGCACAATGTCTTTTTCCATTGTCCTCTTTCCAACATTGATAAATGCACCTGTTCAAATATGACCTGTGGCAGGACTGGTCAGTCCTACTGTAGATTGTCTTGTGAGCTGTCGGTCCTGGATATTAATGACTGAGTCTGTCCTTGATCATTTTGTGCGCTATGTCGGCCCAAGAGCTTCTTGTGCACTAAGGCGGACATGGATCATTTTATGCAATGTGTCAGGCCTGGAATGACTTGTGCACGACAATAACAGTTCTGACAATATTTGTCCAGTCTAGCATCGACCATCTTAAACCCTACTGCACTCAGCTCCTCCAATGTGTGCTTCAAGCTGTGAGACACACAATATGTTCCACACTAGCATAACACTTGGCATGTAGATACAGTCTTACATATTGCCTGAACGAGACTGATGCCTGTAATACCTCACCCATTAATCTCATATCAATCACCACTGATGAAACCATTACATTTGAGAGTTTTACAGAGATGGAAACAGAACATTCACTTTCAGAAACTTTTGCTTGAATTTGCTGTTGAGGCCTTTAAATGGAATCTGGGCAGTGTGCAATGCACTGCACTGGAACAGTACAGCACTTTTGATAACATTTATGATTTTATTCTGTGTTCCCAAGCATATTTTTTAGACTGTGTCTGAAGTGTGGGCCCAGAAGAGAATGTCTGTTTTGGCTCTTCTAATCATGCCATCTCGGAGTCTCTCACTTTATATGTCTCTCTGTCTCTGTCTCGCTCTCTGGGTTCTATATTCAGCTGGCGTTAAGGTGGCACTAGTGTCAAACGCACGTTAGTTTGCAATTTCGTCATGTAAAAACTGGCACACTGGCTTTTTCAAGCCCTAAAGCCAGGTTCGGCAATTTACCTGTTTTATATAAGCTCGCTTGTGCTCAGGTGGGCGAGTGGAAATATTTGAGGTGTCCTGAAATACATGAATCCAAAGTACTAATTTCAGGAAGTCCTGATGGGGATATGTAAGACCAACCAGGAGTAATACAGTTGGTTATGGCATGAATTTTGACATCGGAAACGCAGCCTATCCAACCGTGACGCGCACTGTTAATATGCGCATGGAACAAGAGTAGCCCAATGTACTTTCTATTTAGAAACATAAAAAACTCATGTTTTTTCCACATTTTGTTTTATTTGAATAAAAACCAAGCATAGCCTCCCCTCCTCTCAATTATATAGATTTTTTGTCTGCCCAATGTAATCTCGAAGCAATCAAGACTGTCGATAAAAGGTTTGGCTCCTGAGACTGCTTGGAAATAAATCTTAATCACCAAAGCTGTTTTTAAATATCAAGTTTGAGTAAAACAATGAGCTGACATTCCCTTTTAATATTTGCATTGTCGGCAGGCCCACATTATTTTTGTGAAACATTTATTTGGGCTGCAATCTGAAGTGCAGTTAACTCTAATGAACTTATCCTCCGCAGCAGAGGTCACTCTGGGTCTTCCTTTCCTGTGGCGGTCCACTTGAGAGCCAGTTTCATCATAGCGCCTGATGTTTTTTTGCGAATGCACTTGAATAAACGTTCAAAGTTCTTGACATTTTCCGGATTGACTGGCCTTCATATCTTAAGGCAATGATGGACTGTCATTTCTTTGCTTATTTGAGGTGTTCTTGCCATAATATTGAATTGGTCTTCTACCAAATAAGGCGATCTTCTGTATACCACCCCTACCTTGTCAAAACACAACTGATTGGCTCAAACACACTAAGAAGGAATGAAATTCCACAAATTAACTTTTTTAACAAGGCACACATGTTAATTGAAATGCATTCCAGGTGACTACCTCATGAAGCTGGTTGAGAGAATGCCAAGAGTGTGCAAAGCTGTCATCAAAGTAAAGGGTGGCTACTTCGAAGAATCTAAAATATATAACACTTTTTTTGGTTATTTCATGGTTCCATATGTGTTATTTCATCATTTTGATGTCTTTACTATTATTCTATAATTTAGAAAATAGTCAAAATAAAGAAAAACGTCTATCTTCTTGAATAAGTAGGTGTGTCCTAAACTGGTAATGTGTGTATATATATATATATATATGATATGGTTCTCAATCAGAGGCAGGTGTTGGTCATTGTCTCTGATTGGGAACCATATTCAGGTCGCCTGTTTTGTCATTGTGGGTTGTGGGTGATTGTCTATGTTAGTTGCTTGTGTCAGCACAGTTCTTATTATAGCTTCACAGTCGTTATTCATTTATTGTTTTGTATAGTTTGTTCAAGTGTTCTCTGTTCATTAAATTCACGATGAGCACATACCACGCTGCATTTTGGTCCTCCGATCCTTCCAACTACTCCTCCTCAGACGAGGAGGACGACGATCGTGACAGGAAACACATGTTAACATTGCTTCTCTCTCTCTCTCCTCCTCTCTCTCTCTCTCTCTCTCTCTCTCTCTCTCTCTCTCTCTCTCTCTCTCTCTCTCTCTCACAGTGTCTTTCTCTCAGACTGGTGTAGGCATGGATGACTCTGAGAGCTGGGATGATGATGTTCCTGGGAGAGGCTTTCATTTCCTGAACCCTGTCCTGGGAGACTTTATAAATAACAGAGATCATAAACACACACACACACGTTTGTTTTACTATCCTTGTGGCGACCAAACAATTGCTTCCCATTTAAAATCCTATTTTCCCTAACCCCTAACCCTAAACCTAACAACTAACCCTAATTCTAAACCTAACCCCAAGCCTAAAAATAATTTTTCCTTGTGAGGACTGGCGAAATATCCCAACTTGTCTGAATATGTCTTCTTCTTTTAACCTTGTGAGGACTTCTGGTCCCTGCAAGGATAGTAAAACCAAACACACACACACACACACACACACACACACACAAACACACACACTCACAAAGACACACACAAAGACACATTCACATTGCTGTGATTAACATACTTCCTGAGTTTGGCCCTTCTGTTGCAGACATAGGCCAAAGCTGGGTGGGATGGTTTTCCCCCTCTCTCTCTCTCTCTCTCTCTCTCTCTCTCTCTCTCTCTCTCTCTCTCTCTCTCTCTCTCTCTCTCTCTCTCTCTCTCTCTCACTCTGACAGGGTGGAAAACAGACATCACTTCAAAGCAATGACAGATGGGCAGAGTCTGCAGGAGATGAAGAGATAGAGCAGAAGGAGGGAGTGGAAGAGAGACAGGGAGAGAACCGTGAGGTGAGAAGGAGTGACAAAATGAAGAGAGCGAGAGCATGACAGAGATGAAGGACAGAGGATAAGAGAGGCAGAGAGAGGAAGATAATGTTGGTTGAAAGGGAGAGACAGTGCATAAGAATTGAGAGAAAGAGAGAGGAGGAGGAGAGGGAGAGGAAAACGGACTTAATTGACACCTAAATGAAATGATTATGTTGGTTGGTCCTGCTCTCTCTCTCTCTCTCTCTCTCTCTTTCTCTCTCTCAATAGTATTAGTTAAATATTGGATCAAGACTAGAAAGTTTTGGTTGATTCCCTCGAGTTGAGGCAAAAGACTGGCTAAGAAATTGTTTTGTTTGTTTAGTAAAATATCAGTGTGGGTCACTCACTGCATAAGAAAAGTTAGGGTTCCACTGCCATATGCACCCATGGGGTCTTGGGTTGGAGAAGCATAGACCATAATTGGCTGGCAAATCCAGTTTTGTAGGAACACACACACATCCCACGCATTAGCTCCTCTGATTAGGCCTGAATAGTGTAGCCAGCGGTTACGGGAAGAAGAAGGAAGGGCCTCCAAGATTGTGATAATAGAACCCCTGTGTGTGTGTGTGTGTGTGTGTGTGTGTGTGTGTGTGTGTGTGTGTGTGTGTGTGTGTGTGTGTGTGTGTGTGTGTGTGTGTGTGTGTGTGTGTGTGTGTGTGTGTGTGTGTGTGTGTGTGTGTGTGTGTGTGTGTGTGTGTGTGTGTGTGTGTCGGTGTGTGTGTGCGTGCGTGCGTGCGTGCGAGAGAGACAAAGTGAGAAAGAAGGCAAGAAAAAGACAGATAAAAAGAAGGTAGACTGTGAACCAACATCTGTGTTACTGTGCACATTCCAAGCCAAACTGGGAGATGCAAAAAGAACTCTACTGAAAAACATATAGTTCTACATTACAGTATTGAGTTACTGAGGGAACACTAGTGTTTTAACGTCACTTCAGCTCTATCTGGGAGGTGGTGGGAACGTCACAGACCATTACCACACACAAACACACACACATTTACTCAACTTTGCACAAATGTTTTGGCTCACCACATGTGCTGCTGCTACTGCCTATTATCTATCCTGTTGCCTAGTCACTTTACCCCTACCTACAGTATACAGTGCATTCGTTTAATATTCAGACCCCTTGACTTTTTTTCACATTTTATTACTTTACAGCCTTATTCTAAAATTATTTTCTACTCAATCGGTACACACAACACCCCATAGTAACAAGGCACAAACTGGTATAAAAAAAAGGTATTCAGACCCCTTACTCAGTACCTTTGGCAGTGATCACAGCCTCGATCTTCTTCGGTGTGACGCCACTGTAGAAGCTTGGCACACCTATATTTGGGGAGTTTCTCCCATTCTCCGAGGCAGATCCTTTCAATCTCTGTCAGGTTAGATGGGGAGTGTCGCTGCACAGCTATTTTCAGGTCTCTCCAGAGATGTTTGATCAGGTTCAAGTCCAGGCTCTGGCTGGGCCACTCGGGAACTTTAAGAGACTTGTCCTGATGCCACTCCTGCGTTGTCTTGGCTGTGTGCTTAGGGCCGTTGTCCTGTTGGAAGGTGAAACTTCACCCCAGTCTGAGGTCCTGAGCCCTATGGAGCAGCTTTTCAACAAGGATCTCTCTGTACTTTGCTCCGTTCATCTTTCCCTCGATCCTGACTAGTCTCCCAGCCCCTGCCGCTGAAAAACATCCACACAGCATGATGCTGCCACCACCGTGCTTCACCGTAGGGATGGTGCCAGGTTTCCTCCAGACATGACGCTTGGCATTCAGGCCAAAGAGTTCAATCTTGGTTTCATCAAATCAAATCAAACTCAAATTGTATTTGTCACATACACAGAATACAACAAGTGTAGACTTTACAGTGAAATGCTTAATTACAAGCCTTTAACCAACGATGCAGTTTTAAGAAAATATTTACTAAATAAACTAAAGTAAACATTTTTCTATAAAAAAAGTAACACAATTAACTAACAATAATGAGGCTATATACGGGAGTACCTGTACTGAGTCAATGTGCAGGGGAACAGGTTAGTTTTGGTTATTTGTACAAACAGAGAGTAGCAGCAGTGGAAAAACAAAGTCAATGCAAATAGTCCAGGTGGACAAATGATTAATTGTTCAGCAGTCTTATGGCTTGGGGGTAGAAGCTGTTAAGGAGCCTTTTGGACCTAGACTTGGTGCTCCGGTACCGCTTGCTGTGTGGTAGCAGAGGGAAAAGTCTATGACTTGGGTAACTTGAGTTTTAGACAATTTTTTGGGCCTTCCTCTGACACCACCTAGTATTTAGGCCCTGGATGGCAGAAAGCTTGGATCCAGTGATGTACTGGGCCGTACGCACAACCCTCTGTAGCGCCTTACGGTCGGATGCCGAGCAGTTGCCAAACCAGGCGGTGACGCAACCAGGATGCTCTCGATTGTGCAGCTGTAGAACTATTTGAGGATCTGGAGATTCATGCCAAATCTTTTCAGTCTCCTGATTGGGAAAAGGCATTGTCATTCCCTCTTCATGACATTCTTGGTGTTTGGACCATGATAGATCCTTAGTGATGTGGACACCAAGGAACTAGAAACTCTTGACCTGCTCCACAACAGCCCTGTCGATGTCAATGGGGGCGTGTTCAGCCCTCCTTTTCCTGTAGTCCACGATCATCTCCTTTGTCTTGCACACATTGAGGGAGACGTTATTGTCATGACACCACACTGCCAGGTCTCTGACCTCCTCCCTATCAGCTGTCTCATTGTCGTCAGTGATCAGTGGTATCACCGTTGTGTTGTCAGCAAACTTAATGATGGTGTTGGAGTCGTGCTTGGCCACACAGTCGTGAGTGAACAGGAAGTACGGGAGGGGACTAAGCATGCACCCCTGACTTATTGTTGTCAACCCTCACCACCTGGGGACGGCACGTCAGAAAGTCCAGGTTCCAGTTGCAGAGAGAGGTGTCCCAGGGTCCTTAGCTTAGTGATGAGCTTTGTGGAAACCATGGTGTTGAACGCTGAGCTGTAGTCAAGAAACAACATTCTCATATAAGTGTTATTTTTGTCCAGGTGGGAAAGGGCAGTAAGGAGTATGATTGAGATTGCATCATCTGTGGTTCTGTTGGGGCGGTATGCGAATTGGAGTGGGACTAGGGTTTCCGGGATGATGGTGTTGATGTGAGCCATGACCGGCCTTTCAAAGCACTTCATGGTTACAGTCGTCCGGAACAGCTGGTGCCCTCAACCTCTTACAGCCACCCCCCTTCATTTTTCAATTTCCGCCTGAAGACATACCCAAATCTAACTGCCTGTAGCTCAGGCTGAGAACCAAGGATATGCAGATTCTTGATTTAATTTGAAAGAAAACACGTTGAAGTTTGTGTAAATGTGAATATAATGTAGTAGAATATAACACAATAGATCTGGTTTAGATAATACAATGAAAAAACCATACGTTTTTTCATTTTTATTGTTGTATCGTCATCTTTAAAATGAACAAGAGAAAATAAACATTCAGATAGTATGATGGGGACCATTTAAGTGAAAAACGGCAACAGTACTTGTGCAGAGTTTCAGAATGATAACTTCCAAAATGAGTGTACTACATGACATTTATCATGAAGTCACCCAGGTGTCCCACACAAGTAGCCCAAATGTACCCAAGTGGCCAAATTGGTGAAGTTATACATTTTGAATGGAATAACTATATACAAAATACCAAAATGGTATTCTAACACTCCCCCCAAAAAATTGAGAAAAAACATGAAAAAATATATATACATTTACAAAATAATACTTTCAATATTTGGAAGACCCTCAGTCCTCTACACAATATTGTGTTGCTGATGCCAGGTGCCATAGCAGACTCTTTCTGCTGTAAAGCAAAGGGTCACCAAGCATGTGGTGCAGGTGATGGGGGATTTCATTTTGCAAAGAACGACGACTCCATGCTGTGCCCTTTTGGCCCTGAGGCACATCCATGCCTGCAGAAATACATTTGGGCAGATGAACACCACTTGTGGCAGGAGCTGGATGAACCAGCTTCAGTGGGGGATGGACACCTTGGCACTGGACTTACCAGTCCAAAACGATGTCCTCTCCGTTCAAAAAAACATTCCTCCATTTGGGAATCGCTAAATGAATCGTCCTCCAACAATTTTCCCGATCAATTTCTTCTAAAATTGTGTGTACATCTGTATATCTAGACTTAGATTTAGCTTTCCCTGACTTAGTCGCCATACTGACTGATATATAAACAGCTGAAGACGCACTTTACCAAAACAACGCTGTGCGTAACATGCGTTGCTCCTTCCGGTATGAAACTTCAATGGCGAATGACCCTCTTTACGCCGGAGTTTACTACATGGGTTGGTCTTCCAACACATAAACATTACATATTGCCTCAGCTCATTGGCTATCTGCCCAGCTAGATTTCAAGACGATCAGTGGTCATTGGGTTAAAATACAATCAATCAACTAAACAGCGGTCATATCATTGGTGCACAATGATGTCATTACCTGTTGTCTTCAAATCGGTTTCTTTCAGTCAATACCTCCCGCGAAATGACCCATCAGGTTTGGTTGTGTTACAAACAAACCAGTTGATTGCAATGAAACCAAACATGACTGGGAAAGTCACATTTAGTGTGTGTATTTACATTGAATGTGTCGTCAAAAATGGAATGAGACGGAATTCACGACACAAGCGGTTCACAAAATGTTTCGTGTTAGGCTATAAAAATGGATTTTATCAAACAAAAGACCATTCATTGTGTAACAATGAGCATTGGGATTGCAAACAGAGGAAGATCGTCAAATGTAAACAATTTATTTTATTGCAGTTTGTGATTTTGTTACGCCTGTGCTGTTTGAAATAGTTGTTTTTTATGGGGCTCTATCCTCAGATAATTGCATCGTATTCTTTCGCAGTAAATCCATTTTTAAATCTGACAATGCAGTTGGATTAGCAAGATGCTAGGCTTTCGAAACATGTGAGACACTTGTATTTTCATGAATGTTTAATATGACTATTTATGTAGTGATCACCATATGTTGTCAAATTTCATCCCGCTAACGGGTTCTATGCGCAGAGAGGTTAAGTGTTGCTTGCCTCAAAGCGAGCATAAAAGGCATTTAGCCCATCTGGTAGGCTTGCGTCACTGGGCAGATCATGACTGGGTTTCCCTTTGTAGTTTGGAATAGTTTGCAGCCCATGTCATATCCGACAAGCGCCAGAGCCGGTGTGGTAGGATTCTATCTTAGAACTGTATTGACTCTTTGCCTGTTCAGTGGTTCGTCAGAGGGAATTGTGGGATTTCTTATAAGTGTCCGGATTAGTGTCCCACTCCTTGAAAGGGGCAGCTCTAGCCTTTAGCTCAGTGCGGATGATGCCTGTCATCCATGGCTTCTGGTTGAGATATGTACAGTACGTTCCGTCACTTATTGATGAAGCCGATGACTGAGGTGGTATACTCCTCAATGCCATTGGATGAATCCCGGGAACATATTCCAGTCTGTGCTAGCAAAACAGTCCTGTAGCATAGCATCCGCGTCATCTGATCACGTCTGTATTGAGCGAGTCACTGGTACTTCCTGCTTTAATTTTTAAACAGGAATTAGGAGGATAGAATTATGGTCAGATTTGCCAAATGAAGGACGAAGGAGAGCTTTGTACACATCTCTGCATGTAGAGTAAAGGTGGTCTAGAGTTTTTTTTCCTTGGGTTGCACATGTGACATGCTAGTAGAAATTAGGTAAAACGGATTTAAGTTTGCCTGCATTAAAGTCAGCGGGCCACTAGGAGCACCACTTATGGATGAGCAGCTCGTTGAGCGTGGTCTTAGTTCCAGCATTGTTTGCCTGTGGTAGAGTACTTTATGATAAGCTATAGACCACACTATCCACCAAGAGAGTTTTCATCTATATTTTTCATAGCCGTCTGTTTACCACCACAAACCAATACCTTGAGACTTCCTGAATATTAATATTAGACAATATTAGACACCAGCTGTAATTGAAAGCCTCTGAGTGGCACAGTGGTCTGCATCTCAATGCAAGAGGCGTCACTGCAGTACTTGGTTCAAATCCAGGCTGCATCATATCCGGCTGTGGTTGGGAGTCCCATAGGGCGGTGCACAATTGGTCCAGTGTTGGCCGCGGGAGGCAGTCATTGTAAATAAGAATTTGTTCTTAACTTATTTGCCTGGTTAAATAAAAAGAGGACACATTGTGTGTGGATATATTCAATAACAACGGTGAACCTTCATGTCATACACAGTTTGAGATCTGTGAGCAGTTCCCATCGCACACACACTGTGCATTCCTTTCTCCTTCCTCAACGCCTTCCTTCAGAATAGGGAAATGGTATCCTTTTAATAGCTTAACATATGTTTTGATTGAATTGTTTAATTATTTATTGTTGTATTGAAACTTCCGACTGGGGATGATTAAAAGCAGGCCAAAACAATCCAGTAGAATCTATCATACCTATCCAGTGTTTTCTGTTCAGTTGAATTAGGATAGTGTTTTGCTGGCTTACTAAATTGCTGATTCAGTTCAATCTTACATCACATAAACAATCAAAAATTTCTACATTCTACACACAAATATCTAAACCAAACTAATGCATTGTGGTGCCTTGCCCATCTTCCCTAAAACATCTAAACCCCCCCCCCACACAAGAAACCAATAACTTATTTCTTGAGGAAAAATGTACTTACTATGACTGTAATTTTTTAGTTGACCCACCTAGCTATCTTAAGATGAATGCACTCACTGTAAGTCGCTCTGGATAAGAGCATCTGCTAAATTACTATACTGCAAACACATAGTATTTATTTATGTAACACGTAGTATGACTTTTCCCCCCTAACACTTTAATCCATTATACGAACCCTTACTGTAACCTTATCTGAACTACTATAGTACTTGCTGATGACTTCTTATTTACATGTTCATCCACTGAGTACCATATTCCCTCTCCTGTCCACCCAGACTGTTCTCTCCTCTACCTGGGTTGTTCCCAGATTGACCACTAGAGGGAGACAGTAGACACAGGCTGATTTTGGCATCTCGTTGACCCTACACACTGGCCCTGAGCTGACATCAATTACTCTATATTAGCAACTCTCCCTTGACTCCTTTACTTCATCTGCACTAGCCCGGGACTGATAATATGGCTGTGGCTCAATACTCTACTGAAGCTTCCTCTCATTGTCTGTCTAGTCTCCTTCATCTCCACTGATCTGAAAACACAGAAGAGATGCATGGTATATTCAGATAGACCCCTGTATGCCAGTTAATCTGCAGTTACTCTTGGGGTGCGTCTCAATAGTCAAAAGTGTCTCTGATCCCATTTCCTTAATTTACACTAAAAACAGGTGAAAGCAGCAAAGAGAAAGACATAAGGACTAGGGTGATTAGACATTGGTACCTGTGTATACATATACAGCCAGCAGAGAACACCTCACATGTCAAGCCAGTTTACCCTCCCTGCTCCTATCATGATGTTGGAAAGCTGCCAGTCGACGATTGTGGAGAAAGAGATCTGAGTAGATGGCTTGATGATAAACACACACACATGCAGACATACACATGGACACACAAATAACCAAGCGAGCTTCCTGCCCTCATATGGCTGACCAGATGGCCCTGGCTGTCCTTAGGCCATTGGAGCCATATCCATCTCTCTGCGATGTGGGTGTGTGTGTGTATATGTGTGTGTTTGATGTATCTTCTCTACTTGGACAGAACAGTACAAGACAGGGCAGTCCAAGACAGTACAAGACAGTATAGGACAGAACAGTACAAGACAGGACAGTCCAAGACAGTACAAGACAGTATAGGACAGAACAGTACAAGACAGGGCAGTCCAAGACAGTACAATACAGTATAGGACAGAACAGTACAAGACAGGGCAGTCCAAGACAGTACAATACAGTATAGGACAGAACAGTACAAGACAGGACAGTCCAAGACAGTACAAGACAGTATAGGACAGAACAGTACAAGACAGGGCAGTCCAAGACAGTACAAGACAGTATAGGACAGAACAGTACAAGACAGGACAGTCCAAGACAGTACAAGACAGTATAGGACAGAACAGTACAAGACAGGGCAGTCCAAGACAGTACAATACAGTATAGGACAGAACAGTACAAGACAGGGCAGTCCAAGACAGTACAAGACAGTATAGGACAGAACAGTACAAGACAGGACAGTCCAAGACAGTACAAGACAGTATAGGACAGAACAGTACAAGACAGGGCAGTCCAAGACAGTACAATACAGTATAGGACAGAACAGTACAAGACAGGGCAGTCCAAGACAGTACAATACAGTATAGGACAGAACAAGACAGGACAGTCCAAGACAGTACAATACAGTATAGGACAGTGGCCTTTCTGAAAAAACACCATGAGGCATTTAATCTTTCTCACACCACTATGCTTCCACTAACCTCATCCCCAGGCTTGAATTTCTGGCGCATAGAGCCTGGTAACACTGTGCAACAAAGTGGGACTTGAAAGGGGTGTGGTTAAAATCAAGGCAGGAAAGGGACCATATCATTGACCATATTATTTTTGGGAAGCCTAGTTGATTCTGAGTTTGGGCATACAGAGTTTATATTGAAATCACTGATGCCAAGCTCCCTGTCATCCAGCACCTCTACATGAGGGATGTCAGAGGAAAAAACTAAAAATGGTCAGACTCTAGCCACCCAAGCCATAGACTGTTCACTCTGCTACTGCACGGCAAGCGGTACCAGTGCACCTAGTCTATAAGAGACAATTTATGCTCTATCCGAAAATGTGGTCAGAGGGGCCATATCGATGGTGTGACGCAATTGCGGGGCCTCCGGAGTCACGCAGTGGCCAAATTGAGCTCCGTACAGGATCGCCGTGCAACTCACAAATGTTTTAACAATGCGGAAGGCTCCGTAAAGCTCCGTGTTGACATGATTGGTTGACGGTAGGTGAGGTCCTGCATAAACACAAACTCACTTCCTTGACAACTTCCTTTACAACACCTTTGCACTTCTCCCGTGAAGCGCAAGAAGTATGAATGCCCTGACTTCTGCAGAGGCCGTATCACAGTGAATTCTGTCTTGGTCAATGCAGAAATCGGATTGACCATGCAGCACTTTTAACCAACAGGACAGCAAACAGCTTCTACCCCAAGCCATAAGACTGCTAAACAAGACTGCTACATAGCTAATCAAATGGCAACCCAATTACCTGCATTTCACTTTTTTTGTACTAACTCTCTTGCAATGCACACACAATGAACTCTACCTACACACTCACACATACTTACACTGACACCCCAACACACACACACACACACACACACACACACACACACACACACACACACACACACACACACACACACACACACACACACACACACACACACACACACACACACACACACACACACACACACACACACTGCTGCTACTGTCTATTATCTATCCTTTTACCTAGTCACTTTACCCCTACCTACATACATAACTACAGTACATCAATTACTTCATACTTCCGCTCTGTACTGATACTCCCTGTATATAGCCATATTTCTTTTTACTTGTTACTGTTATTAGTTACTCACTGTGTATTTATTCCTCTTGTGACAATTTCTATTTCAATGTTGTTATCTTTATCTTTCTCTGTAACTCTGCACAGTTGGAAAAGGACCTGTAAAGGAAGCATTTCACTGTTAGTCTACACCTGTTGTTTATGAACCATGTGACAAATACAATTTGATTAGACCTTTTGATGCAGGATTTGACAGTGCAGTGGCTTATTTTAGCTCTATAATATACCATGATTCATTTAATCTTTCTCACACCTACTTCACCATGGCATTATGCTTTCACAGTAAAGCTGCATCAATGACATGATTATATGGTCTTTGAATAGTAGCTGTCAACTACGATTATAGTCATCTCCTGCTTATAAAATGTATGCGCAGTGATTGGTGCTGTGTTATCTTCCAGACCCTTTGTGAGGAAAGTGCTGGCTAGGGATTAGTGCAGGTCTACTTTGCAGTGTTGTAAACTCGAGTCGAGTCCGGTCTCGAGACCACATATTGAGTGTCTTGGTATTGTCTCTGTGTCAGATACATTTGTACCTGGTCTTGACTTGGCCGTGGAAAGGGAGGATTCCTAATTTCTTCCCGAGACCAGCAGAGCAAAAAAAGTCAGAATTATCTGCTTCCACTCAGTCAGCACATAAAACTAGGCCAAATATATACACTCCTTTCTTGAAACATGAATATCTTAACAGCCTTATCTATTATAGACATGTTTGTGCAGTGGCGAACATAAAGTCCTTTAGTGTGAGACAGGTTCGTGATTCTAAAAGGACAACAACCCTAATACCAGTGCACTCATGTAGGAGAGTGCACTTTCTGTAAAACATAAAGCGCCAGTGGAGGTTATAAGCAGGGATAAACCATATACCCACTTTTCTTTCAGCATTTATTGCTTGTACTCACTTCTTAATCCCTACTGATGCGTATCAAAGTAGTGTAGTGGAGGTATACGGCTTGTAGTAGACTACAATAGAGAAATCATGCACAAAATAGTCTACAGTACACAATCGCAAAGCACGTGAAATATATTCACATGCGAGCCGCACATGTAACCTAGTTTCAGCAGAATATCATCTGTTTTTTGGCATGAGGCAGCTCTCAGGAGAATGACATCGGTAGCCGATATGGGTAGGAAAGACGTTTCAACTTACGATATCTACTAGTAAATGTTAACTAAGGCAACAATGGGTATGCAAACCAGGTATTTAAAAAGTTTAGTTTGAAGTGTTGGTTAGTGGGCTATCTGTCATGTGCAATTGTCATCATGAGCTGTTTGCATCAGGGGAGGCCCTGACAGGCCCACCCAATCAGATTGATGTGGAGTTTAAGTGTATATTTTTTATTTTGAATGTGAAAATCAGAAAAATCTATAGGAAAACTCCTAGAAATTGTAGGAAAACACAAGGTGACTTTCCTTTGAGTACACCCACTTCTCCAGGCACCACTACACCACTGCATAGGGCCGATGGAAAGACAGCAGTCACACACAGCATGATGTTAAAGGATAAGCAGTCCATCAACTCAAACATAATAAGCCAGTTGGTCCCAATCATAAAAATACAAAAACAAAACCATTAAGCATTTCACAATCGAAATATACAAATATGACTTCCCATTGCAAAAAGCATTTCACGTTTAGCACACATAGTAACCGGTGAACTAAAGTTTAAAGTGACAGAGTTTCAACTACTTTGCAGATATGCTACAAAACCAACTTTATAATAGATTTTTTTTTAAATAGGGTGTATTTGACTCAAAGTTCCATGACGTACACTAAGACATTGTTGGCAGAATATATTGATGCAGTTCAATGCATGATTAATATGGTAGACCAAAAAATATTGGTTGTCGATTTTTTTAACACTTTATGGGTTACTACATTATTCCATATGTGTTTTTTCATAGTTTTGATGTCTTCAACATTTTCCATTTTCTTTGTGGGCTATACTCAGCCTTGTCTCAGGATGGTAAGTTGGTGGTTGAAGATATCCCTCTAGTGGTGTGGGGGCTGTGCTTTGGCAAAGTGGGTGGGGTTATATCCTTCCTGTTTGGCCCTGTCCGGGGGTGTCCTCGGATGGGGCCACAGTGTGTCCTGATCCCTCCTGTCTCAGCCTCCAGTATTTATGCTGCAGTAGTTTATGTGTCTACGGTCAGTTTGTTTTATCTGGAGTACTTCTCCTGTCCTATTCGGTGTCCTGTGTGAATTTAAGTGTGCTTTCTCTAATTCTCTCTTTCTCTCTTTCTTTCTCTCTCTCGGAAGACCTGAGCCCTAGGACCATGCCCCAGGACTACCTGACATGATGACTCCTTGCTGTCCCCAGTCCACCTGGCTGTGCTGCTGCTCCAGTTTCAACTGTTCTGCCTTATTATTATTCGACCATGCTGGTAATTTATGAACATTTGAACATCTTGGCCATGTTCTGTTATAATCTCCACCCGGCACTGCCAGAAGAGGACTGGCCACCCCACATGTGCTCTCTCTAACTCTCTCTTTCTTTCTTTCTCTCTCTAGGAGGACCTGAGCCCTAGGACCATGCCCCAGGACTACCTGACATGATGACTCCTTGCTGTCCCCAGTCCACCTGGCCGTGCTGCTGCTCCAGTTTCAACTGTTCTGCCTTATTATTATTCGACCATGCTGGTCATTTATGAACATTTGAACATCTGCCAGAAGAGGACTGGCCACCCCACATGTGCTCTCTCTGACTCTCTCTTTCTCTCTTTCTTTCTCTCTCTCGGAGGACCTGAGCTCTAGGACCATGCCCCAGGACTACCTGACATGATGACTCCTTGCTGTCCCCAGTCCAGTTCTGCCTTATTATTATTCGACCATGCTGGTCATTTATGAACATTTGAACATCTTGGCCATGTTCTGGTATAATCTCCACCCGACACAGCCAGAAGAGGACTGGCCACCCCACATAGCCTGGTTCCTCTCTACTTTTCTTCCTAGGTTTTGGCCTTTCTAGGGAGTTTTTCCTAGCCACCGTGCTTCTACACCTGCATTGCTTGCTGTTTGGGGTTTTAGGCTGGGTTTTTGTACAGCACTTTGAGATATCAGCTGATGTACGAAGGGCTATATAAATACATTTGATTTGATTTGATTCCACAATGTATAAAATATTTTTAAAAATAAAGAAAACCCTTGAATGAATAAGTGTTCTAATACTTTTGACCGATAGTGTATGTAATTCCAAAACATTCTAAGAATTTATCAAAAAATGAAAATGACCATAGCTGTGTTCGAATACCCATACTAACACACTGTATACTACATGCTTAATGAGAATATACTACATACTATATACGACAGAGCTCTGGTCCTCTCTCTCTTGGGCTCCCGAGTGGCGCAGAGGTCTAAGACACTGCATCTCAGCAGTATCACAACTGGCCGTGATTGGAAATACCATAGGGTGGTGCACATTTGGCACAGCGTTGTTTGGATGGGGTAGGCGGTCTTTGTAAATTTGAATTTGTTCTTAACTGACTTGCCTAGTTAAAACCTCTTGGGATAGGGGGCAGCATTTTCACTTTTGGATAAATTTCAACTTCCTGCTACTCATGCCAAGAATATAAGATATGCATATTATTAGTATATTTGTATGGAAAACACTCTGAAGTTTCTAAAACTGTTTGAATCATGTCGGTGAGTATAACAGAACTTATGTAGCAGGCAAAACCCAGAGGACTAACCGTTCAGAATTGTTTGTTTTAGGTCTCTGTCTGTTTAGTGTGTTCTCGTTGGCAAACGATATTTCTTAGGAACGGGTTTTCCTAAGTGCACTCTGGGCGATCGTAAATTCAGAGCGTTGTCAGATTCTCTGTTTGTAAATTCAGAGCATTTTGCTCTGGGAGCGTTCAGAGCACACGATGGACGCTCTGGCCAAGGAGTAGGGTTGATTCGAGGCTTATGTCCTTACATCAACTGTCAAGCACCCAAGCTAACTGGCTAACTTGCGAGCTACTTCCAGACTAAAATGAGAGAACACCTCACTCTGATAATTTTATATGCCTTAGCAGAGCTGGTTAGGCAGATTCCATGTTATCCAGAGTGTTGGTTACTGTAACTGTGTTGCTGGCAACAATTTAATTATGCTTTTTTACTGACACTGCCCATATTCAATGGGTGTTCATAAATTTATCAGTAATTCTGCGCTCTGATACTCTCAGACGAGAGTGGTCTATAACCGGAGTAGATAGCCAGAGCAAATTAATGTAAGCACCCGAATGTCCATTGAGAATGCACAACAACTATACCACTTAGCCAAGACTGAAGGGAATAGTCATGTCAATAAACATTTGGTAGTTAGTTAGATAGCATATAGTTAATATACTGGCAAGTTTGATGTATTAGTAGCCAACTAACATTAGGTAGCTAGCTAACATACCGGTACATACTGCTGTAATGATGTGCTATGTGGTTCGTAAGGTAGTGTAGGTAACAAATTGTAATTTGAAAAGTCATTACTTCATTACATTTGTATCCGCTATCGTTGGACTTTGGCTACTTATTTCCCACTATTTTCTTCAAATCTTAATACGATGTGAAGACCGTAAAAGCATGAAAATAGTGTCCACTGTTTGTATACGGTTTGTATACTCTGTATTCAGCATCGTTCACACCTTCTTAATCTTTAGCCCCCACCCAAACTCTGACCATTTACTCGCCCTATTAGAGCTGGTTAGGCTGTTTTCATGTTATCTAGAGTGCTGTTGACTGAAACTGTGCTGCTGGCAACAATTTAATTACGCTTTTTTGACAATGTTTACTGACATCATGGCTGGCATAATGAGTGGGCTGGACATGTGTAACAGTACTCTTCTTGCGTTGTGTACATTCAGACTTCTGAATACCTGCAACACTCAACGGTTTGGCTATTAATTAAAGCGCTCTCAAAGTTGTCTCCCTGGTCTGAGTGTATATGGCGAGGCATCCCGTAGACATAGAAATAGCTGTTCCACAACTGATGAGCTACTGACTTAGCAGACTGGTTCGGACACAAGAAGGCATGAGCCAATTTGGTAAAGTGGTCAGTAACAATGAGCACATCCAAGGACTTGTTTGAAGAATTTTCTGCAGACCAGAAGTCTATGCACACTAGTTCAAGAGGCTCAGTTGTCATTATGCTCTCAAGAGAAGCTCTTGCTTCCGGATCAGGAGTCTTGCTCACCACGCATCTCCTGCAGCACTTCACATAAGCTTTTACCCCCCTCTCCAGGCCATGCCAGAAGAACCTCTGTCTTGTCAGGTAGACTGTACTCTGTTGGCCCTGGTGGCCAGCTTCATCATGGACACCCTTCAACACCATTGTTTTCATGGAGGCTGGAACCACATACAGATACGTTTTCCTCTTTGTAACCACATTCTTCGAAACACGATACAGTACACCCATCTTCATGGTCAACTTGTCCCAACTTCTGAGAAAACACAAAACCTCAACACTCTCATGGGCACGCTCTCTCCGGGATGGTCTTCTCCCCATCTCTAACAAAGAGGATGACTTTGCTGATCACATTGTCATCACGCTGCTTACTCATCAGTAGGTCGTGTGGCAGAACATCAACATCGGTCTGCTCTGATGGCATAACAGCCTGTGGAAGCTGTGGCAACAGCAGTGCATGTGAGCCCACTTCACCCACCCAGCACCTGTGTGAATGAAGAACAGCTGCAACTTCATGTCTTGATAAAGCACCAGATGGGGGGACCAGCGAAACACATCTTGCACTCTGTTTGTGCGCACAGCGTCGGCTTCAGCTTGTAAGGTCTCTTACGGGACCCTTGTCAGGCGATGGAGTGCACTGGGTCTTATGAAGGGCTCTCTGCTCAAAGCATCTGCAACAACATTTATTTTTCCAGGGATGTACTTGATGTCAAACTCGTACGGTGCCAGCTTGGCGACCCATCTCTGTTCACATGCATCAAGCTTTGCTTTGGTCAGAATGTATGTCAAGGGATTATTATCCGTCCATTCCATTAACTGCTGTCCCCGTAGCCAGTGGTGGAACTTGTCACAGATAGCCCATTTCATGGCAAAGAACTCGATCCTGTGCGCAGGATACCTCGACTGTGCATAACTGAGGGACTTGCTCGCGAAGGCTATAGGTCTCGCTGTAGCTCCCTGTTCCGGCACCTGGGACAGTACAGCACCTAAGCCATTGCTGGACGCATCCACCAAGAGTAGAAAGGGTTTGTCGAAGTTGGGGTGGGCCAACAGAACCTGGTCCAGTAAGGCTTGCTTTAGCTGGAATAAGGCCTGTCTGCATTCTGTTGTTCAGTCGGCAGCCGTCAACTTCCTGACAGGTTAGCGTCCCTTCTTTTTCCAGCATGGAGCATTGTGTCCAGTAGTCAATCCAAAGAGAGGCTTTGCGATGGTCGAGCAACCTTCAATGAACTGGTGATAATACACCACCATCCTAAGGAATGACCTCAATTTTTTCTGAGAATGGAATGTCAGTGCCATCTTCCATCAGATCAGCTTCTGTTACTCCTGTAATGGCCTTACCTTCTCAGGGTCTGTAGCTACACCATCCACACTAATGATATGCCCCAGAAACTTCACAGACCTCTGCAGAAAGTTACACTTTTTTGGCGCCAACTTCAGGTTGTGAGCCTTGAGACGCTCAAAAACCATTTCCAGGCGCTGTATAGCCAGATCTTCAGTGGGCGCATAGACAGAGACATCGTCAAGGTAACACATCAGGCTAAGAAAGTTCTGATCCCCAAATATGTTTAGTATCATCCTCATAATGGTTGCAGCACTATTACTTAACCCCTGTGGCATACGATTGTATTTGTACAATCCAAATGGCGACGTAAAAGCTGTCAATCTCAGGTCATCCTCATGCACTTCCACATTGTAGTAGCCAAAGGTAAGGTCCATTGTCGAGAGAAAGGCATTTCCGCCTAAAGCAGTCAGCGCGTCAGCCTGGTGAGTGAGTGGATGGGCGTCTTTGATGGTGCGAGCATTGAGCAAACAATAATCAGTACAGAGTCTCAGGTCTCCAGACTTCTTCCATACAAGGACAAGGGGAGAGGCGAACTCACTACTAGACTTCCTTATGATTTCACGTTCTTCCATCTCATTCAATGCTTGTTTGAGCTACTCATAATGATTTGGTGAAAGGTGTCGGTATGGCATCCGAAAGGGTTTCTCATCACTCAGTTGAATGCGGTGAAGACATCAGGAAACTTTTCCACAATCCAAATTGTGCCTAGAAAAAATTCACTGGTACTCAGCTCTGAGCTGTATGAGTTTCTTCTTACCAGCAGGAGACACTTGACAGGAGTCAACATAAATATCAGTCAAACCTAAGTCACGTAAGACCTCAGGATCACTTGAACTGTCAGGTCCGTCAGTATCGTGAAGTTGGCTGGAACCGTCAGTGTCAAGTCATCTTGGCAGTCAGTGAGTATATCAGCCGTTCTCTGCACTTGCTGCTGTAAAGCTGCTGATGAATCATCATTCACACATAAACAGTCCTCTAGAGCCACGTAAGGAAAGACATCGGCTAGAGTGGCGTTTCGTCTCAATGTCACTGTCTTCTGAGAAGGGTTTATCACTCTAACAACCCATCCCCCCACAATAGAGCTACTGTCCTCCCTACCAGTATTGACCTTGATGTTGACCTTGAACTGCTGGGCTCAATGAGAACAGCACTGCCCGCTGATAGATTCTGAGTGTTTCGTACTCTGCCCCAGACTAAGTGCTCCTGCATAGGCTCTAGAGTCACAGCCTCTTTAAGTCTCACAGTTCCAACTTTGTCAGGTACTTCACTATCTCTCTATCTCTCCACATTAGCCATCATATCGATTAGCTTGCTCTCCTCACCCCCGTCACACACAGGAGTATAAACCCTCTTCCAGAGATCTCCATTAGTCTTCAGGTGGCGAATCAAGTGCTTTAGGAGATTGCTGCCCAAGATGAGGTCATCACTCTGGCCTTCAACCACCAGAGTAGGCATGGCAACTCTACATCCATACACCTCCATCTCCAGCTCACATACTCCCAAAGGCCTCGTCTTCAACCCACCACAACCAACCAAGACTACCTCTGTAGGACTCAATGATGGACTTTTCAACACTCCTGCATGCAACAGTTCAGGTAAGACCAGTTCAAGGTGCAAGCCATGGACCCACTGTCAAGCATAGCTCTCACTTCTACTTCTCCTCCTATTAAGACCTTGGCCTAGAATAAATAATCATACGGGGAAAGTATGTTCTGCATTATGATACTCTTCTCAGTCTCCATTTCGTCACAAACACTGTTATATACAGACTCCAAATCAACAGCTCTCACCGATGGGGACTCTACAAAAGCCCTACACTCTTCCCTTCTACATACAGGCCTACTAGTTTTCCGGGAGCTGAGCAGTGGTTACTGTAGGCACTCCACCAGCTGTGCTCAGAGCTGCGGCCTTGGGGCACTAAGAGCTTGCATGGCCAGCGACATGACAAAGAGAGCAGAGGTGATTGGCCCTGCAGTGAAAGTAAGTATCATGTCCAGCATCCCCGCGCACGTTACATGGCCCATTAGACTTCAATTTGCTCCTATTCCCTTGTTGGAACTTATGGTCAAACTGTTGTGGCCTCTGCTCCAACACACGCTCCAGCATTGCAAGGATACGTTCCATCGGCTCAGCTGAGCCCTGAATAGTCTGGGCTGGGTAAGGCAACGCATGAAGTATTTCCATGTGGGGCCTCACAGCAGGCATGGTGATCGGCATGACATCACCAACTTCCTGCTTCATTGTTGTGATGGCTGGGGTCACCTTAGATAAGTGAGAGTACCTCCGCTCCCTCCTGTATTCATCCAGCCTCGCATGAACATCTGCAGCGGTCCACTGCTGTAATGGCTTGCACTTAAAGATAAGGGACAGGTCAGCATTAGGGCAATGTCTGATGAACATGACTGTGAGCTCACAAGATTTTTTCTGTCTCTTTAGACAATCTTCAGCAACCTCCATAGCCTTGTTCAGTCTGAGCCAATATTAAAATTGTTGTTCATCAGTCAGAGGTAATGAGTCATAAAAGTCAGCGAGGGGCATGCTTGAAAAAGCAGTGTCACTAAAATGTTGTTTCAGAACGTCAAAGAAGGGACTCGGGCCTTTAGATAAATCAACGGAGGGATTGCTGCGTATGCCCACTTTAACAACATCGCGGGCCCTTCCCATAAGCCTACCCATAACCTCAACTACATGTCAATCACAGATACGCCCCTCTTACGCATGTACACCATGACCATATCCTCCCACTCATGCACTGTGCACTTTTCAGAGCCATCCCCCCCGAAAGTACACCGGTTCCCTGATATCAGACTTCAATACCAGGTTCAGGCCTTACACATCCATACCCCTAGAGCTGCATGCATTCCCCATAACATTGTCCCCAACATGTCCAACAATTGTCTTTGACTCCAAACACGAGGCAATGTTCTCCCCAATGGAATGACCAATCTGCTGTACTATGTCTGCTATGATATCCATTGAGACCTCCCCACTCCCTGTATTTGGCTCTTTCATACACATCCTTGGGTGTTTCCATGGGTAAACTATCATCAAAACTCCCAAAACCCTCCAGTTTAGGCATAGGTGTAGAAGAAACTGGAACAATGGCTGAACCCCTACCATCAGATGGTGACAGATTAAATGTTAGGAAACCCCTACCTCTCCCAACACCTTCCATCTTAAAACCTCTTGATACTATCCATCCCGGATCCGGGAGCGTAATCATCGACTGACACTAATTAGCATAACGCAACGGACATAAATATTACTAGAAAATATTCCTATTCATGAAAATCACAAGTGAAATATATTGAAACACATCTTAGCCTTTTGTTAATCACCCTGTCATGTCAGATTGTCAAAATATGCTTTACAGCCAAAGCAAGACAAGCGTTTGTAAGTTTATCGATAGCCTAGCATAGCATTATGTCCAGCTAGCAGCAGGTAACTTGGTCACGAAAATCAGAAAAGCAATAAAATTAAATTGTTTACCTTTGATGAGCTTCGGATGTTTTCACTCACGAGACTCCCAGTTAGATAGCAAATGTTCCTTTTTCCCCAAAATATTATTTTTGTAGGCGAAATAGCTCCGTTTGTTCTTAACGTTTGGCTGAGAAATCGACCGGAAATTGCGGTCACGACAACGCCGAATTAGCTCCATAATATCGACAGAAACATGGCAAACATTGTTTATAATCAATCCTCAAGGTGTTTTTCAAATATCTATTCGATAATATATCCATTTTTCAGTAGGAGCGAAAGGAAAAATGGCTACTTCTGTATTTTACGCGAGAATCATTCTGAGAGCCATTAGGTGACCACGTACACAATGTAGCCGCTTACAGGTATTCTTCAACATAAAAGTATAAAACTACGTCACAATACTGTAGACACCTTGGGGAATACGTAGAAAAAGTAATCTGGTTGATAGCCCATTCACTGCTCAATAGGGACACATTGGAACGCAGAGCTTTCAAAACATGAGTCACTTCCGGATTGGATTTTTCTCAGGCTTTTGCCTGCAATATCAGTTCTGTTATACTCACAGACAATATTTTTACTGTTTTGGAAACTTTAGAGTGTTTTCTATCCTAAGCTGTCAATTACATGCATATTCTAGCATCTGGTCCTGACAAAATATGCCGTTTACTTTGGGAACGTTATTTTTCCAAAAATGAAAATACTGCCCCCTAGTCACTTAACAATGGGGAAATCAACACACTAATAAAAATGTAAATAGCAAAAAAATATATATATATTTTTTTAACCTCACGTCAAAATCTAACCTATATCTAGTACACTGGTAAAACTCACCCTACTTATATCAGATATACGCAAATAAACAAGTAACACAAAATGTATATAGTTTATCTGTGAAGAGAGTCTCAGCAAGAGAAATGATCAATTTCGATAATAAAACGTTGCAGTACCGCCCTCTTGTGGCGAAATGCGATATCGCCATGAACTGCACCAGCAACGTCTTATCTGATTCTTCAACAGCAACCACGGCGAAGTTCTGAGATGGAAATCCAGCGAAGGGTGACACGATCCAGAAGAAAGGTCATGGCACCACTGTAACAGTACTCTTCTTGCGTTGTGTACTGTCAATCGTCGACACAAACTCCAAATTGTAGCACCAGTAATGGAGCTTTATTCTGATAGAAACAGCACAAAATTGCACGTCATGCAATGCACAGCTCACCATCCAACTCTGCACTCACGCACGCTGGTTTGGTGCTTGTTCACTGTGCATGTAGTTACCAAAATAATACAATTACAATATACAATATAATATTTTGAGCAATGTACCTGAAAGAAACAGCACAAAATTGCACGTCATGCAATGCACAGCTCACCATGCAACTCAGCACTCACACACTGTACAAAATATACGAACCCCCCCACCAGACACAGTAAGTTGCTAGCTAGTATTAGCTAGTATTCTCAAAAAAACAAAATGCATAACAAATATGCACCAAAAAACGCTGCATCTTATGTGTGATGTTCAAATGACATTTACAAACTAATTGATATAAATTGTACATTTAAATCATCACTTCGACTCTTTTCTCTGTATATATCAATGATGTTGCTCTTGCTGCGGGCGATTCCCTGATCCACCTCTACGCAGACGACACCATTCTATATACTTTCGGCCCGTCATTGGACACTGTGCTATCAAACCTCCAAACGAGCTTCAATGCCATACAGCACTCCTTCCGTGGCCTCCAACTGCTCTTAAACGTGAGTAAAACCAAATGCATGCTTTTCAACCGATCGCTGCCTGCACCCGCATGCCCGACTAGCATCACCACCCTGGATGGTTCCGACCTTGAATATGTGGACATCTATAAGTACCTAGGTGTCTGGCTAGACTGCAAACTCTCCTTCTAGACTCACATCAAACATCTCCAATCAAAAATCAAATCAAGAGTCGGCTTTCTATTCCGCAACAAAGCCTCCTTCACTCACGCTGCCAAGCTTACCCTAGTAAAACTGACTATCCTACCGATCCTCGACTTCGGCGATGTCATCTACAAAATGGCTTCCAACACTCTACTCAGCAAACTGGATGCAGTCTATCACAGTGCCATCCGTTTTGTCACTAAAGCACCTTATACCACCCACCACTGCGACTTGTATGCTCTAGTCGGCTGGCCCTCACTACATATTCGTCGTCAGACCCACTGGCTCCAGGTCATGTACAAGTCCATGCTAGGTAAAGCTCCGCCTTATCTCAGTTCACTGGTCACGATGGCAACACCCATCCGTAGCACGCGCTCCAGCAGGTGTATCTCACTGATCATCCCTAAAGCCAACACCTCATTTGGCCGCCTTTCGTTCCAGTACTCTGCTGCCTGTGACTGGAACGAATTGCAAAAATCGCTGAAGTTGGAGACTTTTATCTCCCTCACCAACTTCAAACATCAGCTATCCGAGCAGCTAACCGATCGCTGCAGCTGTACATAGTCTATAGGTAAATAGCTCACCCATTTTCACCTACCTCATTCCCATACTGTTTTTATACTGTTTTTATTTATTTACTTTTCTGCTCTTTTTGCACACCAATATCTCTACCTGTACATGACCATCTGATCATTTATCACTCCAGTGTTAATCTGCAAAATTGTATTATTTGCCTACCTCCTCATGCCTTTTGCACACATTGTATATAGACTGCCCATTTTTTCTACTGTGTTATTGACTTGCTAATTGTTTACTCCATGTGTAACTCTGTGTTGTCTGTTCACACTGCTATGCTTTATCTTGGCCAGGTCGCAGTTGCAAATGAGAACTTGTTCTCAACTAGCCTACCTGGTTAAATAAAGGTGAAAAAATGAAAAAAAAACTTGGGAGTATAAAAATCACTTTTGACATACAGTGCTTTGCAACCAACAACTTACCGCTGGTATGGTGCTTGTTCACTGGGACAATTCTAACTGAAACATCCTCCCTCGTAAGCAAGCTACGCAAACCAGCCAATAAGGTGCCATGTTGAGTAGGTGAAGGCAAGACAAAACTAAAACCAAAAACCTATTGGCTTAACAATAAAGCGGCAAGGGGTATCACCAATATAACCCTGTTACACATGGCAAGTGATGAGTTTGGATTGGTCTGCCAGAACACAAACCTAGAAGACAGCCTCAATCAGCTGTCACAACATTTCATGATCATATAAACTGAAACGAACGGATTAAATTATTACGATGGTGCCGGGGGAGAGCTGCCGTCTTATCGGCTATTAAGCAACCATTCTATTTTTTTTTGCGTTGTTCGTAACTTGTTTTGTACATAATGTTGCTGCTACTGTCTCTTATGACCAAAAAGTACACCACATCAGTCACTGGCTTTATCAATAAGTGCATCGAGGACATTCCCCCCCCACATTGACTGTACGTACATACCCCAACCAGAAGCCATGGATACAGGCAACATTCACACTGAGCTAAAGGGTAGAGCTCCCGCTTTCAAGGAGCAGGACTCTAACCCAGAAGCTTATAAGGAATCCCGCTCTGCTCTCCGACGAACCATCAAACAGGAAAAGAGTCAATACAGAACTAAAATCTAATCGTATTACACTGGTTCCAACACTCGTTGGATGTGACAGGGCTTGCAAAATATTACAGACTACAAAGGGAAGCACAGCTGAGAGCTGCCCAGTGACACAAGCCTACCAGATGAGCTAAATAACTTCTATGCTCGCTTTGAGGCAAGTAACACTGAAACATCCATGAGTGCATTAGCTGTTCCAGACAACTGTGTGATCATGCTCTCCGAAACCGATGTGAGTAAGACCTTCAAACAGGTCAACATTCACAAGGCCGGATATCCGTGAAGAGGGCACAACAAAACCTATTCCCCCCCAGGAGACTGAAAAGATTTTGCATGGGTCCTCAGATCCTCAAAAGGTTTTACAGCTGCACCATCGAGACCATTCTGACGGGTTGCATCACTGCCTGGTATGGCATCTGCTCGGCCTCCGACCACAAGGCACTACAGAGGGTAGTGCGTACGGCCCAGTAAATCACCACGGCCAAGCTTCCTGCCATCCAGGACCTCTATACCAGGCGGTGTCAGAGGAAGGCCATAGATATTGTCAAAGACTCCAGCCACCCTAGTCATATAGTCATAGACTGTTCTCTCTGCTACCGCACGGCAAGCGATACCGGAACGCCAAGTCTAGGTCCAAGAGGCTCCTAAATAGCTTTTACTGCCAAGCCATAAGACTATTAAACAGATAACAAATGGCTAAATCAAATCAAATCAAATCAAATTGTATTTGTCACATACACATGGTTAGCAGATGTTAATGCGAGTGTAGCGAAATGCTTGTGCTTCTAGTTCCAACAATGCAGTAATAACCAACAAGTAATCTAACTAACAATTCCTAAACTACTGTCTTATACACAGTGTAAGGGGATAAAGAATATGTACATAAGGATATATGAATGAGTGATGGTACAGAGCAGCATAGGCAAGATACAGTAGATGGTATCGAGTACAGTATATACATATAAGATGAGTATGTAAACAAAGTGGCATAGTTAAAGTGGCTAGTGATACATGTATTACATAAGGATGCAGTCGATGATATAGAGTACAGTATATACGTATGCATATGAGATGAATAATGTAGGGTAAGTAACATTATATAAGGTAGCACTGTTTAAAGTGGCTAGTGATATATTTACATCATTCCCATCAATTCCCATTATTAAAGTGGCTGGAGTTGTGTCAGTGTGTTGGCAGCGGCCACTCAATGTTAGTGGTGGCTGTTTAACAGTCTGATGGCCTTGAGATAGAAGCTGTTTTTCAGTCTCTCGGTCCCAGCTTTGATGCACCTGTACTGACCTCGCCTTCTGGATGATAGCGGGGTGAACAGGCAGTGGCTCGGGTGGTTGATGTCCTTGATGATCTTTATGGCCTTCCAGTAACATCGGGTGGTGTAGGTGTCCTGGAGGGCAGGTAGTTTGCCCCCGGTGATGCGTTGTGCAGACCTCACTACCCTCTGGAGAGCCTTACGGTTGAGGGCGGAGCAGTTGCCGTACCAGGCGGTGATACAGCCCGACAGGATGCTCTCGATTGTGCACCTGTAGAAGTTTGTGAGTGCTTTTGGTGACAAGCTGAATTTCTTCAGCCTCCTGAGGTTGAAGAGGCGCTGCTGCGCCTTCTTCACGATGCTGTCTGTGTGAGTGGACCAATTCAGTTTGTCTGTGATGTGTATGCCGAGGAACTTAAAACTTGCTACCCTCTTCACTACTGTTCCATCGATGTGGATAGGGGGATGTTCCCTCTGCTGTTTCCTGAAGTCCACAATCATCTCCTTAGTTTTGTTGACGTTGAGTGTGAGGTTATTTTCCTGACACCACACTCTGAGGGCCCTCACCTCCTCCCTGTAGGCCGTCTCGTCGTTGTTGGTAATCAAGCCTACCACTGTTGTGTCGTCCGCAAACTTGATGATTGAGTTGGAGGCGTGCGTGGCCACGCAGTCGTGGGTGAACAGGGTGTACAGGAGAGGGCTCAGAACGCACCCTTGTGGGGCCCCAGTGTTGATTTCAGAGGGGAGGATGGGTTAGGGCAGTGTGCAGTGTGGTTGAGATTGCATCGTCTGTGGACCTATTTGGGCGGTAAGCAAATTGGAGTGGGTCTAGGGTGTCAGGTAGGGTGGAGGTGATATGGTCCTTGACTAGTCTCTCAAAGCACTTCATGATGACGGAAGTGAGTGCTACGGGGCGGTAGTCGTTTAGCTCAGGTACCTTAGCTTTCTTGGGAACAGGAACAATGGTGGCCCTCTTGAAGCATGTGGGAACAGCAGACTGGTATAGGGATTGATTGAATATGTCCGTAAACATACCGGCCAGCTGGTCTGCGCATGCTCTGAGGGCGCGGCTGGGGATGCCGTCTGGGCCTGCATCCTTGCGAGGGTTAACACGTTTAAATGTCTTACTCACCTCGGCTGCAGTGAAGGAGAGACCGCATGTTTTCGTTGCAGGCCGTGTCAGTGGCACTGTATTGTCCTCAAAGCGGGCAAAAAAGTTATTTAGTCTGCCTGGGAGCAAGACATCCTGGTCCGTGACTGGGCTGGATTTCTTCCTGTAGTCTGTGATTGACTGTAGACCCTGCCACATGCCTCTTGTGTCTGAGCCGTTGAATTGAGATTCTACTTTGTCTCTGTACTGACGCTTAGCTTGTTTGATAGCCTTGCGGAGGGAATAGCTGCACTGTTTGTATTCGGTCATGTTACCAGACACCTTGCCCTGATTAAAAGCAGTGGTTCGCGCTTTCAGTTTCACGCGAATGCTGCCATCAATCCACAGTTTCTGGTTAGGGAATGTTTTAATCATTGCTATGGGAACGACATCTTCAACGCACATTCTAATGAACTCGCACACCGAATCAGCGTATTCGTCAACGTTGTTATCTGACGCAATACGAAACACATCCCAGTCAACGTGATGGAAGCAGTCTTGGAGTGTGGAGTCAGCAACACCGCTGCTACTCTCTGTTATTATCTATGCATAGTCACTTTAAAAATTCTACCTACATGTACATATTACCACAATCACCTCGACACCAGTGCCCCCGCACATTGACATTGAGTCTGTACCGGTACCCCCGGTATATAGCCTCTACTGTTATTTACTGCTGCTCTTTAATTATTTGTTACTCTTTTCTCTTACTGTTTTTGAGGTGCTTTCTTAAAACTGCATTGTTGGTTAAGGGCTTGTAAGTAAGCATTTCACTGTACGTTCTACACCTGTTGTGTTCGGTGCATATGACAAATAGAATTTGACTTTGATTTGATTTTAAATCAAATATTGCACCTTGTAACGGCCGTTGGTGGAAGAAGGTGAGGACCAAGATGCAGCGTGGTAAGTGTTCATCATTATTTTAATAAACTGAACACTAAATATAACAAGGAACAAAAGAAACAACCAAAACAGCCCCGTCAGGTGCAAAACACACTAAACAGAAAATAACTACCCACAAAACCCATTAGGGCAAGAGCTACCTAAGTATGGTTCTCAATCAGAGACAACAACAGAGAGCTGCCCCTGATTGAGAACCATACCCGGCCAAAAACAAATAAATACAAAAACATAGAAAAAATAACACAGAACGCCCACCCTAGTCACACCCTGGCCTAACCAAAATAGAGAATAAAAAGCCTCTCTATGGCCAGTTCGTGACAGCTCCTACTATTATTAATCCGGTTCTATGAGTGGACAGACTGCTATTACTCAATCTTACTCTGCCTCGAGACCATCCAACTCTAGCTTATTAAATGAAATAAATTGACTCAAATGTGAAATAGCCCGTCAGACCCAGGCAATACTTCCTGCATTAACAACCAGTCATGGGTACATTCAATATGGTCGCCGGCCGACCCATCACCCCTTAAAATGACTTGATTGGAAATAGTCACAGCCGAGCAGGCAAACCTGTTTGAAAGGATGTCATTAAAACCAGTTACAACCAGTTTATCGGATTCTACTGATTTCTATTTAATTTCCACTCTGGGCAGCTAGCTCTGAGCCACACATAGTGCACCTCATCCAGATTTCAGCTCATTGATTATTCATAAATATATTTAAAGGAAATCTATTTTGGGAGAAATATTCTGCCTTGTTCCTAACTAACGTCTTTATTCGTGACGGTTGAGAAGACACAGTAACATGCTGTTACAGTAGATACCTGAAACGATAGCAACAATATATACAGTACATACTGGGTTGTGAGTTCCACTAGCTCAGTGTAAGTCACTGAGGTTCTATTCACGTGTATACTGTAGAGACTTCTAGGCTATACAATAGAGATTCCCAATCCTTTATGTGCTGTGATACAACAACAAAAATTACATTTTTGGTAAGGTCACATCTTGGGAAACAAGTAAGTGCCTAATGTGCTTTTATATTAAAAAATATAAAAGTAATATAATAGGGTCATTTAGCCTACACTTTCACGACTTACAGTTTACATTAAACACAATGTATATTCAGTAGGCTATATGTGGCGCTCTGCATTAAACCCACAACTCTGGTATTACAAGGTCCATACTACTCCAATCAACTGAATCATCAGAACTCCATAGCAACATCCCAAATGGCCTCCCATATTGCAATACTTTTTACCAGACCTCCATGGGCCCTAGTCAAAAGTAGTGGACATAGGGAATAGGTTGCCAATTGGGACAAAAACAAAGAGATGAGCCAGCACAGAAAATATCAATGGGCCATAGGCGGAAATCCCTGGGGGGGGGGACCCGAACAACAATATATTTGTCCCCCCCAATATATCATTGTAACTAGGTAATTTCTTAGTTATGTTATCAACACAACTATGTAATTTCATTAATATTAATAATACGCAATGAAAGCACTTGTGCTGATTATAGACACTTAATAGCGAGTTTTTACGTTTCAAAAGATTGCGACCCCCCGCCCTTTTCCTCACAATGGGAATGTTTTTTTTTTATGTTGGCAGGTTTACACACACACTAGCTGAATTTGCAGAGCTAGCGGGCAAACATTAACTATTAAGCTAGCTAGTACCTATTCCATTTATGTGGCGTCGTCAAAGATGGAATCTTTGCTATCGTCAGTTTATTCAAAGATCAGCATGCAGCTGAAGTGCATCAAAGTCGCTGTGATAAGGTTAGCGATAAACTGAACTCCCAACTGAACAGAACTACACTCTCTTCTACCATTGTTTTGAATATCTTTAATGGTCTCGTTGCAAAAGCTAAATTGTCGCTATGGGACTCAGAAGCGCATGTGTGCCAATCTTGGAGTAAACTGACGATAGCAAAGATTATAGCAAACACCACAGAAACTTTGCAAATTCAGCTATTGTTGGAAACCAGCCAATATGAAACAAACTACATTACAATTACAAAAGGTTGCAGCATATGTTGTGTGAAGGGTGAACTCATACAGCTGTTAACTCTGGTCACTACAATCCGTTCCAGATTTGCTAGCTACCTTTTAAATCGAAGCCCATATAGAATGATAGAAGATAAGATGATAGAAGCCCATCTCCTACTGTAAATAACCTACACACTATGTGTGTGTTTGTGCAGCAGCAGCACCAGTATAGGAGACACCAGTATAGGAGACAGGTATCAACCTTGTTGCCAGCACCACCAGTATAGGAGACAGTGGCACAGCCTCGGCAGGACCAGGTGTCAACCTTGTTGCCAGCAGCACCAGTATAGGAGACAGTGGCACAGCCTCGGCAGGACCAGGTGTCAACCTTGTTGCCAGCAGCACCAGTATAGGAGACAGTGGCACAGCCTCGGCAGGACCAGGTGTCAACCTTGTTGCCAGCAGCACCAGTATAGGAGACAGTGGCACAGCCACGGCAGGACCAGGTGTCAACCTTGTTGCCAGCAGCACCAGTATAGGAGACAGTGGCACAGCCTCGGCAGGACCAGGTATCAACCTTCTTGCCAGCAGCACCAGTAGGGACAGTGGCACAGCCACGGCAGGACCAGGTGTCAACCTTGTTGCCAGCAGCACCAGTATAGGAGACAGTGGCACAGCCACGGCAGAACCAGGTATCAACCTTGTTGCCAGCAGCACCAGTATAGGAGACAGTGGCACAGCCACGGCAGGACCAGGTGTCAACCTTGTTGCCAGCAGCACCAGTATAGGTGGACAGTGGCAGGACCAGGTGTCAACCTTGTTGCCAGGCAGTAGGACAGTGGCACAGCCTCGGCAGGACCAGGTATCAACCTTGTTGCCAGCAGCACCAGTAGGGACAGTGGCACAGCCATGGCAGGATCAGGTGTCAACCTTGTTGCCAGCTGCACCAGTATTGTTGCCAGCAGCACCAGTAGGGACAGTGGCACAGCCACGGCAGGACCAGGTGTCAACCTTGTTGCCAGCTGCACCAGTATAGGGGACAGTGGCACAGCCATGGCAGGACCAGGTGTCAACCTTGTTGCCAGCTGCACCAGTATAGGGGACAGTGGCACAGCCATGGCAGGACCAGGTGTCAACCTTGTTGCCAGCAGCACCAGTATAGGAGACAGTGGAACAGTGGCACAGCCATGGCAGTGGACCAGGTGTCACCTTGTTGCCAGCTGCACCAGTTGTTGCCAGCAGCACCAGTAGGGACAGTACGGGGACACCTTGTGCCAGGCACCAGTATAGGGGACAGCACAGCCATGCAGGACCAGGTGTCAACCTTGTTGCCAGCTGCACCAGTATAGGGGACAGTGGCACAGCATTGTCCAGTTACCTCATTTATGGCACGAAACCTTACCAGCCACACCCACAATTTATAGAACTGCAAACTCTTGCCAACAGAGGGTTGATGTTTAAAGAGAGAGGGTTTCGCGATTTCCCCTGGCTACATTATAATCCATCAATAAAATGAGTTTTGTGTTTTCACTGTAGCCAAGGGTTTTCAAGCCAGCCATCTTTTGGCCAAAGAGCGGATGCTGCCTTCATTAGTGCAGGATTTAGGAACTACAGAAAAGCCATTGTAACATTCACAGCACATCAAAACTGCCAAACCCACCACCACTGTGTAACTGTAACAGCACACCAGCTAAATCCAATCTCAGACAAAGAAACTCACCGCTAAATCTATTTGTCTACCCCTGCCATAAGGGGGGGAAACTATGTCTTGTGATACTAGACACATTAAGGAAGCCATAGAAAAAGGAATCTCGTTGATATCCCATTGACTGCTCAATAGGGAAGCATAGGAAGGGACTCTTATTTAGAAACCGCTGTGTTCCTGATTGGATTTTTCTCATTATTTTGCCTGCAATATCAGTTCTGTTATACTCACAGACAATATCTTTACAGTTTTGGAAACTTTAGAGTGTTTTCTATCCTAAGCTGTCATTTATATGCATATTCTATTTTCTGGTCCTGAAAAATAGCATGTTTACTTTGGGAACGTTATTTTTCCAAAAATAAAAAGAATGACCCCTAGATTCAACAGGTTAACATGTGACTACCACAAAACATTTAATAAAAACTTCCATTCATCTCTCAAATTCACTAAATTGAAATATAATTTACCCCAGCCCTGATCAATTATCTACAATGAAAATTGCAGAGGAAGTAGAAAAGTTTACTGCTTGCTTTGATATCTCCCTCTCTGGACCAAATATTGCATCTTTCGAAAATCCTTTAAAAAGGCTAAGCAGGGTACAGTGCTTTTTATTCTCCCTATTGGTTCCTCTGGTGAGATTCTTCAAACTGACTCTAGGCAGGGGAAATACAGTTGTGTTTATTATTAATACCTCTTCAATCCTGTCCCAGTTAATTTTCTAACATCACTCACAAGGGATTAGACATGGGTGAATCATCACACACACACATCAGCCAGGTCACCTGTGAAGTAAAGATTAGTCGTCCATGCATGTCTGAGAACGTTGTGAGCTGACACAGAAACTGGCCACTAGGGCAACTGTGAGCGCTGATACCTTCATGTAGGTATCAGTTTTGCTTGGGCATTGTGGATGGGGGTGGTGTAATGGAGTACCTGTTGCAGAAAGTTGTATTTTCAAATCCAGTGATAGAAAGTTGTTTTTGAGATTTTTTTGGAGAAACATGAACGTCTAATTCTGATTTGAGACTGTAATAGCTTGTTACACGCACACGCACACGCACACACACACACACACACACACACAATTAGATATATTACTACCACTATGCTGCTCTTATTTGATTATCGATTGCTATTACCATAAGTATATTTCTATTTATCCTGCTACTGGTCACTATTACTCCTGTTTACATGTATATATTAGCACTAATGTACAGTATTACCATAAGAATTTATATATTCCTGCTACCAGTCACTTTCCAGCCCTGTTTACATGTATTTCCGCCTATCACACCTACACTGACGCTATTGCACAAGTAAATTAGCTAGAAAGATGTGTCGGCATCGAGTTATTGTCTCTGGGCCCCTCCCAGTTAGGGGGAGTGATAAGCTCTACAGGACCAAGCCTGGCCTGCTGAGGAGTGACGGACTCCATCCTAGCTGGAGGGGTGCTCTCATCTTATCTATCAACATAGAAGGGCTCTAACTCCTTTAGCTCCACAATGAGATAGGATGCTGTTAGCCAGCCTGCTAGCTTAGTGGAGTCCGCTACTAGCACAGTCAGTGTAATCAGCTCAGCTATCCCCATTGAGACTGTGTCTGTGCCTCAATCTAGGTAGGGCAAAACTAAACATCCTAGGTCCTGGAAGTGTTTGCGTTAGCAATCTCACTGAAATAAAGACCTCCTCCATTCCTGTCATTATTGAAAGAGATTGTGATATCTCACATCTCAAAATAGGCCAACGTAATGTTTGATTCCTCACTTCCAAGTTAGTCATGGTCAATGTCCTAATCACTGATCATAACCTTGATTTGATTGGCCTGACTGAAACATGGCAAGCCTGATTTTTCTGAGTTAAATGAGGTCTTTCCTCCTGGTTATGCTAGTGACCATATCACCCTTGCATCACACAAATGGGGTGGTTTTGCTAACATTTACAAAAAAATAAAATACAAAAACAACTGCAATTTCATCATTTGAGGTTCTAGTCATGAAATTGATGCAGCCTACTCAATCACGTTTTATACCTACTGGCCTCCTGGGCCATATAGAGTGTTCACTGAGTTCCCTGAGTTCATAACGGACCTTGTAGTTATGGCAGATCATATTCAAATGTTTGGTGACTTCAATATTCACATGGAAAGTCCACAGATCCACTCTAAAAGGCTTTCGGAGCCATCATCGACTCAGTGGGTTTTGTCCAACAGGTCTCCGGACCGATGCATTTCTACAGTCAACTCTTGAATCTAGTTTTGTCCCATGGAATAAATATTGTGGGATTTAAATGTTTTTTCTATAATCATGGACTATCGGACCATCATCTTATTACGTTTGCATTCGCAACAAATAATCTGCTCAGACCCCAACCAGGGATTATCAAAAGCCGTTCTATAAATTCTCGGACAATCCAAAGATGCCTAGATGCCCTTCTAGACTACCTCCACCTACCCAAGGAAGTCAGAGTACAAAAATCGGTTAACCACCTAACTGAGTGAGGATCTAAATTTAAACTTGCATAATACTCTAGATGCATTCGATCCCCTAAAAACAAAAACAAAAATTCACAAGAAATGAATTCCCTAGTATACAGAAAATACACAAGCCCTGAATCAAGCTTCCAAAAAATTGGAACGGAAATGGCGATCCACCAAACTGGAACTCTTCTGACTAGCTTGATAAGACAGTACTGTGCAATATTGAAGAACCCTCACTGCTGCTGGATCAGCCTTTTTTCCCAACCTAATTGAGGAGAATAAGAACAATCCGAAATGTTTAACTATCTAAAAAGCAGCATTCCCCAAGAGAGGATGGCTTTTACTTCAGCAGTGAGGAATCATGATCATTAGAAAGTGAATTATGGACCCCTCTTTGAATCTGAGTATTTATCCAAAGACAGAGGTCTAGGGCACTGAGGCATCATTACAGACCCAGGTTTGATCCTGGGCCGCGACCGGTAGACTCATGAGGGTGTCGTCTGAGTTCTGGGAGGGTTTGGCTGTCTGGGATTTCCTTGTCCCATTGCCCTCTAGTGACTCCTTGTGGCGGTCCGGGGCACATGCATGCTGACTTGTGTCGCCAGTTGTACAGTGTTTCCGCTGACACATTGGTGCGGCTGGGTTCTGCGTTAAGCGAGCAGTATGAAAAGAAGCAGTGTGTCTTGGCAGGGTCGTGTTTCAGAGGACGCATGGCTCTTGACATTCACCTCTCCCGAGTCCGTACGGGAGTTGCAGCGATGGGACAATACCATGTATATATATAATATGTATACATATATATTTGATAATCCTTGCTTTTGTTATTTCTAGATTAGACTACTGCAATGCTCTACCTTCTGGCTACCTGGACAAAGCACTAAATAAACTTCAGTTAGTGCTAAACACGGCTGCTAGAATCTTGATTAGAACCCGAAAATTTGATCATATTACTCCAGTGCTAGCTTCTCCACACTGGCTTCCTGTTAATGCGAGGGTGGATTTCAATGTTTTACTGCTAACCTACAAAGAATTACATAGACTTGCTCCTACTTATCTCTCTGATTTGGTCCTGCCGTACATGCCTAAACATACGCTACGTTCACAAGACGTAGGTCTCCTTCTTGTCCCTTAAATTTCTAAGCAAACAGCTGGAGAAAGGGCTTTCTCCTATAGAGCTTCATTTTTATGGAATGGGCTGCCTATCTATGTCATAGACGCAGACTCCATCTCGATCTTTAAGTCTTTATTGAAGACTCATCTCTTCAGTAGGTCATATGATTGAGTGTATTCTGGCCCAGGGATGCGAAGGTGAACGGCAAGGCTCTGGAGCGACGAACCGCGCTTGCTGTCTCTGCCTGCCCTGCTCTCCTCTATCCACTGGGATTCTCTGCCTCTGATGCTATTACGGGGGATGAGTCACTGGCTTACCGCACCTTCCTAGGCTCCTGCCTTTTCCTAGCCACTGTGCTTCTACATCTGCATTGCTAGCTTTTTGGGGTTTTAGCCTGGGTTTCTGTATATGATACTTTGTTTAATTTGATTTGAAAACCCATATACTTACACGTAAATAAACACACTCACCATCATGCACACACCCACCCACCCACCACTTGTGCTGCTGCCATACTGTGTCATGACGTTGGCCTGGGGGGTAGGTTTATGACAGTCTTAAATACCTCTTTTCCCCTTTTTCCTCTCTCTACCCTACTGAGATTACATTGGCAAAACCATTGGTTAACATAGAGATTCTGGGAACATCAGTAGGTGGGGAGAAATGAACTATATTTTGGTAATCCGAACAATTGAACATATGCGGTGGTACTTAATGAATATGATGTCAGTTTGGTTGTCATCTGAGACATTCTCATCAATGATAAGATGACATAAACTCTACAGTGGAAAGTCTACACATCAGAGTTATCAGATTCACATGGAATTGTTGTTCAATTTAAACGCTTGAATATGAAATTATTTGTGATGGGATGAAATGTGATGTTCGCTTCTAAAATGTGAGATTTGTGTTTTCATAAGATATGGCTCTGCTCAATCAGTGGCCCACCCCTGTGAAGGGACATGGGCTATAAAACTTTTCAAACATGCCCTCCTCTCACTTCCTATATAAGCCCTTGACGACAATATAACTTCCTGTTCCGAGGATGTAGGACGGCGGTCCGATGTCAGAATGGTTCAGATATTAACTACAGAACGAAGCCAACATCAACGTGAGCTTTGGTTGAACTTTGAACTCTTATTCACTTCAGAAGTGATACCTCCTAGCCGTTGACTTAGCAACAGCAGATGCAAACGAGGGTTAGGAAGGAACAGACAGAGTATCCCGTCTATCACCCATCTACGTTACTACAACGTATCCAATTGACAATCAGAGACATTCTTCAAAGGACTCGGTTGGGCAACACGGCTTTCCATCTACAACCAACCTACCGAAGAGCAGCTCAGAGTAAATATTTATTGCATTTTCCTTTTCCAAATGGGCGGTAATTTAGAATGCATAAGATACTGTATTTACGATAGCACAGCTTCGCTTTTGTTCCCCAGTCTTCCCGCTCCTACACTCAAACCCAGCCACTTGTCCTTTGTGTAACAAGCTGTCATATCTGTTCCACCCGCTAGGGACGTTTTCCTTTATGACGTAAATTGTAATAACGTTATGATTTAATTATGTGTATGTGTAATTCTGTGTGATTAGTTAGGAATTTAGTAAATAAATAATTAAACCCAATTTTGCATTGCTGATACAAATTGTTAGCCAGGGTTCGTGCAGATAACCAAGAATTTACAACTTCCAGATGAGACTGAAGTAAGATGACGATTAATATTGACTGCTATCGATGTAAAATATTACTAGGTCTTTAAGAGTTTATTCGGGAAGATAACAGCTCTATAAATATTATTTTGTGGTGCCCGACTCTCTAGTTAATTACATTTACATGATTAGCTCAATCAGGTGATATTAATTAGAGATAAATTATTTTATAGAATAGCATGTCATGTCACTTAATCCGGCATAGCCAAAGACACGACAACTGTTTACTATCATTATTATTATTATTTATCCTGCTGCCAGTGACATTCTCCCAATGCTTGCCTACATATCCACCTCAATACTCCAGTATCCCTGCACATTGTACATTTGGTACTTACCCTCTATATTGCTACCTCTCTTATTTCTTGTAAAAATGTTTTTAATCAGTTATATTGTTTTGATATTGAATACTGAACTGTTGGGTAGGGCTTGTAAATTAGGTAATTATGACTGTGACAAAACTTGAAAAACACACAAACACATACATACAGTTGAAGTTAGAAGTTTACATACATCTTAGCCAAATACATTTCAACTCAGTTTTTCACAATTCCTGACAATTAATCAGAGTAAAAATTCCCTGTTTTAGGTCAGTTTAGGTCAGGGATCACCACTTTTTTATATATACATTTTTTTAACCTATTTTTGGTTACTACACAATTCCATATGTGTTATTTCATAGTTGTGATGTCTTCCCTATTATTCTACAATGTAGAAAATAGTAAAAATAAATTAAAACCATGGAATGAGTAGGTGTGTCCACACTTTTGACTGGCGATGTATATGAACCAGGAACAAACCTGCTTAGCTGATACAGGAACCACATCACCCATCCTTGTGGTTGAATAGACACCGGTGCTTGGCACATCTTATGACCAAACAAACATCAAACTCATCCAAGTATGAGATTTATAGACAATGATAGACAAGGATGTCCTGGGTGCTGTGAGACTTGGAGACTGTTGGATATGTTTATTTGCTTTCTGAAAGATTCCAAGTTAATATTATTTTATTTTCTCCTTAGGAGGAATTCTCATGTCCTTTCATGTCTGGAAGGGAGCATGATGGGATTGGATGTTAGTGTGTGTCTCCTCCTGTGGTTAGGCAAACAGCGGGTAGAAGGGTGTTTGTGGTGGCACAAAGCCTGGTCATGCTGACACACATACACATACATACCAAGAAGATCTCACAGTTTGACAAGGTTTGACTTCAGTATTCAACGTTTGTCCCAGGGGGGATAAACATCACATTTCTACAGTTAAGTGTAGACATTAATTCCAAATATCCAATATCACTGGGATTGAACACACAACCCTCCACGATGGGAATAGCACTCACCATTGCTCCTATTGGCCAATTTTGAAGCTGTCTCCCAATGTCCTGGAGTATTGTTGAATATCACCTTGGATCTTGGGTGACCTGGCTGCATGCACACACACTCTATGGACATTTTTATTTATTTTACTAGACAAGTCAGTTAAGAATAAATTCTTATTTTCAATGACAGCCTAGGTACATCGGGTCAACTGCCCTATTCAGGGGCAGAACATCCGATTGTTCACCTTGTCAGCTCTGGTATTCGATCTTGCAACCTTTTGGTTATTAGTACAACACTCTAACCACTAGGCTACCTGCCACCCTACTTTTGATTGTGGTGCAATATATAGGGAATAGCCATTTGGGATGCAACCCCAGTCTTCAAAAACTGGGTAGCTTTCCAACAAAATGGACAGTTCAGCGTTCCTGAAAGGCCGTAGCACCAATGGAAATTCCAGATAGCTCTAACTGCTGAAAACAGGCCACACACAAACAAATGCCCGCACGCCCACAGAAAAGCAACCACACACACATTCTCTCGCTCTCTCTCTCTCTCTCACTCTATCTCTCTCTCACTCTCACTCTCACTATCTCACTCTCTCTCTCACACACAGTCCAGGCAGGATGGGACTGCGGCTGGGCCACCCACTGACCCAGTGTCTCCATGATGTTTATCCTGTAGAGTTGGCCGTGTTGTTGGCCCTGTTCAAAGGAGGAGTCAGACAGCTCCTATATCCTTTTAACGACTTCTCTTCTCTCTCTCCTCAAAGTCAACAGTCTGTCAGGGCTCTGAACCCATTTGAGAAGAGAGGTTTTACACACATCCAAAATAATAACACAAAATAGTGTTTATGAGACAAAGGGAGAGGAAAACACGGTCCAATAAATAGTGAAAAGGGGAATGTTCACTGGTGGTTTTGCATCACCTAAGCTATATAAGCGAACTAACGCTTCCAGCGCTGTAGAAGCTGTGTTTATTATGCTCTTGTCTGGGACAATATTGACAATCCGGAGTTCCAATGCGGAAATGGTTTGCTAGCGGAGGATTACAGGAATGACATGGCTATGCTTAGCAAGCAAATCTCAATTCTGCGCAAATTTATAGGGAAAACTTTCCTATGGCTGGACACCGCTCGGGCCTGATCGATGCTTCCTCTCCTTGTCGAATATCCCTATCCAAGTGGCCTGTGCTACCTGTAACTTGCAGCGGAATGCTGCTTCGCTGCACTGGTGCCTTATATATCTGCACCTTCATCACTTGGATTGCCTGTGCCAGCGACGGCAGATTCTCTGGTCTGATGAAACCAAGATTGAACACTTTGGCCCGAATGACAAGTGTCGCGTCTGGCGGGAAACCTAGCACCATCCCTATGGTGGAGCATTGTGGTGGCAGCATCATGTTGTGGGGATGTTTTTCAGCGGCGGGGACTGGGAGAATCAGAATCGAGGGAAAGATGAACGGTGCAAAGTACAGAGAGATCCTTGATGAAAACTTTCTCCAGAGCGCTCAGGACCTTCGACTGGGGGCGAAGGTTCACCTTCCAACAGGACAACAACCCTAAGCACACAGCAAAGACAACACAGGAATGGCAATTGGGTATGTAATCCATCTTAGAATAAGAGTGTAATGTCACAAAATGTGGGAAATAGTCATGGGGTCTGAATACTTTCCAAATGCATTGTATGTGTTCCTTTTGTCCAGGTGGAAAGGGCATGACATAACAAACTTAGGCATGACATTCTGGCAACGAACGCTGAGACTACACATTCAAGTATAACTGATCAAATTACGAAAGACAAGCATTTTAATTTTGAATTCCGTAAAGTGAGTGTGGAAGAAGTGAAAAAATGATTGTTGTCGATCAACAATGACAAACCACGGGGTTCTGACAACTTGAATAGAAAATGGATGAGGATAATAGCGGATGATATTGCCACTCCTATTTGCCATATCTTCAATGTACTGTAAGCATACTAGAAAGTGTGTGCCATCGGGCCTTTAGGGAAGCAAGAGTAATTCCACTACCCAAGAAAAGTCAAGCCTCCTTTACTGGCTCAAATAGCCAACAAATCAGCCTATTACCAACCCTAAGTAAACTTTTGAAAAACATGGTGTTTGACGAGATACAATTTCCCCCCTTCCTCTCAGGTGGGATCTTCACCCAGGAGGGAAAGTCATGACACTAGCTAGTCAACGTTAGCCAGTTAGCTTGGGATGTTGACTGCTGTTTTTAGGTCAGCTTGCTAATGTTACGTTTATGATCTGTCTTGTAATATTATTCATATCTCAGAGCCATTTGCTTTGCTAGTTATAGCCTAATGTTAGCTAGCTAACATTGAACCTGGTTGGTCAGCTGGGTAGTAACGTCATGAGTTGGGATTATGGCTCATTGTTTACCTAGCCAGCTAACTACATTCCTTAACAAAAGACTCTGTTGATAGACGTAGCTGGTAAATTCACTCTGTCTATCTACACTTTCTACTCAATTTCAGAGCACTGTGTAAAGCTGTCATCAAGGCAAAGTGTGGCAACTTTGAAAATCTCAAATAAAAATATACTTTGATTTGTTTAACACTTTTTTGGTTACTAGATGATTCCATATGTGTTATTTCATAGTGTTGATGTCTTCCCTATTATTCTACAATGTAGAAAATAGTAAAAATAAAGAAAAACCTTGAATGAGTAGGTGTGTCCAAACTTTTGATTGGTACTGTGTACCACATCTGTCACCGGCTTTATCAGTAAGTGCATCGATAACATCGTCCCCAAATCGACCATACGTACATACCCCACCCAGAAACCATGGATTACAGGCAACATCCGCACTGAGTTAAAGGGTAGAGCTGCTGCTTTCAAGGAGCGGGACTCTAACCCAGACGCTTTAAGAAATCCCACTATGACCTCCGACGACACATAAAACAGGCAAAGCATCAATACAGGACTAAGATTGAATCCTATTACACCGGTTCTGACGCTTGATGGATGTGGCAGGGCTTGCAAACTATTACTCACTACAAAGGGAAGCCCAGCCGCGAGCTGCCCAGGGAAACAAGCCTACCAGATGAGCTAAATGACATCTATGCGTGCTTCGAGGCAAGCAACACTGAAGCATGCATGAGAGCACCCGCTGTTCTGGCTAAATCATGTTATGGGTATACCTGTACTCGTTAAGGACTGGGGAGTTTTTCATGATAAAAAATACATGGAATGGAGGTAAGCAGAGGATAACCTTGTTCAGTCTGCATTCAACCAGACACTGGGAGATGAATTCACATCTCAGGAGGACAATAACCTAAAATGCAAGGCCATACTGGAGTTGTTTACCCCTGAAGACAGTAAATGTTCCTGAGTGGCCAAATTACAGTTTTGACTTAAATCTACTTGAAAATCTATGGCAAGACCTGAAAATGATTGTCTAGCAATGATCAATAAACAATTTGACAGAGCTTGAAGAATTTAGAAAATAATAACAGGAAAATGTTGCACAACCTAGGTGTGGAAAGCTTTAATAAGAGGTTTACCCAGAAAGAGTCACAGCTGTAATCGCTGCCAAAGCTACTTCTACAAAGTATTGACTCAGGAGTATACAGTAATACTTATGTACTGTAAATGTGAAATTTCTGTATTCCATTTGAAATACATTTGCAAAAATGTCTAAAAACATCTTTTAACTTTATCATTATGGGGTATTGTGTGTAGATAGGTGAGAAAAAGTATTTGTTTAAACAACTTTGAAGTCAGGTTGTAACACAACAAAATGTTGAATAAGTCGAGGGGTATGAATATTTCCTGAAGGCACTGTAGAAACCAAAACCATGCATATTATACATTAGGATAAAAAAAAGTAAGCATGTTTCATCTGTGTGTGTGTGTTTGTGTGTGTGTGTTTGTGAGTGTGTGTGTGTGTGCTTCCCCCTCCACCCCACACACAAAACCCACACACACCTTTAAAAAATACACTTTCATAATTCGAAATTCATACCATACCAACTGTCTCTGTTGTCAACATTTTATAGGCCTATTTATTTTCTGCAACAACACAATCACTCATCACACTTTGTAAGCAAGTATAAGTGCCAGTGACTCCTGGGGGAAAGAGTGGCTATCAGCTGATCGTAGGAAATGATGATGTGAATCTGCTAGCTAGCTAGTTAGCTATGCTGTCAGACACATTAATAAGAGACCAGAAAGAGATGCTTTATGAATGCATCAGTTTGCATTCCGAATATTCAGGAGAATGCATTCATTCAACCATAATGGAAATCAGACCTCCCCAACCAGTACTTTAACCGAGCCATGTAACATCCACTGGTAAACCAAAAGACAGTAATTTCCAAACCCCCAAAAATATCCCATATATTTTGGATTCAGTCTAACATTAACCAAATATAAGCACACGTCTTGGCAATACAGTGTGCCTGTGTCAATCCACAACAGGAACTCACAAACACACACACACACGATCACATGCAAACACGCACACACTGACACAGCTCTCATTTCCATCTATAGCAAGAACTTGACTGTCAGCTCCTTGTCAAGAGCGTGACTTGTATTTTTTGCTAACTCTACACCCGAGCAAGGACTACCACAGACCCAAACACACACTGACTTGTAGTCAACACTGTCTTGTGTGAGTGAGAGTTTCCTCTGTGGAGATGGGAGAGCCATCCAGAAAGACAACCATCTCTGCAGCACTCCACCAATCAGGCCTTTATGGTAGACTGGACAGACGGAAGCCGCTCCTCAGTTAAAGGCACATGACAGTCTGCCATAAAGGCCTGATTGGTGGAGTGCTGCAGAGATGCTTGTCTTTCTGGATGGTTCTCCCATCTCCACAGAGGAGTTTTTGGTCACCTCCCTGACCATTGCTCCGTTTGGCGGTCAGCTCTAGGAAGAGTCTTGGTGGTTCCAAACTTCTTCCATTTAAGAATGATGACCATGATGTTCTTGGGGACCTTCAATGCTGCATACATGTTTTGGTACCCTTCCCCAGATCTGTGCCTCAACACAATCCTGTCTCGGAGCTCTACTGACAATTCCTTCGACCTCATGGCTTGGTTTTTACTCTGACATAAACTGTCAGCTGTGGGACCTTATATAGACGGGTGTGTGCCTTTCCAAATCATGTCCAATCATTTGAATTTACCACAGGTGGATTCCAATCAAGTTGTAGAAAGGATGATCAATGGAAACAGGATGCAGCTGAGATCAATTTTGTGCCTCATAGCAAAGGGTCTGAATACACATGTAAATAAGGTATTTCTGTTTTTCATTTGTACTAAATGTGGAACATTTATTAAACATTTAGCAAATTTTGTTTTTGCTTTTTCATTATGGGGTGTTGCGTCTAAATTGTTGAGTAGTTGTTTTTTATTTTAAAAAAATTTTAGAATAACCTGCAATGTAACAAAATGTGAAAAATGTCAAAGTGTCTGAATACTTTCCAAAGGCACTGTATATCAGGTTTGAGTAAAAATGTAATCCCATGACATTCAAAGGAATTCAAAACATGACAGGCTTAATTTTTTTTGTACGCATCTTTTAAAAAACATTTCAAAAATTGTAGCCTCAAATACAAATAAAAAAACGATTGTCTTTGCAAAAGCCTAAACGTGAGTGTTTGTCTCAGCTGACCATCTTTGACTATGGACTGATGGTGTCACTAATGTTGCAGCAACAACACACACACAGGGGGAATATGTGGAAGCCTGCGATTGGATATGCATCCATTCAGGCAATCGGAGGGAAGCAGCTGGATTCAAGTTTCCTATTGTGTGGAGGCTATTCTAGTATTGAATCTTATTTAAATTCAGAATGGCTGGAGTCTGTTGGTGTATCTATGTGCGTTTGCGTGCGTGTGCGTGCATACATGTGTGTGAGAGGATGGGGGGGAAAGAGAGAGGGAGGGTGGATAAGGAGTAAAGGAGTGAGGGAGGGATGGATAAGGAAAACCTAGTGGTAGCAAGAGAAACTTGCTATCCGTGAATAGTTTATTGAATAGCTTATCCTAAAAGGTCCCAAACTGCTTCTGTACCGTTTGGCACTCACACACACTCTGATGATAAATGTTTAATAAAGCACTCTACACGCTCCCTCTCTCTCACACACACACAGACACACACAAATAAATTAACTACTGTATGATGGCTACAGTGAATTAGCAGGTGAAACGGGATGTGAACCTTCAACCCTACCCATTGGGCACAAACTGTTTAATAATTTTTCAACGTATTGTGATGTGTAATCAATGTGTAAAATACTATGGATTTGAAAAAAATCCTCAAATGTTGTTTTGAGGGTGAAATTTCAACCACAAGATTATGTCATCAAGGTAACCAAATTTAAACATAGACAAACCTTGTATAAAATATGTATTATTTTTATCTACAGCTACCCTTAGGTCTCGCATCCAGGTTTTTAACCAAGCCCAGGCCTGCTTATCTTTGATATTTGTCACTGACTATTAGCAATGTGGTATCATGACAATGATTGTTGCGAGATCTCCAATTAAAAAATAAAATAGATTCACTGTTGTTATCGAAGTAATTCCAAAGGTAGTTCTATTGACGTACCTGTGCATCAATCTAAGTAACATAATAAAATAATACCAACCAAAATCTGTCAGTTTAAGCTAGAGGCATGTTTTTGCATCGCAATACCCCGCAACTGCCTATGTTGACCACTCTATGGAAAGATGAAACTCTCACAAACACAATGGAGTTTCTCTACGACCATGTGACACCCCCAAAAGGTCTGAAGGTAACTCGTCTGAAAGTAATCTGTTTTTAAATCTAGTTTTAAAAAATGTATGGAAGTACGGAGGTAGTTTTGTCCGATTTAAAAAAAGGGTTAGGGTTAGGGTTAGGGTTAGGGTTAGGGGGTTAAATAATTTTCCAAAAAACACTAATATTTCCTGGGCTACTTATATCCCGTAGAGGCTAGGTAACACTGTCACCACCGATACCCGACAAATCAGCTGGGCTAGACAATCTGGACGCTCTCTTTCTAAAAGTATCCGCCACTATTGTTGCAACCCCTATTACCGGTCTGTTTAACCTCTCTTTTGTATCATCCGAGATCCCTAAAGATTGGAAAGCTGCCGCGGTCATCCCCCTCTTAAAATGGGCTGAGACTCTAGACCCAAACTGTTACAGACCTATATCCATCCTGCCCTGTCTTTCTAAAGTCTTCGAAAGCCAAGTTAATAAACATATCACTGACCATTACGAATGGTCACGGGTGCACCTCAGCCACACTCAAGGTACTAAACGATATCATAACTGCCATCGATAAAAGACAGTACTGTGCATCGACCTGGCCAAGGCTTTCGATTCTGAAAATCACAGTATTCTTATCGGCAGACTCAACAGCCTTGGTTTATCAAATGACTGCCTCGCCTGGTTCACCAACTACTTCTCAGTGTCACGAATATTACCGAAGGTGGCTCCCCTTCTTGTTCGGGTGGCGCTCGGCGCTCGTCGTCACCGGTCTACTATGCTTTGTTCCGTGTTCGTTTGGTTTTGTCTAATTGTTTTCACCTGTTCATTGTTTGGTTGTTAGGGTGGTGTTATTTAAGTTTGTTTAGCCCGCTTCTGTTTGTGCGGGCTTGTTCTCCTGTGTTTGTATGCGAGGTGTTAGTGTTTTGTTGGGTTTTCTCGCTGTCCTGGTATTTTACCTAAGGGTACTTATTGTAGTAATAGTTACGCCTGTGTTGGGTAATACTATTTTGTTCTTTTTTGATTTTGGACATTAAAGCGTGTCTTTTCCCGCATCCTTTGCTCTCTGCGCCTGACTCCACACCCATTCACTCATTGAGTGTTACACTCAGACAGAGTTCAGTGTGTCAAATCGGAGGGCATGTTGTCTGGACCTCTGGCACTCTATGGGGGTACCACAGGGTTCAATTCTTGGGCCGACTCTTTTCTCTGTATATATCAACGATGTCGCTCTTGCGGGTGATTCCCTGATCCACCTCTAAGCAGACGACACCATTCTGTATACATCTGGCCCTTCTTTGGACACTGTGATAACTAACCTCCAAATGAGTTTCATTGCCATATAACACTCCTTCCGTGGCCTCCAACTCCTCTTAAATGCTAGTAAAACCAAATGCATGCTTTTCAACCGTTCGCTGCCCGCACCCGCCCGCACCACTAGCATCACTACTCTGGACGGTTCTGACTTAGAATATGTGGACAACTACAAATACCTAGGTGTCTGGCTAGACGGTAAACTCTCCTTCCAGACTCATATTAAACATCTCCAATCCAAAATGAAATGTAGAATTGGCTTCCTATTTCGCAACAACGCCTCTTTCACTCACACTGCCAAACATACCTTTGTAAAACTGACTATCCTACCGATCCTTGACTTCGGAGATGTAATTTACAAATAGCTTTGTAAATACACTACTCAGCAAACTGGATGCAGTCTATCACAGTGTCATCCGTTTTGTCACCAAAGCCCCATATAACACCCACCACTGCGACCTGTATGCTCTAGTCGGCTGGCCCTCGCTACATATTCGTCACCAGACCCACTGGCTCCAGGTCATCTATAAGTCTATGCTAGGTAAAGCTTCACCTTTTCTCAGTTCACTGGACATGATAACAACACCCACCCGTAGCACACGGTCCAGGAGCTATCTCACTGGTCATCCCCAAAGCCAACACCTCCTTTGGCCGCCTTGCCTTCCAGTTTTCTGCTGCCAATGACTGGAGCGAATTGCAAAAATTGCTGAAGCTGCAGAATTATATTTCCCTCACTAACTTTAAACATCAGCTATCTGAACAGCTAACCGATTGCTGCAGCTGTACACAGCCCATCTGTAAATAGCCCACCCATTCTAACTACCTCATCCACATATTGTTTTAATTGACCTTTTCTGCTATTTTGCACACCAGTATTTCTACCTGCACATCACCATCTGCTCATCTATCACTCCGGTGTTAATTTGCTAAATTGTAATTACTTCGCTACTATGGCCTATTTATTGTCTTACCTCCTCACGCCATTTGCTCACACTGTATATAGACTTTCTTTTTTTCTATTGTGTTATTGACTTTATGCTTGTTTATTCCATGTGTAACTCTATTGTGTTGTTTGTGTCGCACTGCTTTGCTTTATCTTGGCCAGGTCCAAGTTGTAAATGAGAACTTGTTCTCAAATAGCTTACCTGGTTAAATAAAGGCGAAATAAATAAATACAATATGACACATACTTCAAAACCTTATTCCTTATGATTTATTTTTTGACTGTTTTGTAATTTATGAATGTGTTATTTTAAGACCTACAAGGGTCTTAAAATTCAAAATCAAATAGCTAAATGATCCATGCAATTACCATCTTAAAACAATTCAATATCTTAGATTAGTAGAAATGTGACCATACTTTATCACTCATATGTCATCCATTATATTTAGGCTTATAAGGCCCGATTCCGACTTAGGAAATTACGCTTCTCGGAATTTTGTATTCAGACTTACCTTATGAAGGTTGTGGAGGAAATTAACTCAGTAATACATCTACCCTCATTCTCACTAATCTTAGAATGTTCCAGTCATCGTGAACCCTGCGCCAGACTCCAGGTTTAACCTGCTATTTGTGGTTTGAGATCCATAACGATTCAAGGCCCGGCCATATACTATAATTAAAACATTCTAAAGCACATACAGTCGAAGTTTACATACACTTAGGTTGGAATCATTAAAACTCGTTTTTCAACCACTCCACAAATTTCTTGATAATCAACAAACTATAGTTTTGGCAAGTCGGTTAGGACATCGAATTTGTGCATAACACAAGTCATTTTTCAAACTTTTGTTTACAGACAGATTCTTTCACTTATAATTCACTGTATCATAATTCCAGTGGGTCAGAAGTTTACATACACTAAGTTGACTGTGCCTTTAAAAAGCTTGGAAAATTTCAGAAAATGATGTCATGGCTTTAGAAGCTTCTGATAAGCTAATTGACATCATTTGAGTCAATTGGAGGTGTACCTTTGTATGTATTTCAAGGCCTACCTTCAAACTCAGTGCCTCTTTGCTTGACATCATGGTAAAATCAGTGCATGGAGAATGCTGTTAATTCTATCAGAAAAAAAGAAAGTAGATTTTTGGTAGATTCTTGGAACCAACAGGTTTGCTAGACCTTATTCATGGTTTCTTCTCACGTACCAGTAATGGAATTATGTAGGGAATTAAGTCAAGGTCAGAATATGGATTATTGTTATCTCCACCACACCTTAATTTCTTAGATCTCCACCCCAAACAATAGCATGCTATTCTCATGCTTCAGAGTGAAAAGTGCATAAAAAGGAATTAAGTTCCATTTACACATACTTAACTCTGGTCGGAATCGGGGCCACATAGCATTTGCAAAGCCATCAACAGTTATTGTTTCAATTTAACCCAGGACAAGGTTTCAACGAAAAATAGACGTATAGGTCTCGGGTTTCAAGATCTGGTTGATTTCAATTGTAATGACATTTAGTGATGTTGAATTGTGTTTAGTTGTAACAACCAACATTTGAAGGAGATGTATGTATCTTCTGCTTGGATAGTTCCATCTGTGCCACTGACCTCTGGCTTTAATTGCAGTTTGTCTAAATATAAAGCATTTATATGTTGGATTCACTTCTTCATCTCAACCAAAAATCTAAGCTAAAGAATAGGATTAAATGAAGTCAAATTTGATTTAAAGCGCCTTTAAAGTTTGATTTGATTTAGTTATATTCTTTAACTTAGATTTTTGGTTGAGATGGAGACGTGAATCCAACATAGGTTATGAATTATTAATTTGTAGACAAAGTGGAGTTAAAACCAGTCAGTGACACAGATATCCAAGCAGAAAATAAATCTACTTAAAAATATTCATATTTGTTTGAGTCGACAACCAAACACAATCCTGTATTACTTTTGAAATACAATAAATAGCCTATTAACTCGTCGACAACTGACGTTAACAATGATATGCTGAATTCCCATCTCCAACTCAACCAACAATAAAAGTTAAAGAATGGGATTAAGCCAGTGGCTCAGATGGAAGAATCCAAGCAGTAGATACATCTAACTAAATGTTTATTTGGTTGCGTTGTCAATTCAATATTACAAATTAGTATTACTGCAAATTAGTAACAAATCCATGGCCACATTCTGAGATTACTGTTACTATGAATGTCTTCATATGCAATAATATAAAGCATGCATGTTCAAGATAGCATATGCATAGGACGTTGCAAGTCTATGGAGATCTTCACAATTGCTGTAATAATCTGCACAGAATCTTGAATGGCATTGATCACTGTATTAAAGGCACCATGTACTTTTAATGTACTCTCAACTGCAATCCAGGCAAAGTCATTTGGTTCTGCTATGAGATGAAGCACAGTGATAACACTTTCATCTGTTGTATAAATAAACAAAATATCTGACATTGTATTCCCATTTCAACATTGTTGTGCTTTGCTGGGCCTACCTACAGTATGTGTACAAATTACCTTGACTAACCTGTACTCCCACACATTGACTCGGTACCGGTACCCCCTATATACAGCCTCATGATTGTTATTTTTTTACTTTAGTTTATTTAGTAAATATTTTCTTAACTCTATTTTCTTAAAACTTAATTGTCGGTTAAGGGCTTGTAGGTAAGCATTTCACAATAAGGTGACATATTGATTTGATTTGAAATGGTTGCTAGCGCAGTGATAGACATTTGGGTGACAGCTACACAAAAAATCTGATATTCTTTATCCATTGGAATTTAGTTGTGCTTTAAGATGGTTGAAAGCATAGTGATAACTATTGATAATAATGGGGCCGCAGGTAGCCTACCGGTTAATAATTGAGAGTGTTAGGCCAGTAACCAAAAGGTTGCTGTTTCAGATTCCAAAGCTGACCATGTGCCCTTAAGTAAGGCACTTTACCCTAATTGCTCCTGTAAGTCTCCCTGGATAACAGTGTCTGCTAAATGACTAATATGTAATTGATAACACATTGAAAATTCAATGAACTTTTGGTTGTGTTTGTGAATATAGTTTGCAATCTCTTTGATCAGCATCTCAGCAAAATATTGCTCACATTGAAATGATGTAGTGTGCCCAGTGGGTAAGCACTCAATGTTAAACGTACCAATCATTGCTGATTATGTAATTTATTGCTCCCTCGAATTTCAATGGCAGTATTTGTGTTTGACTGATTTACACTGTTAACACAATCACATCTCACTATGACTAGTGTAGCCCTACTTCCTGTAGCTTACAGCACTTGCAGTGAATTAGGGGCAAAGCGGGATTTGAACTCACAACTCTGAGATCTTAGCAATCACTTAATGTACAAACACTTTGAATGCTTGTTGTCTCAAGTGTCTCTCTCAGTATTTAGGCTTGAATGAGTTATCAGGCAAACAGCCTGAGTTAACTGGTGGTTGTTGTTGTTTACAGTTGACGTAGAGAGCCAGATGGAAAGGGAGGTATTTCCTCTGAATTATGAATAAACATTACAATTATTAATAACTAAGGGAAAACACAAAGCAGGGGTGCAACTTTGGTTTTAGAAGTGGGATGGCAATAACCTGGCAGGGTCCTCCCTTAGATCTTTTTGAGGTATCAAAAGCTCATTTCCTGCATTTCTACGAGGGCTGTCCCTGACTAAAAAAAATCTTGGTCCACCTAGAGTAGTCTTTTCATTTGACCAATCGATTTGAAACATTGACAGTAACATTTAAAACAAAATGCAATGAATAAATTGACAAAACTCATAAATGGAGTGAAATAAACAGAAACTTCTTCATCAAAAGTGTAGCATAGGTAGTGATTTCTGCAAAACACAGTAAATGACTGTAATTGTCATGGATTTCCCCATACTGCTGCTCATTCTGTCCGGAGGTCTACGTCACCGGCCTCTAGGCGTCACTGAACTGTTTCATTATGCACACCTGGTTCCCTTTCCCCCTGATTAATAATTGTATATATGTGCCCTCTGTTCACTATTGTTTGGTCGGTTAATGTTCCCATGTCCGTTGGGCTTGTGATTACCTGTGCTTTTGTGTGTTGGCTTTCATGCACTCGTTATTACGGGTCTCGTCCCATGTATTTATTAGAGGTTTAACCACGTTCTCTTGTTTGGGTTACATCCCTGTGATTTTGTACACGTGTTTGTTTTGGGCTTAGTCCGTTTGCCTTTTATGGCAGGTTGTATTTTTGGGTGGAGTATTAAAACCCCCGATTACATACTCCTGCTCTTGTCTCCAATCATTTATACAACATAACAGTAATACTACTATATTGAATGCATTAACAGAAATTAACATAACCGAACAAACATTTCAGATTAACTATGGGAATTAAAGATAAATGTAAGCTACTACTGTTGATGTAATTGGGAATTGATGGACACAGCACCCAATGCACACAATTAAGTTTTGAAACAATGAATACCCATGAAATGGCAGTAGAGCACATTCTGGAATGAAACATGAATTGCTTATTTCATTTCATTTATGAGTTTTCTATTACATTTATTCATCGTCTTCTGTTTGAAAAGCTTTTGTCAATGTTGAGTAAGGACCTGATTAGGCATATAGAAGTAGGACTAGTCTACCTGGCCTGCACGCAAATGCCTATAAATGTGCCCATTTGGGGATCTCCGATAGTATTCATTGCCGTGACATTGTATTAGTTAATGTGACGACTGCTGCTCATCGAATGATTAACGATTTATAATTGCGTGATTAAATTAATCAGGCAATTATTAACTCATTAACCTGGGGCACCATGGGAAAATTTGTTTTATTGAGTATCTATTTCCCAAATTAACTCAAAGAATAACAGAATATTGATTTTACAACAGTCGCTAATTAATCAATTTCCTCTACAGTCTCATTCTGAATGTTGCATAATCCAGGAATCTGCACAAACCCGAGTCCCACCAGTGAGTTCGTACCACACCAATATTAGTTGATTATTTATTTACTAGAAAGCTAAAATGATAATAAAATATACATAAAAACACAGTCTAGGCTATTGGTTAGAACTTAGTACAATGGGCCAAACCACTCTGGCACATGTTACCCAAAATGGGGATTTAAAAGAGAGAAAGTACACAAGAGAAATATACATTTGGGTGTATTTGTCAGCTTTGCTTATTTTAACTCTTGCCCAGAACTGCCGCTCTTATGGGCCAGAATATAATGATATAATTACGTGTTGAAGGTCTCCGATGGGAGTCTCCTCGTGGACCGTTTATGCTTCTCAATGCCGCACTTCTCTGGTGCAACTCTCTGGTTGTCCTCGCGATGTCCGTGTCCTTTTGGCTTAGTGGTCTGATTCCTCGCCCTTGCTCTAAATGGGGTCTTCTGAGGACAGCCAGCCCTGTAGCCCAGGGCTCACAGCGTAGGAATGAAAACAGTGTAGATACCACGTTTGGATGGGGAGTGGAGACCGGGTGGTCTGGCTTGAATTCACCCGCTTAGACGCAGCTATTCATCTGTAGCATGGGTAGAAAAGGGTTCCTTTGTCTTCAACCTTGTGTTGCGTTTTGGGTTCGTTGACTACTCAGACCTTGGCTGCAGCTCGGGTCACTTAGTCTGATATGGTAATTCTTAACTCACATGTCTTAAATGCTAGGTTCAGAAGTGGGCGTAACCGCAATTCTCTGGGCATAACAAGTTACAAGGCAAGGTCTGGAATTTACCTTCCTCCAACCTTCTCCTCTGGTGGGGGTGAAATCACTCTGCAGGATTGTGGTCATTGGTAACCTGAGCCGAGCAGGACAGTCATGACATCATGACTGTCTTAACTCACCACCACATTGTGCTGTCAAACGTCAGAATATCAGTCTTTAACCGCTTGGCTGCTAGTATCATCGTTTGAGTCAGTTCTAGTGTGTTTGAGGCAAAAATAATACATAAAGTTAGTGAGCTAGCTAACGTTTTGCTAGCTCTAATGGTACATCAACTGGAGAAAACGAGTTATTTTACTTTTGTTGAAACGGGACAAAATGGCTACAAAACATTTCCATACACAAAACAGCTGTTAAATACTGCTGTCTGACAGATAGCTAAAGGCTAGAGCTGAACTGGCTGTGGTAGCTACTAACTAGCTTGCTAGTTAATTCTCTTCAGACAGAATTTCAGTTGAGAGGGGATAAAACATTAGCCAATGTTACATGTCACTTACACTACTAGCTCAGCACTGGGAATAAATACAATTGTTCTGTTAAGTCAAACAGCAGTTACATTGACAGCTACATCAGTCAAATAAAGAGTAGCCAATTTCTGCTCTGGTTGCTTTTCAGTGGCGACACGTCATTCAGGAGAGGTAGGGCAGAGCCTGTTTGGGCATTGATATGTCACATATCAATTTGCAAACAATGTAAAAAATAAAATAAAATAGGTAATAAAACTGCATACAAACATGGCCTCTTTTTTGCTTTCTTAAGGCAGCTCCAAAATGCAGGTGTTTAAGCCTAGCTCAGTGTTTTCTGTGGTAGAGGGGAAGCCAGCGGAAAATGCAGAGCGTAGGGGTTGGTAATCTTCTCTAGTTGCGCCATGATTGGCTCAGTGTTCTGTCATTCACGGGGACACTACATCACCGCAAAATCTACAGGGAGAGCTAGAAAGTTCAAGCCCCCTTGGGTGCTGCCATAGATTTACATTAGAAGTGCCTATCCAAGAAGGCTCAATTTTATCTGTGGCCAATGACCTTACTTTAAATCACGTTATATCTACCATAGCTTTGATTGGACTGATCATGTCAACATCATACATTCAAAATCTTAGCTAGCAAGCTAAACAAGCAGTCATACTAAACAATGCTACCTTATATAATGTTACATACCCTACATTATTCATCTCATATGCATACGTATATACTGTACTCTATATCATCGACTGCATCCTTATGTAATACATGTATCACTAGCCACTTTAACTATGCCACTTTGTTTACATACTCATCTCATATGTATATACTGTACTCGATACCATCTACTGTATCTTGCCTATGCTGCTCTGTACCATCACTCATTCATATATCTTTATGTACATATTCTTTATCCCCTTACACTGTGTATAAGACAGTAGTTTTGGAATTGTTAGTTAGATTACTTATTGGTTATTACTGCATTGTCGGAACTAGAAGCACAAGCATTTCGCTACACTCGCATTAACATCTGCTAACCATGTGTATGTGACAAATAACATTTGATTTGATTTGATGCATCAAGTTGGCAAACTACTGGCAAATCCTTTTCAATCCTTGTCATATGAAGAGAAATTACAGATAAAACGTGTCGGAAATTGGACAAACATTAAACAAGTTGGAAATCGCAAATTCAGCAATAAGTGCTAAGGCGCCACTGCAGCCCAAGGTTTAATCCCAGGCTTTGTCACAGCCGGCTGTGACCGGGAGACCCATCAGGCGGCACACAATTGGCCCATCAGCTTCCAGTTTAGGGGAGGGTATGGTCTTGTCTCATCGTGCTCTAGCGACTTCTTGGAAGCTGACTTTGGTCCTTGGTTCGACAGTGTTTCCTCTGACACATTGGTGCTGCTTGGCTCCCGACCTTCACTGAGTCCGTAGGGGAGTTGCAGCGATGAGAAAAGATCGTAACTACCAATTGAATATCACGAAAAAGGGGCCAGAGAAGTTGGAATACATTGACCATGCTGTCAATCCAGCATGACTTCTGCTGCGTTCAAAACAACTGGAAATTCGGAACTGGGAAATCTCAGACTTCTGTGAGTTCAAGACAACTGGGGACTCAGATAAAACTAGCTCTGACTGGGAAAATATGGAAAATAATTTTGAATGGTCATTCAACTCAGGAATTCCAAGTCGGATTTCGGCCCTCTATCTAGAGCCCACAAGAAGGACCGCCGTTCCACTTTCCTGTTCAAGGAAGCACAGCGCAACAAGGTGAGTCCAAAAATGTATTGTATGCTGCTGCATAAATTACAATATGCCAGGGAGATATGTATACTATAGCAAAGAAAGTAATACTAAGTGTATGTTGTGTAGTAAGCTGTTCGTAGCACATGTGCTTCTGCCTAATGTTCTGACCTGGTCGTGCACTTGTGTAGCCTATAGCCTGCTTTAGAGAAATGTCATTGAATATTGTAAGAGCTTTCATTGTCTGCTTATTTGCCCCCTTTATTTATCCTACGGTTCTGACTCAGTGTACAGGGAGAATACTGTAAGAATGGCCCTTGCTCGGAATTCTGTTGCTGTACATTTCAAAAGTGATGAACAACTATTTATATTGACTACGTCCGTCCTAGTTCGCTCATTTAAAACCTCTTTAGGATAGGGGACGGTTGCGTCCCACTTGGGCAAAAAACACTGAAAATGCAGCTGTGCAATATCAAAAAAATTATATAAAAATCAAACTTTCATTAAATCACACATGTAAGATACTAAATTAAAGATACACTCGTTGTGAATCCAGCCAACATGTCAGATTTGAAAAAGGCTTTTCGGTGAAAGCATAAGAAGCTATTATCTGATGATAACACAATAGTAAACAAAGAGGGTAGCGTATTTTAACCCTGCAGGCGCTACACAAAATGCAGAAATAAAATATAAAACATGCATTACCTTTGACGAGCTTCTTTTGTTGGCACTCCCTTATGTCCCATAAACATCACAATTGGTCCTTTTGTTCGATTAATTCCGTCCATATACATCCAAATGTCCATTTATTTGACGCATTTCATCCAGACAAAAACAGCTTCCAAAAAACGAACGTCACTAGAAAATATTTCAAAAGTTTCCTATAAACTTTGCCAAAATATTTCAAACTACTTTTGTAATACAACTTTAGGTATTTTCTAAACGTTAATAATCGATCAAATTGTAGACTGGGCTATCTGTGTTCAATACACAGATACTTCAATTAATTTTTACCTTTATTTAACCAGGCAAGTCAGTTAAGAACATATTCTTATTTTCAATGACGGTCTGGGAACAGTGGGTTAACTGCCTGTTCAGGGGCAGAATGTACCTTGTCGGCTCGGGGGTTTGAACTCGCAACCTTCCGGTTACTAGTCCAACGCTCTAACCACTAGGCTACGCTGCAATGAAGTCCATGAGGAGTTCCTAGATGGCCTACTTCTTCATTGCACAAATGAATAACCTCAACCAAATTCCAAAGACTGGTGACATCCAGTGGAAGTGGTAGGACCTGAAAACAGGTTCCTAAGAACTATAATTTGCCAACGAGAACTCAGTGAACAGACAGAGACCTAATAAACAAAAATCTGAATGGTTAGTCCCCGGGGTTTTGCCTGCTACATAAGTTCTGTTATACTCACAGACATGATTCAAACAGTTTTAGAATGTTCAGAGTGTTTTCTATCCAAATCTACTATTAATATGCATATCTTATATTCCTGGCATGAGTAGCAGGAACTTGAAATTGGGCACGCTATTTATCCAAAAGTGAAAATGCTGCCCCCTATACCTTAAGAAGTCTTAATTCAAAATATGGATAGCCTCATCCTCTCGTCGTCCCCTTATGCCATAGTTTGTGCATCTCAATTATCAGTAGAAACCACACTGTTTAAGCAAGTCATATCAGCTATGTTTTTTTTAAGGCAGTAAATGAGGCTCCGCTGATAGCTAGGTGTAGCAGTGCTAAGGATTCACTACATGGTGCTGAAAAGAAAGTTCTGCTGTTCGGATAGCTTTATGTAGGCCCTAACAGTTTGTGGGCAATGTTTGTCACCATTATAGTGTATTGTTTAGTGTTGCATTGGGTTGTGTAGTGGCTTTGCTGGCATGCATCTATATTTTTTGTTGTTGTTGAGTTTGCCCGACCACACTGATGCCATTAATTCGGTATTACAGTGCAATAATAAAACTGTGGGAGACAAAAATGCAACTTTAGAATGTGAGGGAGTCATGTCCCCCCTGTCCCCAGTGAAGTTGCACCCCTGACACAAAGTTTAAAAGAAAAATGAATTCTGTTTTTTGCACAGACAAATCACTCATCTACACTGATTTTCTTTTAAACGCAACATGAATAGTGTTGGTCTCATTTTCCTGAGCTAAAATAAAAGATCCCCGAAATTTTCCATACACACACACAAAAAAAGAGGCTTGTTTTGCTCTAATTTCGCGCACAAATTTGTTTACATCGCTGTTAATGAGCGTTACTCCTATACCAAGATAGTCCTTGCAGGTGTGGCATATACACCTTGCAGGTGTGGCATATAATGAAGCTGATTTAACAGCATGATCATTACAAAGGCGCACCTTGTGCTGGGGAAAATAAATGGATACTCTGAAATGTGCAGTTTTGTCACACAACACAAAACCACAGATTTCTCAAGTTTTGAGGGAGCGTGGAATTGGCATGCTGACTGCAGGAATGTCCACCAGAGCTGTTGCCAGAGAATGTAATGTTAATTTCTCTACCATAAGCTACCGCCAATGTCGTTTTAGAGAATTTGCCAGTACGGCCAACCGGCCTCACAACCACAGACCACATGTAACCACGCCAGCCCAGGCCCTCCACATCTGACTTCTTCACCTGCGGGATCATCTGAGACCAGCCATGGATAGCTGGTGAAACTGTGGGTTTGCACAACCAAATAATTTCTCAACAAACTGTAAAACTGTCTCAGGGAAGCTCAACTACATGCTCATCATCCTTACCAGGGTCTTTACCTGACTGCAGTTCAGCAAATGCTCACCTTTGATGGCCAGTGGCATGCTGGAGAAGTGTGCTCTTCACGGATGAATCCCAGTTTCAGCATGTAAAGCGTTGTGTAGGCGAGCGGTTTGCTGATTTTAAAGGTTGTGAACAGAATGCCCATGGTGGCAGTGGGGTTATGGTATGAGGAGGCAAAAGCTACAGACAACTAACACAATTACATTTTATTGATGTCAATTTGAATGCACAGAGCTACCGTGATGAGATCCTGAGGCACATTGTCGTGCCATTCATCCACCGACATCACCTCATGATTCAGCATGACAATGCACAGCCCCATGTCACATAGATCTGTACACAATTCCTGGAAGCTGAAAATGTCCCAGTTCTTCCATGACCTGCATACTCACCAGACATGTCATCATTTGAGCATGTTTGGGAAGCTCTGGATCGACGTGTAGGACAGCAACTTCACACAGCCATTGAAGAGGAGTGGGAGTACATTCCACAGGCCACGATCAACAGTCTGATAAACTCTATGCGAAGGAGATGTGTCACGCTGCATGAGGCAAATGACGTCCCTACTTTTTTTAAAGGTATCTGTGACAACAGATGCACATCTGTATCACAGTCGTGTGAAATTCATAGATTAGGGGCTAATTTATTTATTTTAATTGACTGATTTCCTTATGAATTGTAACTCAGTAAAATCTTTGAAATTGTTGTATGTTGCATGTATATTTTTATTCAGTGTATGTTTACACAGCATACCTCTGAAGACTCCTGTCCTCCAGTTTACTATCTAAGAACTTGTCTTCTTTCTTTTCCATCCATATAATTATAAACTAGCCTAGTCTGTAATTACCAACCTCCCCCTCACCCCAGAGCATCTCTCTCTCTCTCTCTCTCTCAAACAGACATACATACATACAGGCATTGCTCCCTCCCCACACACGCGCTCGAGCTTGGCAAGTGTACCCCGCCGAAGCTGGAGCTACGCTGTCCCACGAGCAGACGATTTCAGCACCTATTTCAGCACAGGACAGAATCCTGCACCGTCTCATGGCAACATGGCGACTGAGGTAAGACTTTCGGCTAATTTAACATCTTATTCGTTCTTGTGTAGTGGAAATGTATACATTTTTCTCCTTGTGAGAAAAATATCATGGTAGGTTGATTTTGTAGCTATGTGCAGTCTATCCTCGCTGTGCCTTTGATTCAACCGATGAGAAACGGGCTTTTGGAATGAACGACGGACAGACGGTTTATTGTATCATTCCGTGGCGGGAGGCCCGTTTTAACACGACGGAAAACGGGGTTCAAGAGCAAGGAGGCAGTCCTGTAAGCAAACTGCATCAAACATCATATTTTACCGATCGACCAAATATAATGGTAGCTTTCTCATCCACACACATACCGGTTGCATAGCCTAGAGTATGTACTGAATGTCACAAAAAGAGTCACTGTCAATTCCGGTATCCACGAAGCATATATATGACGTTACAGAACAAAATATAAATACAACCATTTCAACGATTTTAGTGAATTACAGTTCATTTATGGAAATCGGGCAGTTGAAATAAATACATTATGCCCTAATATATAGATTTCACATGACTGGGCAGGGGCACAGCCATGGGTGTGCCTGGGATGGCATAGTTCCACCCACTGAGGAGCCAGGCCTAGCCAATCAGAATTTGTTTTTCTCCACAATAGGGCTTTATTTCAGACATAAATACTCATCAATTTCATTAGCTGTCTGGGAAGCTGGTCTCAGACGATCCCGCAGGTGAAGAAGCCGGGTGTGGAGGTCCTGGTCTGGCTTGGTTACACGTGGTCAGTGGTTGTGAGGCCAGTTGAACGTACTGACAAATTCTCTAAAACAACATTATGGTAGAGAAATTACCATTAAATTCTCTGGCAACAGCTCTGGTGGACAGTCCTGCAGTCAGCATGCCAATTGCACACTCCCTCTAAACTTGAGACATCAGTGGCATTTTATTGTCTCTGGCACAAGATGCACCTGTGTAATGATCATTCTGTTAAATCAGCTTCTTGATATGCCACACCTGTCAGGTGGATGAATTGTCTTGACAAAGGAGAAATGCCCACTAATAAGGATGTAAACCAATTTGTGTACAATATTTGAGAGAAATAAGCTTTTTGGCGTATGGAACATTCCTGGGATCTTTTTTTTCTAGCTCATGAAACATGGGACAAACACTTTATATTTTGCATTTATATTTTTGTTTGGTAATAATATATGCATCTTGCTCGAGAATGTGAGTCAGTCCAATTTGCTTGCGGGCATGCACCTAGTGGTTACTCCACTGTATCATGATCAGCACCATGGACAGCGGCAGAGCTGTGTGTGTAAGTGTGTGCGTGTGGTCATATTTCTCATCACACATTCTTTGAGAATTTCAATACATTGCTATGCAGAGATTGCTGAATTCTACATGAGATTCAGTGGATCGTTAGAGATGTAGAGAAGTTTGCATCTGACTGTCACCTTGCTGTGCCTCCAACAAGTACAGTAGCAGTCATGGTCACTGTACTAACAAGATGTCAACAAGGATATATGACAATCACTGTTTCCATATAGCGTCCATCAGGACAGGGTTTGAGAACTGCATGGTTTCCAATTGTAGCGGAGTTGGTTAGGCGAAGTATACTCACCTGATGAGTAACCTTGCCAAAGATCTGAAGACTTGTGATACCTTGCCTTTTGCTCAGTGGGCTTACACTGAGATGCTAATCTGTGTTCGACACCAGGTTGGTCACACATAGCAACTAAATAGGATTTGAATGCTCATTTCCAATTCCTAATCTGTACAGGATTGTAACGGCCTATGTTCCGTAGCCTGGATGTGCTGTGATGCTGTTTCATCTAACTAACAGCAACACAAACACATGCACACACATGCTTGCACGCTCGATCACGAACAGCTTCCTCTAACAGCATCAACGTGTGTGTGTGTGTGTGTGTGTGTGTGTGTGTGTGTGTGTGTGTGTGTGTGTGTGTGTGTGTGTGTGTGTGTGTGTGTGTGTGTGTGTGTGTGTGTGTGTGTGTGTGTGTGTGTGTGTGTGTGTGTGTGTGTGTGAGAGAGAGAGAGAGACGGAGAGAGAGGCTGTGTGTGTCTGTGTTGTAGCAGGTTGTAATGCTTTGCAGTGCTGAGGCCAGCAGTGCGGATGTCCCTATGTGACAGGGTGACTGGCATGGTTGTAACTATTCATTTATGTTACAAGGTGAAGTACTGTCCAGTGATGATTTCTATACACAAAGCGCATGTTCCTTCTCAGTGTGGTTCTGTGGCTCAGTTGGTAAGGTCACGGCACTAGTCACGTCGTGGGTTCAATTCCAAGAAGGGTACATGATACAAACAGTACCAGTCGAAAGTTTGGACACGCCTACTCATTCAAGGGTTTTTCTTTATTTTTACTATTTTCTACATTGTAGAATGACAGTGAAGACATCAAAACTATGAAATAACAAATGGAATCATGTAGTAATCAAAAGGTGTTAACCTCTCTTGGGTAGGAAGCTAGGATATGCATATTATTAGTAGATTTGGATAGAAAACACTCAGTTTCTAAAACTGTTAAAATTATGTCTGTAAGTATAATAGAACTGATATGGCAGGCGAAACCCAGAGGACAAACCATCCCCCAGAAAAATGTGTTCAGCCTACCACTGTTTTCAATGGCTGTCACTTTTATTATAAGGCGAAACCCTCCCAGATTGCAATTCCTAGGGCTTCCACTAGATGTCAACAGTCTTTAGAAAGAGTTTCATGCAGAAAATTGCCAGAAATTATAGTTTTTCTCGGTGGCTCCCAATTTGGCTGTAGTGTTACCAAGCGCGTGGAAGAGAGCGTGTTCCTTGTTATTTTTCTCCGGTAAAGACCGTAAAAATTCTCCGTCTTACAATTTACTGTTTATTTACGTATTAGGGTACCTAATGTTTGATTATAAACATTGTTTGACTTGTTTGGAAAAGTTTATTAGTAACGTTTGGATTCATTTTGTATGCATTTTGATGGAGAGAAACTGGGTGGCTTATTGACCGAAGTGCGCCAGCTAATCTTGAGTTTTTATGGATATAAAGAAGGACATAATCAAACAAAAGGACCATTTGTGATGTATCTGGGATCTTTTGGAGTGCCAACAGAAGATGATCATCAAAGGTAAGACATGTATTGTATATCGATATTTCTGACTTTTGTGGCGCACCTGCCTGGTTGAAATATGTTTTTCATGCTTTTGTATGCGGTGCACTGTCCTCAAATAATCGCATGGTGTGCTTTTGCCGTAAAGCCTTTTTCAAATGTGACACAGAGGCTGGATTAACAAGAAGTTAAGCTTCATTTTTATGTATTATACTTGTGATTTTATGAAAGTTAAATATTTATAATTCTGTAGTTTGAATTTCGCGGTCTGCAATTTCACCGGATGTTGGCCAGGTGAGACGCTGCCCATAAGAAGTTAACCAATGTAATAACCAAATCAGAATATATTTTATATTTGAGATTCTTCAAAGTAGCCACCCTTTGCCTTGACGACAGCATTGCACACTCTTGGCATTCTCTCAAACAGCTTCACCTGGAATCCTTTTCCAACAGTCTTGAAGGAGTTCCCACATATGCTGAGCACTTGTTGGCTGCTTTTTCTTCCATCTGCGGTCCAACTCATCCCAAACCATCTCAATTGGGTTGAGGTCGGGTGATTGTGGAGGCCAGGTCATCTTATGCAGCACACCATCACTCTTGTTCTTGGTCAAATAGCCCTTACACAGCCTGGAGGTGTGTTGGGTAATTGTCCTGTTGAAAAACAAATGGTAGTCCCACTAAGCACAAACCAGATGGGATGGCATATCGCTGCAGAATGCTGTGGTAGCCATGCTCGTTAAGTGTACCTTGAATTCTAAATAAAACAGACAGTGTCACCAGCAAAGCACCATCACACCACCTCCTCCATGCTTCACGGTGGAAACCACACATGCGGAATTCATCCGTTCACCTACTCTGCATCTCACAACTACACAGCAGTTGGAACCAAAAATCTCAAATTAGGACTCATCAGACCCATTAACAGATTTCCACCGGTCTAATGTCTAGTTCTTGTGTTTCTTGGACCAAGCAAGTCTCTTCTTATTATTGGTGTCCTTTCGTAGTGTTTTTTTGCAGCAATTTGATCATGAAGGCCTGATTCACAGTCTCCTCTGAACAGTTGATTTTGAGATGTGTCTGTTTCTTGAACTCTGTGAAGCATTTATTTGGGCTGCAATTTCTGAGGCTGGTAACTTATCCTCTGCAGCAGAGTTAACTCTGGGTCTTCCTGTCCTGTGGCGGTCCGCATGAGAGCCAGTTTCATCATAGCGCTTGATGGTTTTTGCGACTGCACTTGAAGGAACTTTCTAAGTTTTAAAGTCATGAGGGACTGTCATTTCTCTTTGCTTATTTGAGCTGTTCTTGCTGTAATATGGACTTGGTATTTTACCAAATAGGGCTATTTTCTGTATACCACCCCTACCGTGTCACAACACAACTGATTGGCTCAAACACATTAAGAAGGAAAGAAATTCAACAAATGAACTTTTAACAGGTCACACCTGTTAATTGAAATGCATTCCAGGTGACTACCTCATGAAGCTGGTTGAGAGAATGCCAAGAGTGTGCAAAGCTGTCATCAAGGCAAAGGGTGGCTACCTTGAAGAATCTCCAATGTAAAATATATTTTGATTTGTTAAACACTTTTTTTAGTTACTTCATGATTCCAGTTATGTTATTTCATAGTTTTGATGTCTTCAATATTATTCTACAATGTAGAAGATAGTAAAAATAAAGAAAAACCCTTGATTGAGTAGGTGTCCAAACTTTTGACTGGTACTGTACTTACTGTAAAAATCTATCCACTCACTGTACAGCTTGTTGCTGGTAAGTGGGTTAGCTGAGTGGCATATTTTATTATTATATTACCCTGTTAGACAAATCATTGTTTAGAAAATGTATTAAAGCAATAACATGCCACTTTGTAAACACTTTTGTCCAAACAGTACAGTAAGTGTATGCATTTTTAGTGTAATTCTTGCAGGAATTTAACCCTTCATTTTTAAGTTCCTACCGCCATGCTCTAACCAACAAATCCACATGCACATGTGCATGGATAAACTCACACCAACATGATTGTTTTTACTGCAATGCAGGCACTAAGGAATAGGTTGCCATTTTGGACACAGACTTAGTGTCCCTGGGTGTTGTTCTGACTTCTCTATCCTCTATAGATGGGTGGGGCTCAGAGCTGTCACAGTCTACTGTACTGTATGTCTGTGAGGCCTCAGCTGAGGCCAGTGACTCAGTGTTTCGCCTCAGGGAATCTCACTGTCTGGCCTGGCCCACTTTGTGTGTGTGTGTGTGTGTGTGTGTGTGTGTGTGTGTGTGTGTGTGTGTGTGTGTGTGTGTGTGTGTGTGTGTGTGTGTGTGTGTGTGTGTGTGTGTGTGTGTGTGTGTGTGTGTGTGTGTGTGTGTGTGTGTGTGTGTGTGTGTGTGTGTGCATATGAGGCATGATGTGTTAAGACCTTTGCTGTCTTTAATGAGCGCAATTGTTGCCCTTGTCAGACTGTGAGTGTGTGTGTGTGTTCTCTCAGACCCACTGGTTAGTGGAGCACAGTTTGTGTAGTCTGTGTGTGAGAGCGGGTGCATGTGTCTCTGAACATGTGTAGCTGTAAGTAAGGCAGTGGAGCTAAGTGCTGAGCTGTCAGATTAATCTTTTGTGTTTCCAGGCCTTGGAGTCGATGGCAGAGCTGTGCTGATTTTCTCTGGTGGTCTTCCAGCAGTCTTGTCCAAGTTCCATCAATCATGCGCATGCATACACACAAGCACACACACACGCAAGCACACACACACACACACACACACACACACACACACACACACACACACACACACACACACACACACACACACACACACACACACACACACACACACACACACACACACACACACACACACACACACACACACACACACTGGCGACACATATCATGTCCAAGCCCATCAATTATCCATGACATATTTAATGTGAACAGGCTGCTGCAGTTTGTTACCATCAGCCACTGGAGTCTCAAATGAACAGCACATTTTACACACACACACATACACGCACACACACACACACAGTCACACAGTCTCATATAGGCCTGAGTCAGTGGCCTAGAACAATCTTTTCTAAATGTTGAGTCAAGAATAAATGCTGAGTTGTTTCCTATTAGACCACAACTGAAGACTAGTTTGATTAAATAGAACTCTGAGATAAAATTACAATGGCTCTTCTGCGGTCATAATAATAATATCTTGTTTGTTATATCTTGCAATTTGACAAGAATTGCAGGGTACTACATCCAGAAGAAAACAGTCATGCCAAGCTGGTTGTTGAGAAGGAAAGGGTGCCTTCTGTACAAGGTCCTTGTATGCTGACTGTCAGGGAAGATTTCACACACAGTGTGTGTGGGGGGGCTTGTATACCCTGCTGACAGGGGCCACACCATGTCTGAGACAACACTGAGGCACACTGTCACACTGATGAACTGAAGAGAGGATCACAGTACTACACAGGCGAGAGATTGAGAGACAGACAGACCGAGTGAGAGGAAGAGAGACCCAGACAGACAGACATAGACTGAAGTAGATAGAGAGATCTGCTTACAGAGGAAGGAAGAGGAGAGATGGAGGTGAGGCCAATGAAAAGGGATGAAAGGGGAGAGGCATGGAGGGAGAGAGCGAGCCATACAGTGAGACAGAAAACAGAAGCGATGTGTAATGATCTAGTAATTGTTCTCTCCAATCAGTCCCCTCTAAGGAATAATGTAATTTGTGTTTGTGTGTGTGTGTGTGTGTGTGTATGCCCATGCATGTGTGAATGCGTGCAGTTACAGTTGTGTAACTAGCCTGTTTTTTTTCATTTGTAACATTTTAACAAGAAAAGAAAAGTATTACACATTTGGTTTCTTCTGTAAATAGTCTGTGTTTTTGTTGTTTCCAAGCAGCCTGTTCCTCTTGAATGATACAGTAGGGCAAAATGTTGATTTCTGCCTAAATAGACATACCCAAACATAATTATATAAGGGCACAAGGCGAGACCCAAATGCAGACACAGGAGGCAGATGGTTACGCTCCGATATTTATTACACCAAAAGGGGTAGGCAAAAGGCAGGTCGGGGACAGAGTTCATAAACCAGGACAGAGTCCAAACAGTACCAGGGGATAGGCAGGTTCGAGGCCAGGACAGGCAAGAGTTCATAAACAAGGACAGAGTCCAAACAGTACCAGGGGATAGGCAGGCTCAAGGTCAGGACAGTGGACAGTGGTGAGGCAGGCGGATTTGGCATCAGGACAGGCAAGGGTCAAAACCAGGAGGGCTAGGAAAAAATAGAGACTGGGAACTGGCCATCACACAGGCTTGGCTCAGTCGTTCAGAGGAAGAGCAAATTGATTGTTTGTCTGGATAGGTCAGAACATTTGACACTTTATTCCCTATACAAATGTGGGGTCTGAAACCTGACACTTCAAGTCAGCTCCGCTGAGAGAGTGGGAGCGGAGAGCAGAAAGATGGGCCTTTCTGGCACTATAAGGGACGGGATCCTACAACGTTCACAGAGCGCTTTGTACTCCAGAATGTCAGTCCAGAACTGCTCAGAGGTTTTTAAGACAAGTGTTGTGCATACAGTATGTGTTGTAACTTCTATTAGAAATTGGCTAAGGAAGAATCTCAGCCAATGAGAAGATCAGAACCTTATTCTGTGTTCATTATGAGTGAACGCATGTCTTTATACTTTGAAGTAAAGCAATTGGAACAGTACATGGATTCCTATTACCAACAGGGGTCACACTAGAATTCAGAAACCAGCCTTTTAAACGGTTTCACCTGCATTTTTGGGGAGGGGGGGAGTCATGTGTTTTTTAAATGTTTTATTCAATAGAATGATCAGGGGTATGCAACTATAGTGTTCATTCACAAAATAATAATACATTAGTGCAACACATTTGGCAGAAAATAGCTTCATTTTCATCAAATGACAACAGAAGTGCAACACTATTAGGCTGGCAGCCACACAAGCTTTACAAAGAAAAAGTATGGCCATCATATTTTGAACGTTTATCATAGAAAGAATGTAGCCAGCTACACTATATACACAAAAGAATGTGGTCACCACTTTAAATTAGTGGATTCGGCTATTTCAGCCACAACCATTGATGACGGGTGTATAAACTCGAGCACACAGCCATGAAATCTCCATAGACAAACATTGGCAGTAGAATGGCCTGACTGAAGCGCTCAGTGACTTTCAACATGGCACTGTCATAGGATGCCACCTTTCCAACAAGTCAGTTCATAAAATGTCTGCCCTGCTAGAGCTGCCCCGGTCGACGGTAAGTGCTGTTAGTGTGAAGTGGAAACATCTAGGAGCAACAATGTCTCAGCTGTGAAGTGGTAGGCCACACAAGCTCACAGAACGTGACCGCCGAGTGCTGAAGCACATTACGCGTAATAATCGCCTGTCCTCGGTTGCAACACTTACTACCGAGTTCCAAACTGCCTCTCCTATCAGCGTCAGCACAAGAACTGTTAGTCGGGAGTTTAATGAAATGGTCCTGGCCGAGCAGCCACATACACTCCTAAGAACACCATGCGTAATGCCAAGCGTCGGCTGGAGTGGTGTAAAGCTCGCCACCATTGGACACTGGAGCAGTGGAAACATGTTCCCTGGAGTGATGAATCACGCGGCACCATCTGGCAGTCCAACGGATGAATCTGAGTTTGTCAGATGCCAGGAGAACGCTACCTGCCTAAACACATAGTGCCAACTAAAACATTTGGTGGAGGAGGAATAATGTTCTGGGGCTGTTTTTCTTTGTTTGTGCTAGGCCCCTTTGTTCCAGTGAAGGGAAATCTTAACGCTACAGCATACAATGGCATTCTAGACAATTTTGTCCTTCCAACTTTGTGGCAACAATTTGAGGAAGACCCTTTCCTGTTTCTGCATGACATTGCCCCCGTGCACAAAGCGAGGTCCATACAGAAATAGTTTGTTGAGATTGGTGTGTAAGAACTTGACTGGCCTGCACAGAGCCCTGACATCAACCCCATTGAACACCTTTGGGATGAATGGGAACGTCGACTGCGAGCCAAGCCTTTTCGCTCAACATCAGTGCCCGACCTCACTAATGCTCTTGTGGCTGAATGGAAGGAAGTGACCACAGCAATATTTCAAAATCTAGTGGAAAGCCTTTCCAGAAGAGTGAAGGCTGTTTATATTTATCTAACCTTTATTTGACATGCAAGTCAGTTATTTTACAATGACGGCCTACCCCGGACAAACGCTCTCCTAAACCGGACGACGCTTGGCCAATTGTGTGCCGCCCTATGGGACTCCGATCACGGCCGGTTGTGATACAGCCCGGGATCGAAACAGGGTCTTAAGTGACTCCTCTAGTACAGAGATGCAGTGCCTTAGACCACTTGGGAGCCCTGTTATAGTAGCAAAGGGGGGACCAACTCTATATTAATGCCCATGTTTGATGAGCATGTGTCCACATGCTTTTGGTCATGTAGTGCACATTTCCTCATGTTTTGCTTGAAGTTAATCTTGTATTTTACCAAAGAAAAGTATTCTACGCCGAGAAGAGCACCCTAGAAATGAAGCTACGTATGATTCAGATGTTCGTGAATTCTCATGTGAGTGGAGAAGTGCAATTGAAGCACAAAATTTGCCTGATGCAAAGCAGAAATTACGATTAGACACATTTTAGATCTGCATTTACAAAACGTAGCAAGATATTTCTTATGCATTTTTTTTCTGCGTGGAAGAACGCAGAGTTCTGCATTAACCGGACCCCTGATCAAGTACATGAAATATATCTATAATATGCAGCTTGAAAATACCATTTATAGTTTCAATTTCAAGCTTCATAACATCTTTGTATTTCATGCTATTCAAATTCCTGTAGCTACCTCATCACTCAAAAAGGCAACATCGAGGAAAGAAGAACGCTTGTTGTGGTAAACAAGCAACAGAAGGATGGAGAGAAAAAAAGAAGGAAGGAGGTAGAGAAAAAACACTAATCTTATGGGACTAATTGAAGACTGCCGGAGCCTGGCTCCCTTCTTCTCTCTCCCCCTTTCCCCTCTGGAATTTCATGAGAAATAATGCAGAGATTATAAATTCATGAGTAGTGGCCTTGGAGGCATCTACTGTATGTGTGTGTGTGTTCATGATTAGTGGCATGCTTACGGATGCACAAATGCAGCTTTCCTCCTGGGCGGTTAGCTGAGCCCAGAAGTGTGTGTGTGTGTATGCTTCTGTTGTCAGTTCAAAAGTAGGCCAAACCTACTTAGCCTACTGTTTAGATTACATGGTCTCCAATGAATATGACGAACATGGTTTTGAGCCCCAGTCACCTAACAACGTTTTGTGAGCTAACAGTTCACCAAACCACCTCTGCTACATTAGAGGTTCTAGTTTAGCTCAGTTGGTAGGAGCAGAGCGCTAAGGTCATTGGTATAATTCACAGAGAGATCACTTACACATTCTGCAATGACTGTTTGTAATGTCTTGTGTTGTAACAGCATGTAAAGTTACTCTTTGTAAACCTATGCCAATGAGGAGAAAGTTTGTTAGCAGGCTGTCTGCAGTTCATTTCTATCGGGTCGATATTGATATGACTGTACAGAGCTTTGTGTTTCTAGGAAAATAGAAGGTACTGATATCTGTATGCCTGCAAGCCCATAGTCATCTCTGTATCTCTTTCTCTCTCTCTCTCTGCTCTGTCTCTTAATTATTTATCTTCCCCCCCACTCTCTCTATTTTTATCTCTCCATCTCTATCTCTGTATTTAGGCCTGTTTCCGTTGCTGTTAGGACATATTATTTCATGCTTCCCCTAGCAACAGTGTAGGACGAAGTAATTACCATGGTAATTACATCACTATTAATAAGGTCTTAATGATGTCTTGATGTCTTGATCACTGAGTTTGATCTGTTGAAATGATTGTAGCACAATAATGTTATGTCATTGTCAACAAGATTTGTGATGGGTGTGTGTTTTAATGGATGGGTGTCTGTGTGATATAAGTAACTGTGATTGGAACATACCGATATGCTTGCTTTCTGTTTTGAAACACTCTGTGGTACCAACACAGACACACAGACACACAGACACAGGGGGATATTACCCCTAGCGTCTGAGAGATCAAGACAATAAGGGGACTGTACTGTATTGTGTTTGGATGCTTTCACCTGCCTGTTTTAGATGAAGGTGGTGAAATGGGAGGTTCCAGTAAGAAGACCAACTACTGTAGCTCTCACAGTCACACGTCAGAATTAGACGTTCATCCATGTTTCTCAAACCTCAAACGTCAAATTTCGAAGTTGTTTGAGACGTCAAATTGTGTTTAGGGTTAGGTTTAGGCGTTAACTTCTTAGTGATTCTTAGTGCCAATCTCGTTAACGGGTTTGATTTGACAACGCACAGTGGAATAGCAGCGCGCCAAATTAAAAAACAGATAAACTGAAAATAATAATTCATGATTCATACAAGTGTTATAAATCGGTTGAAAGATGAACTTCTTGTTAATCCAGCCATAGTGTCAGATTTCAAAAAGGCTTTACGGCAAAAGCAAACCATAATATTATCTGAGGACAACACCCCATCAAACAAACACATGAAAATCACATTTCAACCCGCCAGGCGCAACACAAAAGTCAGAAATAATGATATAATTCATGCCTTACCTTCGAAGATCTTCTTCTGTTGGCACTCCAATATGTCCATTTAATATCACAAATGGTCCTTTTGTTCGGTAAATTCTGTAGTTATATCTCCAAAATGTCAATTTATTTGGCGCGTTTGATCCAGAAAAACACAGATTTCAACTTGCGCTACATGACTACAAAGTATCTAATATAGTTTGGTTATTTAACTTAGATTTTTGGTTGCGATGGAGACGTGAACTGAATAAATTATTAACTTGAAGATGACATTTTAAATCAACCAAAGCTTGAAACCCTGGGCCTACTGTATATGTATTGTCTATTTGTAGTTGAACCCTGGGTTGAATTGACACAATAGCTGCAAATGCTATATAGGCCTAAATAGTATAATTTATGAAATATGACATATAAAGTATGGTTATATTTAATTTGTTCTGTTAAACTTACCCTTTGGAATGTCTTCGATAGCAACAGTGAATGTAAGATCTGACGTTCTTTCAAGGTACAATTTCAGTGTATTTTATACAAGGTTTGTCTGTTGAAAATTGGTTACCACTATGACATAATCCTTCAAAACAACAGTTTACATTACTGACTTTGAAACAACGTTGAGTCAACCAGTTTGTGCCCAGTGGGGATGTTATTTATCTTTGTGTAGCATACAATCAATCAATCGATATGCATGCAAAGACACACATTGAAACAAACAATTCTAAAAATCTACTTGCAATAGAGCATGCTGGGAAATATGATGAGGATGGATGTGGTTTTTGAGAGTGTGTGATGATTGTACCTTTTATATTCAGAATATTGGGTAAGAAATTTTACCATTATACTAGATTATCTGCACATGTACCCTAAAAGGTGCCAAACAGTACCACATGAGATTGTATGTGTACCTCTGAAGGTACATTTTGTGTAGTTTGATGTTTTTGTAACCCCAGGAACAATACGCTACCCTAACCGTATCCTTATTTCTCAGAGTGTAGAACAGATAGTGAATGTAGAAGCTCAAATGTTCATTCTAAGATCATGTATTTGTATGCTACATCATTGTTGTTAGATTCATTAGCCTTAGCAACTCCCAACATATTGTCAAGAATCAATATAATCATCAGTCCTTGGCAAAAAAACCTACACAGTAATACTTTGTCAAATATAATATTTAAACGTCAACACTTGTGTCAAGGAAACACTTTGGAATTTAGGTAAAAATGACACACACTCATGTTAGATTGCTGTCCTTGTGTTCTTCTATGAATATAAACTTTGTGGACCCCTTGTCTCTGACTCCTCTCCTCACAGAGAGGGTAATAATCCTGTAATATTCACGGGACAAGCTGACTTTGGCTCACTCACCCTCTCCAAACCTGAAGTATATAACTGCGCTCCACCCTATTTCCTATATAGAGCACTATTTTGACCCTAGCCCTATGGGACCTGGTCAAAAGTAGTGCCCTATAAAGAGAATTAGGTGCCATTTGGGATGCACAGCCATTGAATATTTTGGTGTAATATAGTTGACTTCGGCACACTGTTCTGAAGTGGTTCCTCTTAATTTAATCTATTACTATAATTGTGCTGTTGATTGAGAAGTTATGTAATGGCAGCGATAGCTGAGCATGCACTGTTGTTGACAGATTAATGCAGTATTGTGTGTGTGAGTGTGTGTGTGCATGAATGTGTGTGCTGAAGCCATTCACTTCCAGCTGCTTTGTATATTTACGCAATAAGGCCCGAGAGGGTGTGGTATATTGGTGTGGTATATTGGCTAAACTGGGTGGTTCGATCCCTGAATGCTGATTGGTTGACAGCTATGGTATATCAGACCGTATACCACTGCTATAGTTATGTTGATAACCAAATCAAAATCAAATTTTATTTGTCACATACACATGGTTAGCAGATGTTAATGCGAGTGTAGCGAAATGCTTGTGCTTCTAGTTCCGACAATGCAGTGATAACCAACAAGTAATCTAACTAACAATTCCAAAACTACTGTCTTATACACAGTGTAAGGGGATAAAGAATATGTACATAAGGATATATGAATGAGTGATGGTACAGAGCAGCATACAGTAGATGGTATCGAGTACAGTATATACATATGAGATGAGTATGTAGACAAAGTAAACAAAGTGGCATAGTTAAAGTGGCTAGTGATACATGTATTACATAAGGATGCAGTCGATGATGTAGAGTACAGTATATACGTATGCATATGAGATGAATAATGTAGGGTAAGTAACATTATATAAGGTAGCATTGTTTAAAGTGGCTAGTGATATATTTACATAATTTCCCATCAATTCCCATTATTAAAGTGGCTGGAGTTGGGTCAGTGTCAATGACAGTGTGTGGGCAGCAGCCACTCAATGTTAGTGGTGGCTGTTTAACAGTCTGATGGCCTTGAGATAGAAGCTGTTTTTCAGTCTCTCGGTCCCAGCTTTGATGCACCTGTACTGACCTCGCCTTCTGGATGATAGCGGGGTGAACAGGCAGTGGTTCGGGTGGTTGATGTCCTTGATGATCTTTATGGCCTTCCTGTAACATCGGGTGGTGTAGGTGTCCTGGAGGGCAGGTAGTTTGCCCCCGGTGATGCGTTGTGCAGACCTCACTACCCTCTGGAGAGCCTTACGGTTGAGGGCGGAGCAGTTGCCGTACCAGGCGGTGATACAGCCCGCCAGGATGCTCTCGATTGTGCATCTGTAGAAGTTTGTGAGTGCTTTTGGTGACAAGCCGAATTTCTTCAGCCTCCTGAGGTTGAAGAGGCGCTGCTGCGCCTTCTTCACGACGCTGTCAGTGTGAGTGGACCAATTCAGTTTGTCTGTGATGTGTATGCCGAGGAACTTAAAACTTGCTACCCTCTCCACTACTGTTCCATCGATGTGGATAGGGGGGTGTTCCCTCTGCTGTTTCCTGAAGTCCACAATCATCTCCTTAGTTTTGTTGACGTTGAGTATGAGGTTATTTTCCTGACACCACACTCCGAGGGCCCTCACCTCCTCCCTGTAGGCCGTCTCGTCGTTGTTGGTAATCAAGCCTACCACTGTTGTGTCATCCGCAAACTTGATGATTGAGTTGGAGGCGTGCGTGGCCACGCAGTCGTGGGTGAACAGGGAGTACAGGAGAGGGCTCAGAACGCACCCTTGTGGGGCCCCCGTGGTGAGGATCAGCGGGGAGGAGATGTTGTTGCCTACCCTCACCACCTGGGGGCGGCCCGTCAGGAAGTCCAGTACCCAGTTGCACAGGGCGGGGTCGAGACCCTTGATGACGAGCTTGGAGGGTACTATGGTATTGAATGCCGAGCTGTAGTCGATGAACAGCATTCTCACATAGGTATTCCTCTTGTCCAGGTGGGTTAGGGCAGTGTGCAGTGTGGTTGAGATTGCATCGTCTGTGGACCTATTTGGGCGGTAAGCAAATTGGAGTGGGTCTAGGGTGTCAGGTAGGGTGGAGGTGATATGGTCCTTGACTAGTCTCTCAAAGCACTTCATGATGACGGAAGTGAGTGCTACGGGGCGGTAGTCGTTTAGCTCAGTTACCTTAGCTTTCTTGGAAACAGGAACAATGGTGGCCCTCTTGAAGCATGTGGGAACAGCAGACTGGTATAGGGATTGATTGAATATGTCCGTAAACACACCGGCCAGCTGGTCTGCACATGCTCTGAGGGCGCGGCTGGGGATGCCGTCTGGGCCTGCAGCCTTGCGAGGGTTAACACGTTTAAATGTCTTACTCACCTCGGCTGCAGTGAATGCGAGACCGCATGTTTTCGTTGCAGGCCGTGTCAGTGGCACTGTATTGTCATCAAAGCGGGCAAAAAAGTTATTTAGTCTGCCTGGGAGCAAGACATCCTGGTCCGTGACTGGGCTGGGTTTCTTCTTGTAGTCCGTGATTGACTGTAGACCCTGCCACATGCCTCTTGTGTCTGAGCCATTGAATTGAGATTCCACTTTGTCTCTGTACTGACGCTTAGCTTGTTTGATAGCCTTGCGGAGGGAATAGCTGCATTGTTTATATTCGGACATGTTACCAGACACCTTGCCCTGATTAAAAGCAGTGGTTTGCGCTTTCAGTTTCACGCAAATGCTGCCATCAATCCACGGTTTCTGGTTAGGGAATGTTTTTATCGTTGCTATGGGAACGACATCTTCGACGCACGTTCTAATGAACTCGCACACCGAATCAGCGTATTCGTCAATATTTTTATCTGACGCAATACGAAACATGTCCCAGTCCACGTGATGGAAGCAGTCTTGGAGTGTGGAGTCAGCTTGGTCTGACCAGCGTTGGACAGACCTCAGCGTGGGAGCCCCTTGTTTTAGTTTCTGCCTGTAGGCAGGGATCAGCAAAATGGAGTCGTGGTGAGCTTTTCCGAAAGGAGGGCGGGACAGGGCCTTATATGCGTCGCAGAAGTTAGAGTAACAATGATCCAAGGTTTTACCACCCCTGGTTGCGCAGTCGATATGCTGATAAAATTTAGGGAGTCTTGTTTTCAGATTAGCTTTGTTAAAATCCCCAGCTACAATGAATGCAGCCTCCGGATAAATGGTTTCCAGTTTGCAAAGAGTTAAATAAAGTTTGTTCAGAGCCATCGATGTGTCTGCTTGGGGGGGATATATACGGCTGTGATTATAATCGAAGAGAATTCTCTTGGTAGATAATGCTGTCTACATTTGATTGTGAGGAATTCTAAATCAGGTGAACAGAAGGATTTGAGTTCCTGTATGTTTCCTTCATCACACCATGTCTCGTTAGTCATGAGGCATATGTCCCCGCCACTCTTCTTACCAGAAAGATGTTTGTTTCTGTCGGTGCGATGCGTGGAGAAACCCGTTGGCTGCACCGCATCGGATAGCGTCTCTCCAGTGAGCCATGTTTCCGTGAAGCAGAGAACGTTGCAGTCTCTGATGTCCCTCTGGAATGCCACCCTTGCTCGGATTTCGTCAACCTTGTTGTCAAAAGACTGGACATTGGCAAGAAGAATGCTGGGGAGTGGTGCGCGATGTGCCCTTTTTCGGAGTCTGACCAGAAGACCGCCTCGTTTCCCTCTTTTTCGGAGTCGTTTTCTTGGGTCGCTGCATGCGATCCATTCCGTTGTCCTGTTTGTAAGGCAGAACACAGGATCCGCGTCGCGGAAAACATATTCTTGGTCGTACTGATGGTGAGTTGACGCTGATCTTATATTCAGTAGTTCTTCTCGACTGTATGTAATGAAACCTAAGATGACCTGGGGTACTAATGTAAGAAATAACACGTAAAAAAACAAAAAACTGCATAGTTTCCTAGGAACGCGAAGCGAGGTGGCCATCTCTGTCGGCGCCGGAAGTAGGTGTGTTTAACCAGTTTATAATAGCAATAAGGCACCTCAGGTTTTTGGTGTATGGCCAATATACCACGGCTAAGGGCATGTACCACAACCCCCCGAGGTGCCTTATTGCTATTATAAACTGGTTACCTATAGTTGAAGTCGGAAGTTTACATACACTTAGGTTGGAGTCATTAAAACTTGTTTTTCATCCACTCCACAAATTTCTTGTTAACAAACTATTGTTTTGGCAAGTCGGTTAGGACAACTACTTTGTGCATGACACAAGTCATTTTTACAACAATTATTTACGGACCGATTATTTCACTTATTTCACTTGTATCACAATTCCAGTGAGTCAGAAGTTTACATACGCTAAGTTGACTGTGCCTTTAAACCTCTTGAACCTCTGGGGGCAGTATTTCATTTTTGGATGAAAAACGTTCCCGTTTTAAACAAGATATTTTGTCACGAAAAGATGCTCGACTATGCATATAATTGACAGATTTGGAAAGAAAACACACGTTTCCAAAACTGCAAAGATATTGTCTGTGAGTGCCACAGAACTAATGCTACAGGCAAAACCAAGATGCAATTTCATACAGGAAGTGAGCCAGATTTTGAATGCGCTGCGTTCCAATGTCTCCTTATATGGCTGTGAATGCGCAAGGAATGAGCCAACACTTTCTGTCGTTTCCCCAAGGTGTCTGCAGCATTGTGACATATTTGTAGGCATATCATCCAATTTGTAAGTCGCTCTGGATAAGAGCGTCTGCTAAATGACTTAAATGTAAATGTAAAATGCATTGGAAAATTGACCATAAGAGACTACATTTACCAGGTGTTTGCTCGGTGTCCTCCGTTTTCCATTTTGTTCAGAGGAGAAACCAAACTGCCACGAGTGATTTATCATCGAATAGATATGTGAAAAACACCTTGAGGATTGATTCTAAACAACGTTTGCCATGTTTCTGTCGATATTATGGAGTTAATTTGGAAAAAAGTTTGCCGTTGTAATGACTGAATTTTCGGGGGGTTTTCTTAGCCAAACGTGATGAACAAAACGGAGCGATTTCTCCTACACAAATAATATTTTTGGAAAAACTGAACATTTGCTATCTAACTGAGAGTCTCCCATTGAAAACATCCAAAGTTCATCAAAGGTAAATTATTTTATTTGAATGCTTTTCTTGTTTTTGTGAAAATGTTGCCTGCTGAATGCTAGGCTTAATGCTATGCTAGCTATCAATACTCTTACACAAATGCTTGTGTAGCTATGGTTGAAAAGCATTTTTTGAAAATCTGAGATGACAGTGTTGTTAACAAAAGGCTAAGCTTGTGAGCCAATATATTTATTTCATTTAATTTGCGATTTTCATGAATAGTTAATGTTGCTTTATGGTAATGAGCTTGAGGCTATAATTACGCTCCCGGATACGGGTTTGCTCATCGCAACAGGTTAACTTCTTGGTGACAGGGGGGCAGTATTGAGTAGTTTGGATGAATAAGGTGCCCAGAGTAAACTGACTGCTACTCTGTCCCAGATGCTAATATATGCATTAGTCGTATTAGATTAGAAAACACTCTGAAGTTTCTAAAACTGTTTAAATGATGTCTGTGAGTAAAACCTGAGACAAATCCAACCAGGAAGTGGGAAATCTGAGATTTGTAGTTTCATTTAAGTGATTGCCTATCCAATATGCTGTGTCTATGGGGCCAGATTACACTTCCCAAGGCTTCCAGCAGATGTCTTTAGAAAGTTGTTTGTGGCTTCTATTGTGGAAGGGTGTCAAATAAGAGCTGTTTCCACAAGTGGACTAGGCTGAGGCCAATCAGTTGTTTACTGCACAGTTACACAGGCACGCCATTCCTTCTTTTTCCTCTGTAATAAATACCCTATTGTCCAGTTGGAATATTATTGAAGATTTATCATAAAAAGACCCTAAGGATTGATTGTAAACATCGTTTGACATGTTTCTACAAACTGTAATGGAACTCTTTTGACTTATCGTCTTGATTTTGCGCTCGCGCATTGTGCCTTTGGAATAGTGAACTAAATGCGCAAACAAAACAGAGGTATTTGGACATAAGTATGGACGTAATAGAACAAAACAAACATTTCTTGTGGAAGTGGGAGTGCATTCCGACGAAAATCAGCAAAGGTAAGTGAAGATTTATAATGCTATTTATGACTTTGGTTGACTCCACAATTTGGCGGGTAACTGTATGGCTTTTGTGGCTGAACTTGTTCTCAGATTATTGAATGTTGTGCTTTTGCCGTAAAGCTTTTTTGAAATCTGACACAGCGGTTGCATTAAGAACACGTTTTATCTTTAATTCTATGTAAAACATGCATCTTTCATCAAGGTTTATGATGAGTATTTATTTTATTTGATGTGGCTCTCTGCAATTTCTCTGGATGTTTTGGAGGCATTTCTGAACATGGCGCCAATGTAAACTGAGGTTTTTGGATATAAATATGAACTTGATCGAACAAAACATACATGTATTGTGTAACATGGAGTACTGGGAGTGTCATCTGATGAAGATCGTCAAAGGTTAGTGATTCATTTTATCTATATTTCTGCTTTTTGTGACACCTCTCTTTGGTTGGAAAATGGCTGAATGCTTTCTGTGACTAGTTGCTGACCTAACATAATGATATGTTCTGCTTTCGCCGAAAAGCCTTTTGAAATCAGACACTGTGGTAGGATTAACGAGAAGTGTATCTTTAAAATGGTGTAAAATACTTGTATGGTTGAGGAATTTTAATTTCTGTTGTTTTCAATTTGACACCCTGCACTTTCACTGGCTGTTGGCGAGGTGGGACGCTTGCATCTGAAAGATCTCAGAGAGGTTAACAGCTTGGAAAATTCCAGAAAATTATGCCATGGCTTTAGAAGCTTCTGATAGGCTAATTGACATAATTTGAGTCAATTGGAGGTGTACCTGTGGATGTATTTCAAGGCCTACCTTCAAATTCAGTGCATCTTTGCTTGATGTGATGGGAAAATCAAAAGAAATCAGCCAAGACCTCAGGGAAATAAATTGTAGACGTCCACAAGTTTGGTTCATCCTTGAGTAACAGGGTTGGTTATGTTCCTGTTGTCCGGAACTCTGGCTGTCTCTATGGGGATGGCACAGGGTTCAATCCTCGGACCGACTCTCTTCTCTGTATACATCAATGATGTTGCTCTTGCTGCTGGTGATTCTCTGGTACACCTCTACGCAGACGACACCATTCTGTATACTTCTGGCCTCTCTTTGGACACTGTGTTAACTAACCTCCAGACGAGCTTCAATGCCATACAACTCTCCTTCCGTGGCCTCCTAACTGCTCTTAAACGCAGGGGAAACTAAATGCATGCTATTCAACCGATCACTGCCGCACTTGCTCGCCTGTCCAGCATCACTACTCTGGACGGCTCTGACTTAGAATACTTGGACAACTACAAATACATAGGTGTCTGGTTAGACTGTAAACTCTCCTTCCAGACTCACATTAAGCATCTCCAATCCAAAATTAAATATAGAATTGGCTTCCTATATCGCAACAAAGCATCCTTCACTCATGCTGCCAAACATACCCTTGTAAAACTGCCCATCCTACCGATCCTCGACTTCGGTGATGTCATCTATAACATAGCCTCCAACACTCTACTCAACAAACTGGATGCAGTCTATCACAGTGCCATCCGATTTGTCACCAAAGCCCCATACACTACCCACCATTGCGACCTGTACGCTCTCGTTGGTTGGCCCTCGCTTCATATGCGTCGCCAAACCCACTGGCTACAGGTAATCTACAAGTCTCTGCTAGGTAAAGCCCCACCTTATCTCATCTCACTGGTCACCACAGCAGCACCCGCTCCAGCAGATATATCTCACGGGTCACCCCCAAAGCCAATTCCTCCTTTGGTCGTCTTTCCTTCCAGTTCTCTGCTGCCAATGACTGGAACAAACTGCAAAAATCTCTGAAGCTGGAGACTCATATCTCCCTCACAAGCTTTAAGCACCAGCTGTCAGAGCAGCTCACAGATCACTGCACCTGTACATAGCCCATCTATCTACCTACCTCATCCCTATACAGTATTTATTTATTTATCTTGCTCCTTTGCACCCCAGTATCTCTACTTGCACATTCATCTTCTGCACATCTACCATTCCAGTGTTTAAGTGCTATATTGTAGTTACTTCGCCACAATGGCCTACCTCATTTGCACTCACTGTAAAAATAATTTTTGTTTTCTTTTGTTCTACTGTATTATTCACTATGTTTTGTTTATTCCATGTGTAACTCTGTGTTGTTGTATGTTTCGAATTGCTATGCTTTATCTTGGCCAGGTCGGAGCTGCAAATGAGAACTTGTTCTCAATTAGCCTACCTGGTTAAATAAAGGTGAAATAAAATGTTTTAAAAAATGTTTCCACTTGCCTCTAAAGAAAGGTGTATTTAATGTTGAAGCATTCTTATTGGTTGGTTCAACTCTGATGACAATAAGGTGTGTTGTGATTGGCCCCGCTTGCAGATAGGGGGAGATCGCGAACGTCAGGTCTTCCCAGTTTGAAGGGGTAGGTCACATTGTGAATACTGTTTTCTATTTTACAATGTGTACAAGTTTTCTGTACATCACTAATTTATTAATGTGTGGGTATATGGTACCTGTTAGGGATTGAGCGGCTTTCTGGGATGTGCTTTGGCATATGATTGCTGTAAATAAGTGTTTTAGCTAGCATACACCGATGGTGTGGGGGTGCTTTGCTGCAGGAGGGACTTGTGCACTTCACAAAATAGATGGCATCATGAGAAGGGAAAATGGTGTGGATGTAGTGAAGCAACATCTCAAGATATCAGTCAGGAAGTTAAAGCTTGGTCGCAAATGGGTCTTCCAAATGGACAATGACCCCAAGCATACTTCAAAAGTTGTGGCAAAATGGCTTAAGGACAACAAAGTCAAGGTATTGGAGTGGCCATCACATAGCCCTGACCTCAACCCTATATACAATGTGTGGACAGAACTGAAAGAGTGTGTGCGAGCAAGGAGGCCTTACAAACCTGACTCAGTTACACCAGCTCTGTCAGGAGGAATGGGACAAAATCCACCCAACGTATTGTGGGAAGCTTGTGGAAGGCTACTTGAAACGTTTGACCCAAGTTAAACATTTTAAAGGAAATGCTACCAAATACTAATTGAGTGTATGTAAACTTCTGACCCACTGGGAACGTGATAAAAAAAACAAAAGCTGAAATAAATCATTCTCTCTACTATTATTCTGACATTTCACATTCTTAAAATGAGGTGGTGATCCTAACTGACCTAAAACAGGGAATTTTTATAAGGATTAAATGTCAGGAATTGCGAAAAACTGAATTTAAATGTATTTGGCTAAGGTGTATATAGACTTCAACTGTACATAAATAGAACAGTAAACAATCATTTCTGTGTAATCCCTGTGGTATATTTTCTGATATACATAGGGCTGACGCCAATCAGCATCCAGGAACCAAACTACCCGGTTTATAATATAAAATACCACACAGTTCAGTGAAACTGCCGTAGACCAATCCTTCTTCCAATACTGTAAGTATGCTTGACTCTTCTGGTTGGCTTCAGTTCTTTGTGCTTCAGAGACATTATTTTACCCACCTATCTTCATTCAATGGCTGAAGGGCAGTATAAGACCGATCTAACATTGCAGTATTTTCTCAATTTCAATTTTTGTCAGTGTGTTTTGGCTCCTTGATCCTTGACAATCTCTGTTCCTCCCCTTCCTCCTGTCTCTCTCATCTCTCTCTTTCTCCCCTCACTCTGTATCTCCCATGTCTTTATTTCTCTCCTCTCTATGTATCTCCCTCCTCGCTCTTCCTCACCCCTTTTTTTCTGACACCCCCCCTCTTCCATATCTCTCATACTACTTTCTCTCTCTTCCTCCACAGTTCCATAACCTTCAGGAGTTGAGGCAGAGTCCGTCTCTAGCCACCAAGGTGTTCATCCAGAGAGACTACAGCGAAGGAACCGTCTGCCGATTCCAGATCAAGTTCCCCTCCGAGCTGGGCAGCAGGGTGAGCACACACACACATGCACACAGGCAGGTACACGAAGGAGACAGACACAGACATATGACTCCACTTTGTTTTCACATTCCTAGAATTGGAGCCTTTCAAGGTTCTTTTGTCCATCCTTGAATGCCACAAGTGACGCATGTATTTCTAAATCGATAGAATAAAGGGTATTTTGGGAGAACAGAATGTGCCTGGTGGTGTGTGTATTTGTGTGTTTGTGTGTGCTTGCGTGTGTGTGTGTGTGTGTTTGTGTCCTGAAGTGGTGGAAGAACAGCTTGTGTATCATGGCTCACACAGTGTCACATAAAAGCCTCACGCTGGTATACATATGGCGTGGGCGTGTATGTGCGTGTGTGTATGTTTGTGTTGCAGTCTTCTGACAGATGGAGCATTCACTCTAATAGTGCTGATTTGCTAACTGTGTGTGTGCGCCTACGTGGATGTGTGTGTGTGTGTGTGTGTGTGTGTAGATCGAGCGGACTCTGTTTGAGGACACAGTAAAGACATTGAACAGCTACTATGCAGAGGCAGAGAAGGTCGGAGGCCAGTCCTACATGGAGGGATGTCTGGCGTGCGCTACAGCCTACTTCATCTTCCTCTGTATGGAGACACGCTATGAAAAGGTACCAAACACACACACACATACACACCAGACATAGACATACGCAAGACTGGTCCAAACACACTAAGACAGTCGTGAAGAGGGCACGACAAAGCCTATTCCCCCCCAGGTTACTGAAAAGATTTAGAATGGGTCCTCAGATCCTCAAAAGGTTCTGCAGCTGCACCATCGAGAGCATCCTAACTGGTTGCATCACTGCCTGGTATGGCAACTGCTCAGCCTCCGACCGCAAGGCACTACTGAGGGTAGTGCGTACAGCCCAGTACATCACTGCGGCCAAGCTTCCTTCCATCCAGGACCTCTATGTCAGGCGGTGTCAGAGGAAGGCTCTAAAAATTGTCAATTGTTCTCTTTGCTACCACACCCTCAATCCATAAGACTCCTGAACAGCTAATCAAAGGGTTATCCAGACCCCTCTTTTCCACTGCTGCAACTCTCTGTTTATAATCTATGCATAGTCACTTTAACTCTACCTACATGTACATATTACCTAAATTACCTCGACTAACCAGTGCCCCTGCACATTGACTAAGTACTGTATATACAGTGTCGGAAGTTTACATACACTTACATTGGAGTCATTAAACTTGTTTTACAACCAGTCTAACAAATTTCTGGTTAACAAACTATAGCTTTGGCAAGTCGGTTAGGACATCTACCTTGTGCATGACACAAGTGGTTTGTGTAGACACAAATTGTTTACAGACAGATTGTTTCACTTATAATTCACTGTATCACAATTCCAGTGGGTCAGAAGTTTACATTCAGTAAGTTGACTGTGCCTTTAAACAGCTTGGAAAATTCCAGAAAATTATGTAATGGCTTTAGAAGCTTCTGATAGGCTAATTGACATAATTTGAGTCAATAGGAGGTGTACCTGTTGATGTATTTCAAGGCCTACATTCAAACTCAGTGCCTCTTTGCTTGACATCCTGGGAAAATCAAAAGAAATCAGCCAAGACCTCAGGAAAAAAATGGTAGACCTCCACAAGTCTGGTTCATCCTTGGGATCAATTTCCAAACGACTGAAGGTACCACGTTCATCTATACAAACAGTAGGACGCAAGTATAAACACTATTGGACCACCAAGGCATCATACCGCTCAGGAAGGAGACGCGTTCTGTCTCCAAGAGATGAACATACTTTGGTGCGAAAAGTGCAAATCAATCCCAGAACAACAGCAAAGGACCTTGTGAAGATGCCTTGTACCTTGTGAAACCGGTACAAAAGTATCTCTATCCACAGTAAAACGAGTCCTATATCAACATAACCTGGAAGGCCACTCAGCAAGGAAGAAGCCACTGCTCCAAAACCACCATAAAAAGGCCAGACTACCATTTGCAACTGCACATGAGAACAAAGATCGTACTTTTTGGAGCAATGTCCTCTGGTCTGATGAAACAAAAATAGAACTGTTTGGCCATAATGACCATTGTTATGTTTGGAGGAAAGAGGGGGAGGTTTGCAAGCCGAGAAACACCATCCCAACCGTGAAGCACCGGGGGGGCAGCATCATGTTATGGGACTTGTGCACTTCACAAAATAGATGGCATCATGAGGCAGGAAAATTAAGTGGATATATTGAAGCAACTTCTCAAGACATCAGTCTGGAAGATAAAGCTTGGTCGCAAATGGGTCTTCCAAATGGACAATGACCCCAAGCATACTTCCAAAGTTGTCAAGGTATTGGAGTGGCCATCACAAAGCCCTGACCTCAATCCCATTGAACATTTGTGGGCAGACATTTGCAAGCAATGAGGCCTACAAACCTGGCTCAGTTGCTGTCACATCTGCTCCTGCTACACCCTCTGGTGTTCATCCGGGGTCTTCTTGACCTGCAGTTACTCCCCCTGTACACTCTCCCTCTCTGTGTGATTGTGTGGTTGGAGCCAGGTGTGCTGGAGTCAGAGCAGATCCCTACCAGCTGCAACTCAGTCCATAATCAAGATCTCTTCAAATACTCAGTCCTGCCACTTCCCCTCTGCCAGATCGAATCTCTGCTCAGTCAGTTCACGACTCTAGCCATTTATGATTATTCAAGATCCTGTTACTCTGCTGTGCCTGTTTCCCTGCCTGACACCGTTTATCCTCTCATTGCAGTTACCGCTCTGTCTCTGGCTCCTCTTCCACATCTCACCACCCAACTACCTTGCTCTGGATTTTACTCACCACCGCTGCCTTGGATTCCCCTCAGAACCTGTTTACCCTGTTCTACTCAGCTAACTCCAACCTCCGTCTCTACATCTGGTTTTTCTGCAACTCATCCGAGCTTCTCCGGATCTGCACACCATATCTCCCAGTGTAACAATAAATATTTTGGTTCATTCATCCCTGCTTCCTCATCTGAGTCTGCTCTTGTGTTCCCCTGTGTCGCTCTGCTTAACAGTACAATCTGGCCCAGAGATGAACCCAGCAGACTCCACTACTCTTCACCACAGTATTGTTGGTCAAGGCGGCCTATTTGAGCAACATGACCAAGCCCTGAAAGCCCTACTGGAGAACATCAAGGAGTTTTCACGGACCCTGTCTGACCTACAGGTCCAAACCTCCGCGAGTTCACAACCGTCTCAAGTCCCTCTTCTCCACCCCGAGAGCCATTTGTTCCGACTCCTGAGCGCTATGATGGTAATCTTGGCACTTGCAGAGCCTTTCTTGTGCAATGTTCACTAGTATTTGAGCAACAGCCCTACTCTTATGCTAGTGAATGAGCCAAAATTATTTTTTTGATTGGCTGCCTTTGTGGAGCAGCTCTTTCCTGGGCCACTGCTTGTGGGAGAGATAGTCACCTATCTGCTTCTCCTAAGGTGGATTCACAGATGAGATGAGGAAGGTATTCGACAACCCTGTCTGTGGAAAGGATGCCGCTAAATGACTTCTGTCCCTTCGTCAAGGCTCCCAGAGTGTGGCCGAAATGGCATGTGAGTTCCGCACCCTCGCTGCAGAGAGCAGCTGGAATGACGAGGCCCTTCAGGGAGTATTCCGGAACGCACTCACTGAGACCCTCAAAGATGAGTTGGTGTCCAGAGAGGAGCCTGATGGATTTGATGAAGTCATTTTTCTCACTATCCGCATTGACAACCATCTCTGTGAGCGTCGGCGGGAGAGGGGAGGTAGAGTTGCATGTCCCATAACATCTGCTTCAGTGCCTCCAGGCATGTTTTAATCCTGTACCCATGCAGCCAGACCCGTCTATCTCCAGAGGAGAGGTAGCGGAGCTGTCTATATTATGGCCAGGTTGGTCACCTGGTCTCCACTTGTTCCCTGTGTCCAGCAAAAGAGGAGGCTCAGCAGTAGTGGGGAACTTGGGATTGGGGGTTCTGGAATGGACTGGGGTGCAGACAAGGCAGGAGGAAGGGCAGATTGTAGACAATTAGAATGACAAAATGTACTCCAAGTAGTTACCCTTTCGGTGGACCAGTCAAACTGTGGGTTGTGTAGCTTTAACCATGGATGACCCAGAACCAGAGAGGAGTGAGAACAGTCGATTATGTGGAAACTGATCTTTTCCTGGTGATTTGCAGACACAGGATAACAGGGACAGTTCTCTCCAAAACACAAAAGAGTAGCTTTCCATTGACAGCGTTGGCATCCAGAGGTGAATCGAATGAAACAGTGTCCAGACCCAACTGATTGTCTTCTGTTCCTCCAGAATATCAGTCTAGCTCCTGTATTCAGTAAGCCCCACACCCCATCTCTGCAGCCTCATTGACCTTTCGACTGTGCTATCGAGCTTCAGCCTGGAGCTCCTCTCACTAGTAGCAGGTTGTATAACCTCTCTCGCCCCGAGCAAGAAGCCATGGAAGAATACATCCAGGACTCCCTGGCTGTCGGACATATCAGGCCTTCTTCTTCTCCGGTGGGAGCTGTGTTTTTCTTTGTCAAGAAGAAGGATGAGTCACTGAGGCCATGCATAGACGTCTGTGGGTTGAATAGCATCACTGTCATGAAGAAGTATCCCTTGTCACTTATCAGTGTTGCTTTTGCCCCCCTCCATGGTGTCACAGGGTTTTCTAAACTTGACCTCCGGAATGCCTACCTACTTTAAATTGCCTGAACAGCACCAGAACATAAAGATTAAATATATTTTCAATATAGATTTGCCTAGCTCCGTGGAGATCCTAGAAACCGCAAGAGTGTCATGTCCACTCCCGCTCCGGGGCTTGACTTCACTGGTCTACTAATCACCGGTCCTGGCAACCCATCTTTAAGCACACCTGGCAACCATCATTACGCACACCTGCGTCTCATCAGTCACACCTCGACTTCATTACTCCATTGATTACTTACCCTATATATAGCACTCTTTTGTTATCAGTCTCAGATGGTATTGTTTTTGTTTCTATGTCAGACGCTTCTCTTGTTTTGTATCGTGCCATGTTTGTTATTATTAAACTCACTAACTGCACCTGCATCCTGACTCCCTGCGTCTGTTACAAAGAGTTAACCAATCCTGTGAATGGATTAGGCAACTCAGGTGTCTATACTTCAACAGCAAAGTTAGATAACGTTTCTGAAGTAGGGCCTTGTTAACATAAAGGGAGTTGTAGTGGCTTCCTTTCCTCTTTACCATAGCCACTGCCCTATCCTGAAGCGGGACTGTTTCGTACGCATACAGTCCACACTCAAGGTTTCCAAACCGCCAAAACATTCAATGCGATCCAGGGATATGGTGCAACAAAAAGGTTTATTCTTCTTATATATAACAAAGAAATGACACTCCAATCAACTTAAATCATAGATTACTTGACATGGAAAATACATAATATGACCTGTCTGTATGGTCAAAAATACTATACCACTCCCACGTCTAGCTAGGACTCCTCCCCCCACCCGAGGGCCCTTTCGTGGCTGTTTATTTACGATAAACTCTCTGTTTATCATATATGCATAGTCACTTTAACTATACATTCATGTACATACTACCTCAATTGGGCTGACCAACCGGTGCTCCCGCACATTGGCTAACCGGGCTATCTGCATTGTGTCCCGCCAACCCCTCTTTTACGTTACTGCTACTCTCTGGTCATCATATATGCATAGTCACTTTAACCATATCTACATGTACATGCTACCGCAATCAGCCTGACTAACTGGTGTCTGTATGTAGCCTCGCTACTGTATATAGCCTCGCTACTGTATATAGCCTGTCTTTTTACTGTTGTTTTATTTCTTTACTTACCTATTGTTCACTTAACACCTTTTTTGCACTATTGGTCAGAGCCTGTAAGTAAGCATTTCACTGTAAGGTCTACCTACACCTGTTGTATTCGGCGCACGTGACAAATGAGCTTTGATTTGATTTGATTTGAACTTCCTGCCTTTATCCTAACACACCTACCACAGTACAATGAATGGGCAAGAGGGGGGCAGAAACAAAGTTACACTAACAACAAATTAATACATCTCAATCAGGTAAATATAAATCATGAAGGTACCTAATATTTCATCATATTTCATTTATTACACAAACGTACATGGGAGCTCTGTATGTTCTGTCTTTTACACAAATATGTCCAAATCGGCTCTAACATACCGGCCCCTAATTGTTAACTGCACTGAATGCACAACTATTACTTAATATTCAAACGTAGAGCCAATACACAAATCATTCTATACCAGATAACTATTACAGTTCATAGCTATATACAAATATACAAGGTCCCATATAGGAAATGAGTCCATAGATCTCAGTCTGAGTTGAAGTGTTCAGGTGTTCAACTTCCAATAATGTAAAGAGTTTGACGCCCAAAAATGTATGACTACGACATCAAAGAATATAAGAGTACGACATACACGAATAAGAAGGGGCACATGATTCAAAGATGGAGCACTGTGTGTGTATGTATGTGCGTGTATCTCACTCCACCGCCTCAAGGAGCAGACAGAGTTTATTGATAGGTATTGGTCTTGGTCTTAACCATGACGCTCCTGACAAGACCATTGACCCCTGGCAAAGCCTCCACCACACGCCCCATTAGCTAAGAGTTCCTTGGGGTGGTGTCATTGATGATGAAAACAAGGTCACCAGGACTGAAGTTTCTCTTAGTTTTGTTCCACTTGTTCCGGTCCTGCATGAGTGGAAGATACTCCCTGATCCATCTCTTCCAGAAGAGGTCAGTGATATATTGTACTTGCTTCCATCTCCTTCGTGAGTATAGGTTGCTTCTCTGCAATAGTCCTGGTGGCAGGACTGGCTTTGCTTTCAGCTGGAGCAGATGGTTCGGAGTCAGGGGTTCTAGATCATTAGGGTCATTTGTTACAGTTGTAATTGGTCTGTCGTTCATAATCGCCTCAACTTCACACAATGTCAAGATCTAGGGGTCTTAACAAAATAATAAAAAACGATGCGCTATCACCATCAAGTATTCTCACGGCTTGCTAGAACATTGTGAACTGCAGTGGCATAGTGGTCTAAGCAGTGCGCTCTGGCTCTGCACCATGGAAAATAAGAGCACCTCCAACCAGCTGCCCACTGCAATGAGGCTAGGAAACACTGTCACCACCAATAAATCCATGATAATCGAGAATTTCAATAAGCATTTCTCTGCGGCTGGCCATGCTTTCCTCCTGGCTACCCCAACCCCAGCCAACAGCTCCGCACCACCCACAGCAACTTGTCAAAGTCTCCCCAGCTTCTCATTCACCCAAATCCAGATAGCTGATGTTCTGAAAGAGCTGCAAAACCCATGGACCCATGAAAATCAGCTGGGCTAGACAATCTGGACCCTTTTTTCTAAAACTATCCGCCGCCATTGTTACAACCCCTATTACTAGTCTGTTCAACCTCTCTTTCGTATCGTCCGAGATCCTAAAGATTGGAAAGCTGACACGGTCATCCCCCTTTTCAAAGGGGGTGACACTCTAGACCCAAACTGTTACAGATCTATATCCTGCCCTTCCTTTCTAAAGTCTTCGAAACCCAAGATAACAAACACCCGTGACCAGCTCGGATCTCACTAACCATTTCTAATCCCACCGTACCTTCTCCGAGGTGAAATCAGGTTTCCGAGCTGGTCACGGGTGCACCTCAGCCACGCTCAAGGTACTAAATGATATCATAACAGCCATCGATGAAAGACAGTACTGTGCAGCCGTCTTCATCGACCTGGCCAAGGCTTTCGACTCTGTCAATCACCATATTCTTATTGGCAGACTCAACAGCCTTGGTTTCTCAAATGACTGCCTCGTCTGGTTCACCGACTACTTCTCAGGGTTCAGTTTGTCAAATCAGAGGGCGTTTTTCCCGGACCTCTGGCAGTCTCTATGGGGGCACTGGGCCGACTCTTTTCTCTGTATATGTCAATAATGTTGCTCTTGCTGCGGGTGATTCCTTGATCCAGCTCACCCTTCTTTGGACACTGTGTTAATAAACCTCGAAACGAGCTTCAATCCCATACAACACTCCTTCCGTGGCCTCCAACTGCTCTTAAACGTAAGTAAAACTAAATGCATGCTCTTCAACCGATTGCTGCCCACCCGTCTCGCATCACTACTCTGGATGGTTCTGACTTAGAAAATTCAAAATTAAATCTAGAATCGGCTTCCTATTTCGCAACAAAGCATCCTTCACTCACGCTGCCAAACATACCCTCGTAAAACTGACTATCCTACCGATCCTTGACTTTGGCGATGTTGTTTACAAAATAACCTCCAACACTCCACTCAGCAAATTGGATGCAGTCTATCACAGTGCCGTTTTGTCACCAAAGCCCCATATACCACCCACCACTACGACCTGTATGCTCTGTACCCAATGGCTCCAGGTCATCTATGAGTCTTTGCTAGGTAAGGATCAACCTTATCTCAGCTCACTGGTCACCATAACAACACCCAACCGTAGCACTCGCTCCAGGAGGTATCTCACTGGTCATCCCCAAAGCCAACACCTTCCAGTTCTCTGCTGTCAATGACTGGAACGAATTGCAAAAATCGCTGAAGTTGGAGACTTACATCTCCCTCACTAACTTTAAGCATTAGCTATCTGAGCAGCTTACCAATCGCTGCAGCTGTACACAGCCCATCTGCAGATAGCCCATACAACTACCTACCTCATATCCATATTGTTTTTATTTACTTTTTTTGCTCTGTTTTGCACACCAGTATTTCTACTTGCACATCATCATCTGCACATCTATCACTCCAGTGTTCATTTGCTAAATTGTAATTACTTTGCTACTATTGGCCTATTTATTGCCTTACCTCCTTACTCCATTTGCACACACTGTATATAGATTTTTATATTGTGTTATTGACTGTACTTTTGTTTATCCCATGTGTTACTTTGTGTTGTTGTTTTTGTCGCACTGCTTTGCTTGATCTTGGCCAGGTCGCAGTTGTAAATGAGAACTTGTTCTCAACTGGCCTACCTGGTCAAATAAAGGTGAAATATATATTTTTTTTAAATTCCATGCTGTTATTGATGTCACGTTAGCGTAGCATCTTAGCGTAGCATCTTCGTTAACATGCTACGCTAACCTAACATCGATCACAGCGGCTGGATTGCTTATGCAGCACTCCATGCTCCTGTGGGCAGTTACAATGCTGATGGGCCATGCTTCTGCTGACTTCAATCTAACAATGTCTCAGTTTGATCAGGCTCTATGGGGTTTTATATACACTGTGAGACCAAGGTGAGTTGATCAGAGAGGTTCTGTCACGCACACGCACACACCCCACTCACACACGAAAATACACACATACTGGTAGCCTTGTGTTTGTGAGGAGCAAGATTATTTGAACTAATTTGACATTGAGAGTGCCAATGTAGCGTCAGTATTGGGTGACACTAAGAACAGTTGGTCTAAAGGCTGGTATCTTATGGGCATGGGAAGTTCACATGAAACACTGAGACATTCTGCTAAAGAGAAAGGGGTAGGGATCACAGAATGGACGTGTCAGAAATGCCTCACCTCTTCAGAGGTGTGAACTGTAGCATGGTGAAGCATACAGTTGAATTACAACTGTTCTGACATGCTGCATTTGTCTGTATGGCTAGTTTGCATTGTGCAAGTGCACAGCAATTGCTGACTCTTGAAGTAAGCAAGTTTTATTGTGACGTCCACCTACAGGTGTTCTATCTTAATTTGATCACTTTGTTGCAGCAGGAAATGGAAATTATAGTATTGAAGATTTAAAAAACCTTCTCAAGTGTGTAATTTCCACTTTAAAATGTCAGACTTGATATATCCTAACTAAAATTGTATTCACTCCATACAAAAATATACATTTATTATAATCCACATAAAATTCACAATTTCTGTTGCTGCATGAATATTTTCCTGCTGTAAGAAACTGGTCAAATTAAGATAGCACGTGTACTAAGGTTTGACTGGTTACCAATACGAGTTTGGAAACCTGCCATTTGACGCAGGGAAATAAACTGAATTGGTTCAATAACCTGAATTAGTTATGAGTGTCGGCTGAGAGAACATTGTTTTTTGTAGTTGTTCTGACACGCTATGCGTAATCAGTGTGCTTTGATGACAAAGATGTTGATCTAGACCGTGGGTAGTCCTGGGAATCTGTCCACTCATACATGCTCACTGGTGTGTGGCCTCTTATCAGCTGGACACACGTATACATCACACACACACACACACACACACACACACACACACACACACACACACACACACACACACACACACACACACACACACACACACACACACACACACACACACACACACACACACACACACACACATTCAGCCAAAGGCTCTGTGATAAGGTCTGATTGAGCCTCTGATACACTATGTTGCCTTCAGCTGTCCACTGCTTTGTGTGTGTGTGTGTGTGTGTGTGTGTGTTTGCGTGCGTGTGTGTGTCATACAGCTGGCACCTGGGTGCCGGTGGGCATGGACAGCCCTTCCAACCATAACATGGCTTTTGTGTGTGTTCCGTCAAAGCGAATGACAGGCACAAACACAACTGATGAAGGGATTAATCTTTCTCTTGATGTCCCTACGGTCACATGCACACACAAACACACGCACTGATTAATCCTCTCCTCAGCTGTGTGTGCATGTGTGTGTGTGTGTGTGTGTGTGTGTGTGTGTGTGTGTTAGTAGGTCAGACAGAGCAAGACGTTAAAGAGATCAAAAAGTCCCAGCCTGGCCCTCTTCGCTATTTCTCACACACAACTTTCATCTCCATGTTTCTGTAATGTTCTCATAAACGTTCTTTCACACAGCAAATCGAGACACACAGAAGTCATCTCTATGTATGTTTCTGTTTGTTTTTTAAAGCATTTTTGGATCAAAACCATGCAAAAGTACTGGAAGGGAATCAAGACATGCATTGCCATTCAGGTTTGAGCCAAGCAGAAGTGTGCTCTGTGCTCTCCTTCCATGTCATTTTAAGATAATATATTTGTCAGATAAGATATGTGCAACATGGAGATCTCGAGATCATATTGGCCATGTGAGGAAAGTTGTTTATTTATACTAGATTTGATAAAATCTCAGTAAATGACAGATGACTGATGATAAAGATAATGTATACCCAGCCAGGAATACTTACTGTGTGTGTGTGGGTGCGTCTATGAGCATGTATGTGCATGCATGATCTGTGTGTGTTAACACTAGAACAGCCTGGCCTTTCAGTTTATAAGTACCCACTAGAGAATGTTGCTGGGTGTCCCCTTTAGCATGCAGTATGCATCAGATGCATATCAACCCGCAAGGTGCAGCAAACATACAGTTGAAGTCGGAAGTTTACATACACTTAGGTTGGAGTTATTAAAACGCGTTTTTCAACCACTCCACAAATTTCTTGTTAAAAAAACTATTTTTGGCAAGTCGGGTTAGGACATCTACTTTGTGCATGACACAAGTAATTTTTCCAACAATTGTTTACAGACAGATCATTTCACTTATAATTCACTTGTAAAACAATTCCAGTGGGTCAGAAGTTTACATACACTCATTTGACTGTGCCTTTAAACAGCTTGGAAAATTCCAGAAAATTATGTCATGGCTTTAGAAGCTTCTGATAGGCTAATTGACATCATTTGAGTCAATTTGACTTGTACCTGTGGATGTATTTCAAGGCCTACCTTCAAACTCAGTGCCTCTTTGCTTGGCATCATGGGAAAATCTAAAGAAATCAGCCAAAACCTCAGAAAAGAAATTGTAGACCTCCACAAGTGTGGTTCATCCTTGGGAGCAATTTCCAAATTCCTGAAGGTACCACGTTCATCTGTACATACAATAGTACACAAGTATAAACACCATGGACCCACGCAGCCATCATACCGCTCAGGAAGGAGACGCGTTCTGTCTCCTAGAGATTAACGTACTTTGGTGCGAAAAGTGCAAATCAATCCCAGAACAACAGCAAAGGACCTTGTGAAGATGCTGGAGATAACGGGTACAAAAGTATCTCTATCCACAGTAATATGAGTCCTATATTGACATATCCTGAAAGGCCGCTCAGCAAAGAAGAAGCCACTGCTCAAAAAACGCCATAAAAAAGCACATCGGGACAAAGATCGTACTTTTTGGAGAAATGTCCTCTGGTCTGATGAAACAAAAATAGAACAGTTTGGCCATAATAACCATCGTTATGTTTGGAGGAAAAAGGTGGAGGCTTGCAAGCCGAAGAACACCATCCCAACCGTGAAGCACGGGGGTGGGAGCATCATGTTGTGGGGGTGCTTTGCTGCAGGAGGGGCTGGTGCACTTCACAAAATAGATGGCATCATGAGGAGGGGAAATAATGTGGATATATTGAAGCAACATCTCAAGACATCAGTCAGGAAGTTAAAGCTTGGTCGCAAATGGGTCTTCCAAATGTACAATGACTCCAAGCATACTTCCAAAGTTGTGGCAAAATGGCTTAAGGACAACAAAGTTAAGGTATTCGAGTGGCCATCACAAAGCCTTGACCTCAATCCTATATAAAAATGTGTGGACAGAACTGAGAGAATGTGTGCGAGCAAGGAGGCCTTACAGGAGGAATGGGACAAAATTCACCCAACTTATTGTGGGAAGCTTGTAGAAGGCTACCCGAAACGTTTGACCCAAGTTAATACATTTAAAGGAAATGCTACCAAATACTAATTGAGTGTATGTAAACTTCTGACCCACTGGGAATGTGATGAAAGAAACAAAAGCTGAAATAAATCATTCTCTCTACTATTATTCTGACATTTCACATTCTTAAAATTAAGTGGTGATCCTAACTGACCTAAAACAGGGAATTTTTATAGGATAAAATGTCAGGAATTGTGAAAAACTGAGTTTAAATGTATTTGGCTAAGATGAATGTAAAATCCCGACTTCAATGCTTGATAATTAGTGCATAAACTATTATAAAGGATTAATTGCATGAAGAAATATTTGTGGAAATATATCCCAAAATGAATAATAATAATTTAAAAAGTCCCGTTACAGATTCTTTTGACAAATTGAAACAAATAATAATATAATAATATAACTAGCCAGGTGGACAGTTGAAATTATTTGCTGTTTTCCTAAATAAAACCACCAGTGCATAAACAATTGTAAAGGATGATTTTAGAAAATAAATGGCATATTTTATTTTTATGTTTATTATTTTACTTGTTTTTGCTTAATAGCCAGAGTGGTCATGTGCTGAATGCATGGACAGCGTGGATATTCTTTAAAAAAGTTAAATTTGGAAATAGAGCTGCACCTCTTGATTTATGAGGATTATTTGACTAAGGTATGTAATAGAAACTGCAGAATATGCTCTTTCTGGTACTATATTGAAATCAAAATGTTTTACTTACATGAGATTCGATAAAGTGATGATCCTTTCCCTGCATCTGTAAATTACAGATCTCTTCATATACAATTTGATAGGCCTGATAGTGTCACCCATTAGATTATTGTCCATGTAATCTTGTCTATAGGCTAACTCTTATTATGTGTGAAATGAGTTTTTGTATAGTTTAGGTGTATTTTCGATGGGCCGGCTGTGCAGGCTGACTGGCTTCATTTGTTTCCCGCTCATCAAGTTGGACAGAGTCAAGGATACAGTATGTTTTGCATTATTCTAAAGGCCTACTGTAACACATAGCATGTTTTAAATTAAATGAGTAAGTTACAGTGAATAAAACGAATTATTAACATGAGCGCCAATGCTGATGTATAGGCATAACACAAACTCATCATTACACTATTGTTGTTTTAAATTAAATCAACCTCTTCACCCTCTTTATCATTCAGTTATGCCTCATTTAAATTGGATTGTAAAGTAACTTGCACATTTATTGCCCATCCATCCATTTGTTATTCATTCAGTGGGCTAGCATCGTTTCCTTCGCTGGATAGAGTCAATGATATGTGTTGCATTATTCTAAAGGCCTACTGCAACATGTAGCATGTTTTTGTTTCCCTTACAATACATTTGATTAGTAATAGAGTTATAGTAAATAAAACAGTCACTAACAGCTTATTTGTACAAAGTAAAATGTAAAAGAGAATGGTATCAACCGCCATGACGCGCAGTCAAATTATTGTCGTTCTAAATTAAGTCAACCTCTTCACCCTCCTTATCATTCAGTTAGGCCTAATTTAAATTCAATTGTGAAGTAAGGTGCACAATTATCGCCCTTTGCTGATCCTCAACACTGGGGCCCCTCAGGGGTGTGTGCTTAGTCCCCTCCTATACTCCCTGTTCACCCATGACTGCGTGGCCAAACATGACTCCAACACCATCATTAAGTTTGCTGATGACACAACAGTAGGCCTGATCACCGACAACGATGAGACAGCCTATAGGGAGGAGGACAGAGACCTGGCAGTGTGGTGCCAGGATAACAACCTCTCCCTCAATGTGAGCAAGACAAAGGAGCTGATCGTGGACTACAGGAAAATGCGGGCCAAACAGGCCTCCATTAACATCAACGGGGCTGTAGTGGAGCGGGTCGAGAGTTTCAAGTTCCTTGGTGTCCACATAACCAACAAACTAACATGGTCCAAGCACACCAAGCCAGATGTGAATAGGGCACGACGAAACCTATTCCCCCTCAGGAGACAGAAAAGATTTGGCATGGGTCCTCAGATCCTCAAAGGTTTTAGAGCTGTACCATCGAAAGCATCCTGACGGGTTGCATCAGCTAAAGAAATGGCTTCCAATTCTATTTGCATGGAATGCTGCTGCTACTCTCTGTTATTATCTATGCATAGTCTCTTTAATAACTCTACCTACATGTACATATTACCTCGACCCCGGTGCCCCTGCACATTGACTCTGTATCGGTACCCCCTGTATATAGCCCCGGTATTGTTTTATTTACTGCTGCTCTTTAATGATTTGTTATTCTTATCTCTTTAAAACTCTATTGTTGGTTTAAGGGCTTGTAAGTAAGCATTTAACTGTAACGTCTACTACACCTGTTGTATTCAGCGCATCTGACAAATAACATTTGTTTGATTTTGATTTGATTTAACAACCCAGTAACTAGCCTTGCATAAGCCTTGGCAGGAGCAGGAGCTTATCTCCTGTTTCTGTAGCGTGAGGCAGCTGATGTACAAGTACACCCTTTGGACAGGAAGCAGGGCCCAGGAAGTTCAACCAAACACTGCATACAGTTCATCCAAAAATGGGAATTACACTGACAAAAGGGCATCTCAACAATTACCAACCAATGTCTCAAAATTATGGACCAAAGCTTTTAAATGGAAAAGAGAGAAATGTTTAGAAAAGTTCAAATGGTGAAAAACTCTGAGTCTTCAATTCTGATTTCTCTAACTCATTGGGTCTCACTCAACATGAGTTCTTTGGAAGTGTGTGTTAGAATAACGTAGTGTCCTTAGAGCATAATAGAAATACACTGGGTTTTGCTTATGTTTGTGCTTTAGACTGGATAGAGACAAGCAGCTGTAGACAGAAAGACAAGCAGACATAGACAGAAAGAATTAGTGCAAGTCATTTCTTCTATCCATAATTTATTCCACTCTGTGGGGCACATGAGGGGGAGGGTAAAGAGGGGTGCAAATGCAAAAGCAAGGGGCAGGGATTTATAGCCTTGTCCTCATTTCACCTCTTACATATTTTATTCTAAGCAACATCCTCTCCATCTCTCTCTCTTCTCCCTCTGCCTCTTTCTCTTTCCCCTCACTCTATCAGGTATTGAAGAAGATCTCAGGGTATATCCAGGAACAGAATGAGAAGATCTACGCTCCCAGAGGTCTGCTACTGACCGATCCTGTTGAGAGAGGCATGAGAGTCGTATCCTTTTTGAGAAATATATTGATCTATTGTCACGGCAGGTCTTCTTACCAAAAGTTAGCGATTTGATTATAGAGGTTAAGGTTAGGTGTCTTACAAGACATAGATTTCCTTAAAGTTGACTGCTGGTGATTAAAGTGACTAGGCAAAGCCTCGTAGAGTAAAAGTTTAGAGGGTTAGGGCGACTTCAGTGTGGTTGTAGCTCACTAAAGATAGTTTTAGTTTTATTAAGACCTTGTTTTTCTTCATCCTTTTCTCCCTCCTGGCCCTGCTCTCTCCTCTTAGGCCTCATTTATAACCGTTGCATAAATGTAACACTATTGTACATTTCTGATAAGACTGCTTACGCACAAAAATATTGAGTTTTATAAACTTGGCACACCCCGTACATACACGTGCCCGTTATAAATCAAGTCCTGTCGTACATTATAATTCCAGTTGAATAACGCCCATAATTCACCTTTTATGGTGACAAATAATGCCCTTATTTGCTGTATACTTTGGAAGTATTGGAATTAGGGCAATACAGTATCTAGGGGAAATAGCAATGGCAAACTTTATCAAATATCTGTGGCGGCAGAATGTTTTTTTAAAAGTGACATTTGCTGTTTCTGACCGTTTCTGCAAGACAAAATCAATTGCAAATAGTTGTGGACCTGTAAACAGATCGCTTGAATGCAATAATGTTTTGCATTCACTTTTTTTCACTGAATCTACATTAGCTTATCTATTTACTACTGTGTCTTGGGTCCAGTTAAATGAGAGATTAGACGAATGGTAGCCTATACTAACTTGCTGTAGGCCAATAGGTTATTTTGTGAGTGGTCTATGAAACCATGAAAGTCAGAAAAGATGAAGAATTTATTCTACAATGATCATGGAAATGTAATACTCCAATATTTCACAATAATGCCTTGCGATCTGAAGGGCAGCCTTTTGCATCCTCCCAATGCTCCAACTGTGGGAACTGCACCCTTGCCGATATCATGTACAGTAATGGTTTGAGAACATTCCTACATTTGAAAGATACATACACATTACCAGGCAACTCCTTTTTTCTTTCCAATTATGGGATTTATAAATAAACTATATGGGCTCTGTCGTAGAAATTCTAATCAAAGGGAAGAGAGACTGCAGATTCTTTCAAACAGCACTTTATTATAAGATTTGCAAAAATTTAACAGTTAACAACGCACTAAAACAGTTGTGCAGTTAAGGCTCAACGAACAGTGTCTGTTCTCAGCTTTTATAGAGAAGCACATGCTTTTTGTAGACGTGGCAGTCAGCAGATAGTGTGTAAAAGGCAATTAGTTGTCTGTGCAGATTTAAGATAGCACAAGGTTGATAGCCTGAGGTCTGAACCGTCTAACTGCATTCACAAAAACACTATAATGTGCTCCTTTCTGCAAGTTTCCATACATGTGACTTTCTGTAGATAGTAAACCCACGGGATGTCACATGCTGCGGTCACACCCAAACTGACCTTAGCTATACGCCCAGTCTTATGACTAAGTCCCACAAAGTTTATATCAGGTTAGAAAGACACAAGCATATAACAAGAGACTATTCTTTAAGCTGTAAAACAAGGAATAGCATGACTAATTATGTAATTTCCCATGGCAGCTCTTGAAAGGACTGATCTCTATGATATATAAACAACTTTTGGAAAGCTCATATTCTGAGCTAGCCATTAAAAAAGTATGGTTCACAGACCTAATTGAATCTGAAACACCCTTTAACTGGAAAATAATATTTAAAAAATGACCTTGGCATCCCCTAATCCAAACCAGAACCTTATATATTTTTAGTTCGTTCACAGACTGTATTTATACTGACTAAAAATATAAACGCAATATGCAACAATTTGAAAGATTTTACTTAGTTACAGTTCATATGTAACTCACCACAAGGATTTGGTCTTATGTAGCAACATTTCAACATTTCAAATTGTGTTTTTTACATTGGATAAAAGTAGAGGCTACAAAATGCTATATCATACACTTTTTTGAGGAATAATGGGAAAGTAATTCTGCTTTGAAATTGATAAACTTGTAAACTCACTTTTGAAAAAATGGCCTTTGAATGATTTGGTATCTAGTGAAGAGCTCTTTGGCTACACCCATTCAGCATTGTTCGCACCCTCTTAAGCTTTAGCCCCACCCATCTCGTTTCACTCTTGGAGTGTTCAGAGCGCACACTTGACGCTCTGGCCAATGATTTGTTTACCTCTGGATAACATGAAAGAGCCTAACCAGCTCTGCTGGCAACAATTTCATTGCGCTTTTTTTGCCGACGTTTACTGACACACGCCATATTCAACGGGTGTTGTACACTTTAGTGTAAGACATGTAGCTAACTAGCGAGCAAGGTAAACAATGAAGCTAGCTAGGTAAACAACGTGTAAGATCACGCACTTCACATAACGTTAGCTAACGAGCCAGACAGATAATGTTAGCTAGTTAAACAACAATGTAATTAGTGCCAAATCATGTTGTTACTACCCTGCATGAATCTGCTGGAAGCTAACCAACCAGGTTCAATGTTAGCTAGCTGACATTAGGCTCTAACTAGCAACGCAAATGGCTCTTGGATACGAATAATAACGTCATATGCGTAACCTTAGCTAGGAGGCCAGCCGGCTAACGTTAGCTAGCTAGCTAACAGTACACTTTAGCTTAAGACATGTAGCTAGCTAGCTAGGTAAACAATGAACCTAGCTAGGTAAACAATGTGTAAGATCACACATGTCACATTAAGTAACGCTAGCTAGGGAGCCAGCCAGCTAATGTTAGCTAGCTAGCTAACAGGACACTTTAGCTTGAAATGAAACCACTTTCTGTCAAAATTACAAACGTGTAATATCTGAAAATGTAGCTAGCTAGACTATCTTACCCGTATATATATATCATCAAGCATGATGGATGTGTCTCCCTTTCACGGATGCCATGCCACGTTTGCCCTTAGTTTGAAGATGTAATCCAGAGACAGATGTTGTCTCCATCTCTTTAGCTATCAAATTCAAAACTTGATCCTCCAGGTGGAGAGTGACAGTTATTCAGCTCCACTGCACGATACATTTGAAAAAAAGCTTACCCAACACAGACTGACCAGCTCAAATAGACATAAGCCTTCTATATGGCAGACCAATCCAAACTCCTCTCTCGGCATGCACACTCATTAATGTCAGACAATCATGACTAGTGGTAAGGCTTGTAATTTAAAGATTGTATTTGTATTTACAGATGGCATTAAAGTTGTTATTAAGGCACATGATAGTTCACATGTTCCAGAAGGCATTTCTGCCAAAAAACGCATTTTGATTAAAAAATATATATAATTAAAATGGCTCTCCTTTGAAGTCATGACTTGCGACATACACCTAGTTTTCTGAAATGGGTACGTATGAGGAAATCAGTCAACTGAAATTAATTTGGCCCTAATCTATGGATATCACATGACTAGTATTACAGATATGCATCTGTTGGTCACAGATACCTTTAAAAAAAATGGGCCTCACAATGGGCCTCAGGATCTCATCACAGTATTTCTGTGCATTCAACTTGATAAAATCATCGATAAAACATCGATAAAATGCAACTGTGTTTGTTGTCCTGCCTACCCATACCATAACCACACCGCCACCATTGGGCACCCTGTTCACAACGCTGACATCAGCAAACCGCTCGCCACACGACTACACACTTGGTCTACTGATGTGAGGCCGGTTGGATGTACTGCCAAATTCCCTAAAATGACATTGGAGTCAGTTTATGGTAGAGAATGAACATTAAATTATCTGGCAACAGCTCTGGTGGACATTCCTGCAGTCAGAATGCCAATTGCACACTCCTTCAAAACTTGAGATATCTGTGGCATTGTGTTGTGTGACAAAACTGCACATTTTAGAGTGGCTTTTTATTGTCCCCAGCACAAGGGGCATCTGTGTAATGATCATGCTGTTTAATAAGATTATTGATATGCCACACCTGTCAGGTGGATGGATTATCTTGTCAATGGAGAAATTCTCACTAACAGGGATGTAAACACATTTGTGCTCAAAATTAGAGCAAATTAAGATTTCTTTTGCATATGAACAATTTCTGAGATCTTTTATTTCAGCTCATGAAACATGGGACCAACACTGTGTATGTAATCATGTTGCGTTTTGGTAAAATACCAAGGAAATGCTTTACTATGAAATTAGCCCCAACTGTTGTCTGTGTCCCCTAAATCAGGTAGGTATATTCCTTCATGATGTGGGAGTGCCCTGCAGTTTGTGTCTTCAGAAAGTATTTACACTCTTTGACATTTTCCACATTTTGTTGTTAGATGTTGTGTCACTGGCCTATACATACTGGCCCATAATGTCAAAGTGGAATTATGTTTTTAGAAATGTTTACAAATTATTTAAAAATTAAAAGCTAAAATGTCTTGAGTCAATAAGTATTCGAGCCCTTTGTTATGGCAAGCTTAAATAAGTTCAGAAGTAAAAATGTTCTTAACAAGTCACACAATAGGTTACATGGACTCTACGTGCAATAATAGTGTTTAACATGATTTTTGAACGATTACCTCATCTCTGTACCCCACAAAGACAAGGGAGGTTTTCCAATACCTCGCAAAGAATGGCACCTATTGGTAGATGGGTAAAAAAAACAGACATTGAATATCCCTTTGAGTATTGTGAAATGATAAATTACACTTTGGTGTATCAATACATGGTGTCATGTATTGTCGTGTATCAATACACCCAGTCATTACAAAGATACAGATGTCCTTCCTAACTCAGTTGCCAGAGAGGAAGGAAACTGCTCAGGGATTTCACCATGAGGCCAATGGTGACTTTTAACCAGTTACAGAGTTTAATGGCTGTGATAGTAGAAAACTGAGGATTGATCAATAACATTGTAGTTACTCCGCAATACTAACCTAAATGAGAAAGTGAATAGAAGGAAGCCTGTACAGAATGGAGCAAACACTGACACGGAAAATAATCACCCACAACCAACATGGGGAAAACAGGCTACCTAAGTATGATTCTCAATCAGAGACAACAATCGACAGCTGCCTCTGATTGAGAACCATACCAGGCCAAACACAGAAATACAACATAGAAAAAAGAACATAGACTACCCACCCCAACTCACGCCCTGACCAAACCAACACAAATACATAATAAAGGAACTAAGGTCAGAACGTGACATGCAATAAGGCACTAAAGTAAAACTGCATAAAATGTGCTGAAGAAATTAACTTTATGTTTTGAAAACAATGTGTTTTGTTTGGGGAAAATCCAAAACAATCCATCACTGATTACCACTCTTCATATTTTCAAGCATGGTGGTGGTTGCATCATGTTATGGGTATGCATACCCATAACTAGGGATTTTTGGGGGATAAAAAGAATATAGCGAAGCATAGGCAAAATCCTAGAAATTCACCTTTGAGCAGGACAATAACCTAAAACACCACACCAAATATGGAGTTGCTTACCAAGACGACATTGAATGTTCCTGAGTGAGTGGTTTAGTTACAGTTTTGACTTAAACAGGCTTGAAAATCTATAGCAAGACTTGAAACTGGCTGTGTACCAATGATCAACAACCAAATTGACAGAGCTTGAAGAATGTTTTAAATAATTATGTGCAAATATTGTACAATCCAGGAATGCAAAAACTTACCCAGAAAAACACATCTGTAATCGCTGCCAAAGGTGATTCTAACATGTATTGTTTCAAGGGTGTGAATACTTATATGAATTAGATATTTCTGTATTTTTTTTTGTTGTAAATGTGCAACATTTTCTAAAAACATGTTGTTACTTTGTTATTATGGGGTATTGTGTGTAGATGGGTGAGAAAACAATCAATTGAATACATTTTGAATTCAGGATGTAACACAACAAAATGTATAATAAGTTTGTAAAGCGTGCATACTGGCGGTAGAGAAATCAGGCGCAGGAGAGCAAAGACTGTGTTACAAGGGCGCAGTTTAATGATAAAAATCACAGTGGAACAAAAATCATATAAACAATGGGACAAAACCCCAGACATAACGTGCACAAGCACTTATAAAAAAACAATACCGGACAAGGACATGTGGGGAACAGAGGGTTAAATACACAACATGTAATTGATGGAATTGAAACCAGGTGTGTGGGAAGACAAGACAAGACAAATGGAAAATGAAAGGTGGATCGGCGATGGCTAGAATACCGGTGACGTCGACCGCAGAACGTCGCCGAACAAGGAGAGGGACTGACTTTGGAGGTAGTCGTGACAAAGTTTAAGGATAAATCCAATTTAATTTACAGTGTTAAATGACACCATGACACTTTTTTGTGAACAAATGTTTCATTTTGGTGTTATAATAAGGTTGGTAGCAACATGGAAAATCGCTGTGGAAATCTGTTTCAGCTCATGTCAACTACAAAATCCACAGTTCAATGCTCTCTATGAGCTGACTGGCTAGCTAGCTAGATAGATAGCAAACATACCTACACACAATAATTCAAAAGACTATATCAGCATCTAACGCTAACGTTAGTTAGCTGTAAAATTGCCTAAACAAACAGCATTATCAATTTAGGAGTTTACAATCTCGCCATGTTGAACCTGTAGATGTGACTTACAGAGTGGAGTCTAACATTCACAATGGTGATTCTGGGACAAGGAGCTCTATCCTTCAAGGATTAAATGGGAGTCTATTGGGCATTAGACCAAACATTATCACAAATTTCGTCAACAAGAAGTACAATATTACAAACATTTTCTGAGATGTGCGATAATTAATTTGCTATCTGTTGTATCATATAGCTTTGGAATCATGACATTACATACTATCGAGGAAAATAAGCATGTTTCTCAACATACAGTATACACTGTATGAGAAGGGATTGCGTGGCGATTAGCTTTGCAACTGCATGATGCAGCATGACAACGTGGACGCAATTGGTCGACAGTCTGCTGGATGGGGTAAGTCGCTCTGGATAAGAGCGTCTGCTAAATGACTTAAATGTAAATGTAAATGTGTATACGTTCCTTCATTCATTGGATTCCTATCTCCTTCCTATAATATCTCTGACAACTCCAACATGCAAAGCACCCTGGACTAAAAAGGCAGATTCATAGGAAAAATGTTCTAGACCCTCAGTTAAATGACAAATTTCTTGAGATAGGAATATTGCAAAAATATGATCAATGGCTCATTTGAGAAAAGACATCCTCCCGAGTATTGAAATCTGTATGAAAGACGGTTTCACGATTTAAAAGTTGTATTCCTATTAACTTCCAGTGTAGTGAGGCGACTTTATCACGGTGCTACGAAATACCAGATTTCTGCCTGCTTGAACACCAATAACTCAGATACACATGAAAACATATATTTACACAGGGAATCAATAGAATATCACTCAGAGATGCACAAACATCGAATCAACCAATCAAATGTATATATAAAGCCCTTTTTACATCAGCCGATGTCACAAAGTGCTATACAAATCAAATGTATTTATATAGCCCTTCGTACATCAGCTGATATCTCAAAGTGCTGTACAGAAACCCAGCCTAAAACCCCAAACAGCAAGCAATGCAGGTCTAGAAGCACGGTGGCTAGGAAAAACTCCAGAGAAAGGCAGGAACCTAGGAAGAAACCTAGGGAGGAACCAGGCCTCTTCTAGCTGTGCCGGGTTGAGATTATAACAGGACATGGCCAAGATGTTCAAACGTTCATAGATGACCAGCAGGGTCAAATCACAGTTGTTGTAGAGTGTGCAACAAGTCAGCACCTCAGGAGTAAATGTCAGTTGGCTTTTCATAGCCGAGCATTCAGAGTTAGAGACAGGTCAGGGTTCCATGGGCAGGCAGACAGAACAGTTGAAACTGGAGCAGCAGCACGACCAGGTGGACTGGGGACAGCAAGGAGTCATCAGGCCAGGTAGTCCCGAGGCATGGTCCCAGTGCTCAGGTCCTCCAGGAGAGGAGGGAGAAAGAATTAAAGGGAACATACTTAAATTCACACAGGACAACGGATAACACAGGAAAAATAGTCCAGACATAACAGCAGTAACGGCAGTTATTAACCCACTGTTCCTAGGCTGTCATTGAAAATAAGAATTTGTTCTTAAAAACCTCTTAGGGATGATGCGGAATGTAGTTCCAGTGCAGGAACATCAATCAGCGGAAATTTCAGAGCGCCACCTATAGTTTTCGATAAAACTCAAACTTTCATTAAAACACACATGCAAGGTACTGAATTATAGCTACACTCGTTGTGAATCTAGCCACCGAGTCAGATTTGTAAAATGCTTTTTGGCGAAAGCATGAGAAGCTATTATCTGACAGCATGCACCCCCCAAAATAGCTGAACGACACCTAAACAAAAGATTTTGCGGTAGCCGGCGCTACACAAAACGCAGAAATAAAATATAAAACATTCATTACCTTTGACGAGCTTCTTTGTTGGCACTCCTATATATTCCATAAACATCACAATTGGGTCTTTTCCCCGATTAAATCCGTCATTGTATAGCCAAAATGTCATTTTATGAAGGCCAGTCTGATCCAGGAAAATTCCCCCTTACAAGACGCAACGTCACTTTTTAAAATTACAAAAGTTGCCTATAAACTTTTACAAATCACTTCAAACTACTTTTCTAAACCAACTTTAGGTATTAATAAATGTTAATAATCTATCAAATTGATCACGGGGCGATCTGTATTCGATAGCAGCAAGTCTTGAAATCATCGTCCATGTTTTCACTTTCATAACATCCTGCGGTGCGCCCCAAGACAGGAAGTGCCTATATGTCATCTAACCAAGGATAAAGCAGCCATGAAATGCCAGTACTGGCGACATCGTTTGGAAGCTGTAGGCATTGAAATGGGATCCTCGTTTATTTTCTGTCGTCTTAGACAATACATTGACTGGCGGATGAATATTTTTTTTGTGTTTTTGGTGAACAGTTTTCCCTGGGATTTTTATTCCTAAACACGTTCTGTTATAGCCACAGACACAATTTAACCAGTTTTAGAGACTTCAGAGTGTGTTCTATACACGCATACTTATCATATGCATATACTATATTCCTGGCATGAATAGCAGGACTTTGAAATGTTGCGCGATTTTTAACAAAAAGCTGCGAAAATTCGCATCATCCATAACAGGGTTCTTAACTGACTTGCCTCGTTAAATAAAGGTACAATTAAAATAAAATAAACTTACATCCTGATACATAAACTATTGCAGCATAGATACTGGAGGCAAAAACAATACAACATTCAAAATGGGTTACCCTTTCTTTAAAAGGATGAAGACTTTCTAAAGGCACTGTAAATACTTCTGGATGGAGACATGTGCTGGGTGGGGTTGGGGGAATGGAATGGGAGTTTGATGGTGGAGGCCCAATTTTTTTACGTTTTCTTTTCCTGTTTATACTGAATGTATTATTACCTAAACGCTGTATTTATTTCTTACTGTTATTTTTATTTTGAGTGGCAGCCTACAGGTATTTGTTTTAAATAAACATATGAAAATAAATAAATTAAGACTAAAATCACCAGGAATACAGCAAAAATTTGTTTAATTTAGGAAATCTGTTCCCAAGTATTCCCACAACAAAAAAAAGAGACATATGTGATCATGTCTCAATGTAATCAAGGTATGAAATTATTGTTATTTTAAAATACAATCTATTATTTGGCTTAGTTTTGGTCAATTTGCAGTGTACAAATTATTAGAATGATTTTCCGTCCCCCCGACCATTCTTTCAGAATAAAATTGTCCCATGGCTAAATCTAGTTGCCGACCCCTGGCCTAGAGTATACCCCTTATCCCCAATCTGTGTACATATATTACCCCCTTCCCTCCCACTCCTTAACCCCTGTGCCCTCCAGATCGAGGTGAGTGTGTTTGAAGACCGCGGTTCCAGCGGCTCTAGCCCCAGCAGCAATGTGTCGTCTGGAATCAGCCAGCGGTGACTGGAGGAACAGCACCAGGGATATGGGTACCAACAACACCACCACCACCACCACCACAGAGGCAGCGGATCCCTCACCAACATCCGCATGCTGAAACATGAGAGCACACGCTTCTGAATATAGATGTATATGTAATCAATATACTATCTCTAGTTATGAGTATAGATGTGTATGTAATCAAAATACCATCTATTGTTCTGAGTATAGATGTATATGTGATACAGGAAATATATATTGAATGTATATACTATCTATAGTTCTGAGTCAGGAAGGAGAGAGAGAAAGGCCAGGATTTGTAGGCTACTCTCAACAGGAAACTGAAGTACCATGAGGCCAGGAGCTGACACATGCAATGATATAATGTTCAAGCAGGCACACACCAAGTCTAACACTCTAAACACACATCTTTGAATATCTAACGGTATGCTTACACTCATATTTCTGCACACTTTCCCAACCATCTACTCCTTTACCCATGACCATTCTACTTTTTCACCATTCTCTGTGTTTCCATGAGTTTAATTATGATCATTATGCCATATCCAATACATCACTGTCATCCTCAGTTGCGTTCAACATTCAATCATGAGCAGCAAGAAACAATTGTTATCACTAGGATTGACTATTTTGAAGCAACATTATAACTACAGCAGTAGTATAACTATCACGTTGAATGCTGGGAACTTACTGGTAATCTTCTGGAAAAGACGCTTCATTTCAGGCATTGCGAGAACGAGGTCAGTGCATTGTGAATGTTGACATGTCCTGCCCTGTTCTATTTGGACCTACTGCTTCAGCTTTCAGTGTGTTTGTGAAGGACTGGTAGTTATTATTGGTAATATTACATGTATCTGTCTGGGACTTCAAACTGAAACACCTTGGATTATTTATCAATGCTCATTCAGAGCATTGGGTGCTGAAGATCCATATCACTACTGAAGGTTACACTCACACACGCAGCCGCATGTGCAAAACACACAGATTCATACACTCAGGCGCATATGCAAACATACACTCACGCACACACACATGCACACACAGGCAAATGCGCAAACACACACACACACCTGTGGCCACTGGCCTTGGGTTCCTGCATACAATATCCTGGCAGCCACATATCCATGTGGTCTCAGGTCACACACACACACACACACACACACACAGGCACATACTGTGCATTAGGAAAGTATTCAGAACTCTTGACTTTTTCCACATTTTGTTACGTTACAGCCTTATTCTAAAATGTATTAAATCTTTTTTCTCTCATCACTCTACACACAATACCATAATGACAAAGCAAAAACAGTTTTTTAGAAATGTTAGCAAATGAGATTTGAAATTGAGCTCGGGTGCATCCTGTTTCCATTGATCATCCTTGAGATATTTCTAAAACTTTATTGGAGTCCACCTGTGGAAAATTCTATTGATTGGACATGATGGAAAGGCACACAACTGTCTATATAATGTCCCACAGTTAACAGTGCATGTCAGAGCAAAAACAAAGCCATGAGGTTGAAGGAATTGTTCATAGAGCTCCGAGACAGGATTGTGTCGAGGCACAGATCTGCAGAAGGGTACCAAAAAAATTCTGCAGCATTGAAGGTCCCCAAGAACACAGTGGCCTCCATCATTCTTAAATGGAAGACGTTTGAAACCACCAAGACTCTTCCCAGAGCTGGCCGCCCTGCCAAACTGAGCAATCGGGGGAGAAGGGTGGTGACCAAGAACCCTATGGTCACTCTGACAGAACTCCAGATTCCTCTGTGGAGATGGGAGAATCTTCCAGAAGGACAACCATCTCTGCAGCACTCCACCCACTCTTCAGTAAAAGGCACATGACAGCCCGCTTGGAATTTGGCAAAATGTACCTAAAGACTCTCGGACCTTGAGAAACAAGATGATCTGGTCTGATGAAACCAAGACTGAACCCTTTGGCCTGAATGCCAAGCGTCACGTCTGGAGGAAACCTGGCACCATCCCTGAAAATAGCTGTGCAGCGACGCTCCCCATCCAACCTGACAGAGCTTGGGAGGCTCTGCAGAGAAGAATGGGATAAACTCCCCAAAGCTTGTAAACTCCCCAAGCTTGTAGCGTCATACCTAAGAAGACTCTAGGCTGTAATCGCTGCCAAAGATGCTTCAACAAAGTTCTGAATAAAGGGTCTGAATAGTTATGTAAATGTGATATTTCAGAATTATTTTTTTATATAAATTTGCAAAAATGTATAAAACCCTGCTTTTTTTGCTTTGTCATCATGGGGTTTGTGTGTAGATTGATGAGGGAAAAAACTATTTAATCCATTTTAGAATGAGGCTGAAAAAGTATACTTTCCAAATGCATTGTACTCTCTCTTTCTCTCTCTCTCTCTCTCTCTCTCTCTCTCTCTCTCTCTCTCTCTCTCTCTCTCTCTCTTGCTCGCTCGCTCTCTCTCCTTCTCTCCTCCCTCCCTCTCTCCCACACACTCAGCCAAGCAGTGTTCTCTGTGGTCTCAGCTCATTGGAATCACAAGCAAACCTCCATCCCTTTAATATAGCCATGCTAGTCCCTGCCCTGGCCTGTAGCACTGCTAAACTGCCTGGCTAATTGCAGATTATTCGTCGCTCCAAACGAGGCCTGTATAAAGCTTATTTAGACAGATGTGGTTCACAGCGGATTGACTCAGTGTAGTTTTAACACTACAGCTGGATAACGACTGCTCTCTGGTTCTCTGGTCTCTCCGTATATGAATGGGTGCTAATAATGATGGCCCCTGGTGTGTATGTTGGATTATTCTCCCCGCGCATGCACTCTCACATACACTCATACATGCGCACACACACTTTCTCTCAAACACAGACACACACAAACACAAAGAGGGATAATTGAGCCTTTCTCACAATGGACATAACTGACTGCCTTTCTATGGGAGAGAGAGAGAGATCAGTTGAATAGGAGTAAAGTGGAGACTGATTACATTTCTCTATGCCAGCTGGGTCTGACTGGGTTTTCCTCTGTGGACTCTTGGCTATCACAGTCAACCATAGAGATGGATAAAATAACATAAAGCAATATTGCCATGGGTATAACTTCTGTGTTATCAAATCACACAATGGGACTTCAAAGCAAGTGGCTGAGTCCATTGACCCTGCACATAATGTAGTTGCTCTTTCTCTCTCTTCTCTCACTCTCTCGTTATCTCTCTCTATCAAACACACACATACTCACACATATTGCAATTTTGAATCTTTGGAACACTGCTGACAGGAATAGTATTAAAAATCATGTCTCCGAAAGAAGTCTCCATGGAAACACAGGTGGTCTCAGTTTCTGTCTCACATTGTCATCCCTCATTTCACTATTAATTTTCATTTTCCCTTTTTATGTGACGCACAGTTATATCACCCTCTAGTGTGAGGACTGAGGAAGTGCTACCACCAAGTTACCCTAAAACACAGATCTAAGGTCAGTTTTGTGATTTACTACTGATGGTCACGGTTAGGATCTAGGGAGAATAATCTGATTCTAGTGCTGTGCTTAAGAGCAACCTATAGCCAAATCCCCCAACAGTCAGACATGCTTCTTAATCTGCACTTACATCAGATCACCCACCAAGAAACCCTCCAGAGCACACCCTCTAAATCTCTACTCATATCAGTTTGGCCATGCTTGGTGTGCAGCCTCCTTTGCTTCGATACCTTAGAAATCTCTCTGACCAGCCTCCTATGCTTTTAATGCTTTCATGTTTCATCCCTCTGAATTGGTTACCCAACCTGGGGCTGACTGACCAACACATAGACTAACACTGCCAACGAGCCATCCGGTGGGCTCTATGGACATGTATATGAACCAATCAGTGGACATCTAAATAACCTTTGACCTTTTGTATGTGTAGACCCTATTGTCACTATCTGGCCATGCTAGAAAAAGGAAAAGATATATGGTGCTTTACCACTAATCAACAACATTTGCCCATTCATTTGAATGATGTTGCCATTTTTTTTCTACCATGGCCATTTACTATCTACTCTGTAAAAGTGCCGTCATGGAGTCGAGTGACCAAGTCTTGTTTTTGTGTAAATCTTTGATGATGATGATGATGATGAGAAGGATACTCAGGGGAGGAGGAGTGGAAGGTGCCAAATATATAAAAGAGAAGATATGCATACATACTGTATTGACTGACAGCATGTTATATTTTGTGTAGCATTTTTATTCAGCCAGCAATGGGAAAGTAGCATACTGAGAGACGTAAAGACGTAAAACTGTATATATTGAGAGAAGAGGATGTACTCGTGCTGAACGTTTCTGTACTGTGGAGATGGAAGGGAAGACAGAAAACTAACCAAGGGCTCTCTATTCAATCCGTATTGCGTTCAGCGTTAAAGCGTGATTGAAATTTAAAGCCAATGTTCTCGTGTCAGCAGGGCCTGCGTAAACGCTGCATATGTTGGCACAATCTAAAATGACCTTGACATTTCGATCACGCAACCTGTAACACTCGCCGATACATATTGAATAGAGCCCCAACAGTTGTTATGTCGTTGGCTTTTTGTAAATCTGATGGGACACTGAATCTCATAGGCCGCTGTAAGCTTGCTAACTGGAACCCATCACAAATGTGGTGATGGCCAAGTTAAGATGTATTGTAGATGTTAAAATGTCATATACAAGTACCAGTCAAAAGCTTGGACACACCGACTCATTCCAGGGTTTTTCTTTATTTTAATTATTTTCTACACAGTAGAATATTAGTGAAGACATCAAAACTATGAAATAACACATATGGAATCATGTAGTAACCAAAATAGTGTAAAAATATATTTTATATTTCAGATGCTTCAATGTAGCCTTGCCCCTTGCCTTGATGACAGCTTTGCACACTCTTGGCATTCTCTCAACAAGCTTCATGAGGTAGTCACCTGGAATACATTTCAAATAACAGGTGTGCCTTGTTAAAAGTTAATTTGTGATATTTCTTTCCTTCTTAATGCGTTTGAGGCAATCAGTGTGTTGTGTTAAGGTAGTGGTGGTATACAGAAGATAGCCCTATTTGGTAAAAGACCAAGTCCATATTATGGCAAGAACAGTTCAAATAAGCAAAGAGAAATGACAGTCCAACATTACTTTAAGACATGAAGGTCAGTCAATATGGAACATTTCAAGAACTTTTAAAGTTTATTCAAGTGCAGTCGTAAAACCCATCAAGTGCTATGATAAAGCTGTTTCTCATGAGGACTGCCACAGGAAAGGAAGACCCAGAGTTACATCTGCTGCATAGGATAAATTCATTAGAGTTACCAGCCTCAGAAATTGCAACCCAAATAAATGCTTCACTGAGTTCAAGTAACAGATACATCTCAACATCAACTGTTCAGAGGAGACTGTGTGAATCAGGCCTTCATGGTCAAATTGCTGCAAAGAAAGCACTACTAAAGGATACCAATTAGAAATAGACTTGCTTCGGCCAAGAAACATGATTAATGGACATTAGGCAGGTGGAAATCTGTCCGTTGGTCTAATATCTCCAAATTTGAAACGTTTGGTTCCAACTGCCGTGTCTTTGTGAGATGCTGAGTAGGTGAACGGATGATCTCTGCATGTGTGGTTCCCACCGTGAAGCATGGAGGACTAGGTGTGGGGGTGCATTGCTGGTGACACTGTCTGACTTATTTAGAATTCAAGGCACACTTAACCAGCATGGCTACCACGGCAATCTGCAGCGATGAGCCATCCCATCTGGTTTTCACTTATTGGGACTGTCACTTGTTTTTCAACAGAACAATGACCCAACACACATTCAGGCTGTGTAAGGGCTAGTTGACCAAGAAGGAGATTGATGCAGTGCCGCATCAGATGACCATGCCTCCACAATCACCCGAACTCAACCCAATTGAGATGGTTTGGGATGAGTGAGTTGGATCAGAGTGAAGGGAAAGCATCCAACAAGTGCTCAGCATATGCTTTAACTCCTTCAAGACTGTTGGGAAAGCATTCCAGGTGAAGCTGGTTGAGAGAATGCCAAGAGTGTGCAAAGCTGTCATCAAGGCAAAGGGTGGCTACTTTGAAGAATGTAAAATATATTTTAATTTGTTTAACACTTTTTTGGTTACTACATGATTCCATATGTGTTCTTTCATGGTTTTGATGTCTTCACTATTTTATTCTACAATGTAGATAGGTGTGTCCAAACTTTTGACTGGTACTGTATGTATAGTTAAAGTCGTTAAAGTTTACATACACTTCGTTTTTCAACCACTCCACGAATTTCTTGTTAACAAACTATAGTTTTGGCAAGTCAGTTAGGACATCTACTTTGTGCAAGTCATTTTTCCAACAATTGTTTACAGACAGATTATTTCACATATTTCACTTGTATCACAATTCCAGTGAGTCAGAAGTTTACATACACTAAGTTGACTGTGCCTTTAAACAGTTTGGGAAAATTCCAGAAAATGATGTCATTGCTTTAGAAGTTTCTGATAGGCTAATTGACATCATTTGAGTCATTTGGAGGTATTCCTGTGGTTGTATCTCAAGGCCTACCTTCAAACTCAGTTCCTCTTTGCTTGACATCATGGGAAAATAAAAAGAAATCAGCCAAGACCTCAGAAAAATCTCCACAAGTCTTGTTCATCCTTGGGAGCAATTTCCAAACGCCTGAAGGTACCATGTTCATCTGTAAAACCAATAGTACGCAAGTATAAACACCATGGGACCACGCAGCCGTCATACCGCTCAGGAAGGAGACGCGTTCTGTGTCCTAGAGATGAACGTACTTTGGTGCGAAAAGTGCAAATCTATCCAAGAACAACAGCAAAAGACCTTGTGAAGATGCTGGAGGAAACAGGTATACATGTATCTATATCCACAGTAAAACAAGTCCTATATCGACATAACCTGAAAGGCCGGCTCAGCAAGGAAGAAGCCACTGCTCCAAATCCGCCATAAAAAAGCCAGACTACAGTTTGCAACTGCACATGGGGACAAAGATCATATTTTTTGGAGAAATGTCCTCTAGTCTGATGAAACAAAAATATAACTATTTGGCCATAATGACCATTGTTATGTTTGGCGGAAAAAAGGGGAGGCTTGCAAGCCGAAGAACACCATCCCAACCGTGAAGCACGGGGGTGGCAGCATCATGTTGTGGTGGTGCTTTGCTGCAGGAGGGACTTGTGCACTTCACAAAATAGATGGCATCATGAGGAAGGAAAATGATGTGGATATATATTGAAGCAACATCTCTTGGTCATAAATGGGTCTTCCAAATGGACAATGACCCTATGCATACTTCCAAAGTTGTGGCAAAATGGCTTAAGGACAACAAAGTTAAGTTATTTTAGTGGCCATCACAAAGCCTTGACCTCAATCCACAGAACATTTGTGGGCAGAACTGAAAAAGCGTGTTCGAGCAAGGAGGCCTACAAACCTGACTCAGTTACACCAGCTCTGTCAGGAGGAAAGGGCCCAAATTCACCCAACTTATTGTGGGAAGCTTGTGGAAGGCTACCTGACACGTTTGAACCAAGTTAAACAATTTAAAGGCAAAGCTACCAAATACTAATTGAGTGTATGTAAACTTCTGACCCACTGGGAATGTGATGAAATAAATAAGTTATTCTCTCTACTATTATTCTGACATCTCACATTCTTAAAATGAGTTGGTGATCCTAACCGACCAAAAACAGGCTATTTTTACTAGGATTAAATGTCAGGAATTGTGCTGAACAGATTTTAAATGTATTTGGCTAAGGCGTATGTAAACTTCTGACTTCACCTGTATGTTCTGATATGTAAACCTGTGAAAGTGAGTTATAATCCGATCTTCCTATAATGTACGGTTGTATTCAGTAGGCTCGAAACAGGAGAAAGCAGACAAAAAAAATTGAAGAACTACCTTGACGTGTCGAATAAGTAACACATTTTTCGTTGTAAAACAGTTTTTAATGTTTTCCTTTGCTTGCACCAATGAACACGGACCAGATGTTTTGTAATGTTGAGTAAGCTGGGTTCTGTTTCTGCTTCAGTCAACTTGTCATTGTCTTACTGTTGTTGGCAATGCAACAGTGTAGCATGGTGTTAAATAAAGAAACAGTCAGGTACTCTGGCTTGTGTTCCTTAGGCACCAAACAGAAGAAAAGAGACAAACAGGGAGGGACTACCATAGAAACACTTGTTTTCATTTTCCGATGCAAACTATTTTGCTCTCATGAATACGACCCAGGCTAAGGCTGTTGACTCTGAGTGCTGAAATAATTTATTCCTTGTATAAGGTAGTCTACAACAGGGATCTCCAAAGAGTTAACACGACTCACGTCTGCTGCAATGAGAAAAAGAGGATCTTGGAACTTAACTTAATACTGTTTATGTATTTAGAGTATCCTATTTATGTATTTGCATAATCCTATTTAGTATTTATCAGTCAGAGTTATGTATTTAATTTTCACAAAGATTATTATTACTGAAGTGAGCCTTGAAAGTTTGAACAGTAAATGGAAAAAAAATGTTATTACTTCAAAGATTGATTTATTGTGGCAGGCTGTGTGTGTGTGTGTGTGTACATGTTTATGTGTGTGTGCTGGTCTTTGTGTGTGTGTGTGTCCTAGTTATGCTTGGTCCCTGGGAATAGCCTCAGCCTTCAGTTGTTTAGCAACAGAGTCCATGTTGTCCCTCAGTCCCAGTAAACACTATGGACACCAGTTCATCTGAGGTAAGAGCTGAGATGTCTCTCTTTTTATTTCCCTCTATTTATCTCCTTCTTAACCTCTCTTTTTTTCTCTTTATCTGTTTCGCTCTCGCAACTTCTCACTTTCTTTCCCTTGTTTTTTTGCCTCTGTTTCTCTCCCTCTCAACATCCCTTTATTTTGAAAATGTATCTCCTTCTCTTTCCTTTTTCTCTACATCTCTCTTCCTCTAACTCTTTCTCCATTCCCTCTTTCTCTCTCTCTCAAACCTCCGTCTGTATCTTTTTCTTCCCCTCAAATGTTCTCCTTATCCCCTCTCTCTCTTTCTTTCTCCCTCTCCATATCTCACATTTCTCCCTTGTCAAATGAAAGTAAATGCTTTTCCCTTTACTACTCCCAAACTGTATTTATATAAATCGAATGATAAAAACAACGGTGGTCATTGACTTGCCGTTGTCCTGTTTCCGTTACCTTGTACCTACAGTAACTACTTGCTTTCATTTGTTGATTTTTATCTTGTAGCTGTCTTTCCAAGAGTTCAACTAGGGTAACTGCTCAGCACTCAGCTGCTCATCTTTTATGTGGACTTTGTAAGATGGTGCTGACAGGTAGATAGATAGTGGTGGATCAGGCTTTGGGACAGGACAGGATATCTGGACTATTATCTTGCGTGGGAGAGCCCTGAACTGACTTGTTACACACACACATACCAGCTGGTAAGTGTCTTCACTGACATTTTTTTTCAATCAGACCACCATAGTTCCTGTGCCCAAGAACGTCAAGGTAACCTGTCTAAAGGACTGTCGCCCCATAGCACTCACATCTGTAGCCATGAAATGCTTTGAAAGGCTGGTCATGGCTCACATCAACACCATCGACTCAGACACCCTGGACCCACTCCAATTCACACACCACCCCAACAGATCCACAGATGACCCAATCTCCATTGCACTGCACACTGCCCTCACTCATCTGGACAAGAGGATCACCTATGTGAGAATGCTGTTCATTGACTACCGCTCAACGTTCAACCACATAGTGACCTCCAAACTCATCAGTAAGCTCAGGACCCTGTGACTGAACACCTCCCTCTGCAACTGGATCCTTGGTAGGAAACAATATTTCCGCCATGCTGATCCTCAACACGGGGGCCATTCCCTGTTCACCCACAACTAAATGGCCGTGCACGACTCCAACACCCTCATTAAGTTTGCTGACGACACAACGGCGGTAGGCCTGATCACCGATGACAATGAGACTACCTATAGGGAGGAGGTCAGTAACCTGGTAGTGTGGTGCCAGGACAACAACCTCTCCCTCAACATCAGCAAGACAAAGGAGCTGATTGTGGACTACAAAAAATGGAGGGCCGAGCATGCCCCAATCCATATCGAGGGGGCTGTAGTGGAGCAGGTTGAGAGCTTCAGGTTCATCGGTGTCCACATCGCTAAGGAATTAACATGGTCCACACAAACCAACACAGTCGTGAAGAAGGCACGACAATGTCTCTTCCCCCTGAGGAGGCTGAAAAGATTTGTCATGGGCCCTCAGATCCTCAAAGTTCTACAGCTGCACCATTGAGAGCATATTGACTGGCTGCATCATGGCAAATGCTTGGCATCTGACTGCAAGAGGCTGCAGAGGGTACTGCGTACAGCCTAGTGCTTCATTGGGGCTGAGCTCCCTGTCATCCAGGACCTCTATACCAGGCGGTGTCAGAGGAAGGACCTACAATTTGTCAAAGACTCCACCAAAGACATGCACCATGTCTGGACCAACAGGGCTACTCCCAAGCCATAAGACTGCTAAATAGTTAACCAAATATCTACCTAGACTATCTGCATTGACCCTTTTGCACTCTTCACATAATGCTACTGTTTATTATTTATCCTATTGCACAGTCCCATTACACCTACCTAAAGTATATCTAAATATCTACCTCAATGACCTCGTACCCCTGCACATCGACTCGGTACTGGTACATAGCCAACGTATCGTTTCCTCACGTTATTATTTTTCGATACGTTTTTAATTGCTCTCTCTGCGTTGTTGGGAAGGGCTCGTAAGTAAGTATGTAACATTTGATTTGATTTGACACACGCCAGTACTAGGACGATCACGGTCAAAGCAGCTCCAATCTGAGGCCAAATCACGACAGGAGTCATCCTACAGACGTGACGAGATGTGACATGTCCCCCGTTCCAAAACTATTGGGACAGTGACAAATGATTTGTTGTTTAGGCTATGTACTCCAGCACTTTGGATTTGAAATGATACAATGACGATGAGGTTAAAGTAAAGATTGTCAGCTTTAATATTTATCCAGATGGTGAACCGTTTAGAAATTACAGCACTTTTTGTACATAGTCCCCCCAGGGGACCAAAACTAAGCTATTGGGACAAATTCACTTATACTGTATGTGTATTAAAGTAGTAAAAAGTTAAATATTTGTCCCATATTCATAGCACGCAATGACTATATATTGTGATTCTTCAAATTTGTTTGATATATTTGCTGTTTGTTTTGGTTGGGTTTCAGATTATTTTGTGCCCAATAGAAATTAATGGTAAATAATGTCTTGTGTTTCAGAATAGGTTTCAGAATAGAATGTGTTTCTAAACATTTCCACAGTAATGTGGATGCTACCATGATTATGGATAATCTTGAATGAATCATGAATAATGATAAGTGAGAAAGTTACAGACGCACAATTATCGGTCCCCCAAAATATGCTAACCTCTCACCATTACAATAACAGAGGAGGCCAGCATTTTTAGGGGGGTATGATATTTATGCCTCTGTCATTTTCTCACTCATCATTATTCATGATACATTCAGGATTATCTGTAACCATGGTCATATCCATTCATTTCTATTGGGCACAAAATAACCTGAAACACAACCAAAACAAAAGGCAAATGCATACAACAATTTTTGTTGAGTCACCATCTTGATGTCGTCGTTGCGTGCTATGAATATGGGACCAAATACTCAACTTTTTACTATTTTAACACGCATACGGTATAACTGAATTTGTCCCAATACTTTGTCTTCTAAAATGGGCGGACTACAGTATATACAAAAAGTGCTGTAATTCCTAAATACCCCAAAATTAAAGTTGACAGTCTGCACTTTATTAACCTCATAGTCATTGCTACATTTGCTGGAGAACAGAGCCAAAACAACAACAAAATGTGTCAGTGTCCCAATACTTTTGCTCACTGTATTGCTCACGTCATGTTTCTGAGCCAGTGTTTCGGCTGTACATACACATATGTAAATGATAATGCAGAGGATATTTCCAATGTTGCTGTTGTCGTATATCCACCGGTAGTTATTGGGGTCAAATTTGTGTCCACTGTTGTGTATTGGGGTGATCTCAAACCACACAATGGGACTTCCAAGCAGGTGGCTGAGTCCAATGACCCCACACATAATGTAGTTTCTTTCTTTCTTTCTCTCTCTCTCTCTCTCTCTCTCTCTCTCTCTCTCTCTCTCTCTCTCTCTCTCTCTCTCTCTCTCTCTCTTCTTTCTTTCTCTCTCTCTCTCTCTCTCTCTCTCTCTCTCTCTCTCTCGGTGCATGCTGGGTGTTTTTGGAGTTTGAGTGTTTGGTGTGGAAAGCTCTATCCTAACTAACTTTCTTGATTCTATTCTTTTCTTTACATGTTATTTTCTATGGTGGAGGGTTAATGCAATATTTGTTTTTAGCGGTATCCAAAGTTTCTTTTTCAAAGTTAGGGTGGAAGAGGACAGAGTAACGTTCCGGGGGTTGCAAGGTATAGTGTGCGCAATGGCTTCTCAGCCTAGTGCGCAAGAGACGCTGTCGATTCAGCATGGTTTCAGGTGTGTTCCTGAGAACGGAGTTAAGGTGGAGGAGGTTCTGCTCGCGGTCGGTGAACAGGTAGGAGCTGAGTTTATACATTCTGCTTCTAGAATGAACAAGGCCGTGGTTGTGTTCATGAAAAGAGCTAATTTGGTCGGTAGGCTAATTGCTAGCGGAATATTTGTAAGGGATGTGTTGGTGTCAATTTCACTCTCTCTACCCCTTCAACAAGAGTTGTAGTGGCAAATTTGCCTCCGTTTATTACGGATGATCAAATTAGGAAAGAGCTGAGTCGTTTTGGTAAGTTTGCTAGCGGTTTCCGTGTACTGTCAGCAGGTTTTCAGGCAGATGCCGTTAAGCACGTTGTTTCATTCAGGAGGCAAGTGTTTATGTTTCTGAACAATAATGAGCAACAGCTAAATGTGCATTTTAAAGTGAGGCATGGGGAAGGGCTCTATGCAGGTTTTGCCAGCACAGATAGTCTACGGTGTTTTGAATGTGGGGATTTGGGGCACAAGAGCTTTGCGTGCCCACATAAAGGCCATAGACAAGGGGAGGGTACGAGCGCAAGGGGGAAATCGAGGTGAAAATGCAGGGGGTAAGGAGATGCAGACAGCAGAGGCTGGGCCTAGTCAGTCTAGAGATGGTGGTGTAGATGAGGCTGGGTCTAGTCAGGCTAGAGATGGTAGGGTAGTAGAGGCTGGGTCTAGTCAGGCTAGAGATGGTGGAGAAGCAGAGGCTGGGTCTAGTCAGGCTAGAGATGGTGGGGTAGCTGAGGCTGGGCCTAGACATGCTATGGAGGGTGGTATAGCTGAGGCTGGCCCTAGTCATGCTATGGAGGGTGTTGTAGCTGAGGCTGGCCCTAGTCATGCTATGGAGGGTGTTGTAGCTGAGGCTGGCCCTAGTCATGCTATGGAGGGTGGTGCAGATGATACTGCGTCTAGTCAGGTTATTCTAGTGGATGAGGAGAGTATAGTGGGGAAGTGTAAGAGATTAGGGGAGGAGGAGGAGGGTGTCAAGAGGAAAAAGAAAAGGGTGTGGACAAAGGCATCATGGAAATGTTGCCTGTTGCTGTGGGTGAGGCCCTAACCAGAGAGAAAGGGCAGGTGGTCAGGGTGGGAGATAGAGAAGAGGAGGAAAGTGAGTCTGAGGAAGAGGATGAGGAGGTATTTTTTTTCAGACTCCTCTTCAATTGGCCCGGAGCTGACAGCCAGTCAACCAGAGGGGTCTAAGTACACGTTGAGAGAACTGACAAGGTTCCTGAATGAGACTAAGGGGAAAAAAGTTAATCTTGAGGCTTTTTTCCTGATCCTAGAAAGTTTGTAAGATCAGTACAACATGCTATGAGAAATGAGGGGCATGGTGTCCTCTCACCCAAGAAACGGTTTAGGTTGAGGAAGTGGGTCACAACAGTGCGTAAAGGTTTACCTTCAGACACTGTTTAAATGTTTAATTTCTTACTGACACTGGGGCTTTTTGAGCTTTGCTATTGGTCTATTTCTCTGCTGGCTTTTCTCCCACTTCTTATGGAGACTCTTCGGGTAGGCTCGCTCAATATAAATGGCGCCAGAGATGCGGGAAAGAGGAGTGTGTTGAGTGAATATGTAAAACATAAACAAGTACAGGTGTTGTTTCTGCAGGAGACGCATAGTGATGTGGTGAATGAAGTTGATTGGGGGCTCTGGTGGAAAGGGGCAAGTGTGTTGAGCCATGGGACAAATCTTAGTGCAGGGGTGGCAGTCCTTTTGCACCGGGTCTGGCTGTAAAAATTTGCTCCTCAAAGGAGGTGTGTAGGGGTAGGTTGCTTGTTGTTAAAGCAGAAATTAACAACATGTGTTTTGTCTTTATAAATGTGTATGCGCCTAACACAGGGAGAGAAAGAGGGGTTCTATTTGGGAGTCTTAGACAGGAACTCTCACAAGTAGCGCCTGAGGAGACGCTGGTGATCGGAGGTGACTGGAACTGTACAATGGATTTTACAAAAGACAGAAATGGGGAAGAGCCTCATTCAGTGTCAGTGGGAGTGTTAAGGGACATCTTTAATCAGTTTGACCTAGTGGATGTTTGGAGAACTAAACATCCAAACACAAGACAGTATACGTGGGTGAAGGTTTTTGGGGCTAGGGTGAGTGCAGCTCGACTTGATCGTTTTTACATGTCCAGGAATCAGAGCAATAGGCTTCTGAGTGCTACCATTCTCCCAGTGGGGTTTTCGGATCACCACATAACCATGGCTCGGCTGTCTATTTCACCAGGGCCCCGGCAGGCATCTTATTGGAAGTTCAATGTAAAGCTCTTACAAGATGCCACTTTTTGCTCAGGTTTCCAGACTTTTGGGAAAGATGGGGGCAGCGAAGAGAGGAGTATGAGTCTCTGAGTCAGTGGTGGGATGTGGGGAAAGTGCAAATTCGGCTTTTCTGTCAACAGTACACAGCTCTCTCATCCTCAGAGGCTAGGAGAGTGTTGGGGGAACTAGAGCGGTGTATTAGTGAGATGGAGGTAGAGATGGTGGGGCAAGGCAATGTAGGCCTCCAGGCTAACTTAGCCGGGTACGTAGGGACCTGGGCAGTTTTTTCCAGGTTAAAGCAAAGGGAGCACTTGTAAGAGCTAGGTTCTCCATGCTCAAGGAGATGGATGCTCCCAGCTCCTTCTTCTTTGGTTTGGAAAGACAGAGCAGTGAAGCCAAGGGTATGCATTGTCTACGGCTGTCTGATGGGCGGGTGACCTCTGTGGTGGGGGAGATGCGGGAGCGGACTGTGGAGTTTTATACTGAATTGTATAGGGCAGAAATGTGTGATCCTATGTGTGCTCAAGTCTTGTTCGCAGGACTCCCTAAGCTCTCTCGGGCACAGAGGGATGAAATGGACATTCCTCTGTTGTCACATGAACTGGCAGAGGCAGTAACCCAGATGTCCCCCGGTCGTGCACCCGGGGTTGATGGACTTCCAGTGGAATTTTACAAAAAATTCTGGGGAACAATTGGACAGGATTTCTTTGCGTGTTGCGAGAATGCGTAGGGGTAGGAGAGTTGCCGATGAGCTGCCGTCGGGCGGCTCTGACTCTCCTGCCCAAAAAAAAAGGGGACTTGTGTGAACTTAAGAACTGGAGGCCTGTGGCGTTACTCTGTGCGGACTACAAGATTTTTGCCAAGGTCCTCTCTAACAGACTGAAGTCCCATCTGGACTCTATAATACACAAGGACCAGACATATTGTGTACCGGGACGCTCAATCACGGACAACTTGTTCTTGATTAGGGACATGTTGGACTTGTCGAGAGGTTCTAATGTGAACTTTGGACTGGTCTCTTTAGATCAAGAGAAGGCTTTTGATAGAGTGGATCATGAGTATCTGTTTAATGCGATGTCTGTGTTTGGGTTTGGGAAGAGTTTTGTGACCTGTGTGAAGCTGTTGTATGCTGGGGCGTCATGTATGGTTAAGGTGGGAGGGGGCTCAGTAGGCCAGTCTGGGTGAGACGGGGCATTAGACAAGGATGCCCTCTATCTGGGCAGCTGTACACACTAGCCATTGAGCCTTTTTTAGGACTGCTACGCAGGAGACTGCGGGGAGTGTGCTGGACAGGCATGGATGTGGTGACAGGAATTGCAGTCTCAGCATATGCAGATGATGTTTCTGTGATGGTCAGGGATGGGCAAGATATGCAGGAACTAGAGACCAGTCTGAAGGTGTATGAGGGAGCTTCATCAGCTAAGGTAAACTGGGGAAAGAGCAAAGCTCTGTTATGTGGGGCATGGGGGGATAGGGCTCCTCCTCTGCTTCCAGGGGGTTTGCAGTGGGGTTGTGAAGGGCTTAAAGTGTTGGGGGTGTACCTGGGCTCGGAGAGGTGGGTCAGCAAGAACTGGGAGGGGCTGACACAGGCAGTGGTGTCAAGACTGGCCAGGTGGAGGTGGCTCCTGTCCCAAGTGTCATATAGAGGGAGGGTGCTGATAATCAACAACCTGGTGGCATCTTCCTTGTGGCATAAACTGGCTGTCCTCAACCCCCCCCGCCGGTCTGCTTGCAGACCTGCAACGCAAGCTGGTGGACTTTTTTTGGTCGGGACATCACTGGCTGAAGGCAGCAGTTTTGTACATGACCGTCCACGAAGGAGGACAGGGCCTGGTGGAACTGGAGAGCAGGATGGCTGCTTTCAGACTAAAGGCGGTGCAGAGACTGCTGTACCACACTGATGTTGGCTGGAGGGAACCAGCATGCGCGCTGCTGAGGAGAGCTGGCGGATTAGGGTTGGACCGGCAGCTGTTCCTCATGAAGCTGGAGAGGCTGAGTACAGCAGGTCTCTCAGAGTTTTACTCTGCGGTGCTGAGGGCCTGGCAGCTGCTAAGGCCCACACGAGAAGGGGTGTGGAGCCTGGGCAGTGGGTGTGGGAGGAGCCCATCTTCCACAACCCAGCCATCCCTTTGAGATCGGTTCAGTCGGCCACCCTGCAGAGGCAACTGATGGCAGGGGGTTTACAAAGGCTGGGTGACCTGAGACTGCTGGGAGAGGAGGGGTGGAAAACCCGGAGGTCTTGGCGCAACAAACAGGAATAACGTCTCTTAGGCTGCTGGAGAGATTCCTGGAGGAGGTCCAGGAGGCACTGTCTGAGCCGGTAAGGGGGTGTTTGAGAGGCCAAAGGGAGAGGGGCCACCAATGTTCCCGCCACTGCAGGTGACGGCAGAGACTGGAGACTGGCAAGGGGGTCTGGAGGACTTGTTAGATTTTAACACTCCGAGCCTGGGGGAGTTTGAGGGGTGGGAGGTAAAGCCCTCTACAACCTCTGCGTTAAGGTGAGGAGCATTAGAAGCCTAACAGGAGTGAAGGCACATCAGTGGCAGGGGGTATGTGGGGCGGAGAGTATGGTGGGTTTTAGATGGAGGGCGCTCTACAAACCCCCAGTACCAAAGAGGTCAGGGGACCTCCAGTGGAGGGTTCTTCATGGAGCCCTGGCCACTAACAGCTGGTTGGCACGGGTTGATCCGGGAATTGGGCAGGGGTGTCCTTTCTGTCAAATGAAAGAAACTGTAATTCATGTATTTTCTGTGTGCACCAGGTTAATGCCATTAATGTCTCTGTTGGAATGTCTGTGTGACAGGTTGGGGGTGGTTTTTGCTGTTGGGATGTTTATAATGGGATACAGGTATTCGAGTAAGGAGAAAGAAAAATGTGTTTTGTTGAATTTTCTGTTTGCTCAGGCAAAGTTAGCTATTTGGCTAACAAGGAGGAACAGGGTCAAAGGTGGGGGGATAACAGACTCTTTACTACTGTTTCATGGGATGGTCTCTGCGCGCCTTAGGGTTGAGTTTGAGTTCTATAAAATGATCAAATGTGTGGAGATGTTTGAGGAGATATGGTGTGTTGGGGGGCTCTCTGTATTGCTGGGGAAGATGCTTTGGATATACGGTTGTAGGAGATGGTTTTTGTGTATTTTTATTTATTTTTTATTTTTTTATTTATTTTAGGAGTGGGGGTGAGTTTTAAATGAATTAAGAATGTTTCAATAAAGCAAGACCAAAAGTCAAAAAGTCTCTCTCTCTCTCTCTCTCTCTCTCTCTCTCTCTCTCTCTCTCTCTCTCTCTCTCTCTCTCTCTCTCTCAAACTGAATTATGTCTCACTTTCATCTTATTGTGTAATAACAGCATCACTCAGGTGATAGTCTAAGCCTTCAGAGGGGTGTCAGTGTGTATGTGCAGCACAGATCTGTCAAGGCCAGCTAATATTGAGAGATAAAGATATGAAAGATACAGTAGCTTTTTTGAATCCACCGGCTTAAAGAAACATTGGATGAGTTCAAAGAAACGGTGAATTAGTTCAAAGAAACAGAGGATGAGTTCAAATAAGATAGAAGAGTAAACTTACAGCACTACACCTGTGGAGAAAAGGTCAGCTTTTATGTTCACAGGCCACTCTCTTTCTTTCTCCTTCCATCTTTCTTGGCCACCTCTCAAACCATTCTATTTCTCCCTCTCTCTTCCTGTTCTCCCCATCCCTCTTTAAAAGGTCAGTTTTGCTGTTGTGCTTACAGTTTTCTAAGCGCTTGCTCCTTCACAGAGGGGGTTTGTTCCCTGACTAAAAGGTCTCTCCGTCTACCTTTCTTCCTCTTTCTCCCTCTGCTCAGCCTCTTTCTTTCTGTCCTGCTCTCCCTTTCTGCCTCTCTTACTCTACCTCCCTCGCGCTCTATGTCTTCCTATTTTTCGAATGAACTGCTTGACTCTAGTCACCCAGTTCTTTAAATAACTGACCATAACAAATGTTTTCAAAAAGCTCTGTTTCTATTAAAAAGTTATATTTCTATCCCTGAACAAAGTGTACTTTATTAGTATTTGGCTGAGCTCATCTAAACGTCTGTCTAAAGTAATACTGAGACACACACCACATCACTTCAGTGTGTGTGTGTGTGTGTGTGTGTGTGTGTGTGTGTGTGTGTGTGTGTGTGTGTGTGTGTGTGTGTGTGTGTGTGTGTGTGTGTGTGTGTGTGTTTGTGCGCTCTGACATGCTGTTTTCTGCTTTACTGACTCATAAACCTGTGTGTTGTTATTCCAGCTAAGGAGGGAGATCTCCTCCCTGTGAGCAGCTTGATTCCTGAGCTCAGTATCAGTGCATCAGTCTCCTATCTGCCATCATGTAGTACTATCTATAGTATAGCCTGATCCCACTGGTCCCAGACCTGTTTGTGTGGTCTTCTCACCTCAAAAGCCCCAAAAAATACCATATTATAAGAGTTGACAAGACAAAATGTGTAGGCTAAGAGTCTTCGAACAGACAGCGGTGTTTTAAGGCACCCTTAGACATGTGATAACTCACAAGATGTCACAGTTATAAGAATATAGAACATAAGTAACTGCAAAAAGTATAGCTAGCAGCTGAGATGCTGTATGTTCAGCTCAGAGGCTGCACAAGGCTACCGTTCTTCCTCAGATCAAGAGAAAGTAACTAAGTCACAAACACACACACACACACACATACACACACACACACACAGACTCCAATCCTAACCAAGTCACAGTACAGTAGTGTTCTATCATGCCAGCTGGCATCTGCTCTTTACAAACCCAGAGAAGCTGCTTTTGACAGGACAATACCCTACAGTAACAACCACTGAACCGTCATGACACACTCACTCACGCACACACGTCTCACACAACACACGTAGAGAGAGTTTGGCCCCCATGCAAACCTCACAGAACAGGTATGATCTGTTGGAAGGTCAGAACATTAGGAATATTCTTTCTGATTCTCAACATTTGTTTGGAATATTTATCACTCATGACATTCCAGGCAACCACATTGCTGAGAGTGACTTTGAAGAAGGGAGAGCGAGAGGAAGGGAGGAGAGAGAGGTTGAGTGAAAAAGGTGTTATTTGTGAGAGAAACGGGAGAGAACGATGGAAACTCTCAGCTTTCTCAGTCAGTGAATGTTTTGACCACATTTTATTTATTGTCCTTGAGCCTGGTCTTGGAACGTTTTTCCTAAATCCCTATTCCCCTTCCACAGCCTTCTGTGCTGCCCAATGTCTGTTGTCTTTGGCTATGGTTCGTCTAACCTTACTGAGATTGACAGTATTGTTGTTGTGTCTGGGGAATAGCTAACGCTAACCCAGCGGATTCAGGAATGTCCAATAACAACAACATGTATTGGCATCGGAGCATTAGCAGATTCACTAACTCTAACCAAGTAGAGCTAGTTTAAACACTTGGAATAAGAATATGACAGAGATATACTGTGCATCTCAAATGGCATATAAATATATGCACTGTAGGGAGTTAGGTGCTATTTGAGACACACTTTATGGATCCTGTGATGAATGAGCATATTAAGTCATATAAACAACAGTTGACATCAAAATAAGTCAGTTTGTCTCAGGTGTTGGAACTGGTTCAGGGATTAGAACCGAAAACCGGAAAATAACAAAGAAGAATTGAGGAACAGGACCAGAAGTGAGAACGAAAGTGATCTATAGTGTTCCGGAACACAACCATTATTTTAAAACCTTGTGTACCGGTTAATAATGTTATTTTACATTCTGCAATTTTTTTTCCAGTCCCACAAAAAAATGCAACAAAGTGCCTATGCAAAGCCCTCACTGTCACTCAGAAACTTCTTTCAGTGTCTGCATGCCTGCCAGCTCAAAATCTTTGCCCGTGCGTGTAGGCTACCTGCCCATCCCCCTCCCCCAAAGCATGCATAGTCTACTGTAGCTACAGACGCTGCAGGCATGATCCAGAAATTAGGGAGAGATTTTTTTATTAGAGAACAATGGATCAACTTTTTCAATGCTAGTCAAGGATACCATAGTTATCACGTTTCACATTGTATTTAATAAGTACAAAAAGGTTTAACATTTTTTATTTTATTCTGGTGCCGCTCTGCACACACAAGGTTGTTAGCTAGCTCGCTTGATAGCAAGCTCTGGTCTAGCTCTTGAAAACTAGATGGCATTGTGTGAATGTAATGCAACTGAGAGTCGTGATCAAGGGATAGCTCTGGTCCAACGTTAGTTAAGCCAACTCTCTGAAGTTCAAAGACTTTCAAAGATCCTCCATAGAAGCCACTCCTCCATAAGTATAATTCTGTGGGCCTAATTCAGATAATGCATGTCATAACAACAACATTCCCAGCGCTTCATGCCCAGCTCTCTCCTCAGCCACAAGATTTCAGTCGCATGTCGCATCCTACACTACACTTTTCTGTCCAATGCATGTATATAACTTGACCGCTCATCCATTGTTGAAGTAATTTGATGTCGAGCTAAATTTACATTTCAGAGGTTAAAAAGGGAACAGAAAAGAAAGATCTAAATTGTAACTTTTTAGGGGTTCAAACCGGTTCAGAACTTTATTTTCCTGGCCAGAACATTGGAATGGAACGAAAAAAGTTATGGTTCTGTTCAGAACGAAACAATTGACAAATAATATTGGTTCCAACCCCTGGTTCGTCTTTCAAATGTACAAGTTGTGGTAAGTAACCCACTGTGCCAAATCAGATAGTGATCAGACCTGTCAGTGGGTCTAGTGAACATAAGAGGAGCTGGTTTGTTAATGAAAGCTGGGACACACACTGCTGCAGACAGACAGAATGTCTGGCAATGGGCTTACGGGAAGGCCAACTCTGTGTGTGTGAGTGTGTTTCTCTCTCTCACTAGCTTACTCTCACTCTCTCTCGCTGCCTCTCTCTCCCTCTGTGTCTCCCTCTCTCAGTGTGTGGCCCTGTGTGTTTGTTATTGGATGTAGAATAGAGACAAGTCTTCAAAGCTCTCCTCCACATCAACCCATATTCCCAGCTCAGTCAAGGATATCTTGGATATACAGTGGGGTCTGAAATTATTGTCACCCTTGATAAAGATGAGCAAACATTTAGCTCAGTATTTGAATTATTTATTCAATACAGTCGTTTCTGCTATTCTTTATCAAGTGTGCCAATAATTTCAGACCCCACTGTGCATCAGTTTAAATACAGTATACTGTTAATAGAAGTTATTTAGTTCACATAGGGGAGAGGTGTTCTGACTTCTGGAAATAGGAATTTTGGGAAAGTTGCCCTAGTTCTAGTTGAGAGACCATCTAAAAAGTTTGAAAGGTATACCACTCAAAATATATATCACTAAAGCTTTCAGTACCAAAAAACTAAGAACAATCAAATTTCTACTCTTAGGATACAGTTAGACATTGATTTGTTAACACTGAAATGTATATCAGGGCCAATATTCATAAAGCGTCTCAGAGTAGGAGTGCTAATCTAGGATTCCTTAATAGTCTCAACTATGACCCCAACAACCACACTGCCTAAACCCCCTTGTATTTGGGCAACAAATAACTAAATACATAACAAGAAGATTTAACTTGTTATTTCCATTACAACACCTACTGTTGATGATGACATATTGAGCTGTGTGGTTGAGTGGCAGAGACTGTCATTCTGCATCAAGTTCATGTCTGTGTCCCAAAGGGTACCCTTCCCTCTCCAGCGCGCTACTTTTGACCATAGGCTCCGGCCTATAGGGCTCAGGTTAAAAGTACAGCATTATATGAATATTTGGGACTCATACCATAAGTTTCCACCTTAATCCATTTTAAATTCAGGCTGTAACCCAAGAAAATGTGTGTTGTCAGAGTTGCCCAGACATCCTGCAAGTTGAATGCACCTTATTCATTCATATTTGTGAGAGAGTGGAGGGTCGGCAAAGTTAAGTAATGTCTTCACAGTCATTGGCTCAGATCATAGAGTAACATCTGCAGTAACCATAATATAACCTTTTCCTGGTCACACACACATGAAAAGAAATACACACACACACAAGTGAAAAACATGGGCATGCATACACACATTCTGAAATCTGACATACAGTGCCTTCAGAAAGTATTCACATACCTTAACGTTTTCCACATTTTCTTGGGTTACAGCCTGAATTTAAAATGGATTAAACTGAGATGTTGTGTCTCTGGCCTGCACACAATACCCCATAATATTAAAGTGGAATGATGTTTCTAGAAATGTTTACAAATGAATAAAAAATGAAAAGCTGAAAAGTCAATAAGTATTCAACCCCTTTCTAATGGCAAGCATAAAATAAGTTCAGGAGTATACATTTGCTTAACAAGTCACATAATAAGTTGCATGGACTCTGTGTGCATTAATAGCGTTTACCATGATTTTTATTTTATTTTTATACCTCATCTCTGTTCCCCACACATACAATTATCTGTAAGGTCCCTCAGTTGAGCAGTGGATTTCAAACACAGATTCCTCTACAAAGACCAGAGAGAAGAATGGCACCTATTGGTAGATGGGTAAAACAAAGCAGACATTGAATATCCCTTTGAGCATGGTGAAGGTATTAAACCTTTCACACGTACCATCACACAGGTGTGATCGTTCTAAAGTGGACCCTGAAGCGTATGATCACACCCGTGTGATTAGAACGCTTATTTAGAACGGCCAGTTTCGAAAGATGCAACAATCAGCATTTGAGCTAGCCACACTTTTTTCATAAACTATTTACACAAACACAGTCCTTACAAAGTTATGTCCAGAATTTAAGCAGTTTGTTTTTGGTTGCAATGTTCCGACATTCACAGAAGTATCTATAGTATAAGACAATCATCCAAACCGGACAAATGTAAGCTACATTTGTCCAAGCCAACTGAGGAAAGATTGACGCAACACAAGCGGTTATTTTTGTGTAACTCTCAGCTGACAAACTACAATATGAATGCGCTAATAGCAATTAATATTTATAATTAATCACATTTATAATTAACCACATCACGGGTGAGCTCACCATTGATTGAAATAATTGAGTAAAATACTTTCTAGAAATCGAAAGTAATCCGACGATTAGTTTCAGCGTGCTGCCATGCAAAGATAATAAAAGAAGACAAGATGAGCTTGGTCTGTTTTATAGTATGCATTTTGAAGGGGTGGCTGTCTACCATCGTTCACATCCCGCCATTCACTTCCTGAAGTTCTCAAAAAAGGAGTGAACCCTTTCTCACCTCATTTTGTTATAACATCTTTGGTCAGACAGACGATTACGTGAAACACAGAATGCATTGTATATCAACAAACATGGCTCCACACACAGCTGGAATTAGCTTCGCTCATCATAATCAGAACAACCTTCAAAAGTATTTTACACACATAATATGTGCCCATTATAATCTATGCAAGAATCGGAATGCATGATTTATCACTGTTACTTGAAAACTTGAATGAAACAGTAAATATATAAATAATTACCACACAAAACATTTTCTGATAGTGATTTATTGATACAAATGACGCGTGCCGGCAATCAATCATATAACCTCTCACTCCCACTCTGAGACAATCAGTGTTGTTGTTTATGTATGTAGCTAGTGAGCTAAGCTGTAGCATTAGCAATGTCTTTCAAAAAGGAGACACCTCACAAACGTGGAAATTCTGGATATTTTTTACAATTCTGACAGTGAGTCTGAGTATGAAAGTCAGGAATCAGATTCTGACAGTGACAGAGGAGTTATACAAAAATAATAAATGTCAACAGGCAGTAAAGTGGCATGACAAACGAGACGTCCATGTCCTCTCCACTGTCCATACAGCAACCATGTCGGCCACAGGGAAGGTGGCCCACCTGACGGGAGAGAGAACCAGACTGCGTGCTTGACTAAAACCTCAACATGGGGGCAGTGGATAAGGCAGACATGATGAACAGCTTTGTGGAATGCACGCAGAAAACGACCAAGTGGTACAAGAAGATATTTTCCCAGGGTAGCTTCAAATTACAACAAGCCAATACTTCTGATTAGCATTGTTTTACAGAGCTAATAGAAGAATGGAGCTAGCTACATAAGCACGATTGAATATAACACCATAAATGTTATGAAATGAGTAACGTTACCTCGCGTGTCCGCGGTTATAAGGAATATACACAAATATATTATGCTCCATACAGAGTGAGCTACAGTAGAAACTGTATAACACAACATACAGAAACTATTATAACATAATAAGGCACTTACTTTGAAAGAAACTCAATCTAGATTTGAGCCTGGGTGTCTGTAGCACTGAGACGCTGTGCCTTAGACAGCTGCGCCACTTGGGAGTCATAAGGCCAGGGTAGCTTCAAAATACATGCTCAGCCTCTGCTTCGGGTACCACTTCGGGTACCACCCCCAGAACAATGGGCAGACGGAACGCTTGAACCAAGAAATCGGGAAGTACCACCACCAACAATGTTCTGCGTCTCCACACGACTGGAGTCGATATATGGCCTGGGCCGAATATGCTCAGAACTCACTCATGCACTCATTCCTCCACCTTACCAACCCCCCATGTTTCCCTGGGAGACGGAGCCTGGTACTTGGTCAGCTGTCTACGACTGGTTTTGGCGTAGTGATTGGGTATGGGAGACCACTCACCGGCATCTGCACGAAGCCTCTAATACCCAGAAACGCTTTGCCGACAGACGCCGTTAGACGTTGGAGGGGAACCTGTTTACGCCATACGGGCCATCCTTGATTCCAAACGACTGAGAGGTCGCATTCACTACCTAGTGGACTGGGAAGGTTATGGGCTTGACGACCGGTCCTGGGACCCCGACCAAGCCATCCTCGACCCAGAGAGCATTCAGGCATTTCACCATAACCGTCCAGATCGTCCCGCTACCGAACCACAGGGTTGACCCCCGAACAGACCCACTGGACATCAGCCTTGACATCAGCTTTGACGCAGAACGTTGGGTCAGTCCACAACACTTTACAATAATAGTAACAACTCTGTTAAATTATCCCATGGAACTTCACAAAGATTCCGCATTAGACATGGAATTAAACAAGGATGCCCAATTTCTCCTTTCTTATTTTTATTGGTCACACAAGTTATGGCACTTCATATAAATAAGGATAGTTTTAGGGGTATTCAGATACAAGACAAAGAGATCAAATGTTCACAATTGGCTGACAACACCACCATTTTTTTTGAAAGATCATAATGAAGTCAAGAAACCTATTGAGTGTATTAATGCCTTCACACATGTATCAGGTTTATCTCTGAATATTAGAAAATGTGAATTATTTGCGTTGAAAAGATGTGACCTAAACTCAGTATGTAATATCCCTGTAAAAGATGTGACTTAAACTCAATATGTAATATCCCTGTAAAAGATGTGATCACATATCTTGGTATTAAAGTTAGCAAAGATCAGAAAGAAAGGGCCAACTTAAATGTCTCTCCTATTGTAGAGAAAATTGGAAAGATATTTAACTCCTGGTTATTAAGAGATCTTTCTTTATCTGGACGTGTACTTTTATCACAATCTGAAGGTCTGTCCAGATTAGTTTATACCTCTCTTGCCTTGGATGTTCCTCTGTCAGTAACTAAAATGGTTGATACTAAATTATTTAACTTCATATGGAGGAATAAACCTCATTATTTAAGAAAAGCGGTAATATGTAGCACCCAAGGTGAGGGAGGGTTGAATGCTCTGGATTGTAAAACCTCTAAAATAATATTTAAGATTAAATGGATACAAAACTATTTAAGAAACAATGATTGCATCTGGAATATCATCCCTAATTTAATATTCCAACAGATTGGTGGTCTAGAATTCTTACTCAAATGCAACTTTGATATGGGTAAAATCCATTTAAGCTGCAAACTTTCATAAACAAGTACTTCTAACTTGGAACCTCATGTACAAACACAAGTTTCCCCTCATAGGTATACAATCTGGAATAATAAAGACGGAAAATACAAAAACAACTCTTTGTTTTTCCAGAACTGGTTTGACAAGAACATTATTTGGGTTAAACAATTATTGAATAATGATGGACAACTATATGATTATCCAGAATTTATTAGAACACACAATGTTACATTCACTCCCGAGGAGTATCAAATTGTTGTTAGAGCTGTCCCTAAAGGTGCTATTCTTGTTTTAGGAGAATATAACAGTACTCCAAGTGCAACTGTTGAGGATTTTGTAGCCTCAATACAACTAGAAGGAATTGACATTTTAAACTATAAATGTAATAACATGTATATAAGGAAACTATGTCAATATGTTACTATTCCCTCTGCTAAAATGTACTGGACTGCAGCTCTAGGACAAGTGAACTGGAACAAAGTTTAGTTGTTGTCTGGTAAATAATTGTATATATGTAATAAGGTGAAAGAAGTATCCTACAAACTCATTCATAGAATCGACCCTGTAAAGACATGTATTATACACATTTAAAATAGCTATTGATAACAAAGGTGTATTTTGTGATTGTGACCCAGAGACTCTTGACCATTTATTTTGGGACTGATCTTATGTCAGAAGATTTTGGTGTGAGTTAGAAGATTTTATTTGAAAAGAAACAACTATTAATGTTAATTTGAAAGACTCTGATATGATGTTTTATTTTGAACCAAATGATATGGACCCTGATTTAACTTTCATTGTTCATTTGTTTATCTTTCATGGAAGATTCTTTGTCCATAAAATGAAGTGGGCAGAGAACAAACCCATTTTCACATTATTTAAGATAGAATTGAAATATTATTTTGAAATGATCAGTAAATATAAAAACAAAAAAGCAATACGCACCATAACAGTATTTAACAAATTGAAAATTAATATTGATATGTAATACACCTGTCTGTTAGGTTTACGTACTCTTGTTTGTATATTTAAGTTTTTTTTGTATTTATGTGTTCATAATAAAAAAGAAAAAAAGGGAGAAAAAAATATTTTATATATATATATATATATACTGTGCGTTGTGTAGAAAGTATGCAGATCAAAGAGAATGTTTTTGTAAAGATGAACTGTGATTTTAGTTGTATAAACGAGAACCTGGTACGACTAGTCATGACCCCAAAGCGCAACACAAGGAAGAGGACAAATGAACCTCTTAACAATCAAGGCTACTATTGATTACTGTATCTAAGAAGGTGAATTCAAGAAGAACCAACCAGTTATATATACTCTTCAAATCAACAAGTAAGTACATTCTTTTATAGTTCTGACCAATAAGAGCGGCAGTTCAGGGCAAGGTGTTTTGGCTAAGCTAAGCATAGTTTACAAATGTATCCAAGTATGCTTTTCTCTCGTGCACTTTCTCTCTCTTTCTTTGATCTTTTCATGCGTGACTTCAAAATATTTAATCTGCGCTGCCCTCAAACCAAGGCAGACAGCCTGTTTATATTTATAGGCTGTTTCAACTATTCAATTTCAAATGACTTCATAACAAGTTTTGATTTTCTAAGAACAGTTTGAATTGAAGTGTGTTCCGCCTCCTCATTCATTTACATCAAAAATAGTAATTTTTACTTTTGCGGACAATACATGTTTTTGACCCGGACAAAATTCCCCAAGAGCTTCCCAATTGTTTGTGCAGTTCAAGTCTGCAGACATTTGTGCATCTCCAGTCAGAACAGGATCTGCACACACGTGTTTACATTTTCCATCTGTTGCCCACATCGCAGTCGTTGTTGTTTTCATCACTAATAATAACTTTGGAAAAGTGTGCCTTTCTATCAAAGTAAGTGCCTTATTACGTTATAATAGTTTATGTATGTTGTTTCAACTGTAGCTTACTGCATGTATGGAGCATAATATATTTGTGTATTTTCCTTATAACCATGGATACGCGAGGTAATGTTACTCATTTCATAACCCTTATGGTGTTATATTCAAACGTGCTTATGTAGCTAGCTACGTTCTTCTATTAGCTCTGTAAAACAATGCTAATTGCATCAGAGAAGTATTAGCTTGTGTTGTATTTTGAAGCTACCCTGGCCTTACGACTCCCAGGTGGTGCAGCGGTCTACGGCACTGCATCTCAGTGCTAGAGGAGTCACTACAGAAACCCTGGTTCGAATCCAGGCTGTATCACAACCGGCTGTGATTGGGAGTCCCATGGGGCGGCGCACAATTGGCCTAGCGTCTTCTGAGTTTGGCTGGTGTAGGCAGTCATTGTAAATAATAATTTGTTGTTAAATGACTTGCCTAGTTTAATAATGGTTAAATAAATAAAAATATATATGACCGTGGTTTGTTTTCATTTGGCCTTTTTAGCATAGCTCTGTTCTGCCCTGCCTTGCCCCCTTGTGGAGCTCAAAAAATACTGTTTCTTACTGTTATAACTCAAACTTGTGATTTTGTCAATGCAATATACTACTTTTTGTAGCAGTGTTTATTATGTTACTTCTTTGTAGTATTGTATTCTAGGGTTGAGGACAGCTTTGTCTGCTAGTGTACACTCCTTAACAGTCTACCTGGATGGAAACATAGCAATAAAACACACAGGCCAATATGTAATAGCCATCTATTTTATTGCAGGATTGGTGGAGGTTGGTTCAACAACAACAACATGTTTTACTTGAGGAAAAATATATATATTTTATGTTCAAGGAAAGACTGAACTACAACTGCATTTCCACCCCCACCTCTAAAGGCATAGTATCATGGCTGGTCACCTGTCAAGTTACCTGTCAGGTCAGTCAGTCATTGATTGCCTCAGATGTGCTCAATAGTGCTTGAGCATGTGATACTCCTCAAAGCATGGTGAAATACATAGAGGTGTATCACAAGCTAAACACATGTATTTTGTCAACTTCCTCTGCTTACTTCTGGTGCCAGACAGGCAGACTTTGCAGTGCCTCCGTGTGTGACTACCTTGAGCAGCAGTTTGGGGGACTTTGAAGGGAAAATGCTATGCAGTGAAGCGTAGGGGATTGTCTGCAGCAGGACAACCCCCAGTGGATGGGCGCCGAGGGGTGTGGTGCTCCTCCAGCAGCTCTCTCATGAGGTTCTCTCTGTACTTTTGGTAGGTCATTACTTTACATATGAAGGAAGGGAGAGGATGATGAGGCAGTGGGTAGGTGGGTGAGATATTGTCACTATAATTTCATAATGGAACTGTATGTGATTTGTATGTGAACTGTATGTCCAATTACAAAAAAATCCCTTGTTCAGTAATCATCTCACCTGTTAGTTGGCAGTGACCTACGTGGCCATTGAAGGCAGCAGTGTCGATCAGATGGAAGAATATTTTCAGAGTGCATTCCACAAAGCTGTTTATCATGCCCGCCTTATCCACTGCCCCCATTATGAGGGTGTCAACCACACAGACTGGTTTTATAAAAAATAAAGAAATTAAAACCTTTATTTAAACAGGAAAATTCCATTGAGACCCAGAGACTCTTTCTCAAGGGAGACCTGGCAAAGAAGGCCGCAACAATCAATACATTACATAATTACATGACATTTTTCTCTCTCCCGTCAGGTGGTCCGGTCCACCTTCCCTGTGGCCGACATGGTTGCTGTATGGACAGTGGAGAGGACATGGACGTCTCGTTTGTCATGCCACTTTACTGCCAGCTGTTGACCGTTCTCCTTGAACTCCACCTCCCCGCTCTGCATCTTCCTGCATCCGAATGCCGGCATCCCCTTCCTGTTCGACCTGACTGTGCAACAGGCCACTGTGCTGTTGGAGAGCAGATGCTGGAAGAGTGTGGGGCTGCTGTACCAATTGTCCACATACAAAGTGTGTGACATCGCAGCAGAACTAGGAAGCGGTCTTGGGAAAAGAGGCAAAGAAGGGAGATAGGATCAAAAATAGGATCTGTGCTCCAGTATTCTCTTAGGGAGTTATGCTTTACTATCTCCATGAGAACGACTGTCACCAGGAAGGTATACATTTCACTAATTGGTCTCTACTATGTCTCCCACCAGCTCCTCTGTCAGAAACAACTTGAAGCACTTTGCCTCAGATGGAAATGGCAAGGGGCATTGCACTCCAGACTGGGACTCATTAAAGCAAACAGCAGGGCCAGGAGGGGTGAAATGGCTATCAGACTTCCAGCTACCACAGAACTCCTGTACTTCATCCACTGTCTGTCTGCCTCCATCACCACCAGCATCTTCAAAGGGAACTGGGACTTCATCAGTGGACAAGGGGTCCTCAGATTCAGGGTTCTCAATGGCTACAAGGTTGGGGGAGCATCTTGTCACTGTCACTGTCAGAATCTGCTTCCTGACTTTCATACTCAAACTTATTGTCAGAATTTTAAAAAAATCTCCAGAATTTGTGAGTTGTCTCCTTTTGAAAGACATTGCTAATGTTACAGCTTAGCTTACTAGCTACATACATAAACAACAGTGAAAGGTTATGTGATTGACTGCCGGCACGCGCCACTTGTATCAATAAATCACTATCAGAAAATGTTTTGTGTGGTAATTATTTATATATTTACTGTTTTATTCACATGTTTTCAAGTGCCAGTCACAAATCATGCATTCCAATTAATGCATAGATTGTAATGGCACATATTATGTGTGTGACTAAGGGTTCACTCATTTTTTGAGAACTTACGGAAGTGAATGGTGGGATGTGAATGATGGTAGATGCATACTTCAACATGCATACTATAAACAGACCAAACTCATCTTGTCTTCTCTCATTATCTTTGGTTTCTGTGAGAGAAAAAAAGCATGGCAGCGCGCGGAAACTACTCATCGTAGGATTACATTCGAATACTAGAGAGTGTTTTACTCAATTATCTCTATCAATTATGAGCTCACCCGTAATGTGATTAATTATAAATAGTAATTGCTATTAGCTAATTCATATGGTAGTTTCTGTCAACCTTTTCCTCAATTAGCGCTAGGACAAATTAACCCAACATTTTTCCGGTTTGGATGAGTGTTATGCTGTCGATACTTCTGTGAATGTCTGAACAGTGCATCCAAAAATAAACTGCTCACATTCTGGACATAACTTTGTATGGTCTGTGTTTACGCTAAATGTTTCTGAAAAAACAGTGTGGCCAGCTCAAATGCATTTTGTTGCATCAATCGAAACTGTCCGTTCTCAATAAGCTTCTAATCACACCGGTTTGATCGTATGCTACAGGGACCACTGTAGAATGATCACACCCATGTGTTGGTACGTGTGAAAAGGTTAAATCTCCATCTTGTGTAACACGTGTTGGTCCGCTAGGGACCTGTTACCATTTTATAAGTTCTAACCAATAACCTAGACTGTTTGTGTATGTGTATCTTATATTATCATTTATCTTGATAGTAAATAAATAATCAACTCAATCAACAATTGGTGTGGTCGGAATTATTTAGTGAGACTTGGGTTTGGCAAATTTACGAATTATGCAATGTTCAAAATGAGACTGATCAGGAAATGTATTAATTAGTGACTGCTATGAAATCAATATTCTGATATTCTTTGAGTTAATTTGGGAAACGGTAACTCATGAAACAAACTTTTCCCATGGTGCCCCAGGTTACTGAGTTAATGGTTTCCTGATTAATTTAATCACGTAATTATGAACATAGTTAATTATTCGATGAATAGCAGTCGTCACATTAATGATACCAACGTCATGACACCGTAGGCAGACCTGGCTCTCAAGAGGAGATAGGCTATGTGCACACTGCCCACAAAATGAGGTGGAAACTGAGCTGCACTTCCTAACCTACCAAATGTATGACCATATTAGAAACACATATTTCACTCAGATTACACAGATCCACAAAAATTTTGAAAACAAACTCAATTTTGATAAACTCCCATATCTACTGGGTGAAATACGACAGTGTTCCATCACAGCAGCAAGACGTGTGACCTGTTGCCACAAGAAAAGGGCAACCAGTGAAGAACAAACACCATTGTAAATACAACACATATTTATGTTTATTTATTTTCCATTTTGTACTTTAACTATTTGCACATCGTTACAACACTGTATATAGACACAATCAAATGAAAAAAATATATATATTTTTTTTATATAGCCCTTCGTACATCAACTGATATCTCAAAGTGCTGTACAGAAACCCAGCCTAAAACCCCAAACAGCAAGCAATGCAGGTGTAGAAGCACGGTGGCTAGGAAAAACTCCCTAGAAAGGCCAAAACCTAGGAAGAAACCTAGAGAGGAACCAGGCTATGTGGGGTGGCCAGTCCTCTTCTGGCTGTGCCGGGTGGAGATTATAACAGAACATGGCCAAGATGTTCAAATGTTCATAAATGACCAGCATGGTCGAATAATAATAAGGCAGAACAGTTGAAACTGGAGCAGCAGCACGGTCAGGTGGACTGGGGACAGCAAGGAGTCATCATGTCAGGTAGTCCTGGGGCATGGTCCTCCGAGAGAGAGAAAGAAGGAGAGAAGGAGAGAATTAGAGAATGCACACTTAGATTCAAACAGGACACCGAATAGGACAGGAGAAGTACTCCAGATATAACAAACTGACCCTAGCCCCCCGACACATAAACCATTGCAGCATAAATACTGGATGCTGAGACAGGAGGGGTCAGGAGACACTGTGGCCCCATCCGAGGACACCCCCAGACAGGGCCAAACAGGAAGGATATAACCCCACCCACTTTATGACATTTGAAATGTCTTTGAAATGTCTTTATTCTTTTGGAACTTCTGTGAGTGTAAGGTTTACTGTTAATTTTTATTGTTAATTTCACTTTTGTTTATTATTTACTTCACTTGCTTTGGCAATGTTAACATGTGTTTCCCATGCCAGTAAAGCCCTTTGAATTGAATTGAGAGAGAGAGGGAGAGGGAGAGAGGAGGAGGAGGGAGAGATAGAGTGGCACCTGGATAAACATGGGAGTCAATAGCGTGAGCCCTGTGTTCCAGTTCATTTGGCCCAAGCGGAGAGGAGGGTAAACCAGCTTGCTCTCTTACCCGTCTCTCTCCTCTTTCATTCCTCCCCTTCTCTTCCCCAAAGCTCTTCAAAAGTCTAGCGCAGCCTTAGGAATCTAATGTTGCATTCAAACATAACAAACACACACGAGGCACACCATCCAGGCAGATCGCTCAAGAGTGACTTCAAAATTGGACGTCTTTCAATGTCTTGAGGACGTCGGGAAATTCCTTCAAAACCAGCCATTGGGGCAACAGGGAGCAGTATTACCATCAAGTTTGCTCAAGTATCGTGGACGGGGGACGTGGATGGGCGTAATCCAATGACCCTGGATCAGGTTGTGTGCTTGATCCCAGTTTATTTAATTTTTGTTTTAATGCTATCCCAAACCTTAACACTTATCTTAACCATTCGGAATGAGTGCCTAAACGTTATGTTTTAACCCCATCCGTAACGCTCATGCGCACATGCACAAGTGACTGCAAACACACTGACAAATGCAAACACACACACACACACACACACAGTGGTCTATTTAAGAAAAAAAATATTTCAATGTACTACATGTCGTTTTTTGGGGGGTTTATGTACTTTACTTTACTATTTATATTTTTGACAACTTTTACTTCATTACATTCCTAAGGAAAATAATGTACTTTTTACTTCATACACATTCCATTACACCCTAAAGTACTTGTTATATTTTAAATTCTTAGCAGGACAGAAAATGGTCCATCAACACACTTATCAAGAGAACATCCCTGGTCATCCCTAATGCCTCTGATCTGGCGGACTCACGAAACACAAATGCTTTGTTTGTAAATGATGTCTGGGTGTTGGAGAATGACCATTGCTATCCGTAAGTTAAAAAAACAAGATAACACACACACACACACACACACACACACACACACACACACACACACACACACACACACACACACACACACACACACACACACACACACACACACACACACACACACACACACACACACAGTCAGTAGAAACGCAGCTGTTGGTTCAGTTGAACAGAGGGACATGGACATGACATCACCAAACGCTCAGTCTACAGGACACAGTGAGATAGAGGTACTGTTCCCCTTTATAGGTCAGCATTTCCCATCCATCTCTTCATGTTACTGTGAGGTTGAACCAAGGTTGACCAGAAGCCAAAGGTAAAGGTGAAAGTACTCCAAAGGAATGTAGATTGTGATGTGACACTTACTCTCCCTAGCGCTGTCTGCAGGTTAGCATATGCCATCTTTCTCTCCAGATCCCCCCCATACTGAGGCTGAATGAAGCTTGACCAAAAGGTAAAGGCAAAACAGAAGTACAAATGGTAGAGATAGTGTCCAAAGGGCCACTGCTTCTAGTCTAGGAAGTCCCCCCTAGCAGCCACGAGGACAGATGACTTCACCTAGAATGAACCTTATTAAGGGAATTTGTAACCCCTAAACTGTGTTGACAATGGCAAGTTTCCATTCTATCACATCATCTCGGTTTCTTGAGCAGGTATGTGTGAATCACCCTATTTTTTCCACTGAACTGTTTATTGGTTCATGCACTAACCAAAGATCCTGTTTACAGTTTGCAGTTGGTTGAGTCAGATAGTACCTTCTTGCATCATAGACCAGGAATGGGACGCTCAGGTCCCGTGGCTTCCTGTTTTGTTCCTCTCCCTGGCACTTCATTGGTACATTAATGTCACTGATTGGTCAGGGAGGCCATATACCTGGTTTTCCAGATAAGTGCCCATCCCTGATCTAGCCGAAAAGGTGATTGAATGTTTTATGCTGGTCATTGTCTAATTGTGTATGCTGCTACTTTGGCTAAGTTTCTTCAGTAAAAGATAAAAGAACTTCACCTGAGATGATCCTGAAAGCAAACATTCCTCTCATTCCATAGATTATGATCTGTTCATACCAACATTCCATAGAACACAGAACATGGGAATTGTGACAGTATCATTATGGCTCCAGCAGATATCCAGTGAGATTCCGGTCTTGAACATGTTTTAATACCCCTCACTGATTCCCTTTGTTTATTGAAATTCCAGACCTCTGTCTTATCCCATTACCTTGTCTCACGAAGAAGACATATACAATACATTTTTAGGCTATTATTGGTGTGTTTTATCAACACACTTACCAAGAGAACATCCCTGGTTATCTCTACTGCCTCTGATCTGGCGTACTCACTAAACACAAATGCTTCATTTGTAAATTATGTCTTATTGTTGTAGTGTGCCACTGGCTATCCATACATTTTAAAAATATGAAATTGTGCCACCTGGTTTGCTTAATTTAAGGAATTTGAAACAAATCATACTTTTACATTTGATACTTAAGTATATTTTTTAAATTAGATGTACTTTTGATGCTTAAGTATATTTAAAACCAAATACTGTTTATTTTCTACGCATAGTCACTTTACCCCTACCTACATGTACCAATTACCTCGACTAACCTGTATCCCCGCACATTGACTCAGTACCGGTTATTGTTATGTAATCTTATTGTGTTACTTTTTTATTTTACTTTAGTTTATTTAGCAAATATTTACTCTATTTCTTGAACGGCATTGCTGGTAAGTAATCAGGTCTATCTATACCTGTTGTATTCGGCGCATGTGACAAATACAATTTGTCTTGATTTGAACCCGCAATCAGACTGAATCCCGACCTTAGTCACACAATGTGACTGTTTCCTTTTTGTACAGCTTGTGTATTGTCTCTCATGGCTAAACATTAAAATGCTAACATTGGGAACAGAGTGTCAGAACCTAACTTGAGTTTCATCAGTACTAAATATACATATCTCGGATTGACATCTGTGATTCATATTGCAAGTGTGAGTTACAGTGCGTGCAGGAATCTCAGGTTCGGATTCATCCTATAATGAGATGGATTTGACTTTTTAAATCACATTGCACATGGCTCTTTTATATAATAATGACACTTTTATTTGACATTGGAGACACGATAAGGAATGCAATTAACTTGAAAACAGGTTGAACATCATAATTTATACATCATCATCATCATCATCATCATCATTTATTTACAGTAAGGAGGCAATGCAACATTTGGTGGAAAGCATCATTTTACATCAGTGTTCTTCAGTGCTTGTCCTGGGGATCTAAATGTTGTGCAGGATTTTGTTCCAGCACAACGTTAACATTCCAGATTCATCTGATCAACTGAGTTTGAATCAGGTACAGTATGTATGTGCTGGGATGGAAGAAAAGTCTTGCGGAACCCTAGAAGCAGGATTGAAGAACACTGTTTGGCATTGAAGGCTTGGGTATGACTGTGTGATATGTGTTTAGATATGTATTTGTTATGCAATATGTTTTCATGAAAAGCATTTATCAAGAATCATCCAATGCTAATGTCAAAAACATGATGAAGATCATGTCCTTTGTGTATCAAATAAAGCAGACATGACCGTTCTTCCATCATGGGAAACCCAAAGCAGGGTCCTCTGTAGCTCAGTCGGTAAAGCATGGCGCTTGTAACGCCAGGGTAGTGGGTTTGATTCCTGGGACCACCATATGTAAAATGTATGCATGCATGACTAAGTCGCTTTGAATAAAAGCGTCTGCTAAATGGCATATATTATGTTCAATAGGCACGAAATAAATGTTTTGGAACAGAGTGAAATGTAGAGGTATTAATATATGGAAACGTTATTCTATGGTGTGTCCTTTTGAACATGACCCAGATATGTACCGGTGCATTCTAGAGGGAATAGTGTGCGATATATAGACGCAGACACACTGAAGTCCAAGGCTAGTCCAGCTGATGAGGTGGTGTGTAGGACTCTACAGCTCGTTGTTAACTCCTTAACTCACAGCAGCATGCTCCCAGTGTGTGTGTGTGTGTGTAATTCTACAGTTCAGAGGGGGCTGGGAGCTAAGTGTTGACAAACAGAAGTCCAAGAAAAGTCCATGAATAAGTGAAGAAAGGAGGAAGAGAAGTCCATGATTTGTTATGTATGAGAGGAGTGAAGAGAATAAGAAATGTTCATGGAGAGCTCGTTTTGAGAGTGAAGAGAAGGAGTGAGTTCTATGATCCGTTTGTTTCAGGACGAGTGAAAAGATGGTGGATGCTTCCATGAGCAGTTAATTTTCCAGAGGAATGAAGATAGAGAAGAGACTTTCATGTTCAGTTTGTTTTCGAGAGTCACTGTACACTCCCCCAGAGAGAGGGATGAGAGCGAAGGAGGGAAGGTTCCAGAGTGAAGTGGAGAGGAAGTGTGTAGCAGCTACAGTAGTCCGGTTTGCAGACGGGAGGAGAGGAGAGTCAGCAGAGAGAGAGAAAGAAGCCAGAGAGAGAAGCCGGCCCATCTTCGGACCCCCGAGGAGCGTGTCCCCCCAAAGTAAGCTACCTGAGCTGCAGAGAGGCACAATGAAGACAGAGAAAGATTAATAACAGCCATAGATTAACTCACAGTGCAAAGCCAGTGCAAACAGTAAGTCATGCAGGTACAGGGAGGCAGAGAGGAGAAAAGTAGTTTGGAAAATGTTACAATCACTCTTTGGAAGGACTGTAGCCTCAAAAAACCTATTTCGCTTGGGCAGCTATATCTATTGTATATCGTAGCACATTCTAGCTTGGTCCCAGGTCTGTTAGTGCTGTGTAGACACTTTTTATGGTCAAACATGGCATGGCATTTACAAGAGATGGCAAGACAGCACAAACATATCTAGGACCAGGGTAAGCCCACTCACCCACGCAGGCCGATCCATCATCGTTGGGTTCAAAGCCCTGGTTGCACCTCTTATTGGCACGACACTTGTGGCTGCCATAGGTGTTAGTGCATACAGGACGGTCAGTGGGACACACAGAGGGGAACTGGGTGCACTCATCCTTATCTGGAGGGAGGGAGGAGGGAAAGAATGGGACGGGTAAAGGGGGAAGGGAGGAGAGTGGGAGGAAAGGGAGGAGAGTGGGAGGAGAGGGAGAGAGAAGGAAGGTAGCGGGAGAAGACGTTTATTGCAGGGAAAGAGATGCAGGATAGCACATTGGCAAACAGGACAGAGATTGTTAAAGACATATAGTGGAGCTCAACCTACCTGTGCACCGGCCATTCTCATTCATAGCAAACCCTTGGCCACACTGTAAGAAAGGGATACACCTTCAATACTGTCTCGTTGAAAACGAGAAACTGTATCATCTTATAACACAAGATCTTATGATAAGTACAGAATATAGTCACTGGATAATAATTATTAACAACCAGAGAGAGAGAGAGAGAGAGAGAGAGAGAGAGAGAGAGAGAGAGAGAGCGAGAGCGAGAGAGAGAGAGAGAGAGAGAGAGAGAGAGAGAGAGACCAACTAAATTATGTGCGGGGTCATTGGACTCAGCCACTTGCTTTGAAGTCCCATTGTGTGGTTTGAGATCACCCTAATACACAACAGTGGACATAAATTTGACCCCAATAACTACCGGGGGATATACGACAACAGCAACATTGGAAATATCCTCTGCATTATCATGAACAGCAGACTCGTACATTTCCTCAGCGAAAACAATCTACTGAGCAAATGTCAAAATGGCTTTGGGGTCACATAGTTTGGGGTCACTTAGACATGTTCTTGTTTTCAAAAGAAAGCATTTTTTTTGTCCATTAAAATAACATAAAATTGATCAGAAATACAGTGTAGACACTGTTAATGTTGTACATTACTTTTGTAGTTGGAAACAGCAGATGTTTTATGGAATATCTACATAGGCGTACAGAGGCCCATTATCAGCAACAATCACTCCTGTGTTCCCATGGCACGTTGTGTTAGCTAATCCAAGTTTATCATTTTAAAAGGCCAATTGATCATTAGAAAACCTTTTTGCAATTATGTTAGCACAGCTTAAAACTGTTGTCCTGATTAAAGAAGCAATAAAACTGGCCTTCTTTAAACTAGTTGAGTATCTGGAGCATCAGCATATGTGTCACGGCAGATTTCCTCCTCTTCGTCTGAAGAGAGTAAGGATCGGATTACAGGCTCAAAATGGCCAGAAACAAAGACCTTTCTTCTGAAACCCGTCAGTCTATTCTTGTTCTGAGAAATTAATTATATTCCATGCGAGAAATTGCCAAGAAACTGATGATCTCGTACAACACTGTGTGCTACTCCCTTCACAGAATAGCGCAAACTGACTCTATTCAGAATAGAAAGAGTGGGAGGCCCCGGTGCACAACTGAGCATGAGGCCAATACATTAGAGTGTCTAGTTTAAGAAACAGACACCTCACAAGTCCTCAGCTGGCAGCTTCATTAAATAGTATCCGAAAAACACCAGCCTCAACATCAACAGTGAAGAGGTGACTCCGCAATGCGGACCTTCTAGACAGAGTTCCTCTGTCCAGTGTCTGTGTTCTTTTGCCCATCTACACTGCCTAGAAGGCCAGCATCCTGGAGTCGCCTCTTCACTCTTTTAGACTGCTGTTTTGCGTGTACTATATGAGGTGGAAACCGAGCTGTACATCCTAACCTCCTGTCAAATGTATGACCATATTATAGATACATATTTCCCTCAGATTACACAGATCCACAAAGATGTTGAAAACAAATCCAATTTTGATTAACTCCCATATCTACTGGGTGAAACCCCACAGTGTGCCATCACAGCAGCAGGATTTGTGACCTGGTGCCACAAGTGAAGAACCAGTGAACCAGTGAAGAACAAACACCATTGTATATACAACCCATATTTATGTTTATATATTTTCACTTTTGAACTTTAACCATTTGCATATCGTTACAACATTGTATATATACACATGATATGACATTTGTAATGTCTCTATTCTTTTGGAGCTTCTGTGAGTGTAATGTTTATGGTTATTTGTATTGTTTATTTCACTTTTGTATATTATCTACTTTACTTGCTTTGGCAATGTTAGCATATGTTTCCCATGCCAATAAAGCCCCTTAAATTAAATTGAATTGAGAGAGGGGGGCAGTGAGAGGGAGAAAGAAACAGTGAAAGAGAGAGAGAGAGAGAGAGAAGGAAAGAGTGAGATAAAAAAGACGGTCCTTACCTCTATCTCTATTTCAGGTGTGCCCTCCTCCTCCTCTCTGGGATACCGGATCTCCAGGACAGAGTTGACCTCACTTGGTTCCAGAGGCCTGGCTATTGACTTCCCATCTGGCCAGTATACCTCAACATTAGTGGCTATGTCTTTACCTGGAGAGACAGGTAACATCACCAAAACATCCTCATAATGTTCCATAACATTGTCAGAATGTTTACATAATGTTCCCGTAAAATCCACATAATGTTCCTTTAATGTTTCTATATCATGTCAGTGCGCACGCACACGCACACACACACACACACACACACACACACACACACACACACACACACACACACACACACACACACACACACACACACACACACACACACACACACTACACTACACTACTGCTAGTCTGAACCGGCAGAAGTTAACTGTCTTGGCTGGACTATGGGGATGAGGGGCTGGAGAGGGGTTTCTATCCAGGCCTTCCAGCTGCTGCACCTGCACCTGCCTGTCCCTTCCACCTCCTCACCTACTCCCCTTTCTCTCCATCTCTCCCCCGGGTCTCCAATCAGAAGGGATATTAAGGCAATGCTTTCCACATGGATTTGGCAGTGCTTTCCACACACACACTCAGTTTGTGTGCACGCTGCGTGTGTTTGTTTCCTACGTGCATGTGTGTGTGTATGAGTGTACATCTATATGTACCTGCATGTGTGTGTGCATGAGCGTACATCTGTATGTGTCAGACCTACCGAGCCCAAAGTGTGCTACAGGCTCCATCTCACAGAGGTATCCGGAGCCCCCGTCGATGATGCGTGTGTGTGGACCACTTCTCTTAGTGTAGACCACTACCTTAGCCCCCCGGGCATACGCCCCGTACTGGGTACGAGGGATAACACGCAGCCACGAGTTAGTGGAGCCCTGAGAGAAAGAGAGAGGGGGGGGGGACAGATTAAAGGAGATGTGTGTGGGAAACAACATCTCGAATGAGAAAATATGGTGAGAGAACACATAACGAGAGCACGTGGTCAGAGCACACACACAGTGGTACCTGGTTGACTCTGTAGATAGAGAGAGGCTGTGCAGCACTCTCTCCATGAGATATCAGCAGGTCCAGACGACCGTCTCCATCAAAGTCTGTCACTGCCGCCCCTGATAGACGACAACACATACACACATGCAAACACTTAGAACACACACATCGAACTAACAACGGACACAGGTCACTGAGAGGACACGAACATACAACACAATAAGAATAATAAGAGAACACACATTGAGAAAAGAGGCTGATAAGGAGCTAGAATCAGAGCTGCCAAAGCTGATTAGTCAAGTTTACAATCTCAAACCACAGACATCTAGCACCATCCCTTGGAGGAAGTAGGAATTACACTATTTAATCAATGTGTGTTACACATTTACAGTGTAGAATAGGTTAATGATAAACAGTTCATCACAGTGTAAGCCTAACAGGTATTTATACCCCCCATACACATACACCTGTACACTCCCCTGACCCCCAACCCTCACCTGTTCCTCGTCCTTCTGGCTCGGCTGCCTCCCCCACATTCAGCTCCTCAATCTGGGGGTCCCCATGTTCTCTCCTAGTTACCCTGCCATAGCAACCAGATATCTGTTAAACTCCCCATAATAACCCAGGCCCAACTACCATCACTCAGGGTGCATTCTGTTGTTCCCCAAGTGGGACTCAAACTCACAACATTCTGCACAGCAACAAATGCCCCTCAAAGCCAACCGCCTTAGTCAAAAAAGCAAGACACAAGTCCAGGGATCATCAACTTGATTCAGCCTTGGGCCAATTTGTTATTGAGTGCATAGTTGGGGGTCCGGAACAGAATGTCAAATAATTTGTTGATTGCAAATTGACCACAAGAAGCCCAAACAGATATAATATTTTAAACCTAGCTTACATTTGTATACGATCACTTGTCTGTTAAGCGTTGGAATACTTGGGAACATATTTCCAAAATGAAAATCACTTGGAGCTGATTTCCTGGTATTTTTACATACTTTTATGTCCAACAATAAAAAATATATATATAATACAAAAATTCTACTAATTTGTAGACTGCAAATTATCCGCAAGAAGCCCAAACAGATAAAATATTTGACTAAAACAATAATTTCAAACCTTGCTTGCATTTGTATACGATCATGTGTCTCTCTATTACGGTGGGAATACTTAAGAACAGATTTCCAAAATGTAAATGACTTGGAGCTGATTTCCTAGTGTTTTTACAGTCTTTAATGTCCAACAATGACATACAGTTTCAAAATATATTGACTCTTTGCTCAGAAAACTGTGGGGGGCAAATAAATCCACACGCAGGCCAAATTCGGCACGCGGGCCGCCAGTTGGAGAACCCTGGACTAGCCTGTCACTCTCTGTGAATGACAGTTGCCTTTTAGATCTCAGTAATGTCCCTGATTTACTCCAGCCAACACACTTTGGACGAGTTTCATATCCACTACACATTTGTAATGTTGGATGTTATGAAGCACAGCAGCTATTTTGTCCTGATTATCCTGGCATGGACAAGTTCAATCATTTACACATCCGGTACTAATCACTATCATTTCCTCGTAACATCTCATAGTTTGAACAGCGCCTCACCTAACAAAATTTTCCAGATTGAGATTGGGTGACAAATATGTTTTACTATCAGCTTTATTAAACTTCAGAACATTGTCAACTTAGAACATAAGACAGAGGTTTTCAGCACACTCAAACCTAGCACAACTTTGATTGATTCAATTAATTAGCTTCAATGAGGACAATGAGGACAATAGTTCAAGCTGGGTATTTCATTGCCAGACAATGCATAACCGTTAATTTTGGTGGATTGTGTTTCATGATTGAAACTTCAACTCAGGTTTTAATATGGTACAAGTGGAGCCTCGGGCTTTTGGATGTTGGATTGATCACCATTTCAAACCACAGATATCCTGCATAACTACAAAGGGGACAAACACATGAGCACACAAACACACACACACACACACACACACATTCCACCAATAGTCACACGTCTGGGAATATTCAGTCATTATGACTACTTCCTGACTACAGAAATGCTTTAAGTCTAAAATAACAGAGGAATTAGAGATCTGACATTAACAAATGTTAGCTAAGATTTGAGGCTCAAATTTACATGGAAATTAAATTAGTTTAATTGCTTTTTGGAACTGATGATTCAACTGATATATTGCATGTGTGTGAGTGTGTGTGTATGTGTGTGGGTCTCTGTGTATGTGTGTGTGTGCGCGTGTACCTGAACAGTCTGTTGGATGACGACCCTCTGTAAGCAATGTTATTAAAGAACACCTCTAGTTCGTTGTCGTTGTCGAAGTCTGCAGCGATGACCGTACGCACCGGAGACGGCATGGAGAACTTCTGAGACGCTATGTCCTGGGGGAGGGAGACAATATGTTAACACACAGACACAGAGAGACACACACACACACACAGGAACACAGGCACGAACGCACATATGCATGCACGACACGAGTTTGCATGCAAGCACACACACACAACAGGAACAGCAGGAGACCAATGTAACATTATGGGGATACTCACTATGTACACTCATTCCAGGTAGCTAACATCCCACTATGGCGACCTCATGGGGTTTAGGCAATGTTTCGTGTTGATATTACATACACACTGGGGGATATTCCTGTTCATAAAATTGTATTTCTGTAAATGTACCATCTGTTGAGTGGAAAAACTCTCAACCAAACCCAAATAGTGGGTCACTCCGTCCTGTCTGGAAGCATTTTTCATTAGTTTTCATAAAAGGGTAATACATGTGCAATTGTGGACGGCAGGGTAGCCTGGTGGTTAGAGCGTTGGACTAGTAACCGAGCTGACAAGGTACAAATCTGCCGTTCTGCCCCTGAACAGGCAGTTAACCCACTGTTCCTAGGCCGTCATTGAAAATAAGAATTTGTTCTTAACTGACTTGCTTAGTTAAATAAAGGTCAAATAAAAAAATGAAATGCAATGAAATGTGACTGCTGGACTCACTGTGAGTATGGATAAGCAAAGTGAGTAATTTGTAGTTGGTCTGCTGGTGTAAAGCTGGGCTGTAACAAAAACCTGCACATCCTATCCAGGACCAGGCATAGTGTCAACTGTCAAAGTATTTGGGAGCCTCAAGCCCAAACTATTGTACTGTTCTACAACACTGGGGGGAAGGGAGTCTTGATTTGTTGGTCAGGTGATTTAGTCCTGGGCTCGTGGAGTGGAGGCTGTTAGTGCAGCAAAGGGGGGACCAACTCCATATTAATGCCCATGATTTTGGAATGTAATGATCGACGGGCACGTGTCCACATACATTTGGTCTTGTAGTGTATATGTTCCTCTCCTCTTCCTCCTCTCTCTCACCTCTATCTCATCCCGCTCTCCTTACAGTGTTTACTCCCTGTGTTAATTATATGGATCATAAAGCCTAAGGGGAGGGCGTAGAGGAGAGGGGATGAGGAAAGCGGGGAGGGAGGGGAGTGACCTTCTACTGTTTAGGTGAAGGAGAGGGGATGGCCAAGTGAGGGCAGGAAGGAGGGAGGTGAGGGGAGGAGGAGCGAGGAGAGAGAAGAAAGGGGCAGAAAGTGATCTTCTGTTGTTTTGGTGAATGAGAGGATGGAATGGCCAAAGAAAAAAGGGAGAGGGGAGAGAGAGAAGTTGACGAGAGAAGAGAGGGAAGGGGAGATAAAGAGAGGGGCAAAGGAGATGGAGTGAGGTGCTCTATACTGGGAAAAAGTAGCCTGGCTGATGCGGCCCACATGACTCACAGTGCAGGGAGAGTTGTGACACACTGATCTAGAAAGGAGGCCTTGATTGGTTCTCTCAAATGTTTTGAGACCTCAACTTGTTTGGATTTGAAACTCCAACCGTTGTAATGGAAGGGGCGGCGCTCAGGGCTGTGCATAGTATGTGGGTATTTGAGCGAAATAGAAAGAGGAGAGCCAACCAGTAAAAAATACAGGCCCCTTCATTATCGACGCATTGTGGCTACAACATCAATGAGCCATGCCAGAATGATGCCAGCAGAACTTGGAGAGTTAGTTGTTAGCCAGATTAGGGAAGAGGACCAACTACTTTGTCAAATCTCAGATTTGTTCAATTCAAATCAACATGATAATGATTTTCACTGAATCCCTGCTGACATTTCATATCAAGATGCCCCATTAGCTCACATCATGTCTTCTGAGATTTATTCTTAGTTACGGTTGGTGGGGCTGGGAGACATTACTGGTAAGATGAGTGTGTGTGCCTGTGTTTTTGCGTGCATGTGTGAGTGTGCAAGTGTGTGTGTGTGGGGTCGCTGCATCCATAGAGTTAAAACAGTCCTAATCGGCACTTTCCCCTCTTCCCCCTGTCCATCCACTGTCCAGCCAAGCTGCTGCTTCAGCTCTTTTTATTCAGTAGATTACTGGAGTGACAAAACACCTGTCACGACTTCCGCCGAAGTCGGCTCCTCTCCTTGTTCGAGCTTTCTAGCCATCGCCGCTCCATTTTTAATATATCCATTTGTTTTGTCTTGTCCCATACAAACCTGGTTTTCATTCCCTAATCATTCTACATGTATTTAGCCCTCTGTTTCCCATCATGTCTTTCTGTGTAATTGTTTGTTTGGTATTGTGGATTATTGTCGGGGGCTTTACTTTTGTCATGTTCCGTGTTTTTGGCACGTTATTGTTTTTATGTGCTGTGTATTTTGGAACGGAATTAAAGTGCGCCTGTTCACTACACTCTGCTCTCCTGCACCTGACTTCACCTCTCGTACACACCTTTGACAACACCTTAATTACCAATGCTAAAGGTCAACCCAGATACTGTGTGTGTGAGAGAGTTGAGGTTGTGACAGCAACTATGTGAGCTAATTCTGGTATTATAGTTATTATGTCCTGAGATTTCCTATGGTCTTCGTTTGTGGAAGCATCAGCTTTTCATATATATATTTTTATATTTTGTAGCTCAAACTATTCGGACTCTACAGACGTTATTGTAAAGAAATACCTGGGATCCACCCTTGTCTCACAAACGCCGCTCTAGTTCAGCCCCTGTTACCCACACAGACTCATGGTTGGTATCTACGGATGAAATAGACAAATCAAATGGTACAACCCAGAGGTCTGTAGGTCAAACACACAATGTTTAAAAAGGGGTTAAAAGTCCTAATGCACAAAAATATGAAAGCAACATGTAAAGTGTCCCATGTTTCATGAGCTAAAATACAAAAAAATTGTGCACAAATTTCTTTAAATCCTGGTTAAGGAACGTTTCTCTCTGGCCAAGATAGTCCACCCACCTGACAGGTGTGGCATATTGTAACGGAGAGAGTCGGAAAGCAAATTCAGGGAGTGAGTGTTTTAAGAAATAAAAGAAACAATGATCACGAAACAAACAACGCACCGACATGAAAACAGAGTCAATGACACCTGAGGAAAGAACCAAGGGGAGTGGCAGATATAGGGGAGATAATCAAGGAGGTGATGGAGTCCAGGTGAGTGTCATGAGGTGCAGGTGCGCGAGACGATGGTGACAGGTGTGCGGGATAATCAGCAGCATGATGACCTAGAGGCTGGAGAGGGAGTATACGTGACAATACCCCCTCCCCGACGCGCAGTTCCAGCCGCAGGACGCCATCAAAGGGGACGAACCCGGGGATCAGGAGCGAGAACCTGTCGAATCAGCTGGGGTACGAGAACCTGACAGATCAGTTGAGGTAGGGGAGCCTGGCGATCCGGCAGAGGCATGAGAACCCGATGAGCCGGTGGAAGCAGGGGAGCCTGGCGATTCGGTGGAGGCAGAAAGCCCAACGAGCCGGCTGAGGCAGGGGAGTCTGGCGATCCGGCTAAGGCATGAAAGCCCGACGAGACAGCTGAGGCAGGGAAGCCTAGCTATCTGGTCGAGGCATGAGCCTGTAGCAGTTCCCGGACCCGGCGTCATTACTCTGACTTAAGAAATAAAATAACACTCCCTGATACTTCCCTTAGGTGAGGTGTTATTCTGTAACGAGTGCGCTGAGAGTCAGCAAGTTCAATGAGTGAGTGTTTTAATGAATAAAAGAAACAATGAACACGAAACACAAACAAAGCACCGACATGAAAACAGAGTCAATGACACCTGTGGAAAGAACCAAGAGGAGTGACAGGTATAGGGAAGATAATCAAGGAGGTGATGGAGTCCAGGTGAGTGTCATGAGGCGCAGGTGCGCAAGACGATGGTGTCAGGTGTGCGGGGTAAGCAGCAGTCTGATGACCTAGAGGCTGGAGGGGGAGTATACGTGACATATCAAGAAGCTGATTAAACAGCATGATCATTACAAAGGTGCACCTTGTGCTGGGACAATACACAGCCACTCTAAAATGTGCAGTTTTGTCACAACACAATGCCACAGATGTCTCAAGTTTTGAAGGAGCGTGCAATTGGCATGCTGACTTCAGGAATGTCCACCAGAGCTGTTGCCAGATAATTTAATGTTAATTTCTCTACATAAGCCGCATCCAACATCATTTTAGAGAATTTGGCAGTACGTCCAACCGGCCTCACAAACGCAGACCACGTGTAACCATGCCAGCCCAGGCTCTACACATCCAGCTTATTCACCTGTGGGATCACCTGAGACCAGCCACCCGGAGAGAAATGTAATAAAGCCCTTTTGTGGGGAAAAACTGATTGGCTGGGCCTGGCTCCCTTGTGGGTGGCCCTGGCTCCCAAGTGGGTGGGCCTATGCCCTCCCAGGTCCACCAATGGCTGCTCACCTGCCCAGTCATGTGAAATACATAGATTTTTGTTCAGTATAAATGACACCGGTGCGATGGTGGGACTCATTGAATTAACAGAAACATCAGCCCAGCCAAGGTTTATGGGTTTTGTGGTGTAAGGCCTCACTGGAACAGCGTAATCCCTGACAACACACACACAAAACACAAGCACGCATACACTGGAAACAAATTGAATTAGCTATTTTACTTTTAACTACAGTTAGAAATAATTGGTAAATCATCAGCCGAAAGTATTTAAGACCATAAAAATACACTGATAATAATGGGATTCAGGATCTAAATAGCTGGGCTTTGTTCTGGCAGGAAAGTAGCCATTGATTATTTTCAGAGGAGACAGAGCAGCAGCAGCCGCAGCAGCAGCGTGCGTGTGTGTCAGAGGAAGGATCTGCTGTTCCCTCTAGAATCATTAAGCACAGTAGCTGAAGGTTAGCTAAGATCAATGTACTGCTCAATAGAAGAAACGGTGGGATGCTAGTTGATTACTGTGCTTGAACCTTTGTTATCGTTCCTTGAAGCTGTGTGTGAGCCTACTTTCTGTAACTTGAACCTGTGCTGAAGTTGTGTTTGTATCTGTCTACCGAACCTTGAATCTGTGCTTGAACCACAGTACCGTACGTGGAATCTGTGTTTAAACCTGTGTTCCATACCTTGAACCTGTGCTTGCGGTTGTTGCCCAGCTGTAGGTAGAGTCGATGTGGCCCGTTCCAGTTTCCGTAGACAATGTCCATCTTTCCGTCTCTGTTGAAGTCAGCCAAAGTCACCCCCCTACCGTGCTGCATAGGGTCTTCCACACCTGGTACACAGAGGAGGGAACTCCCATTTGAACTTTTAAAATGAAACACACCACAGTAATATATGGTGTGGCAATCAAAATACATAGATAAACCTGTTCAATTAGGTGTCTCTCCATCTTTCTCTCACCTGCCTGCTGAGCCACGTCAGTGAAGGTTCCATCTCCATTGTTTACAAACAGGAAGTTAGGTCCGTACTCGTTATCACAAAACACATCAGACAAGTACTGGCTAACAATGGGACCTACAACCACACCACGGCCACCTGGAGAGAGAGACAGAACACGTCTCACAATCTGACTGATGTCACACCCCAAGAGAGAGAGCGAGAGAGAGAGAGAGAGAGAGAGAGAGAGAGAGAGAGAGAGAGAGAGAGAGAGAGAGAGAGAGAAAGAGAGAGAAAGAACACATCTCACAATCTGACTCTCACACCTCGGGAGAGAGAAAGAGATGAGACATTGGTTTTATTGATTTTTAAAAGTAGATAGAACATAATGGACAGTAACAACATAAATACAGCTACAAGTTACATTGATACTATCCTATGCAATAGCTGTTAAACAATATATGACTTCCACTTCAAAAGAAAGAGTTGGCCAGAAGGCTATGGCGTCTGCGTGGGTGTTACAAAGAGTAAGCCCTTCGGGGGCTACCCCGAAAATAGCAACAGAGGGATCTGGGGCAATTTCCTTATTGCATATATATAAGAAAGTCTCAAATATAGAGGACCAGAATGGAACTAGTGCCGGGCATGACCAGTATGTGTGATACAGCGTGGAGGGTGCCTGATGGCATCTAGTGCAGGTTGGGTCTATTTCTGGAAACAATCTGACAAGTCTACTCCTGCAAATGTGTAGGCGATGAAATCCTTGAAACTGTAATAACCCATGTCTAATGCAGATAGAGGATGAGTGTATCCTGTCAATTGCAGAATGCCAGGTCATATCGGAAATCAAACTCTTCCTCCCATGAACACTTTACATGGTCAAGAGTGGGGCATGCAATATTCAGAATATTGTCATATAGCTTAGTGTAACGATGTGCGCTGAGAGTTGGGAAGCAAGTTCAGAGAGTGAGTGTTTTAATAAACAAATGAAACAAACACATAACACAAACAACGCACAGCCATGACCCAGGAACAGAAACAATAACAATAATGCCTGGGGAAGGAACCAAAGGGTGTGCCATATACAGTATAGGGAAGGTAATCAGGGAAGTGATGGAGTCCAGGAGAGTCAGATGATGAGCAGGTGTGTGTAACGATGGTGACAGGTGTGCGCCATAACGAGCAGGCTGGTGACCTAGAGACCGGAGAGGGAGCACGTGTGACACTTCGAAATGTTTACCTTTGCATAGGGATCCAGTTTCAGACATTCATCGAGCCAGCTTGTGGGTGGGAGAGATGGGAATGAGGGGAAATCTTTCTTGTAAAGTTACGAATCTGCAGGTACCTGAAGAAGTATGTCTGGGGTATACTGTGCTCTCTAACTAGATGTTCAAAGGAGGTAAATATACGCTCATGGAAAATGTATTTTTCACTCTTCAATCCTTTCTAAAACCATAGCTGGAAGGCTGTATCTATGAGGGAAGGTGTGAAGAGTGAGTTGGAAATAAAAGGCATGGATGAGATAGCTTGTCTATGTCCAAAGTGGATACTAAACTGAGACCATATCCTGAGTGAACTTTTCACAGTAGGGTTGTTTGAGTGGTATTGAATGCTCAATGGTAGGAGTGCACAGACTTAGGAGACTGGGGATGATGTTTGACACGAGAGCTCTTCCATAAGGGACCACACCAGTCCTTCCCCCTCTAAAAATGTAGAGGCCCAAAAGGTTATCTTGGGAATATTAGCAGCCCAATATTACTGGTGGAAATTGGGTTGGGCAAGACCCTCCTCTCCTTTCTGTCTCTCCAAAAACACTTTACGCAACCACGGGATCTTTTTTTCCAAATGAAAGTAGACATGTCCCAGTTTAAAAATAGATATATATTGCAATAAAGATGGGAATAGTCTGAAATGGATACAGGAATCTTGGCATTATGACCATCTTGACCGAGTTGACTCAGCGAATGATATGGGGAGTGATTGAGGTCTTGCTGAGCCTTCTCCAAGGCTGGCTTGAAATTAAAATTTAACAGGTCTTTCAAGTTCAGAGTCACACAGAACCCTAAATATGTGAAAGTATTGAGCACTACCGTGAAAGGAAATTAATCCAAAGATAGATCTATTGCTTGCTTATTGAGCGGAAAGAGTAAGCTTTTTGTGAAATTGATTTTGTAACCTGAAACATTGCCAAATCTGGAGACGATATCAATAGTGATTGGGATAGATGTGATGGGGTCTGAGATATACAGTAAGAGGTCGTCAGCATACAGAGACAGTTTGTGGACCTGCCCTCCTCAACTGTCATCCCTGCGCCACCTCTCAGGGAGATGTCTAGGGGTTCAATGGCTATATCAAGCAGGAGAGGACTCAGCGGACAGCCTTGACAATTTCCTCTATGCAGGGAGAAATATTGTGAGAGTGCTGTTGGTACGAACAGATGCTTGAGGAGCTGAATATAGTCCCGTTATCCACAAGACAAAAGTAGGGCCAAATCCAAATATTTCATGTGCAGTAAAAAGGTATTCAAATTCAATACAGTCAAAGGCTTTCTGCGCATCCAGAGAGATCAGGGCTTCTGGAGTGGGGGAAGAATTTGGTGAGTAAAGAACATTGAATATGCGCCGTAGGTTACCGTCTGCCCTTGATACAGCCTATCTGATCGGGGTGTATTATTGTAGGCATAACCACTTCTAAATCGGATATCCAGAGCTCTAGTAAGTATCTTATAGTCACAGCAAAGCAGGCTAATGGGTCGGTAGGACTCAAATTTCAGCGGGTCATTCCCCTTTTTCAGGAGGACTGATATTACAGCCTGTGACATGGTAGGGGGGAGTGACCCCTGCATGTGTGCCTCTGTATAAACTTAGCATAATAAGGGTGTCAGCTTAGAAGATAATATTTTGTAAAACTCAATTGGGTAACCATCGGGACCCGGGGGCTCGCCGCTTTTCATTAATTTTATCGACTGGTCAATCTCTGATACAGAGAGGGGCTTCTCAAGATCAGATGTATTGTTCGTTCTGGCTCTAACCATAATAGAAAGATGAGTGGGAGGTCCTGGTGCACAACTGAGCAAAAGGACAAGTACATTAGTGTCTAGTTTGAGAAATAGATGCCTCACAAGTCCTCAACTGGCAGCTTCATTAAATAGTACCTGCAAAACACCAGTTTCAAAGTCAACAGTGAAGAGGCGACTCCGGGATGCTGGCCTTCTAAGCAGAGTCCCTCTGTCCAGTGTCTGTGTTCTTTTGCCAATCTTAATCTTTTATTGGTCAGTCTGAGATATGGCTTTTTCTTTGCAACTCTGCCTAGAAAGCCAGCATCCCGGAGTTGCCTCTTCACTGTTGATGTTGAGACTGCTGTTTTGCGGGTACTAAAAACGGAATGGAAGTACTCTGAAACACCAAAAGTGGTTCTTCAATCTGAATATTGGTGTTTTTATGAGAACCTCGTGAAACCCATTGTTGGTGTTTCAGTCCATGTAAAAGGCTGCATCCAAACAGAAAAATAATATTTTGACAGAGTGTCTTTCATACAATGTCATGTATTGTCATATTATGTCTTGTTCCTGTTCTTTCTCTTCACTCTGTCTCCCTCTGCTGGTCGTATTAGGTTACCTTCTCTTCCTCTCCTTCCCCCAGCTGTTCCTCATCTTCTCTAACTACCTCGTTCACCCTTTTCCCACCTGTTCCCTTTTTCCCTCTGATTAGGTCTCTATTTCTCTCTCTGTTCCTGCTTCTGTCTTTGTCAGATTCTCGTTTGAGTTTCTCATGCCAGAACCAAACTATCGTCTTGTTTGCTTCACCCTTGTCCCGTCCTGTCGGAATCTACCTGTTCATCTGATGCTACGTGTGATCAGGTACCTCTGTCCTCTACGACCCGCGCCTACCCAGAGAGACCAGCAGTCTGTCGCCGCTCACCAAGCTATTCTCCTCTGCTGCTAAGAAGGGGACTCTTCTGTAATTATCAGAAGGACTTTATGATTCATTTGTCGCCCTCTCTGCGGGTTGTCTATTTTGCCATTATATTCATCTGAAGAGGATCTATGTCTTCCCTGTGTTTTGACATTAAAGGACTCTGTATTTGTTAAACCGCTTTTGGGTCCTCACTCACGTGCATAACATACAATCAAATGGTTTTGAAAAGCCAATGTTTATAGTGTAAATATTGATTGATATTTTTCAGACAATATTTTAATCAACATTTTAAAGATAACACTGGGAATTTAACACTTTTCCTATGGTAGACAATGGCAGTAATTATTAGTGGCATGAACTCATGGATGCCAAGGGAAGCCCGCCTTCCCCAAAAAATGTACCAAGAAAAGGGAAACAATGATTTGTCTTTCATCTCTGTGTTTCATAATTTTCCTTCAATTCGCAAGAGCCTGAATGTATCTCAACGGAGAAAGCATGTTATTGCATCCAACTTTTGACATTCATATTGTTATCTTGTTTCTATATTTGCATAGCTTCATTCATGTATATATGCATTTTGCATATTGCTATTGATGTTTAATAATTGTATATTCATGTTGCAATTTAAGAAATATTAATGTAGTTAATAACTGAAATACGCATTCATGTTCTATCATTATTGCTTGTTATCCAATCCTAACCAAAGCCAATTTAGACAAGGATCACAGACTAATGTCAACTGACCTGTCAACTGTTAATCATATCATCTAACGTAATTGTACTGTGACTAAAGCCATCTGAACAACCTTCCATGTACCATCATCTGAATATAAAGACTCAGGTCAGAGACATTAACATAAGGGATGACTGGTGGATCGCATTGAGCACTGAGCTGAAGTTTTGTACAAGTTTTGTATTAGTGCTACTTCTAACATTAGCAGTCATTGACTGTTTTTTTTATTTCTGTTCATGTCAAATATAATACCATATTTCCCTTGATTTTGAAGAATATGAATATGATAAACAACTTACAGATCCCATGATATCAAGCAAAGAGGCAGAGTTTGAAGGTAGGCCTTGAAATACATCCACAGGTACACCTACAATTGACTCAAATGATGTCAATTAGCCTATCAGAAGCTTCTAAAGCATGACATCATTTTATGGAATTTTTCAAGCTGTTTAAAGGCACAGTCAACGTAGTGTATGTACATTTCTGACCCACTGGAATTGTGATACAAGTGAATTATAAGTGAAATTATCTGTCTGTAAACAATTGTTGGAAAAATTACTCATGACATGTACAAAGTAGATGTCCTAACAGACTTGCCAAAACTATAGTTTGTTTAACAAGAAATTTGTGGAGTGGTGGAAAAAATGAGTTTTAATGACTCCAACCTATGTGTATGCAAACTTCCGGCTTCAACTGTAGCTTTGTAGCTTTGCGTTACGGTTTTCTTCTGGCGAAAGAGAGGAGGACCAAAATGCAGCGTGGTTATCTTTATACATCTTTAATGAAAAATGAACAATATACAACAAAAAAAAGAAACATGAAAAACCAAAACAGCCCTATTTTTTTTAAATAAAAAATAATTTATTATCTTCAATACCATTCATTCTTTACAACTCATAATTTTCATACATACTCAAATAATGGTATTTTAATTTAAGTAATTTAACTAAACATAAACCCCAAACAAAACCTCAGGGGAGCATCTTCCCTCCCCGTCACCCTACAAAATACCTTTCCCTATCTCCCCGTCCCTAATCTATCCCCTTACGAATCTAAATGACACCCAGCCCTAAACCCCCATTCCACCTCTCCCGAGCAGCATGCTGCCCCCACTTCCTCTCCTCCCTCTTCATCCTCCCCCTCAAATCTCCTTCCACCCTCCTCACTATCCCTTCCACCCCCCAATCTCTCCCTGTCTTCACCATGTTCTGCCTGGCTTCCCACAGCCCCCGTTTAAAGAGACTCACAAGAAGCCAGAGCAGAAACCTGCCCCTACCCGTCCCTCTCGCTCTCCCTACACCTCTCTCTAACCTGGCCCACGTCAATACAAAATCCCCCCTTACCAAACCTAACAACACCCGTGCCCTAGCCCATACTACTCCGGCAAAGGCACAGTCCCAAAAGACATGGCGCACAGTCTCCTCCCTGCCACAAGAGGATCTTGGACAGGTGGGGGATTGCACCAAACTATACCGGTACATGATGGAATGTACCGGCAAGCACTTATGGAGGCTCAACCAATTCAGGTCCTTGAGCCTGTTGTCCAGACCCCGCGCCTGCACTCCCTCCCAGACCACTTCCGAGATGCCCACTACAGGCGCCGGACTCCCTGCCTTTCTGACCTCCTCGTACAGGTGCCTGTGATCTAAACCTACTCGGGCAACTTCAACCTCAGGGTGCGCACGCAGCCACTTGGCCGCATGACCAAAGTGCCACGGCAGCTGTTCCGCCCGAGGACCCGTGTTAGACCACACCATTACGCTTCTCGCCTGATACGAGAAGAACACCCGCAGGAGGTCCCCGGACGGGTGTATCACTGGATGAGCAAGCTCCGTTAACAAGAAAGAAACAAAAATTGTGTCCAGCTTGAGGGGGAAATGTGGTAGCTTCCTCTGCGATACGCATGTTCCAGTTTAGCGTCGCTGGGCCGGAGGTCTCAAAATGGACCCCGAGAATCCTCAGGGCCCCCTCACAGAGAGATAACCCCCCAGGCACATCCGTTCTACCGCGCCATCTTCCGAAAAACTTGAGGGAAGACTTTGCATGGTTCAGAACTGCTCCCGACGCTCGGGTGAAATCCCCAAAGATGGCAAGGGACCTTGTCAGGCACGAGTCCTTGCACAGCAGCAAGGAAGTGTCGTCGGCGTACTGCATCATCTTAACACGCAGCCCACCACTTCCAGGGATCAACAAGCCTTCCACCCCTGTGTCTGCCCTAATGGCAGCCCCCAGAGGCTCCATGTACAGAACCAAGAAGAGGAGAGCCGAGAGTGGGCACCCCTGCCTGACCCCAGAGAGGTCAAAAACGCCACCCAAGTGACTATTTACACTAACTCGGCACCCCACTCCGACATATAATGTACGAATCCATCCTATGAACTTCTCCCCAAATCCTAATCGACCTAACACTCTGAATAAAATTGATCTATTCACGCGATCAAAGGCTTTCGCCTGATCTAGCGCTGCTACCATTAAAGGCAGTCCTCTATCTTCAACCCAAGCGATGGAGTCCCTGATTAACTGTAGGTTCCATCTAATAGAGCGGCCCTCTACCCCGCACGTCTGATCCTCATGGACGACGTAGGGAAGGGCTGTGCACAACCGGTCTGCTAAAACCTTTGCAAGTAGCTTGTAATCTACACACAGCATGGTCAACGGCCGCCAGTTGCCAAGGTCTGTTACTTCCCCCTTCTTATATAAAAGTGACAGCACACCAACAGCCATTGATCCCCCCGGGACCCCCGTCTCAAGGATGGCCTTCAAGACTTCGAGGAACACTGGTCCAAGTATACCCCAAAACTTGAGATAAAACTCACCCGGCAGCCCATCCATCCCAGGCACCTTCCCTTTTCCCATCATCCTAAGAGCGCTCTCAACCTCTTCTAGTGAGATCTGGGCCTCCATCACTTCTCTAATGTCCTCCGGCAACCGCCTGGACAAGTGTTCTAAAAACACATTTCCCTGCTCTACATCTATTTCCCTTTCCTTAAATAAACCTTGGAAATGATCAGTTGTCACCCTGACCATATCCTCTGGTTCTCTAACTATACTACCATTTTCTTCCCTAACACCATGCATTACCTTCCTACTCTGTCTGGCCCTAACCGACTTAAAGAACATAGCAGAACAAGTCTCATTATGTTCTAGAAAGCCACTATGCGCACGCTCCAGGAAACCTCGAGCCTTCCGCTCCTGCAACTCCCTGAGCTGCGCCTTTAGGGTTGCCTGCCTCGTATTCGAGTTCAATTAACCTTTGGATACGATCCACCTCCCTCCTCTCCTCCCTTTTTTCCTCTTGCAATACCCTATTATAAAAGCCCTAATCCTCACCTTAACTAATTCCCACCACTCTAACACCCCCTCGCACATGGACCGGAGGCCTTCAAGCCTCCAAAAGTAACCATAAAACCCGTCAACAAAAGCCTGCTCCTCCAGCACATCCCGATCTAACATCCCGATCTAACTTCTAACCAGTACCCCCTACCAAAGAGGCAGACTGGCGACCCCACCTGCAGGAGCACCCCGTCGTGATCTGAAAAGAAAACAGGCAACAGCCGCCCAGACAATTTACCCCAAAAAATATAGTCGAGCCTCCGCTCAACCCCCCTGGAGTTGCGCCATGTAGGACCGGCCATTTTCGGAGTAGTGTGCAGACCACCATCTACCAGACCATGGCAAACCATTAGCCCGGCAATGGCGCCTGCACTGCTATCCCCCCCTATCACTAATTTCCTATTTGTGACACACAGGGGCGTCAGACAGTCCACCATCTCCCTCCTGTCTGCCACCACCTGTGGCCCATACACCACCACTAATCTAAATTTACAATCCCTTATCGTGACATCCACCCCTATAACCCTCCCCTGCATTACCACAAAAGAATCCTCCACTTTTACCTTCCTGTGCCCACACAAAATCCCTACCCCCGATGAGTGCACACCCCCAATACCCCAAACCGACTCCCTCTTGTCCCATTCCCTCTTAAACCTACTAACATCCCCTCCATCCCTCAGGTGAACCTCCTGTAAAAAACAAAAATCAAACCCCACACCCTCCAAATAACTAAAAACCGCCCTCCTCTTAACAAAATCCCTTAAACCCCTTACATTTAAACTAACAAAAGTAAAGTTAGACCCCATGAAAGAATAAAATAAAAACATGTAATACACTCAAATTCTAAACTCAGACAGAAAAAGAAAAAAAAAACAGGAGACTCACCGATGCTCCCCTGCTCCATATCTACCGGTGAGAACACCATCCGTACTCCCGACATCCCCCCCTCTTCCTCCATCTCACCAACCCAGGATGCAGGAATAGTGTTTGGCTCCGGGATGCCCTGCACCCTGGGTCTACCCCCACAATCCTCCACCTCCCCAGTGCTGCAGCTGGATTGGAAAAAAAAAAAATCGGGGAGGCTGAGTCCCCCCCAAAAAAACTCCCCACCTCCTCCTGTACCCAGTCCTGAGTCTTGTTAGGTGTGTCCCCACCCAACAGAAGTTGAGGGCCTGGGGAAACCAGCAGCAAACCAGAGGTTTCTCCCACCCCCATCACTCTCTTGGCCATCCCCTCCCTCTCACTGTCGGCCAATCGCCCCTCCTCTTCATTCTCTTCTTTGGTGATGGCGGCAGTGGAGAGATACCCCACCCCCCCCGCCAGCTCCTCCACCATACCCCTCATCTCTTCCACCAGGGCACTTTCCCCCCAGTCCACTTGCTCTTCCACCGTCTCCTTCTCCAACACTCCTCCCTCGCTTTCTTCTCTCTCATGCTCCTCCACCCGGTTGCCTTCTTCCGCCGCTTTTCCTGGTTCTCCTACTCCTGTGCCTTCCGTTTCCTGCTCTCTTCCATCCGCTGCTTCTTGCTCCTCCTCCTTCCTTGCGGCCTTCCCCTCTGGACCTGTACTCTGGTCATGAGGCGTGCTTCCTTCCCCTCCTCTTCTTCCCCCATCCCCCGCTCCTGCTCCCCCAGCTGCAGACACATATGACCTCTGACGAGCCGGGCATCCCCGCCACAGGTGTGCTGACGAGCCACACCCGTGGCACGCCTTAGGCTTGTCACAATCCCTCGCCTGTTCCTCAGATCCACAAAACCTGCATTTTCTTGTGCTGCATGAAGCGAATATGCGGCCGTAGGCCATACAGCGCTTGCAAAATGGGGGCTGACGTGCATAAAACAACGTCCCCTTGTCAGCCCCTAGGGAGAACATAGCAGGTGGATGGAGGTAGCCACCATGTCCCTTTGGGTCCTCCCTGAGAAGGGCCTGGAAGACTCTCCTCCCATTCCAAAACCCAAGGGAGTCTTTGAGGTGCCTTGCTGAGAAGACGTTATCCATGTATCTCCCCAGAAAGGCCCTCACCTCTTCATCCTTAACGTATGGGTTGTATATGTTGACAGTTACAACCCTAAAGTTGTTCTTCACCAGGCTTGTTATTTCATAGTGGCTCATCGGCCTCTCACCTCCCACTGCTCTTGCCCTTCTCAGGATATCATCGTGTTTCTCCTCTGTATATAGTGCCACGTCGTATGCTCCCTCCAACGAGTTGCCTTGGAAACAAAACACGTCCTTCACCGTCAGCTTTAGAATCCCCATCAATATTATCCTTCCAAAAGTTTCCCGTCTTAAAGGCTCCAACTCCTTTTCCTTCCAAGCAAACCGAACTGTGTTGGCCAGCCCAATCCCAGGGACCGACCGTGTTGATGTATTTAGCACCATCTCCGCAAGGAGAATGACGCTCGTTCTCTTCTCTTCCAAAACAAGGAAAAAAGAAAAACCAAAGTGACTGAGCCTATCTGGTGCAAACACAGAGACAGGAACAATCACCCACAAAATACTCAAAGAATATGGCTGCCTAAATATGGTTCCCAATCAGAGACAACGATAAACACCTGCCTCTGATTGAGAACCACTCCAGGCAACCATAGACTTACCTAGAATACTATACTACACACAACCCCATCAATCTACAAAACCCCTAGACAAGACAAACACCTAATCACCCATGTCACACCCTGGCCTGACAAAAATAATAAAGAAAACACAAAATGCTAAGGCCAGGGCGTGACACTTTGTAGCTTTCCGACTTCAACTATAGCTACCGTAGCTTTGATTGGACTGATCATTTCAACATCATACTTTCAAAATCTTAGCTAGCAAGCTAGACAAGCAGACAATCTACTGGCAAATCCTTTTCAATCCTTGTTATATAAAGAGAAATTATAGCTCAAATGTATCGGTGCTCATTGGCCATTTGGCATAAACATTACACAACAAGTTGTAAATCGCAAATTCAGCAATTACTATTTTGGAATGAATCCGTGGCTAACTGCAAGTGTTGCAAAGGAATCACTGTTTTGCTTACCCTGCTATTCAGTGGGGAGGGTGTGTGGTCCAAGTCTGGTTTTTAGGGCCTCTTTTCCAAGCTTAAAAGGATAAAAATTCACACGCAAAACAATGGGCCAGAAAAAGTTTAATAAATTGGTCATGCTGTCATTCATAGGAACTGGAAAATCTCAGACTTCAGTGAGTTCAAGACAACTGGGAACTCTGAGGAAGAGCTCCGAGCTCCGACCTGAAGATCACTGATGTCATGATTCAACCTTGTATTTTTTTGAGTTCTCAGTTGTCTTGAAAGCACCTTAAATCCAGAGAATGACAAGACTTTGATGAAAGTTTCATGACAAACTTTGCCCACAAGAAGGACCGTGAGCCACCTTCCTGTTCAAGTGAGCACAGCACAATGGGGACTCCAAAAATGACTTGTATGCTGCTTAATAAATTATTTCAAATGCCAGGGAGATATGTACAGTGGGGCAAAAAAGTATTTAGTCAGCCACCAATTGTGCAAGTTCTCCCACTTAAAAAGATGAGAGAGGCCTGTAATTTTCATCATAGGTACACTTCAACTATGACAGACAAAATGAGAAAAAAAATCCAGAAAATAAGTATTTGGTCACCTACATACAAGCCAGATTTCTGGCCCCCACATACCTGTAACTTCTCCTTTAAGAGAACTTAGCCTACAGTTCTGACTTGGAGGTGCACATGTAGCCTATAACCTGTTTTAGAGAAATGTCATCAACGAATATTGTTAAAGCTTTCATTGTCTGCTAATATTCTCCCTTTATTTATCCGACGGCTCTGACTTGGTGTAATAGGAGATTACTGTAAGAATGGCCCATGTTCTGAATTCTGTCGTTGTACATTTTAGAAGTGCTGAACAAATAGTTTTGACTACATCCGTCTTATTGACTACGTTTGTCTTAGCTCGCTCAAACCTCTCTGGGATAAGCAGGACAGTCACGTCCCACTTGGTTAATTGCCAGGGAAATGCAGAGCGCCAAATTCAAATTAAATACTATAAAATTCAAACTTTCATTCAATCACACATGTAAGATACCAAATTAAAGCTACACTCATTGTGAATCCAGCCAACATGTCAGATTTCAAAAAGGCTTTTTGGCGAAAGCAGAAGATGCTATTATCTGATGATAGCACAACAGTAAACAAAGAGAGAGGTGCATATTTCAACAATGCAGGCGCAGCACAAAACCCAGAAATTAAATATAAATAATGCCTTACATTTGACGAGCTTCTTTTGTTGGCACTCCAATATGTCCCATAAACATCGCAAATAGTCCTTTTGTTCAATTAATTCCATCCATCTATATACAAAATGTCAATTTATTTGGCGCGTTTGATCCAGGAAAAAACAGCTTCCAATTTGCGCAATGTCACTACAAAATATCTAAAAATGTACCTGTAAACTTTGCCAAAACATTTCAAACTACTTTTGTAATACAACTTTAGGTATGTTTAAATGTTAATCATCGATCAAATTGAAGACGGGTCTCTCTGTTTTCAATACAGGAGGACAACAAACTCAAGCATGCTTTCTAGTCATGCGCAACTCTCAAACAGGACACATAACGTTACACTGATTCAAGATGGACATACTTCTTCATTACACAAAGGAATAACCTCAACCAATTTCCAAAGACTGGTGATATCCAGTGGAAGCGGTAGGAACTGAAAATAAGTTCCTCTAAGAACTATTGTTTGCCAATGAGGACTCAATGAACAGACAGAGACCTAAAAAATAAATAATTCTGAACGGTTAGTCCTCGGGGTTTTGCCTGCTACGTAAATTCTGTTATACTCACAGACATGATTCAAACAGTTTTAGAAACTTCAGAGTGTTTTCTATCCAAATCTACTAATCATATGCTTATCTTATATTCTTGGCATGAGTAGCAGGAAGTTGAAATTGGGCACGCTATTTATCCAAAAGTGAAAATGCTGTCCCCTATCCCAAAGAGGATTTATTAATGTCTTAATCAAAATTATGGATGACATCTTATCCGCTCATCGTGCCCTTATGCCATAATTTGTACATCTCAATTGTCTGTAGAAACCACATTTGTTTAAGCGAGTCAGCCATATCAGATATGTTTTTTAAAACTGTAGTAAATTAGGCTGAATTAACTGTGTCGCTGCCAGACAAGGCTCCACTGATAGCCAGGTGTAGTGGAGGTAAGGATTCACTCAATGGTTGCTGAAAAGACAGCTCTGCTGTTTGGTCAGCTTTATGTAGGCTCTAACAGGGGCGGCAGGGTAGCCTAGTGGTTAGAGCGTTGGACTAGTAACCGGAAGGTTGCAAGTTCAAACCCCCGAGCTGACAAGGTACAAATCTGTCGTTCTGCCCCTGAACAGGCAGTTAACCCACTGTTCCTAGGCTGTCATTGAAAATAATTTGTTTTGTTCTTAACTGACTTGCCTAGTTAAATAAAGGTAAAATAAATTTTAAAAAACAGTTTACGGGCACCATTTTTCACCGTTATAGTGCAATTCGTGTATTGTTTAGTGTTGGCATGTATCCCCCACCAAAGAATTTGAGTTTTCCCAACCAAGACTTACATAGTAAAATCGCCACTGGTTTCAGTACACCTAAAATCTGCCTCTTAACCCCATACATAACCCCTGAGGCCTGGGCAATTAGAGTCCTCAGGCGCCTGATTGGTGTAAACTCCAGCAAAGTTAAGGTTTTGTCTCCCTAACAATGGTGGCAGCTCAGTTGCCACTAGTTTTAGTGTTACAAAACACTTTTTTAACAGTGCATGCTGTTACGGCAAAATACAATTTGCTTATAACAACTTTACTATACAGATTAAAGCGCTTACTCGCTCCATAGCAAGCTGCTCTAGCTGCACTGATTGGTGAAGTCATTTACCATAAAAATGTTTTGACTAAAGTAATAGTGCAAAAAATATGGCTAAGCAATTAACTTTTAGTCCTGAATACAAAGTGTTATGTTTGGGGCAAATCCAATACAACACATTACTGAGGAACATTTTCCATATTTCCAAGCATAGTGGTGGCTACATCATGTTATGGGTATTTTTGTAATCATTAAGGACTGGAGAGTTTTTCCAAGGTAAAAAAATGAATGGAATGGAGCTAAGCACAGGCAAAATCCTAGAGGACACTGGGGAATTAATTAATTCACCTTTCAGCAGGACAATAACCTAAATCACCAAGAAGACAGTGAATGTTCCTGAGTGGCCAAGTTACAGTTTTTAAATCTGCTTGAAAATCTATGGCAAGACCTGAAAATGGTTGTCCAGCAATGATCAACAACAAATTTGACAGCGCTCGAAGAATTTTGAATAGAATAATGGGCAAATGTTGCACAATCCAGGTGTGGAAACCTCTTAGAGATTTACCCATAACAATTCACAGCTGTACTTGCTGCCAAAGGTGATTCTAAGATGTATTGACTCAGGAGGTTTAGTACTTAATACAATATCAAGTGTTTAATTTTCATATATTTTTTTGAAATGTTAGAATTTTTCTTCCACTTTGACATTACAGAATATTTTGTGCAGATTGTTGACAAAAAAAAATGACAATTAAATCAATGTTAATCCAACTTTGTAACACAACTAAATGTGGAAAAAGTCAAGGGGTGTAAATACTTTCTGAAGGCACTGTAATTTTGGTTCCAACCCCTGGGGGGATAGCGCGGGACAGGGAGACATCAAAAGAGAACAGAAAGGAGAGACAGTGAGCTAGAGAGAGAGAGAGAGCTAGAGAGTGAGAGTGAGTGAGAGAGGAAAGAAGGCGAGAGCAGGCTCCATCAGAAAAGCGATCAGAGAGATCATTACAGTCTTTCCAGGCCATTTCCCCTGAACGGGACATAGGGCATTCTGCTGACACAGACCTCACAGAGAGAAAGAACACCAACTGCCAACACATCACAGGGAGCATGACCACATGAACATGCGCATGCACGCACGCACACACACACAGAAAGATACATGAATGCAAAAACGCACGCTCACACATACAGTACGCACAGATCAGCCAGATTGCTCAAGATTGACTTAGAAATGTAACGCCTGTCCATGTCCAGAGGACGTTGGGAAATGACTTCAAAACCAGCCACTAGGGGCAACAGTGAGCACTATTACCATCAAGTAGGCTTGGGTTTTGCTCAGGTGTTGTGGACAACAGTGGCAGATAGGCACAATCTCCTGATCCGAAGGTAGAAAATTCAATCCCAATGGTAGACACTCGTTTTTTGTAGTTTTGTTTAACCTTATCTCAAAATGTAACCCTTAACCATTCTGAATGAATTCCTAAACTTAATGTTTTAACCCTTTTCAAAACCTTAATCCTTAAATTCGAAATGTAACGTTTGGAGAAACAGAATGATGCGGAGTAGGAGGTAAAACCCATGGTGTAAAAAACAAGTACATTTCTATTTACACTGGATAAAAGCAGAGACACAGAGCAACAAAATGGTATATCATGCACTGCATTTGAGGAACAATGGGACATGTTTTGGAACCTACTGGAGAGGCCTTTGAATGTTTTGGTACTTTCTGAAGAGATCTTTTTGTCTACACCCATTCAGCATCGTTTACACCCTCTTAAGCTTTAGCCCCCACCCATTTTACTCGCCCTAGCAGAGCTGGTTAGGCTGTTTTCATGTTATCCAGAGCGTTGGTGACTGTAACTGTCCTGGTGGCAACAATTGAATTATGCTTTTTTGTCGATGTTTACTGACACCGGCCATATTCAAAGGGTGTTGAGCATTCGTAAATTCATCAGATATTCTGCGCTCTGGCACACTCAGACGAGAGTGCTCTGAAATCGGAGTAGATGGCCATATTGAATTTACGAACACATCCGAAATGGCAACTTGCATAGTGGAGTCTTTTGTTAAAACATGTAGCTAGCTAGCTAGCTAGCTAAACAATGAACCATAATCCCAACTCATGACGTTACTACCCTGCATGAATCTGCAACCAGGTTCAATGTTAGCTAGCTAACATTAGGCTATAACTAGCCAAGCATACACGTAACATTAGCTAGCGAGCCAGCCAGCTAACATTAGCTAGCTAGCTAACAGTACACTTTAACTTGAAATGAAACCACTTTCTGTCAAAATTAGAAACGTGCAATATCTGAAAATGTAGCTAGCTAGACTATCTACACGTATACATAATGGATGGACGCGTCTCCTGTCGGATGCCATGGTTGCCCTTAGTTTGAAGATGTAATCTGGAGACAGGTGTTTTCTCCATCTCCTGAGCTATCATACTCAAATTCCACTGATTTCAAAACTCGGTCCTCCAGAAAGTGGAGACCAAAACTTATGCAGTTTTACCCCAAAATAAAAAAAATGTAAAGCCGCCTTAGACAGGATTACTTAGCAACACTGACCAGCTCAAATATACAGAAACGTGCTATATGGCAGACCAATCCAAACTCATCTCTCTGCCTGTCCAGCCCACTCATTATCAATTATCTCGTAATTTAACAATTGTATTTTCAGATGGTATACAAGTGTGTTATTAAGGCACATAAACGTTTATATGTTCGAGAAGGCATTTTTGCCAAAAATAAACGGTCAAACGGCTCTGCTGTGAAGTAGAGACCCGCGACATAAGCCTAGTTTCCTGAAATGGGTCGAATTTGACATTTGGGGAAACTTCTAAATTTGACATTAGTAAAAACGTGGATAAACGTTAGAATCTGAAGTCAAATTGGTAAAACTGTGAGATCTTGTTAACACAGATACAAACACGCACACACCCTGTACCATACAAGTAATTTATTGAAGCCAAAAGCCCTTTTGTATTAATTGCTCAAATCACTTTGCTTTTAATCTTGCACCGATGCTGGCTTGAATGAAATGGGTCGAACTAGCCACCCAAAATACTCCCTGTATAATATCTGTCCCCCCTATATCAGGACAACACAGATTGAAGGAAGAAGAGCGAGGGACCAGGGGGAGTAGGGGGGAGTCAGGACTTAGTCTTAAAATCTGCAGAGTCACCCTGGTATCAGATTTATATCTGTTAATTGACTATCTCTCTCTATCAGTTCAGACAACACAACTGCTCCTTTAGGTCATAAAATATGAACTCCCCCCTCCAGGACGATGTTACGATTAAAAATACAACCTCACTGTCTGTTCCTCCTCCAGTGTGATTAATGAGCGTAAAATGAAGGCATCTAGATCACTATGAAACCGTGATGGTATACTGTTAATCTACCCACTCTGAACACTCTGCCCTCTAGTGGTTTGGATGCCTTCCTACAGCAGTGGTCACCATACCTGTGTGCAATCCCAGGACCACAAACCCTGGTTTAGCAATTTAGCTGCTTACCTAGACCAAATCAACCACTAATCTAATTGTGTAGATCTAAGAGGATTGGATAGGTATATCTTGCCTATCAGAGGAATATATGGAGCTAACAATAATATTGCTTACACTTATCCAAACTTCTTAGATCTAGACCTAAGGGGGGCAAGGAGTACATTTGGGATTCAGGGTTTGTCCGTTCTACTCCCTGTCACACAAACGCACGAACACAGCTCTACTAAGCAGTGAGTAATGTCATTGAGCCAGTCCAGAGTGATGTATGTGCGTGTCGCCCTTCTCTTCTCCTCTCCCTCACTTCATGACTTTGACTGGAGTAAACAGCTGACAAGGCAGTCTCTCTCTATCTCTCCTCTCTTATAACACCTTTATGTCTCGTTTCTTTCTCTTCCTCCCTTTTCTTCTAACACTCCTCCGTTTTTCTCAAATTGTATCTCTCTCACTTTTGCTCTTTCTCTCTCTCAATTTTGCTCTCTCTCTCTCTCTCTCTCTCTCTCTCTCTCTCTCTCTCACACTTTTGCTCTCTCTCTCTCTCTCACTTTTGCTCTCTCTCTCTCTCTCTCTCTCACTTTTGCTCTCTCTCTCACTTTTGCTCTCTCTCTCACTTTTGCTCTCTCACACACTTTTGCACTCTTTCTCTCTCTCGCTCTCTCTGATTCTCTCTCTCGCTCTCTCTCACTTTTGCTCTCACTCTCTCTCTCGCTCTCTCTCTCTTTTGCTCTCGCTCTCTCGCTCTCGCTCTCACTCTCGCTGTCTCTCTGTCTCTCTGTCTCTCTGTCTCTCTGTCTCTGTGTGTGTAGTAAAAAGGTCTATATTTCAGTGGGACTTGGTCGCTCTGTAAATCAGGCTCGGGACAAAGAACATGGCTAGTCACACACACACCAGGGATGCTTCAATACCATCCACTAGGGGCAACGTGAACCCCAAACAGCAAGCAATGCAGATGTAGAAGCATGGTGTCTAAGAAAAACTCAATAGAAAGGCAAGAACCTAGGAAGAAACCTAGAGAGGAACCAGGCTCTGACGGGTGGCCAGTCCTCACCTGGCTGGGTTGCAACAATAGCAGCTCCCTTGTTGGTGCTACATATAACCTTTTTTTTAAGGTTATATAAGTGGAACCTGTATGGTGCTATAAAGAACCCTTTCCTAAAGTATCTTAAGGACCATTAAAAAAAGGTTCTATAATTGTACCAGAAAAGGGTTCCACTATGGTTACAACCCTTTTGGGGGCTATGTAGAAACTTTCTCAATCTCAAAGATTGTTTGTAGATCCTTTTGAAGAACAATACAGGGTTCTTTATTATTTTTTTAAATTATTTTTGTTGTTGAATTTTAGCCCTTTTTCTCCCCAACTTCGTGGTATCCAATTGTTTTTAGTAGCTACTATCTTGTCTCATCGCTACAACTCCTGTACGGGCTCGGGAGAGACGAAGGTTGAAAGTCATGCGTCCTCCGATACACAACCCAACCAAGCCACACTGCTTCTTAACACAGCACTATCCAACCCGGAAGCCAGCCGCACCAATGTGTCAGAGGAAACACTGTGCACCTGGCAACCTTGGTTAGCGCACACTGCGCCCAGCCCGCCACAGGAGTCGCTGGTGCGCGATGAAACAAGGAAATCCCTACCGGCCAAACCCTCCCTAACCCGGACGACGCTAAGCCAATGGTGCGTCGCCCCACGGACCTCCCAGTCGCAGCCGGTTACGACAGAGCCTGGGCGCGAACCCAGAGTCTCTGGTGGCACAGCTGGCGCTGCAGTACAGCACCCTTAACCACTGCGCCAGAGGGTTCTGTATTCTATACCGTTAAAATTCCATAGGCGTTATTATTGTGTTAATTGACAAGTTGAATCAGGTGTGCTAGCTTTGGAACAGCTGGGGGTCCCTGAGGAGACAATTGTTAACCACTGACTTAGTCAACCGTTCTCAATTGACACAAGATCATACGTGACTCTTTCACAAGACACAGTCACTGGCCATAGTCATATGTAGCATGTAATTGTCACGCCTTGGTCTTAGTATTTTGTGTTTTCTTTATTTATTTGGTCAGGCCAGGGTGTGACATGGGTTTATTTTGTGGTGTGTTTTTGTATTGGGGTTTTAGTAGGTATTGGGATTGTGGCTGAGTAGGGTTGTCTTGGAAAGTCTATGGTTGCCTGAGGCGGTTCTTAATCAGAGGCAGGTGATTTTTGTTGTCTCTGATTGGGAACCATATTTAGGCAGCCATATTCTTTGAGTGTTTCGTGGGTGATTGTTCCTGTCTCTGTGTTTGTAGTCACCAGATAGGCTGTATAGGTTTTCACGTTCCGTTTGTTGTTTTGTATTGTTTGTGTTTTTGTCGTTCAATAAACATGTATGGAAATTATCACGCTGCATTTTGGTCTGACTCTCCTTCAACGGAAGAAAACCGTAACAGAATCACCCACCACACCAGGACCAAGCAGCGTGGTGACAGGCAGCGACAGCAGAAGCAGCGAAAAGAGGAATGGACATGGGAGGATGAATTGTTCGGAGAAGGACCCTGGGATCAGCCTGGAGAATATCGCCGCCCCAAAGAAGAACTGGAGGCAGCGAGAGCTGAGAGGCGCTGGTATGAGGAGAAGCAACAGCGGCAGCAGGAGCAACAATATCGGGACTACACTACTTGGGAGGAAATAGACAGGTGGGCGGTCGACCCAGAGAGAGTGCCGGAGCCCGCCTGGGATTCGCTGGAGCAGTGCGAAGCAGGTTATCGGAGAATGGAGTTGGCGAAGCAGGCATGGCTGCTGGAGTCTCCCGCCTGTTTAGCGCAGCAAGAGCCTTCCTCCTCTCCTGTGCTGCCGGAGTCTCCCACCTGTTCAGCGCTGCCAGAGCCCTCCTGCCTGTTCAGCGCAGCCAGAGCTGCCAGCCTGCATGAAGCAGCCTGAGCTGTCAGTCTGCATGGAGCAGCCTGAGCTGTCAGTCTGCATGGAGCAGCCAGAGCTGTCAGTCTGCATGGAGCAGCCAGAGCTGTCATTCTGCATGGAGCAGCCAGAGCTGCCAATTTGCATGGAGCAGCCAGAGCTGCCAGACTGCATAGAGCAGCCAGAGCTGCCAGTCTGCATGGAGCTGCCAGTCTGCATGGAGCAGCCAGAGCTGCCAGTCTGCATAGAGCAGCCAGAGCTGCCAGTCTGCATGGAGCAGCTAGATCCGCCAGTCAGCCAGGATCCGCCAGTCAGCCAGGATCCGCCAGTCAGCCATGATCTTCCAGATCTGCCAGTCAGCCAGACTCTTCCAGATCTGCCAGTCAACCAGACTCTTCCAGATCTGCCAGTCAACCAGACTCTTCCAGATCTGCCAGTCAACCAGACTCTTCCAGATCTGCCAGTCAACCAGACACTTCCAGATCCGCCGGTCAACCAGACTCTTCCAGATCCGCCAGCCAGCCAGGATCTGCCAGAACCACCAGCTAGCCAGGATCTGCCAGAGCCTACTACCTGCCTGAGCTTCCTCTCAGTACTGGGCTTCCTCTCAGTACTGGGCTTCCTCTCAGTGCTGAGCTACCCCTCAGTCCCGAGCTACCCCTCAGTCCCGAGCTTCCCCTCAGTCCCGAGCTTCCCCTCAGTCCCGAGCTTCCCCTCAGTCCCGAGCTTCCCCTCAGTCCCGAGCTTCCCCTCAGTCCCGAGCTTCCACCTCAGTCCCGAGCTGCCCCTCAGTCCAGTGGGGTCCTTGGTGAGGGTTATTAGGCCAAGGTCGGCGGCGAGGGTCGCCAATCAAAGGACGCGTTACAGGGGGACTAAGACTTGGTTGGAGTGGGGTCCACGTCCCGAGCCGGAGCCGCCACCGTGGACAGACGCCCACTCGGACCCTCCCCTATGGGTTTAGGTGAGCGGCCGGGATTCCGCACCTTGGGGGGGGTTCTGTCATGCCTTTGTCTTAGTATTTTGTGTTTTCTTTATTTATTTGGTCAGGCCAGGGTGTGACATGGGTTTATTTTGTGGTGTGTTTTTGTATTGGGGTTTTGGTAGGTATTGGGATTGTGGATGAGTAGGGTTGTCTAGGAAAGTCTATGGTTGCCTGAGGCGGTTCTTAATCAGAGGCATGTGATTTTTGTTGTCTCTGATTGGGAACCATATTTAGGCAGCCATATTCTTTGAGTGTTTCGTGGGTGATTGTTCCTGTCTCTGTGTTTGTAGTCACCAGATAGGCTGTATAGGTTTTCACGTTCCGTTTGTTGTTTTGTATTGTTCGTGTTTTTGTCGTTCAATAAACATGTATGGAAATTACCACGCTGCATTTTGGACCGGCTCTCCTTCGACGGAAGAAAACCGTAACAGTAATGGCATAACACAACAGATTAGATCAACTGGAATGACTGTCACTCACAGTTGCACAATAAGAGCTGTGAGCAAACCACGTCCCTAAATATTCGATTGAACCACTGAAGGGTTCTTTGATTCACTATGGTTCCCCATAAAACCATCACCCTTCCCAAAGAACTCTTAGTGTGCAGAAATAGGCATACGTTGTTATTAGCAAATGTTTTAACTATCCCAAACTAGTGTTAAGCAATTAGTTATTTTTGAGGTCGGTTCGGTTTCGGTTTGATAATTTTTTTAAATCACTGTTTTCTATTATTTTTTTAAACATGAAAATGCAGTATGCATTATGTGGGTTGAATAATGTAACAAAACCGAATAAAACAATTACAAGTCCCATGATGGTAGTGATGCCCATTACTGCTTATCACTTATTAACCATCATTTATTCACAATACTTTACTTCTATTTCAGTTGTTGCATTACATTTGTCTTATTTGATTACTTTATTACTTAATTCTCATCTCTACAGAGCTGCTGCCTATGCTGTCTAACAAAATCACTATTTTAATAGTTCTTCAAAGTAAATAAGGCCTATCTTTGCCTAGTAAAATAAAGGTTAAATAAAAAATAAAATAAACACAGACCGGACAAGTAGGCACGCAATGGATTATGGTCTCTTCCTCCCTTTCTATCACTCCTCCGTTTTTCCCAAATGGTCTTTCTCTCTCTCATTCTAGTACTCTCACTTTTACTCTCTCCAACTCTGCATAGGTACACAAGCACACACACACAGATCTACCTGTGAACTTGTTGACTCCAGCCTGCTCTGCGACGTTGGACAGGGCGATGATGCCTCGGGAGAGGTCACTGGCAGCTTCATCCATTTCTATCAGGGCATGGGGAGCCACGTTACCACTAGCATAGTTAGCTATGTAGATGGCATAACGACCTGTACCCTAGAGACAAGAAGACATGGACTTTGAGTTAGATTTAAGTTACCGCTGGTAAATTTGGTTATTAAAACAACCATGAACATAGGTGAAGTTTGTAACAGTATTTAGAAGATGGCATAACAATATGTACCATATGAAAGGAGAAGGAATTATTTGGATAAGAGACTTTAGTAAGCAACGTGAACAAACATTGTCCATGGCATCACACCCAGTTCCATAAGGAAGGAGAGACATGAAAAGTTGGAACCATTGACTGCACAAAAAGGTTGGAACTCTAGACCCCTATCTTTCACTAATCTAACTCAACCCTTATCCTTGTTCCCTAATTCCCTACTCAGTTCCCCACACACATACAATTTTCTCTTCCACTCTCTACCCATCTCCCTTCTCTCTCTTTCTTTCATCCTACAATCTTTCTCTCTCCCTCTTTTTGTCTTCTTACTCCATCTTTCTTTCCTTCCCTCTCTTTTCTCTCCAGCCCTCCATCTCATTCCCTCCTCTCTCCTCCCTCCTTCTCTCACTCTCCTCCTTCCATCTTTCTCTTCATCCCTTTGGAGGTTAATTTCACACTCCATTATCAGTGAGGGTCCCTGCAGACATAAAGGCTCAGACGGAACCACCCTAATAGATTACACACTACCATTACAATGCGCTAAGTTACCCACTGGCCCTTACACACACACATCAAATCAAAGTTTATTGGTCGCGTACACAGATTTGCAGATGTTACGGCAGGTGCAGCGTAATATTTGTGTTTCTATATCTAACAGTGCAGTAATAATACCTAGAAAACAAAATGCACATAATTCAAAAGTAAAAATTAAAGAAATTAAGAATATATACAGTTGAAGTCGGAAGTTCACATATACTTTAGCCAAATGCATTTAAAAACTCAGTTTTTTGCAATTCCAGACATTTAATTCTAGTAAAAATGCCCTGTCTTAGGTCAGTTAGGATCACCACTTTATTTTAAGAATGTAAAATGTCAGAATAATAGTAGAGAGAATGATTTATTTCCCAGTGGGCCAGATGTTTACATACACTCAATTGGTATTCGGTAGCATTGCTTTTAAATTGTTTACCTTGGGTCAAACATTTCAGGTAGCCTTCCACAAGCTTCCCACAATAAGTTGGGTGAATTTTGGCCCATTCCTCCTGACAGCGGGTGTAACTGAGTCAGGTTCGTAGGCCTCCTTGTTCGCACACGCTTTTTCAGTTCTGCCCCCAATTTTCTATAGGATTGAGGTCAGGGCTTTGTGATGGCCACTCCAATACATTGACTTTGTTTAAGCCATTTTGCCACAAATTTGGAAGTATGCTTGGGGTCATTGTCCATTTGGAAGACCCATTTGCAACCAAGCTTTAACTTCCTGACGGATGTCTTGAAATGCTGCTTGAATATATCCACATAAATTTAGTGTATTTTGTGAAGTGCACAAGTCACACCTGCAGCAAAGCACCCACACAACCACTGTAATGGTTTTCCTCCTCCTCTTCGTCTGAGGAGAAGAAGCAAGAAGGATCGGAGGACCAATGCGCAGCGTGGTAAGTGTCCATGGTTGTTTATTTAAAAAACATAAACTGAACAATGAACAGAAACAGTAAACGTGAACAAACCGAAACAGTACCGTGTGGCGACAAACACAGACACGGAAACAATCACCCACAAAACAACAGTGAAACCCAGGCTACCTACGTAGGATTCTCAATCAGAGACAACTAACAAAACTTGCCTCTGATTAAGAACCATACTAGGCCGAACACAGAAAACCAACCTAGAAACACAAAACATAGAATGCCCACCTAACTCACGTCCTGACCAACTAAAACAAACAAATAACACAAGAACTAGGGTCAGAACATGACACCCCCGTGCTTCACGGTTGGGACGCTGTTCTTCGGCTTGCAAGCCTCCCCCTTTTTCCTCCAAACAAAACGATGGTCATAATGGCCAAACAGTTCTATTTTTGTTTCATCAGACCAGAGGACATTTCTCCAAAAAGTACGATCTTTGTCGCCATGTGCAGTTGCAGTTGCTGAGCGGCCTTTCAGGTGATGTCGATGTAGGACTCGTTTTTACTGTGGATATAGATACTTTGGTACCGGTTTCCTTCAGCATCTTAACAAGGTCCTTGTTCTGGGATTGATTTGCACTTTTTGCACCAAAGTACGTTCCTCTCCAGGAGACAGAACACGTCTCCTTCTTGAGCGATATGACGGCTGTGTGGTCCCATTGGTGTTTATACTTGCATACTATTGTTTGTACAGATGAATGTGATACCTTCAGGGCTCCCTTCTTCTCTCAGTCAACTTAGTGTATGTAATTGCTCCCAAGGATGAACCAGACTTGTGGAGAGCTCTATTTTTGTCTGAGGTCCTGACTGATTTCTTTTGATTTTCCCATGATGTCAAGCAAAGAAGCACTGAGTTTGAAGGTAGGCCTTGAAATATATTCACAGGTACACCTCCAATTGACTCAAATTATGTCAATTAGCCTATCAGAATCTCAGAAGCTTCTAAAGCCATGACATCATTTTCCAAGCTGTTTAAAGGCACAGTCAACTTAGTGTATGTAAATTTCTGACCCACCGGAATTGTGATACAGTGAATTATAACAGAAATAATCTGTCTGTAAATAATTGTTAGAAAAATAACTTCTGTCATGCACAAAGTAGATATTCTATCCGACTTGCCAAAACCATAGTTTGTTAACAAGAAATTTGTGGAGTGGTTGAGTGTAGGGGGCATTATTTTGATGTTTGGATGAAAAACGTAAACAAATGAAACTGCCTATTTCTCAGGCCCAGAATCTTGAATATTGAATATGCATATAATTAGGATTAATATAATAATTATCAGATTAGGATATAAAACTCTAAAGTTTCCAAAACTGTCAAAATATTGTCTGTGAGTATAACAGAACTGATATTGCAGGCGAAAACCTGAGGAAAATCCAACCCGGAGGTGCTGTTTTTCCTGAAAGCTCTCTGTTCCATTGCCTGCCTTCGCTCCAATTAAAGGGATATCAACCAGATTCATTTTCCTATGGCTTTCACAAGTTGTGAACAGTCTTTAGAAGTAGTTTGAGGCTTTTATTCTGAAAAAATGAGCGAGAAAGATCACATCGCGTCATTGTATGGATGGGAGCCAGCAGAGTTTTGCATGCGCAACAGCTTAGAGCAGACTTTTTCTTTCTCTCTCCTATTGAAGAAGGTACAGTCCGGTTGAAATATTATCGATTATATATTTTAAAAATAACCTGAGGATTGTTCCCAAAGAATATATTTTGTTTACAGGAAACTCACTCTACATCCTTAGATGAAGTTGCGTGGAAAAAAGGAATGGAGCGGTGAAATCATTTTCTGTCATGGACACGGTAACTCAAAAGGAGTGATAATATTAATTTACAAAAATGTCGATCTGAATGTGCAACTAGTTAGGAATGATGTGCAAGGAAGATGGATCTTTATTAATATGAAAGTGGATGAAAAAGACATTTGGCTCATTAACTTGTTTGGGATAGGGGGCAGCATTTTCACTTTTGGATGAATAGCGTGCCCAGAGTGAACTGCCTCCTACTCAGTCCCAGATGCTAATACATGCATATTATTATTAGTATTGGATAGAAAACACTCTGGAGTTTCTAAAACTGTTTGAATGATGTCTGTGAGTATAACAGAACTCATATGGCAGGTGAAAACCTGAGAAAAATTCAACCTGAGAAAATTTCAACCAAGAAGTGGGAAATCTGGTTGGATTGGCGGAGATCTTTGTGGGCTATACTCGGCCTTGTCTCAGGATGGTAAGTTGGTGGTTGAAGATATCCCTCTAGTGCTGTGGGGGATGTGCTTTGGCAAAGTGGGTGGGGTTATATCCTTCCTGTTTGGCCCTGTCCGGGCGTGTCATCGGATGGGGCCACAGTGTCTCCTGACCCCTCCTGTCTCAGCCTCCAGTATTTATGCTGCAGTAGTTTATGTGTCGGGGGCTAGGGTTAGTTTGTTATATCTGGAGTACTTCTCCTGTCCTATCCGGTGTCCTTTGTGAATTTAAGTATGCTCTCTCTCTAATTCTCTCTTTCTCTCTTTCTTTCTCTCTCTCGGAGGACCTGAGCCCTAGGACCATGCCTCAGGACTACCTGACACGATGACTCCTTGCTGTCCCCAGTCCACCTGGCCATGCTGCTGCTACAGTTTCAACTGTTCTGCCTGTGATTATTATTATTTGACCATGCTGGTCATTTATGAACATTTGAACATCTTGGCCATGTTCTGTTAAAATCTCCACCCGGCACAGCCAGAAGAGGACTGGCCACCCCACATAGCCTGGTTCCTCTCTTGGTTTCTTCCTAGGTTTTGGCCTTTCTAGGGAGTTTTTCCTAGCCACCGTGCTTCTACACCTGCATTGCTTGCGGTTTGGGGTTTTAGGGTGGGTTTCTGTACAGCACTTTGAGATATGATGTACAAAGGGCTATATAAATACATTTGATTTGATTTGTTTTGATTTAGGTTTGTAGTTTTTCAAAGCTTGGCCTACCAAATTCACAGTGTCTATGGGGTCAAGTTGCACTTCCTAAGGCTTCCACTAGATGTCAACCGTCTTTAGAAACTTATTTCAGGCTTCTGCTATAAAGGAGGGGGGAATGGGAGCTGAATGAGTCAGTGGTCTGTCAGAGTGTCTCGGGCTTTTGACGCGTGGTCCCGACGGAGTTAGCTCTCGTTCCAGTGCTTTTCTACAGACAATGGAATTCTCCGGTTGGAACATTATTGAATTTTTCTGTTGAAAACAACGTAAAGATTGATTCCATACATCGTTTGGCATCTTTCTACGACCTGTAACGGAACTTTTCGAGTGTTTGTCTGGACGTAGTGCTCCCACCTCATGGAGATGAACAACAAGTGGCTATTTGGACATAAATGATGGACTTTATGGAACAAATCAGTTATTTATTGTCGAACTAGGATTCATGGGAGTGCATTCTGATGACGATCATCAAAGGAAAGTGAATATTTATAATGTTATTTCTAACCTCTGTTGACTCAAACATGGCAGATATTTCTTTGGCTGGATTGGGCTCTGAGCGCCGTACTCAGATTATGCTTTTTCCGTAAAGTTTTTTTGAAATCTGACACAGCGGTTACATTAACTTCTTAAGGTATAGGGGGCAGCATTTTCACTTTTGAATAAATAGCGTGCCCAAATTCAACTTCCTGCTACTCATGCCAAGAATATAAGATATGCATATTATTAGTGGATTTGGATAGAAAACACTCTGAAGTTTCTAAAGCTGTTTGAATCATGTCTGTGAGTATAACAGAACTTATGTAGCAGGCAAAGCCCCAAGGACTAACCGTTCAGAATTATTATTTTTTTAGGTCTCTGTCTGTTCATTGAGTCCTCATTGGCAAACAATAGTTATTAGGAACTTATTTTCAGTTCCTACCGCTTCCACTGGATGTCACCAGTCTTTGGAATTTGGTTGAGGTTATTCCTTTGTGCAATGAAGAAGTCTGGCCATCTAGGAACTACGTAACACTGTTGAGAGTTGTGCAAGAATTGAAAAGTAGCTTGGTTTGTTGTGTTCCTGTATTGAACACAGATAGACCCATCTTCAATTTGATCGATTATTAACGTTTAAAAATACCTAAAGTTGTATTACAAAAGTAGTTTGAAATATTTTGTAGTGACGTTGCGCATTTTGGAAGCTGTTTTTTCTGGATCAAATGGGCCAAATAAATTGACATTTTGGATATATATGGACGGAATTAATCGAACAAAAGGACCAATTGTTATGTTTATGGGACATATTGGAGTGCCAACTAAAGAAGCTCGTCAAAGGTAAGGCTTGTTTTATATTTTATTTCTGAGTTTTGTGTAGCGCCTGCAGGGTTGAAATATGCTACCATCTTTGTTTACTGTTGTGCTATCATCAGATAATAGCTTCTTATGCTTTCACCGAAAAGCATTTTTAAAATCTGACATGTTGGCTGGATTCACAACGAGTGTAGCTTTAATTTAGTATTTTACATGTGTGATTTAACCTCTTGTGACGAGCAATCCCGGATCCGGGATCGTAATCATAGCCTCAAACGAATTAGCATAACGCAGCGGACATAAATACCCCTAGAAACTTTTCCTATTCATGAAAATCGCAAATGAAATGAAATAAATATATTCAAACACAAGCTTAGCCTTTTGTTAACAACACTGTCGTCTCAGATTTTCAAAATATGTGTTACAGCCAACGCTAGACAAGCATTTGTGTAAGTTTATCATGGCATAATGCTATGCTAGGCTCTGCTGGCAGCAGGCAACATTTTCACGAAAATAAGAAAAGCAACCAAATTAAATAATTTACCTTTGAAGAACTTCAGATGCTTTCACTCAGGAGACTCCCAGTTAGATCGCAAATGTTCCTTTTTTCCAAAAATATTATTTTTGTAGGCGAAATAGCTCCCGTTTGTTCATCATGCTTGGCTGAGAAATCGACCGGAAAATGCTACCTATACAACGCCAAACTTTTTTCAAAATTAACTCCATAATATAATCATAATATAATATCGACAGAAACACGGCAAACGTTGTTTAGGATCCATCCTCAAGGTGTTTTTAACATATAAATTCGATAATATATCCGTCGAGGAAATTGGTTTCTCATAAGAAGCGATTGGAAAAATGGCTACCTCAGTATTTTACGCAAGATTTTCTGCGGGAGACACCATGTGACCACTTGCTATATATGGTTCCTTACGGCTATTCTTCAATGGAAATGCGTAAAAATACGTCACAATGCTGTAGACACCTTGGGGAATACGTGGAAAACGTAAGCTCATTCGTAGCTCATTCACAGCCATATAAGGAATCATTGGCATGAGGCGGTTTCAAAAAATGCGGCACTTCCTGGTTGGATTTTTATCTGGATTTCGCCTGTAACATCAGTTCTGTGGCACTCACAGACAACATCTTTGCAGTTTTGGAAACGTCAGAGTGTTTTCTATCCAAAGCTGTCAATTATATGCATAGTCGAACATCGTTTCGTGACAAAATATCTTGTTTGAAACGGGAACGTTTTTCATCGAAAAATGTTAATAGCGCCCCCTAATGCATAACTGGTTTTAATGAAAGTTTGATTTTTATATGATTTTTATTTTATTTGCCGCACTGCATTTTTCCTGGCTTTTGCCAGCGTCCTCTATACCATAAGAAGTTAAGGAGAAGTCTATCTTTAATTCTGTGAATAACACTTGTATCTTTTATCAATGTTTATTATGAGTATTTCTGGGATTTGATGTGGCTATCTGCAAAATCACCGGATGTTTTGGAATCAAAACATTACTGCATGTAACGCGCCAATGTAAACTGAGATTTTTGGATATAAATATGCACATTATCGAACAAAACATACATGTATTGTGTAACATGATGTCATATGAGTGTTATCTGATGAAGATCATCAAAGGTTAGTGATTCATTTTATCTATATTTCTGCTTTTTGTGACTCGTATCTTTGGCTGGAAAAATGGCTGTGTGTTTTTGTGACTTGGCTCTGACCTAACATAATCATATGTTGTGCTTTCGCTGTAAAGCCTTTTTGAAATCAGACAAGAAGTTCATCTTTCATTTTATCGATTGGACTTGTTAATGTGTGAAAGCTACAATATTTTTGAATTTCGCGTGCTGCCTTTTCAGCGGAATGTTGTCGAGGGGTTCCGCTAGTGGAAAGCTAGAAAGGTTCATCTATAATGGTCCAAATCAGGATGATCCATACTTCTTTGAAAATATTTATACCAATTTATTGAACTTACAGCCAACAAATGATCAAATCATTCTGGTAGGAGACTATAACACAGTGTTAAATACCTCAATGGACTGTAAAGGAAATCACTCTACAAACTACTTTCACCGTGCAGTTAAGGAAATCACAAATATTATGGACACATTAGAAATAGTGGATATTTGTAGACTAAAAAACCCCGACCTAGAGAGATATACATGGAGGAGACTTAATCAAGCTAGCCGTCTTGACTACTTTCTTGTCTCTTTCTCTCTTTCTCTCTTGCATCAAAGGTGAAAAAAAAATAATGGGAGACAGAACGCGATCGGATCATCATCTAATTGGCCTTCACATAACCCTTATAGAATTTCCACATGGACAGGGATATTGGAAATGTAATCAAAGTTACTGGATGACAACTCATTTTTAACTAAGACAAAATCATTTATAACTGAATATTTACAGTATAATATAGGAACAAGAAATTCACTTATTGTTTGGGATACCTTTAAATGTACCTTCAGAGGTCATTCAATTCAATGTTCTATCAATAATAAAAAAGCAGTTTCTGGCTAAAGAGACAAGACTAACAAGGGAAATACATGAACTAATAGTACAGATAGATAGCAATAAAAACGATGTTACAGAGACAAAATAAGTTAGAGGAAAAACAAAAAGAACTCGAGGAACCTATTCAAGAACGATCTAATGAAATATATTTAAAAAATAAAGCAAACTGGATGGAATATGGAGAAAAATGCACAAAATTCTTCCTGAATCTCCAACACAGGAACGCTAACAAAAATAATTTGCAGAAACTCGTTACTGAAGTCATTTATGATTCTCCGAATTATATTTTAAAAGAGGAAGATGAATATTTTAAGCAGATGTTCTCTTTTCCGTCTCATCCTCTCCCACTGAATGAAGATTACTGAAAGGAAGTCTTTCCAAATAAAACAAAAAATGGAAAAATTAACAAATGTACAGAAAGATCAGTGTGAAGGCCAAATTACAGAGGAATAACGTTGAGGCTATTAAATCCTTTCAGTCTGGAAAAACACTAGGGCTTGATTGCATACTGGTAAGAGGTCTATCAAGCCTTTTTTTGATATACTAAAAGCGCCATTGTAAGATTGTTTTAATTAATCCTACAGAAATGGTCTGTCAGGTACTAAGCAGGAAGGTCTTATTTCACTATTATTAAAACAAGACCCAGATGGCAAATATAAAGATCCAGTCTATCTTAAAATACACGACAGCAACTCTTCCACCTCAGGAGGCTGAAGAAATTCAGCTGAAATTTGCCTGCTTCTACAGAAGCACCATCGAGAGAATACTGTGGGACTGCATCACAGCCTGATATGGAATCTCCACCACCGCGAACCGTTAGTAACTACAGAGGGTGGTACGCTCAGCCAAATGCAGCATTGGGTGCACACTGCCTTCCCTCCAAGACACCTACAACACCAGATGTCACAGGAAGGCCAAGAAGATCATCCGGGACATCAGCCACCTGAGCCACGGCCTGTTCTCCTCGCATCCATCACTTTGACACACGCAGTACAGGAGCATCATGGCTAAAACTAAGAGACTGGGCAATAGCTTCTACCCCCAGACAATCAGCTCGGAGCTTAACAATTTCACTATACACTGCAACTACATCTGTGACCCTGTGCATGTGACTAAATACAATCTAATCTAATTTCCACTGCGGGACTAAAATGAATATGACTGTTAAGGAATGTAAATGTCACCACCAGCATCAGATCGTCACAGCTCACTCTCTCAGCACATCCATCTCAGGTAATAGAAACAAACACACACACACACACAAGTATGATTTAGTGCTGCAGGCTCCAAGGCCATTGAAAATTAGTTACTGGTGTTAAAAGTCAGTGGTTTTCAGTAATGATGCTTCACTCACTGTGTGTGTGTGTGTGTGTGTGTGTGTGTGTGTGTGTGTGTGTGTGTGTGTGTGTGTGTGTGTGTGTGTGTGTGTGTGTGTGTGTGTGTGTGTGTGTGTGTGTGTGTGTGTGTGTGTGTGTGTGTGTGTGTGTGTGTGTGTGTGTGTGTGTGTGTGTGTGTGTGTGTGTACATGCATGCATGAATGGCTGTGTGGGCATGTGTGTGTGCGTGTTTTGAAGGCCTTTCGCATTGTGACGTTGTTTGACTTAGGGAGGCTATTACAGTCAACAAATCAACTTTGACATTTGGGTAGGACCAAATATTCACATTTGGAGCTAAAAGTGTAAATAGTTTCCAGATAGCTCTTTATACCAAAGCTCATTTTCGGTCACTAGTCTTTGTCTGAAAGTGGTCCTGTTTCAGTGTCATCTATCACTTTCACATGTCTTAAATCAATAGCTTCCCTTCATCAGTTTGGAAAAGACAAATGATGGCACCTCCCTCCCAAGGAGACTAAAAAACACACATACAGAGGCATGCACACACACACATATACAGAGGCACGCACGTATGCGGAATACACACACACACTGAAGGAGACTAAGAAAGATGCAGTGGTCTAGATGAGTAATTATATCTCTGAGTGAGTGATAGAAGTCTATTTAGAAGTAAATAACACCAAACACATTCATCTTTCTACCTTTTTTTTCTCTTTTCCCCCACACTTTGTGGCCTTTTTGTGATGAGTCCAAATTTGAGATTTTTGGTTCCAGCCTCCGTGTCCTTGTGAGACGCGGAGTAGGTAAACGGATGATCTCCACATGTGCGGTTCCCACCATGAAGCATGGAGGAGGAGTTGTAATGGTGTGGGGGTGCTTTGCTGGTGTCACTGTCTGGGATTTATTTAGAATTCAAGGCACAATTAACCAGCATGGGATTTGCCATCCCATCTGGTTTGAGCTTAGTGTGACTATCATTTGTTTTTCAACAGGACAATGACCCAAAACACACCTCCAGGCTGTGTAAGGGCTATTTGCTAAGAATAGTGATGGGGTATTGCATCAAATGACCTGGCCTCCACAATCACCCGACCTCAATCCAATTGAGATGGTTTGGGATGAGTTGGACCGCAGAGTGTAGGAAAAGCAGCCAACAAGTGCTCAGCATATGTGGGAACTCCTTCAAGACTGTTGGAAAAGAATTGCAGGTGAAGCTGGTTGAGAGAATGCCAAGAGTGTGCAAAGCTGTCAAGGCAAAGAGTGGCTACCTTGAAGAATCTAAAATATATGTTGATTTATTTAACACTTTTTTGGTTACTACATGATTCCATATGTGCTATTTCATAGTTTCATGCCTTGTAGAAAATAGTAAAATAAAGACAAACCCTTGAATGACTAGGTGTTTCAAAACTTTTGACTGGTACTGTATAAATACAAAAAAACATACTGCAACATATGTTATGTTAAAAAAAATCTCTGGGAATTGTGGTCTTCAAGAGCTTTTGACAGTGATTTGGTGGTCCCCTGAAAGGGGGAACAAGACAGAGTGGTTCACATCTTAGGCCTTATTACAACATTTTTATCTGTCTTTTCCCCCTTTTTTCACACTATCTTTCACTATAAAGTGTGTTATGGACGTGAGTGATACAAAATGGAAGTTGATTGATCAGTTGAATTTCCTACCACATACAAATGTGCTATATCTTAATTTGATCTGTGTTGTCAAATTGAATTTTCCTGTGCAGCAGGAAATGCAAACAGTGTATACAAGGTTTAAAAGGCTTCTGAAGTTTGTAATTTACACCTAAGAAAATGTCAGACTTGATTAACAAAAGATGTATCAACCCTTACAAAAATGTCAATTAACATTACATTTACATTTAAGTCATTTAGCAGACGCTCTTATCCAGAGCGACTTACAAATTGGTGCATTCACCTTATGACATCCAGTGGAACAGCCACTTTACAATAGTGCATCTAAATCTTTTAGGGGGGAGGGGGTGAGAAGGATTACTTATCCTATCCTAGGTATTCCTTAAAGAGGTGGGGTTTCAGGTGTCTCCGGAAGGTGGTGATTGACTCCGCTGTCCTGGCGTCGTGAGGGAGTTTGTTCCACCATTGGGGGGCCAGAGCAGCGAACAGTTTTGACTGGGCTGAGCGGGAACTGTACTTCCTCAGTGGTAGGGAGGCGAGCAGGCCAGAGGTGGATGAACGCAGTGGCCTTGTTTGGGTGTAGGGCCTGATCAGAGCCTGGAGGTACTGAGGTGCCGTTCCCCTCACAGCTCCGTAGGCAAGCACCATGGTCTTGTAGCGGATGCGAGCTTCAACTGGAAGCCAGTGGAGAGAGCGGAGGAGCGGGGTGACGTGAGAGAACTTGGGAAGGTTGAACACCAGACGGGCTGCGGCGTTCTGGATGAGTTGTAGGGGTTTAATGGCACAGGCAGGGAGCCCAGCCAACAGCGAGTTGCAGTAATCCAGACGGGAGATGACAAGTGCCTGGATTAGGACCTGCGCCGCTTCCTGTGTGAGGCAGGGTCGTACTCTGCGGATGTTGTAGAGCATGAACCTACAGGAACGGGCCCCCGCCTTGGTGTTAGTTGAGAACGACAGGGTGTTGTCCAGGATCACGCCAAGGTTCTTAGCGCTCTGGGAGGAGGACACAATGGAGTTGTCAACCGTGATAGCGAGATCATGGAACGGGCAGTCCTTCCCCGGGAGGAAGAGCAGCTCCGTCTTGCCGACGTTCAGCTTGAGGTGGTGATCCGTCATCCACACTGATATGTCTGCCAGACATGCAGAGATGCGATTCGCCACCTGGTCATCAGAAGGGGGAAAGGAGAAGATTAATTGTGTGTCGTCTGCATAGCAATGATAGGAGAGACCATGTGAGGTTATGACAGAGCCAAGTGACTTGGTGTATAGCGAGAATAGGAGAGGGCCTAGAACAGAGCCCTGGGGGACACCAGTGGTGAGAGCGCGTGGTGAGGAGACAGATTCTCGCCACGCCACCTGGTAGGAGCGACCTGTCAGGTAGGACGCAATCCAAGCGTGGGCCGCGCCGGAGATGCCCAACTCGGAGAGGGTGGAGAGGAGGATCTGATGGTTCACAGTATCGAAGGCAGCCGATAGGTCTAGAAGGATGAGAGCAGAGGAGAGAGAGTTAGCTTTAGCAGCCTCCGTGATACAGAGAAGAGCAGTCTCAGTTGAATGACTAGTCTTGAAACCTGACTGATTAGGATCAAGAAGGTCATTCTGAGAGAGATAGCGGGAGAGCTGGCCAAGGACGGCACGTTCAAGAGTTTTGGAGAGAAAAGAAAGAAGGGATACTGGTCTGTAGTTGTTGACATCGGAGGGATCGAGTGTAGGTTTTTTCAGAAGGGGTGCAACTCTCGCTCTCTTGAAGACGGAAGGGACGTGGCCAGCGGTCAGGGATGAGTTGATGAGCGAGGTGAGGTAAGGGAGAAGGTCTCCGGAAATGGTCTGGAGAAGAGAGGAGGGGATAGGGTCAAGCGGGCAGGTTGTTGGGCGGCCGGCCGTCACAAGAGGAATATAATTATAATTATAATGAAGGAATATTTTCCTGCGGTGAGATACTGCTCAAACCACTGGCTTTTATAACCTTGTGGTGCTGCTCCAATGGGGCTATAATGTATATATTATATATCATATTAAAGTACAATGATGAGAAATCTCCATTACATGAGGCGGGCTCACATCCTGCTCATCAATGACTGATGTAAACTTAACTCCAACTGTGGATGGGAGAAAAAGAAGGTCCTCTCAGAAAGTATAGGAGAGGTAGATTTTTACAGCTGAAGGAAAATGCTTTATTCTCTCATCCATCTCATGACATTAACACACACACACACACGCACCCACATGCCCGTGCGCAAACACACACACAATACACACACACAATACACACACTCAAGGAGACTAAGAGTTTGGACCGTTGTAAAGGTATTGTCATATTAAAAGGAGATCTCTTCCTATGGGCTTGGCTTCTCTCCCATGCCCAGTCAGATGAGACTGCAGTCAGAAAATCGATTCTAATACCGTCCGTACTGTACCTCACTGGGTAACAGCTTTATCCCTCAACCTGGGGTGGGGTAGAGAGGACTGTAGTCATGATTACAGAAATATGCTGTTCTGCCTATCTCCATTTGGCCCATACACTGGCCATCCATTGCCACATTATTTTACTGTGTGTGTGTGTGTGTGTGTGTGTGTGTGTGTGTGTGTGTGTGTGTGTGTGTGTGTGTGTGTGTGTGTGTGTGTGTGTGTGTGTGTGTGTGTGTGTGTGTGTGTGTGTGTGTGTGTGTGTGTGTGTGTGTGTGTGTGTGTGTGTGCATGTGTGTGTGTGTGCATGCAAGTGTTTGTTTAAATGTATGTGTTTGTCTGTGTCATTGTATTTTGTGTGTATGCGTGTCTGTGTGTAGACATAATTTCTCCCCTTGTATGTCAGTCTGTAGAATGAACGAGCCCATTGTTTTGTAATTACAGCGGTGCACTGAGCAAAAGAGGAGACAGAACACCACATCTCTCTTCTAATGAACTGTCATAACACACACTGAGGAGGGCGGGACACACAGCAAGCATGAATTATGACTACGCACCTACAGTCACACAAACACACACACAGACACACACACAAATATAAAACCCACATCATAATATGGGCTGGGAGAAGAGACACTAAACAGAAAGCCTGAGTTATTGTTGATATGCTCAAATGAGATAAGAGGTTAGTAATGGGGTGTAAAGGACAGAAACTGACATAGAAAGACAGATCTGTTTAGAGAGAGCTGTGTATAGTGAGTTCTGCAGTGTGAGTGTGTTTCTCAGTCTGAGCACGTGTGTGTGTGTGTGTGTGTGTGTGTGTGTGTGTGTGTGTGTGTGTGTGTGTGTGTGTGTGTGTGTGTGTGTGTGTGTGTGTGTGTGTGTGTGTGTGTGTGTGTGTGTGTGTGTGTGTGTGTGTGTGTGTGTGTGTGTGTGTGTGTGTGTGTGTGTGTGGCTCTTGTACCTTTCGGTCTACGCAGGCTACAGATCGTCCAGCCAAGCGGTTGGCTACATCGCGGTGTTCGTTAATATCATCGTTTAACAGATCTTCAAACCGGCCATTACGGAACTTAAAGAGCTTATCAGAGTAGGTGGCACGACCTTCAGGAGAGGAGGAGGATAGAAGAGGAGAGGAGGTGGAGGAGGAGGAGGAGAGGAAAGAAGAGGGGAGGGGAGAAGAAAAGAGAAAAGAAAAGAACAGAGAATATTTTAGATTTAAATGAAGATAAAACATCTAGAATCCTATACAACCATTTTGGGGGTAAATAAAGTAAAGAGAAAATGATAAAGCTGTGATATTGTAGTTTTGGCAGTCAGTCCTATAAACTCTCTGAAGATTAATAGCGACACAAAGTCCTTATCTGTTACCTGATGAAGTCTGTGATTAGAAATGTTTATCTCTGCTATATTGATCCTCCCTTCCGTGTTTGTGTCTGAAGAGAGATGAGAGGACATGATCCGTGTGGATGTGTGTGTGTACTCGTGTGTGTGTATTAGTGCATGTGCGGGTGTATGTATAGTATATATTCTTAAACGTATGCATGCATCTCTCTGTGTGTGTGTATGCATGTCTACCTGAGAAGGCGTTGTTGGTATTGAGCACATAGATCTCCTCTCTTCCGTCTCCATCAATGTCGCAGGCTGTCACTCCGATGGCATTGCCTTGGCGATCTCTCAGAGCATAGAAAGGGGAGCTACGGTTGTCAACAGCAATGTTGACCAGTCTCTTCCTCTGCTTGTCGTACTTCAGAACCAGATTGGGACCATTGTACCTGTAAGAGACCAACAACAGAGTTAAAGGCTGCACATCATCTAAACCCTTTGACCTAGGCAATAGCAACATCAGAGTTACAGGGCACAGAGTTCCAGTGTTAACTTTAATATTTGCATAAATAATCGTTACCTTTTCATGGACATAATTCTAACGGAAGTTTTGAGAGATCATACTTGAAGATTTGTGAGGCAATGTTAGGGCAAATAGTACCTGTTTTAAGAAGAGTTCATTGTCGCCCATAGGGCTGCACCTACAATCATCAATCAATAATGGTGGAACAACAGGGAGTAATTGCCTTCTTGTATTTACTGGCCTCAAGATCGTGTTAACCCTCTGAGCTAAAGTTGAGTCATTAGTAAACACCAGTTTATGTCTTGTACCTTCAGGTATTTAGAATAATGTAAAAATGTTCAAGGCCCATCTAAGGTTCATAAGAGTACCCTTAGAAAAATCAGTTTCTAAAACTGTGTGTAGTTACTACAGTAGTTATAGGCTGGATGTTATAGGTTGTCGATATTATTTCTTAAAAGTCTATGCAGATTTGGGGGGTTCTAAGCTGACATATGGAATTGTTTTAGGAAGGTCACACCATGGATCATTTAACTATTTGATTTTCAATTTTAGGACCCCTTTAGGTATCCCCCAGAAATATTAAAACAATTATTTATAATATTACGTTATTGACGTGTCTTTCTTATATCTAGGAAATAGAAGAAAGCTTTGGAAATATTTGTAGTTTTTTGACACATTTAACCCCTTATTTTTATAGGCCCATGACACCATCATGTTCGTGAAAGTCTACCCTGGGGTCATATTTGTTTGTAGCCCAAACGGTTCGGACACTACAGACAAAAGTTGGCAAATTAGCGTTACTGATTTCAGACAAGTCCCGTGAGGCTTGTGGGGGTCGTAGAGCAAAACAGAAAACACCATCATATTTGTGAGAGTCTCCCCTTTCTATAGAATGGTATTAGTTTTGTAGGCTAAACCGTTCAAATGCTACAGTTGTTTTTGTGAGAAGACGGATTTCCGGATGTCTGTTGGTCTGAAACAGTGCTGTAGCTCTGACACTTTCCATGGCAGATGCAGCAGTGAAACATCGGCAGATGCGGAGAATTGAGACACAGCCCATGCAAAAACACAGACCTCAAGCTTAAACCGATGGATTCTTTATGTTACTTAGATTCAATCAAATGTATTTATAAAGCCCTTTTTACATCAGATGTCACAAAGTGCTATACACACACCGGTACACATAGGCTGGATGTTTTAGGCAGTAGATGTTATAGGCTGTTTGTTATAGGCTGTCGATGTTAAAGGCTGGATGTTATAGGCTGTTTGTTATAGGCTGTTTGTTATAGGCTGTCGATGTTAAAGGCTGGATGTTATAGGCAGTAGATGTTATAGGCTGTTTGTTATAGGCTGTTTGTTATAGGCTGTCGATGTTAAAGGCTGGATGTTATAGGCTGTTTGTTATAGGCTGTTTGTTATAGGCTGTCGATGTTAAAGGCTGGATGTTATAGGCTGTTTGTTATAGGCTGTTTGTTATAGGCTGTTTGTTATAGGCTGTCGATGTTAAAGGCTGGATGTTATAGGCAGTAGATGTTATAGGCTGTTTGTTATAGGCTGTTTGTTATAGGCTGTCGATGTTAAAGGCTGGATGTTATAGGCTGTCGATGTTAAAGGCTGGATGCTATAGGCCATAGATGGAGCAGAGAGATGATGGGAGGTCAAACAGAGTAAACCTCTCACTTATGGACACTTATCTGACGATCAGTGCTATCCATCATCCTTGGGACGTCCCAACCCTAAAACTTAAACCTTAAATTTAACCCCTCCCCTTACCCTTAACCATAACCATGACTCTTACTTTAACCATTTTAAAATGTCAACCTCAATTGGGTAGGGACGTCCCGGGTTCCCGGATAGCACATACCCTTATCTGACCTCAGTAATTCACTGACAACCCGTCTCATACTTTGACTATAGATGTGTTCTATGGAGCATAGACATACATTAAACTGTGTCTCATCTCGGAAACCCAGAACCAAATATCGCGTGAGATCTGGTTCTGGGGAGAGAGGTTGAGACTGAACTATGTCAAAATATGTGTCTATGGAATAATAATGCTGCTCAAAGATATACATGTATACAGTAGGCTATGTCCCAGTATTTTATGTCTGAGGGACAGGTTTACTTCCAAAGTGCCAGGCTTTTTCAGCGAGGTTAAAACACCAAAAAATTAAATCTAAAACATTAAACTATGTTAATTTACAATTGACTTTTTTATATATCTCACCATTATTTAATCTGTGTCCTCAATGTTCCCTTTAGAAAATATATGCACCTGGTTCAAATCTGGCCATTTGTCATGAATAATGAATAAAGGAGAAGAGAAGGGGATCTTCAGACAATGTGAAGGTTACCAGCCTGCTCTGATGAAAGGTTTGATGCCAAAACATCTTGTTTTTAAGAATAAAGGACCACTTCTTATTGAACTTCCAATCACTTAACTTCAACTAGATGCCACACTTCACTAAACTATATCATAGTCATGGGATGACAGTGCTTAATTTCACCATCCCTGTCTCTGCCCCTCCCTCCACTCTCCTGTATACTGCAGTCTCGCCAAACCTCTATCAGTGTAGCGCCATCCAGCATTATCCATTCTCATGAGTACCACTTGTCGAAGACTCAGGTCACCCTTATACACTTTCGTCCTGTAAAACACTTTATTTTTCATCCTTGTTCAGCCCTTCTCTCTCTTCCATTAGCTCAGAAAATGACAGATCTCTTCCCCCCTTTTCTTGTACATTTAGCTAAGTGAGTGACAGAACACTTCCTACCTTTGGTCAGAAATGATAGATCCCTTTCCCCCTATGTTTAGTTCAGTGAAGTAAAGATACCTTAACATAAGAGCAAGAGCTACGGACCTATTTAAACTTTAGTTAAGCAAACGATAGATCACTTTCCATTTTTCCCACCTTGTTGGGGTTATTGGAGAGATCACTATCTTGTCTTGGAATCGCTGTAATTGTCTCTTAGGTCCATAAATGGAAGAAAGCGTTTTACTGCTATAAACTCCCTGATTCTCCTGTTACTGTGAGAACGAATCAATTTTCCTCTTGAAACAGAATGGGATTTCACATTTTATAACAGAGAAGACATTTTGTTATGTAATTATCTGTAATAGACATAATTTGTGATAGTACTACCTTGTATTTCACTTAGTGTTGAAGCATGTCATGGTGGATTTTCTTGAGGCAGGAGTGAATTTAAACAGAATAGAGGTTGTTTTAGGTTTGTTTCTGTAATGTTACATAAAGGTTGATGTCATTTTGGCCACCCTGTGAATTTTCTATAAAACATGCCCTTGTGGATTTTCTTGAAGCAGGAATAAATGTAACAAGGTCAAACATAATTGAGAGTATATTAAATAGGCTGTTTTATAACAGTTTTGACCAGAGTCATATACAGTGCCTTCAGAAAGTATTCAGACCCCTTGACTTTTTCCACATTTTGTTACAGCCTCATTCTAAAACGGATTAAATAAAAACTCATTCTTAGCAATCTACACACAATACCCCATAAAGACAAAGCAAATACAGGTTTTTAGAAAATGTTGCAAATTGATTTTAAAAAAAATGCCTTATTTACTACGTATTCAGAATCTTTGCTATGAGACTCAAAATTGAGCTCAGGTGCACCTGTTTCCATTGATCATCCTTGAGATGTTCTTACAACTTGATTGGAGTCGACCTGTGGTAAATTCAATTGATTGGACATGACTTGGAAAGGCACACACCTGTCTATATAAGAACCCACAGTTGACAGTGCATGTTAGAGCACAAACCAAGCCATGAGGTCAAAGGAATTGTCCGTAGAGCTCCGAGATAGGATTGTGTCGAAGCACAGATCAAGGGAAGGGTACCAAAACATTTCTGCATCATTGAAGATCTCCACGAGTACAGTGGCATTCTTAAATGGAAGGAGTTTGAAACCACCAAGACTCTTCCTAGAGCTGGCCGCCCGGCCTAACTGAGCAATCGGAGGAGAAGGGCCTTGGTCAGGGAGGTGACCAAGAAGCCAATGGTCACTCTGACAGAGCTCTAGAGTTCATCTGTGGAGATGGGAGAACCTTCCAGAAGGACAACCATCTCTGCAGCACTTTACCCATCAGGCCTTTATGTTAGAGTGGCCAAAAGGAAGCCACTCCTCAGTAAAAGACATATGACAGCCTGCTTGGAGTTTGTCAAAAGGCACCTAAAGACTCTCAGACCTCAAGAAACACGATTTTCTGGTATGAGGAAACCAAGATTGAACTAAGGGCACTCTCATGACGTCTGGAGGAAACCTGGTACCATCCCTACGGTGAAGCATGGTGGTGGCCGCATAATGTTGTGGGGATGTTTTTCAATGGCAGAGACTGGGAGACTAGCCAGGACCAAGGCAAAGATGAACGAAGCAAAGTACAGAGACATCCTTGACATCCTGCTCCAGAGTGCTCAGGACCTCAGACTGGGTTGAAGGTTCACCTTCCAACAGGACAACAACCCTAAGCACACAGCCAAGACAATGCAAGGGGGACTTCGGGACAAGGCTCTGACTTGAACCGGATCAAACATCTCTGGGGAGACCTGAATATAGCTGTGCAGCAACGGTCCCTTTCCAACCTGACAGAGCTTGAGAGGATCTGCAGAAAAGAATGGGAGAAACTCCCCAAATACAGGTGTGCCAAGCTTGTAGTGTCATACCCAAGAAGCCTCGAGGCTGTAATCGCTGCCAAAGGTGCTTTAACGAAGTACTGAGTAAAGGGTCTGAATCCTTACGTAAATGTGATATTTCCGTTTTTTATTTTTATAAATGGGTAAAAATGTGTGCCACTTTCTCAATAATTGACGCTTCTGCATTGTGCTGTTTATTTATAATAGTTTTCAAAACCAATGACGATGTCCAGTGAAAGCATATATGCAATTTGTTTACACAACAACAGTATAGACTTGGAAACACAAACCTCTACGGGATCGGTGTCCCTATACCAGGACTGTTGAGCTAAAGTGCCCTAATGTGATTAGCATGACGTTGTAAGTAACAGCAAACTTTCCTGGACATAGACATGTCTTATATGGGCAGAAATCTTACATTTATGTTAATCTAACTGCACTGTCCAATTTACAATCTACATAAGGTGAATGCATATAAGGTGAATGCACCAATTTGTAAGTCGCTCTGGATAAGAGCGTCTGCTAAATGACTTAAATGTAAATGTAAATGTACAGTAGCTATTACAGTGAAAAATGCCATGCTATTGTTTGAGGAGAGTGTACAACAACAAAAAAACTTTTATCACGGCAACTGGCTTGCTACATTCACCTCTGAAGGTAAATAAGTTCTTCTAAGTTCTTTTGATTGGTTCTGAGACCTTCTAACTTACTCACCTGGCTATGAACATCTCAAGATTATCCACTGCTTCCTATGTCTAACATATTCTGGATCTGACACATTCTGACTGGTTCTGACCAATTCTGACTAGTTCTGATTAGTTCTATTGACCATGTCACTCACTCACCCGGCTACAAACATCTCAAGGTCTCCATCGTTGTCTACGTCGGTGACAGCCACTCCGTAGTTGAGCTGGGTGGGATTGTTGTCATAGTCCGGAGGAAGCATGGTCTCTGTGACCGCTGAGAACATGGGCTCTGACCGTTGGGCCGCAGAGAGGACAGGGAGGAATATACACACCCACAGGGACATCATCACCTGCAGACAGAATCACAACCTTAGGGATGCAAAATTGTAGCATCGTTCCTTTTCTGGAAATCCTGGTTTGAAAATTCTACATTTTCTGCATATTCCCTTCCGATTCCGGAAATCTTCTAAGCAGGACTTCTGGATAACCTTTATATTTTGGTCAAGTTAGCATAATTTTGCAACCCTCCACACCCCCAGAACAGCTGGGCATTGGAGGTGAAAATATGACATCACATTGACATCACATTCTGGATGAAAACTGTCTTTCTGGTTGAGAAGATTATAACCAGAACCAAACCAAATAGTCACTATTACAACCAGGTAAATACTTGTTTTTTTTATAACAAAATGTAATGGAAAAGGTGTCAGGCATATTGTAACCATCGATGGCCACCAGATTATCACCAGTTGATCTCGCATTAAACCATCAATAAGTGCTAAATTCACCAACACAGCTGATCTCATTTGCAACCATTATTGGTCACCTCATAACTGCACCCTAAAAGCTGATGTCGATAACACCTTCTGTCCTGCTTGCTACCAAGGTCTTTGAATATACAATACCAGTTAAAAGTTTGGACACACCTACTCATTCAAGGGTTTTTCTTTGTTTTTACTATTTTCTATGTTTGTAGAATAATAGGTAAGGCATCAAAAATCTGAAATAACACAACCAGCTTCATGAGGAAATGCATTTCAATTAACAGGTGGGCCTTTTCCAACAGTCTGAGCACTTGCTGGCTGCATTTCCTTCACTCTGTGGTCCAACTCATCCCAAACTATCTCAATTGGGTTGAGATCGGGTGACTGTGGAGGCCAGGTCATCTGATGCAACACAACATCACTCTCCTTCTTGGTCAAATAGCCCTTACACAGCCTGGAGGTGTGTTTTGGGTCATTGTCCTGTTGAAAGACGGGATGGCGTATCGCTGCAGAATGCTGTGGTAAATATGCTGATTAAGTGTGCATTGAATTCTAAATAAATCACAGACAGTGTCACCAGCAAAGCACCCCCACACCATCACACCTCCTCCTCCATGCTTCACGGTGGGAACCACACACGTGGAGATCCTCCGTTCACCTACTTCACGTCTCACTAAAAAACTCACATTTGGACTCATCAGACCAAAGGACAGATTTCCACTAGTCTAATGTCCATTGCTCGTGTTTTTTGGCCCAAGCAAGTCTCTTATTATTATTGGTGACTTTTAGTAGTGGTTTCTTTGCAGCAATTCGACCATGAAGGCCTGATTCACGCAGTCTCCTCTGAACAGTGGATGTTGAGATGTGTCTGTTTCTTGAACTCTGTGAAGCATTTATTTGGGCTGCAATTTCTGAGGCTGGTAACTCTAATGAACTTATCCTCTGCAACAGAGGTAACTCTGCATCTTTTTCCTGTGGCGTTCCTCATGAGAGCCAGTTTCATCATAGCACTTTATGGTTTATGTAACTGCACTTGAAGGAATTTTCAAAATTCTTGACCTTCATGCCTTAAAGTAATGCTTGACTGTCATTTATCTTTACTTATTTGAGCTGTTCTTGCCATAATATGGACTTGGTCTTTTACCAAATAGGACTTATGTATACCTACCCTACCTACCCTACCTTGCCACAACACAACTGATTGGCTCAAACGCATTAAGAAGGAAATCAATTTAAAAAATGTATGTTTTACATGGCACACCTATTAATTGAAATGCATTCCAGGTAACTACCTCATGATGGAATGCCAAAAGTGTGCAAAGCTGTCATCAAGGCAAAGGGTGGCTAGAATCTAAAATCTAAAATATATTTTAATTTGTTTAGGTGTTATTTCATAGTTTTGATGTCTTCACTATTATTCTACAATGTAGAAAATAGTAAAAATAAAGAAAAACCCTTGAATGAGTAGGTGTGTCCAAACTTATGACTGGTACTGTATTTTCGCCCTCTGGTGGGTATTATCATTGGAAAAACTTAGTCCTACATTTTGACCAGACAATTTAACAATCATTACGTACAACTGAAATAATCTCTACTGTGGCAATTTTTGTATGCATGGAAAACTTATGTTGGTGTACCCTATTCTATTTGATCAGTTTCCAATCTATGCAGTCCATTAAATACCACTGTCTTTAAAACAATTGTCTGGTATGGCCATTTCTTATCAAGATCTGGAATAAAATATTCCTGGACTGTCCATATTTGAAATGTGGAACTAAATTTTGTGATTCATTTTTTACATTTTTTATCAAAATATAATTTAGGCTAATAAAGTTATTTCAAATGGCATATGGTTTTTGATGCTCCTGATGCTCGATATTTCATTGCGGGTGGGAGTAGAGAACCTAGAAGCAGCTGTCTGGTATCATAATCACTTGACACAGATCGGCTAGTTTATTTTTGTGGGTTGTAATGCGTAGCACAGCACTACATTATGCCCGTTGGTTGCAAAGCTCTCGTCTTGTCTTCATAAAAAATAATTCTGACCATTAAAAAGACAATAACAAAACAGTCTTCTACAACCATAACGAGGCAATGGCAACCAGTTTTGACCGCTGGGGAAGGTCATTCCCATTGTAAATGTCAAGCACACACACACACACACATACACACACTGAACCTGATGGCCTTATAAAAGCTGACAACTTGATTTACCAACTGACTGTATAAACACCAAAAGCCATCATCACAGTCCCTCAGTTCTAATGTAATACAACAGAACCATTCTCATCTCAGCTGCCTGGTGCTGTGGATTCACTCACTGCTTAGTGCTTACACACACCGTTCTGCTTTGCCTCTGTCTGGGTGATATATGACTCTTTAATATCCTCCTCAACAATTCAATTTGAGATAAAACGGCATCATTGTCCCAGTAATCGGGGTAGGGTAATAGCAAGCTGTGTTTGTGTGTGTGTTTGTGTGTGCATGCAGCATGCATGTGTAAGTTTGGGCTTGCATCTATGTGTGTGTGTGTGTGTGTGTGTGTGTGTGTGTGTGTGTGTGTGTGTGTGTGTGTGTGTGTGTGTGTGTGTGTGTGTGTGTGTGTGTGTGTGTGTGTGTGTGTGTGTGCACATTCATGTGTACATCCGCGTGTCAGAGGGGGCTGGTGGGAGGGGCTATAAGTGGATGGGCTTATTGTAATGGCTGGAATTAAATACATGGGATGGAGTCAAACATGAGGTTTCCATATGTTTGATACAGTTCCATTCATTCCATTCCAGCCATTACAATGTGCCCGTCCTCCTATAGCTCCTCCCACCAGCCTCCTTGGCCGTGTGTGTGGGCAGCACAGTGATAAGAGGGTAGCGTTCAGCAAAGACAGTCTTGCGTTCATCACCTCTGGGTTAATGAATGGTAGAGAAGGGAAGAGATGTGGCCGTTTCTACCCATTAGAAGCGAGCATAATGACTGATGAGTCTGAGAAATACAGGCCATTTTACAGGCCTGCTAATGCTCTGTAATAGATAAGAGGGCAGAACATATATTATAAAAGGGGAGGACAGGAAGGGATAGATGAGTAATGGAACTTTGACCGAAAAACTATAACTACATAAAATATGAAGGAAAATGTGTTATGTTTTATAGGTGCAATGTTGGCCAGTGGTTGGTGAGAAAGTTTAAGGGTATACCACTTAAATAGAAACAAACTAACAAAGTACATGTATTGATCAATTAATAATTACCCGATGCTGCACACTCCTACCCTACTACAAAGATTAAAGATGTGTCACGTTGTATAATGATAGGAGGCAGGGAACCAGGTGTGCGTAATGAGACAAGACAGTCCGGGGTTGGTGGTAATGAATCCAATTCAGTGACGCGTAGAAGACCAGTGACGTAGACCTCCGGAGCTGGTGAACGGAATGAGCAGCAGTACCGGGGGGATCCGTGGCAAGATGGCACCAACAGAGAGGGCTGTCTCGCTTCTAGTCCTTAAGAAACTTTGCAGTATTTTTTTTTACATTGTTAGCCCAGAAAATCTTGCCCAGAAAAAGTGTTATTATATACAGCCGGGAAGAATTACTGGATATCAGAGTGACGTCTACTTACCAGCACAATGACTAGGAATACGACTTTCCCACCCAGGGAATTTTAACTGATTCCAGAGGCCTTCCCAAAACAACGCCGCCGGAGAAGAGGGAGAGGGAGAGGCAGAGGCGCGCACACCACCCACCGCTTCCAAGTATATTACTCGCTAATGTCCAGTCCCTAGATAACAGGGTCAATGAAATCAGGGCAAGGGTTGCTTTCTAGAGAGACATCAGGGATTGTACCATACTCTGTTTCACAGAAACATGGCTCTCTCGGGATATGCTGTCTGAGTCAGTACAGCCACCTGGATTCTCAGTGCGTTGCGCCGACAGGAATAAACATATCCAGGAAGAAGAAGGCGTGGGGTGTATGTTTCATGATTAATGACTCATGGTGTAATTGTAACAACATACAAGAACTCAAGTCCTTTTTATTTCTTTTTCACCTGACCTAGAATTCCTCACAATCAAATGTGACCATATTATCTCCAAGAGAATTCTCATCGATTATTGTCACAGCCATGTATATCCCCCCTCAAGACGATACCACGACGGCCCTCAAGGAACCTCACTGGACTTTATGCAAACTGGAAACTATATATACTGAGGCTGCATTTATTGTAGCTGGGGATTTTAACAAAGCATATTTGAGAACAAGGCTACCTAAATTCTATCAATATATTGATTGCAACAATCACGCTGGAAAAACACAGGACCACTGTTATTGTAACTTCCATGACTCATACAATTCCTTCCCGCGCCCTCCTTTCGGGCAAATCTGACCATGACTCCATTTTGCTCCTCCCTTCCTATAGGCAGAAACTCAAACAGGAAGTACCCGTGCAAAGGACTATTCAATGCTGGTCTGACAAATCAGAATCCATGCTTCAAGATTGTTTTGATCATGCGGATACCTGTTCACCCATGACTGCGTGGCCATGCACGCCTCCAATTCAATCATCAAGATTGCAGACGACACAGCAGTAGCAGGCTTGATTACCAACAATGACGAGACAGCCTACAGGGAGGAGGTGAGGGACAAACTGAAATGGTCCACTCACACAGACAGTGTGGTGAAGAAGGTGCAACAGCACCTCTTCAACCTCAGGAGGCTGAAGAAATTTGGCTTGTCACCTAAAACACTCACAAACGTTTACAGATGTACAATTAGGAGCATCCTGTGAGCTGTATCACCGCCTGGTATGGCAACTGAACCTCACACAATCACAAGGCTCTCCAGATGGTGGTGCGGTCTGCACAACGCATCACCGGGGGCAAACTACCTGCCCTCCAGGACACCTACAGCACACAATGTCACAGGAAGACCAAAAAGATAATCAAGGACAAAACAACCCGAGCCACTACCTATTCACCCCGCTACCATCCAGAAGGCGAGGTCAGTACAGGTGCATCAAAGCTGGGACCAAGAGACTGAAAAACAGCTTCTATCTCAAGGACATCAGACTGTTAAACAGCCATCACTAGCACAGAGAGGCTGCTGCCTACATACAGACTTGAAATCATTGGCCACTTTAATAAATGTAACAGCAGTCACTTTAATAATGCCACTTTAATAATGTTTACATATCTTGCATTACTCATCTCATATGTATATACTGTATTTTATACTATCTATTGCAGCTTAGTTTATGCCGCTCTGTCATTGCTCATCCATATATTTATATATTCTTATTCCATTCCTTTGCTTAGATTTGTGTGTATTAGGTATTTGTTGTGGAACTGTTAGATATTACTTGTTAGATATTGCTGCACTGTCAGAACTAGAAGCACAAGCATTTTGCTACACTCGCAATAACATCCGCTAACCATATATATGTGACAATAAAATTTGATTTGATTTATTATTAAATCCTTTGTTAAGCTAGCTTGGTGCCAAACCAAGACAGAGGTCTTACACAAGCTCTACTGCTGCAATGAGACAGCAGCTGCATCTCAATGGTCTAACGTGGCATCCTCTCTTCCCCTCCTTTCTTAATTTGCACTTATCCAAGAGTTGGAACTGTGTTAATCTCAACAGTCTAAAAAGTATCTTTCTTCTCATTTCTCCTTCCCCTGCACGAACAACAAAACGTCTACCAAGTATTTTTGCTTTCACCAGTCGAGCTCTTTCACAACAGGAGAGGAGCAGAGAGGACAGAACGGGACCCTGCTAGTACATTAGGCTTCTATGGTACTACTGTACCTCAAGGACAGATCTGAGCGGCTCCTGCCTGTTTCTCAACTACCTCGCACTGCAGTAAAACACATTACACTCTCTGGGACGTCCCTTATCACATTGCTCTCCACACCCCTCCCTACAAGAGTTTAGGAAGTTCTAAAGTACTTAGCTATGACTCATATGAAATATGTTTGTCATATATGATATATCATGGTTGTATTTGAGCTGTGAGTAACCTCAGTTGCTGATATGCTGACTAAATCAAAACCCACTCTCACACAACCAACAACTCGGACATCAGTGAACAATACAGAAATGTAGTCCAAAACCTGCTTTCTTTATGGAAAATAACCAAATTCTCTCCTTCAATGCAATAGAATATCACTCTCAATAACGAAATAAGATGATTTGACAGATTGGAACACTGTCGTTTGAAATGGTGAGATGTTTTGGACTTTATTTATGGAGCCATAAAGAGGCCATTACAGTACAGTATGCAAACATCAGCAAGTGTTCACGCCATGCTCAAATCTTGATAAGACTGCGACAAAGAGCCCCATGCAGCACCAGCATCTTCACTTACACAAAACGCTGTATGGAGGCTCCTCTCTGTGAAGGACACCATTACTGCACCACACACACACACACACACACACACACACACACACACACACACACACACACACACACACACACACACACACACACACACACACACACACACACACACACACACACACAAGAGAGGGAGAGCGAGAGTGCCGCCATCAGTGAATTAAAACTGTTCCAGACACACTGAGTTGAGCTTAGTCATAATCATTCTGACCAATCAACAGTTTAGAGGAATGCTACTTCATCAGGAGATTTTCTGAAAAAGTGAAAAGCAGCAAGAGCCCTCATCACACACACAAACACACACCATCTTCAAATCAGAGCCAAGGCACTTATACAATCATACTAATGGCCAATTACAACACTTACTGCTCTCAAATAGGTCCAACTTGACACTCAGCACAAACTACGAATGTATTTAAATATTTCACTGCAATTCAATCACATCTGATTAGCTCTGAAAAATAATTAATAACTGAGTATCTCGATAAAAAAATAAAAATAATAATAATGAGTCACACTTTATTTGGATAGTCCATTGTAGATGCTCTACTTACCATCTGTTGATATGCTAATGTTAGGGTTAGGTTTAAAATGAGGGTTATGGTAAAGGTTAAGGTTAGGGCTAGGATAAGGGTAAGGGTTAACTTGAGGGTTAGGATAGGGGTTATAAGATGTTATTTTTCATCAACCATCAACCATTAATTCATTAATGAATGAATGTAATCATTACAGTAAATAAATCCATTCTAGCCTAGATACAAATGATATAGTCTGCACAGACATTACTTTCAAATCCATAATATATTATCTTGCAAATAGCTTTGGAACAACTGTTATTCTTATAACACACAAATTAAAAGTTTTGCAGCGACTTTTCAGCATCACTGAACATTACAGCATATTGCATATAGGCTACCCAATCCCGCAAACCTTTGACTTGGGTATCAACTTTATACTGTAGTCTAGTAGCCTACCTAACTAACTAACTACCTACCACGAACATATTGTACAAGCTTAGAATAGAACCCATATCAACACATCATTGGCCATGCGCTCGTATGATAGAATATAACATAATATCACTGTGTTGAATGATGACGAGCTAAACTTCCACAGACGCGCTCAGAGCATCCTATCTGCGCGCCGTCCAGTTAAGTACAGTAGCCTACCGCCGCAGAACTGTCAAAAGACCCAGAGTACTCACTCGCAATCACATGGACACACCGACGCAACTATTCCTCCAGCGCCAGAAAGAGTAAGAGGGGACGAGTCAGCGAATTCTGTAGAGACAAGCCACTTCAAGTGTCTCTTGGGTACCAGACTTCTTCATCCATTTACACTAGTTAGAAAAGAAAAGCTTTATGAAATCACTTGTGTCAGATTTAAACCAATCGGCAGACATGTGCGTGAAGTTTTCGGAGGCAGCCAATGGATACTGCGGAAAGGGAGACGTGGGCGTGGAGTGTAGATTTTCTCAGGTGCTCATTAAAATATTAAATGAGTTGCAGCGGGGACCGGGGACTGGGAGATGCGATGGTTATTCGGGAATGCTAAGAGGATGCTTCAATGGCTTTACATTTCATCCTCATCATGATTCATACGTGCGTACAGAATCTGTGAAACTTTTCTACTCTTTACATCTTATATGCCCAAATATAGGCTATAGGTTAACCGTATTCACCAATCAAAGCATTTTGTCTGCCCCTCATATGTAATGGCAATAATCCAAACGCAGAAAAAAACACATCCATATGAAAATGAATTCCACTCGAATATAGGCTTCAAAACTTTTTGCAGCTCAGGTGCTATTGGTCTGTCTAGTTTGCCACTATTTCAATTAGGGTAGCATTTTATGAAATGTTACCTGCAGTAGCAATCCCACCTCAGGGTAATTTTTATAGATAAGAGAATCTCTCTGCTCTCAATTTGCAAGGAACATATCACAGACTGTGGGTAGAATAATAGAAACACAACATTTGCACAAGGCATAGGCTTGTACTTCAGAATGGCAGTACCCTCCAGTGAACTAAGCAATGTTACATCAAACAGTGTTATAACACTGAGTGATCCTGCTCTCTCTGCAGTCACAATTTATCTACAGAGAGCTAAGTGAGGAGATTGGAATTGAGTCGGTGCTGCTCAGACACTGATCAGACTAACACGCATACACACACACGCACATGTGTGTGTGCCTTTGCAGGTTTATTGCTGCTGGTCTGCAGTTGTATAATTCCCTGGTCATGCTCCGATGACCTAGCCTCCCTGAGACCCCCTAGCGAAATGAGATGTGTGGTGTCTGTGTCTCTCTCTCTCTATGTGTGTGTGTGTCTGTATTCGCTCATGCATCATGCATTTGTGTGTGTGTGTGTGTGTGTGTGTGTGTGTGTGTGTGTGTGTGTGTGTGTGTGTGTGTGTGTGTGTGTGTGTGTGTGTGTGTGTGTGTGTGTGTGTGTGTGTGTGTGTGTGTGTGTGTGTGTGTGTGTGTGTGTGTGTGTGTGTTCGCACGCTTGTGTTTGTATGCACTCCCCACTGAAATGAGACGTTCACTTCTTCAAGGACGTCTCCCACCATAATTTAAAGCCTGTGAGGTTGGGACGCTTAAAACACACAAACTACCGAGGTCATAAACTTAGTAAACCTATATACACTGTATACTGTATCCAAAGGTATGTGGACACCCATTCAAATTAGTGGATTTGGCTATTTCAGCCAAACCCATTGCTAACTGGTGTATAAAATCGGGCACCCAGCCATGCATTCTCCATAGACAAACATTGGCAGTAGAATGGCCTTACTGAAGAGCGCAGTGACTTTCAACGTGACACTTTCATAGGATGGGACCTTTCCAACAAGTCAGTTTGTCAAATGTCTACCCACCTAATGCTGCCCCGGTCAACTGTAAGTGCTGTTATTTTGAAGACGAAACGTCTAGGAGCATCAACGGTTCAGCCGTGAAGCGGTAGGCCACACAATCTCACAGAACGGGACCACCGAGTGCTGAAGCGTAAATATCGTCTGTCCTCAGTTGCAACACTCACTACCTAGATCCAAACTGCCTCTGGAAGCAACGTCAGCACAAGAACTGTTCGTTGGGAGCTTCATGAAATTGGTTTCCATGGTTGAGCAGCCGCACACAAGTGTAAGATCACCACATGTAATGCCAACCGTCGGCTGGAGTGGTGTAAAGCTCGCTGCCATTGGACTCTGGAGTAGTCGAAACATGTTCTCCGGAGTGATGAACCACGCTTCACCATCTGGCAGTCCAACGGAAGAATCTGGGTTTGGCGGATGCCAGGAGAACGCTACCTGCCCCAATGCATAGTGACAACTGTAAAGTTTGGTGGAGGAGGAATAATGGTATGGGGCTGTTTTTCATGGTTCGGGCCCTTTAGTTCCAGTGAAGGGAAATCTTAACACTTCAGCATACAATTACATTCTAGACAATTATGTGCTTCCAACTTTGTGGCAACAGTTTGGCGAAGGCCCTTTCCTGTTTCAGTATGACAATGCCCCTGTGCCCAAAGCGAGGTCCATACAGAAATGGTTTGTCGAGATTGGTGTGGAAGAACTTGACTGGCCTGCACAGAGCCCTGACCCCAACTCCATTGAACACCTTGGGGATGAATTGGAATGCTGACTGTGAGCCAGGCTTAATCGCCCAACATCAGTACCCCACCTCACTGACGCTCTATTGGCTGAATGGAAGCAAGTCCCTCCAGCAATGTTCCAACATCTAGTGGAAATCTTTCCCAGAAGAGTGGAGGATGTTATAGCAGCAAATGGGGGACCAACTCCATATTAATTCCCATGATTTTGGAATGAGATGTTCGATGAACAGGTGTCCACATACTTCTGGTCATGTAGTGTACCTCTGTAATGTATTGTTATACACTGTGTGTGTGTGTCTGTGTACGTGTGTGTGTGTGTGTACTGTTATTGTCTTTTACATACCGTGTAAATCCTTATGTCTTGTCAATTTACTATCAAATAAAGAAAATGATTTGGAACATAAATAATATATAGAGCATTTTGATCGTTCCACACTATTCTTACAGACTTGTAAAAGTAGTTTAATTTATCATTTGAAAACAGGACATTTCTGTAAAATTATGTCAGCAAAAAATATAAAATCTCCAGATGGAAGTTCATTCATATTGTTTTTATCTGCGCAGCAAAGTTCAAAATACCTTGTAGGGTCGATATACAAGCCAACATTAAAGAATGTAAGCAAAATGTGTTGGAACTTACCTGCAGTTCAGGTTTACTCTGTGTGCTTTTCCCATGTGGCTGGTTACAATATTATTTATGTGGGACACTGGGATACAGTGCTTTCAGAAAGTGCTCATACACGTTGACTTATTCCACATTTCGATAAATGGGGGACGGCAGTGACCAACAATCTTCAAGTGTTTCCACAGATTTTCAATGGGATTCAAGTCTGGGCTTTGGCTGGGCCATTCAAGGATTTCACATTCTTGTTCTGAAGCCATTCCGGTGTTGCTTTAGGTGTATGCTTGGGGTCATTGTACTGTTGGAATGTAAATCTTCACCCCCCAGTCTAGGATTGTTTGTACTTTGAAGCAGGTTCTCTTCAAGGATTTGCCTGCATTTGACTCCATTCATTGTTCCTTCTATCCTTACCAGTCACCCAGTCCCTGCTGCTGAAAAGCATCCCCAAAGCATGATGCTGCCACCACCATGCTTCACAATAGGGATGGTATTAGATTGGTGATGAGCTCTGCCTGGTTTTCTCCAGACATAGCACTTTGCATTCAAGCCAAAGAGTTAAATTTGTCTCATCAAACCACAAAATCTTTTGCCGTATGATCTCAAAGTCTTTCACATGCCTTTTTGCAAACACCAGGAGTGTCAATGGCCTTTTTCTCTGGAGTGGCTTCTCTCTGGCCACTCACCATAAAGCCCAGATTGGTGAAGTGCTGTAGAGACTGTTGTCATTCTGTCAGGTTCTCCCATCTCAGCCAAGGAACTCTGTAGTTCTGTCAGAGTGGTCATTGGGTTCATGGTCACCTCCCTGACCAAGGTCCTTCTTGCCCGGTTGGTCAGTTTGGTCGGGCGGCCATCTCTAGGCAGAGTCTGGGAAGTTCCATATTTTTCCCATTTCCTAATGATGGAGACCACTGTGCTCTTGGAAACGTTCAACACTCTAGAAAAAGTTTTTACCCTACCCCAGATATGACACAATTCTATCTCAGCGATCTATGGACAGTTCCTTGGACTTCATGGTATAGTTTCTGCTCGGACATGCACTGTCAACTGTGGGACTTATATAGACAGGTGGGGTTCTTTCTAAATGATGAAAAAACTATTTACAGGTGGACTCCATTCATGTCCACAGGTGGACTCCATTCATGTTGTCGTGACATCTCAAGGATGATCAAAGGAAATTAGATACACCTGAGCTCAATTTGGAGTGTCGTAGCAAAGGGGTGTGAATACTTATGTAAATATATATTTATGTATTTAATTTTAAATATATTTGAAATTCTAAAAACATGTTTTCACTTTGTCATTATGGGGTATTGTGTGTGTGTATATGTGTGATAATTGTTGTTGTTATTATTATTATTTTAACAAAGGTGGAATAAGTCAAGGGGTATGAATACTTTCTGTAGGTACTGTATATCTATGGTTGAGTGATTGAGGCATCTTTCAGTTAGAGAGTGACTTTTCCTCAGGGAGACATAGTGACAAACGTCAGACTGGGAAAAACCCTGGAAACAATGTATAACGCACACACACACCATTCTAAATCTATCGCTCAATGATAGTAGGACTTCCTGACTCGGTCGCGGAATCAGGGTCCTGCGTGAGTTGAGTCATGGGAAACGTGTGTGTGTGTGTGTGTGTGTCGGAAATTCCACTTCCCCTCCATCAATTCCCAATCATCCCCTTACTCAGCTAATAAACCCCTGAATCTATCACCCACACTCATAGACACCGTTCTAAGACCTTGCATGCCCCTTCCCCTGTGGAAATGATCCTGATCTTAAAATAGCGGAAGTCCCTTTTCAGGAGTTTTACTACAGTTAGAAGAAATGTCCCTCTCATAGTGGTAGGCTGTCTAGTGCTACAACATTTTGATGAATCTCTTCTGAGCTCCGTTATCAACGACTGTATGACTGCAAACACACACACACACACACACACACACACACACACACACACACACACACACACACACACACACACACACACACACACACACACACACACACACACACACACACACACACACACACACACACACACACACACACACAACCCCCATCTAGACACACACACTGTGCTCATGCTGTGATGAATCTCCTCTGTGCAGGGTGGTGAAAGGGAGAACACTTCTCATATCATTAAGCTTTAGTAATGGTCCCCATGCAGTGAACCCTCTGGCACGGTGATTCTCACTCTGCTGGCTAACTAGCCTGCTATGGACTGGGGAGGGATGGAGAGTGCAGGCACTAGATGGCCAGGTCGGAAGGGACATAAATGGCCATACAATTCACTATTAACTGCACACCCTATTTACTGGAAGCACAGTGCAGTTCACCAGGCTGAATTCTAATACGTTCTTGCCCTGCAAACTGCTCTGGATGAGTGCATACATTAATATATAGTCCCACGCTGTTGCACCACAAGACAACTAAATTGTCACCCCGTGTGTATGTATTTTTAGATCAGTATGTGCATACAGTACTGGTCAAAAGTTTGGAAACACCTACTCATTCAAGGGTTTTTCATTATTTTTGCTATTTTCTACATTGAAATAACACATATGGTATCTACTAGAAGGCAAAAAACTGTTAAACAAATCTAAATATACTGTATTTTATATTTTTATGTAGCCACCATTTACTTAGATGACAGCTTTGCACACTCTTGGCATTCTCTCAACAAGCTTCATGAGGTAGTCACCTGGAATGCATTTCAATTGACAGGTGTGCCTTGTTAAAAGTTAATTTGTGGAATTTATTTCCTTCTCATCGCAGTTGTGTTGTGACAAGGTCGGGGTGGTATACAGAAGATAGCCCTATTTGGTAAGAGACCAAGTCCATGTTATGGCAAGAACAGCTCAAATAAGCAAAGAGAAACGACAGTCCATCATTACTTTACGACATGAAGGTCAGTCAGTTCTGAAAATTTCAAGAACGTTGATAGTTTCTTCAAGTGCAGTCACAAAAACCATCAAGCGCTATGATGAAACTGGCTCTCGTGAGGACCGCCACTGGAAGACCCAGAGTTACCTCTGCTGCAGAGGATAAGTTCATTAGAGTTACCATTCTCAGAAATTGCAACCCAAATATATGTTTTACAGAGTTCAAGTGACAGACACATCTCAACATCAACAGTTCAGACGAAACTGAATGAATCAGGCCTTCATGGTCGAATTGCTGCAAAGAAACCACTACTAAAGGATGCCAATAATAATAAGAGACTTGTTTGGGCCAAGAAACCAGAGCAATGGACATTAGACCAGTGTAAATCTGTTCAAATTTGAGATTTCTGGTTCCAACTGCAGTGTCTTTGTGAGACACAGAGGAGGTGAACGGATGATCTCCGCATGAGTTGTTCCCACCATGAAGCATGGAGGAAGAGGTGTTATGGTGTGGAGGTGCTTTGCTGGTGACACTGTCAGTGATTTATTTAGAATTCAAGGCACACTTAACCGTCATGGCTACCACAGCATTCTGCAGCGATACGCCAACCCATCTGGTTTGCGCTTATTGGGACTATCATTTGGTATTCAACAGGAAAATGACCCAACATACCTCCAGGCTGTATCAGGGCTATTTGACCTAGAAGGAGAGTGATGCAGTGCTGCATCAGATGACCTGGCCTCCACAATCACCCGACCTCAACCCAATTGATATAGATTGGGATGAGTTGGACCACGGGGTGAAGGAAAAGCAGCCAACAAGTGCTCAGCATATGTGGAAAGTCCTTATGTGGGACTGTTGGAAAAGCAATCCAGGTGAAGCTGGTTGAGAAAATGCCAAGACCTTGTAAAGCTGTCATCAAGGCAAATGGTGGCTACTTTGAAGAATCTCAAATCTCAAATATATTTTGATTTGTTTAACACTTTTTTGGTTACTACATGGTTCCATATGTGTAATTTCATAGTATTGATGTATTCACTATTATTCTACAATGTAGAAAATAGTAAAAATAGATTAAATGAGTTGAATGAGTAGGTGTGTCCAAACTTTTGACTGGTACTGTACGTGAGTGTGTGAGTGTGTGTGTTTGTATGGAATGCATGTGTGCATGTGCGTGTGTGTGTGTGTGTTTACATGCTCGCACATTTGTGAACCAGGGTTCCAGAGCCCTGGGCTGAGTGCTGAGATCACGCTTCATACACATGGGCTGCCTCCCAAATAGCACCATGCATATTCCCTTTATAGTTTATTAATTTTGTGCAAGACCCATGAGGCTACGTACTGTAGGGTATTTGGCTGCCGTTTGGAACAGAGACATGCTGCTTGCTTGGTGTGTAGGTTTAGCCACCGACAGGGAGCTCAGTAGATCACCTTTCTCTGACAGCTCTCTTAAATGTCCTTGGCAGACCCCCCCCTCATCCTCTCTCCCTCCATTCACCTCTTCCCTCCCTCCATCCTTTCTTCCCTCCATCCGGCCCAGCCTGGATGCTGCCATATTTCTCTCTTTCTCTCTCCCACTTTTTTTGCCCTCTCTCTTCACCCCTTTATCTCTCTCTCTCTCTCTCTCTCTCTCTCTCTCTCTCTCTCTCTCTCTCTCTCTCTCGCTCTTTATCCTTGAAATTCCTTCTGTGCAATGCCTATATTCTTATCAGGAAAGTAACACAACAATTTGGAATACTGTAGGTGTAGATGCACCTTCCTAACATTGAGTTGCACCCCCTTTGCCCTCAGAGCAGCCTCAATTTGTAGGGGCATCTACAAGGTGTCGAAAGCATTCCTCAGGGATGCTGGCCCATGTTGACGTCAGTGCTTCCCACAGTTGTGCCATGTTGGCTGGATGTCCTTTGGTTGGTGGACCATTCGTGATACACAAGGGAAGCTGTTGATGTCATGATCGCCGTCGTCGTGGAAATGACCGGACCAAGGTGCAGCGTGGTGAGCGTACATCTTTCTTTATTATAAATGTTGCCAACAAAACAAGAAACAACAAAAATGAACGTGAAGCTTACTAGGGCTATACAGGCCACTAACAAAGACAACTACCCACAAAATACAAAAGGAAGCAAAGGCTGCCTAAGTATGATTCCCAATCAGAGACAACGATAGACAGCTATCCCTGATTGAGAACCATACCCGGCCAAAACATAGAAACACAGAACATAGAGTTTCCCACCCGATTCCCACCCTGACCGTAGAGATCTTTTTATTCTCTATGTTTGGTTGGTCAGGTTGTGACAGTTGAGCATGAAAAACACAACAGAGCTGGAGTTGTACCGGTACCCCCTGTATATAGCCCCGCTATTGTTATTTACTGCTGCTCTTTAATGATTTGTTATTCTTATCTCATGCTTTTTTCTGTATTTTCTTCAACCTGCATTGTTGGTTAAGGACTTGTAAGTAAGCATTTCACTGTAAGGTCTACACCTGTTTTATTCGGCGCAGGTGACAAATACAATTTGATTTGATTTGAAACGTTCTTGGCACACTCAAACCGGTGCAATGTCACATTATCCCAGGCCTGGGCAATGCGGCCCGCGACCTGATTCAATACTGCCTGCAGAATTAAGCTCAAATCACATAAAGAATTTGTGACAGTAAAGTTCTGAAAAACGTATTTGTTATTCAAATTTTAAAGCCCAATGAATTCTCGCCTTTGTGTAATGATTTAACTCCCACTGCTTGTGGGACATTTATTTTGAAGGCTCGTATAAATAACAACTGCACGAGGACAGACATTGACTGACAAACTGACACACACGTCACAGTTACAAATAATAGTTAGCTAGAAATTGCGCAAAAAAATGTTTTTCAAAGATTTTCAAAGAAAATGAAAGTAGACAATGAATGTCGGGTGTTCCAGCAAGAGTGGAAATCAAAATATTTCTTTTTTGAGGTATCAGGGAAAGCTGTGTGCTTAGTGTGCAAAGAGAGCATCGCTGTCTTGAAAGACTGCAACTTGTCCCGACTCTTCCAGACAAAGCATGCAGAGAAATATAGGAATATGTCTTGTGAGCAGAGGGCAAGTTCATCGAAAGAGTTGCTTTCTCAGTTGCAAAAGCAGCAAGGACTTTTCACAAAACTGCATTCATCAAACAACGGAATTGCGAGACCTAGCTGTGTACTGTCCCACAAAATTGCTTAACATAGCAAGCCATTCGTTGAGGATGAATTCATTAAAGAATGTATAATTGAGTAGTTTACATGTAATGTTGTGCTCACTCTCTTGTGTCTTTGTGCATACCCATTAACAAGAGTTCTGTCCGTGGTGCTGAAATCACAGTGTACTTTTCCCTCTGTGTAGTTCATTGCATGTTTAATAATGAAAATACCTACCAAAAGAAGAACATGGATGTGGTTTATTTATGTGCATGTAAAATAAGTAGCATATCTGGACGTGATTTGCAGTAGATATATCTGTCAACACAGTCATACACATGATGTATAATCCTGTAATATGATTCTGGCCTGCTATGGCAAAAAAATATTCTAATGTGGCTCTCCATGGAAAATAATTGCCCAGGCCTGCATTATACCATGCCGCATTCAACAGCACTTAAAAATGTTGTCTTCCCCATTGAATGGCACACATACACAATCCATGTCTCCATTGTCTTACGCCTTAAAAATCATTCTTTAATCTGTTTCCTCCATCTACACTGAGGGATGTGGATTTAACAAGTGACATCAATAAGGGATCATAGCTTTCATTTCTATTCACCTGGTCAGTCTATGTCATGGAAAGAGCAGGTGTTCCTAACGTTTTGTACGCTCAGTGTATATAGACAACAACTTCTAAACATCTGACCAACAAGGAAAAGTACAAGAACCAGGACATATATCTTATTGAAGAAAAATATTTGTTTGGCATTCTGTCTCTCTGAACAAAATGTCCCCTCAAAATAATATTTAATATTTTTTACATCATGCGGTTTTGTACACAATCTCTCTTGCACCTCTATCAATCAGGTTTTTAATTTAATGTATGAATATGTGATTTATGTAGCTGGGGCAGATAGTATAAATCTATTGTGTGGAGAGCGCTGATGTTCCTGTATTGATTGACCGTCTTAATAGTGTTTGTTGTTTATCGCTGATCCCGGCAAATAAAGCAAATAAATAGTTCAGATTGAGCTCACTCACAATGATGATCAGTAGTATGGAGGGAGGGAGGGAGACAGAGAGGGGGGGATCTGGAACAAGGCAGGGAGTGGGAGAGGGAGAGAGTCTTGTATGGAGGATGTAGTCTGTTCAGTGATTGAGTGCTTTGCTGATGCACACTGCTATAGGACAAGACATGAGCAACAGCTCCATGGGTGTGAAGCCAGGGTGAGCCATGGCTCAGCACCCATAGAGCAGTTTGTGTATGTTAAGTGTCTTGCTCAAGGGCACAATAGCCGGAGATGGTATGTAGAATTTTCTGCCAGTGCTATGAGGACTGGACTGACCTACATTTTTGGCCTGATCTGCTCCTATATAGTTTTGCGTTTGAAGAACATTTCATTTTAACATTTGATTGACAGCCCAGTGTATTATTGTATGCTTAAGGACACAACGTGTCTAATGTGCACCCATAGGCATGCACACACACACACACACACACAAACACAACACACACACACACACACACACACACACACACACACACACACACACACACACACACACACACACACACACACACACACACACACACACACACACACACACACACACACACACACACACACACACACACACGCACGCACACACACACGCACACACGCACACACACAGTCTCCAACCCAAGGCCTAAATCAAGTACAATTCTGATCGCTCAGATTCTTATTCTCTGAGTTATTTCTATTCCCGGTGAATTTGTCAAATCAATGAGAAAATCTACCCATTGTTATTTCTCAGTGTCTGTGCTTTTCAGAAGAATTGTGACAAATGAACTGTCAAGACAGTCAGTTAGTTAGAGAAGAGAAAAGTTAAGAGAGCTTTCTTTGAGACGTACTGTGGTGTGTCATGTTAAATAAATGAAATAAGGAAACCCTGAGAACTACAAGTGATAGTCTTTAGTTAATGCGTTGACCTGAAATTATCCGCAATAGATAAAAGAGGGAATATTAATTTCATTAGCTTATGTAACAATGATTTAAAATTGCCCTTGTGTGTAAGGCACAAGGCCAACATTTCATATTTCACTGCTCCTTTCCACACAGCACTTAGAAGTGGCCTTAGGTACAGCTGTAGGATCAGTTTATTCTCCCTATTCAATTTGTAATCATTTGGGGGAAAGTGCATAACTGACCTTAGATCAGTCTAGGGGCGACTTCATTCTACACACACATATCTACACACTTACACAGACACTCACAAGCAGATGCACACACATACACACATGCACACAAATGCACACACATACACACACACCACACACCACACACACAAACACACCTAAAAGTAGGGAGGGGAACACACAATAAATCAGGACAATTACTCGTCATGTCTCTCAAAGAATGCTCACGCCCCTGGCTAAAATAAACAGAACTTCCCATCCCCATTTCCCTAAGACAGAGCAGGCTGTCACCCTACTGTCGCTGCTGTAGCTACCTCTCCCCCTGCCACCCTCCATCCTCCACCCTCCCACTCTCCCTCTGTGGCGCTACCACATTAACAGTCGATCGATCCTGAATACGAGAGAATGGGAAACGAGAAGAAAATGGAGGGATGTGTCCATCTCCGGTGAAGGGAGGTGTGGTGGACGGGGGTCAGATCAAACGGTGACACAATCCGGATGTTAAGACTACGGCAGGAAGATGGCGAGGATGGAGGCCGGAGGCTGAGGGGGATGCTGAGGGGGGATGGGCTGGGGGGGTTGAGGTGGGGATGCAGGGAGGTGTGTGTTTCGCAGACGTTGACGGATCTTGGCAATCTCACGCTAGTCTCCGCCACTCTATCAGGCGAGGAGCGTTAACATTAGCTGTCAATATCATCAGCCGGGGGTCGGCTAGGTCTGAGAGATACAACGGTCTAGTAACACTCAGTTACTGTGGGCTTATCTATACTACATACACCTGCCATGCTAGGGCTGAGATACACTAGGCTAACACTGCTCAGATACTGTGGGTTTTTCTATACTACATACACCTGCCATGCTAGGGCTGAGATACAATAAGCTAACACTGCTCAGATACTGTGGGGATTTCTATACTGTCTGCCAGGCAAGGGTACAGAAATACAGAGGTAATGGGTTTGAATCTGGACTCGTCATTTCAGGTGATTTACTGTAATGCTGGTTCAGCCAAGGCCACATTTGTTGACTGTAAAAGGCTTTTCATGAGACTGTCTGCTGAATGACTGCAATGTACCATTCCTTATATACCGTAATATAAATATGCACATGATCGAAGCACCGCAGCAGAGCATTATATTTTACAGCGAATGCTGCAGAAAACGTGAACTCCTTCATAGGCGACTCTTACGTCCGCCCGCACACACAGCTGGCTGTTTAAACCTGTCTGAAAACAGACTATAATATATCTTTGTCTATAAAACAAATCATCTGAGATGCATGCGATTGAACAAGTCACATGAAGCATGCTCTCCTTTTGTGCCTCCTACTTAAAAATGTACTAGCCTAATCCGCAACCCTACAAATTCATGTATTAATATATTGTCAAAACACATAGGCCTATTCAATAGCTTAGAAAAAACAAAGAAACGGAAATAAAAGTGATTTTAACCTGGTTATAATTAATTTTCTTTCAATTTATTAATAATAAAACAAGGCAACGGTAAACATGTCGTCCCCCACAAATTATGTTGCGCCCCCTTGGGCCAATTGAGATATCGTATGACATACAAATTTCAGTTATCGTGTTTGACCACAGATTATCCATTATATTGTTGACATACTCAAGTGGCCACTCGAACAATGAAAATAAATGTCTTAAAAATGGTAGGCAGTTAGCCTGAGTACCAGTCTTTATAGATAATCCACCCCCTGTAGGCCTACTCCATGTCATGTGCCAAAGAAATACACCACCTGCTGGAGAAGACAGATTTTAGGCCCGGGGGTTATCCCTCTTGCTTTACGTCTTCATCTCTGGTGTGACTCACACATTTCAGTTAATAACTATAGCTCCCACCTTGGGCCTATCAGTGTAATTTTATAAATGCAGGATCTTTACGGCAAGATGAATCATTCCCCCAAGTTCCGTCAAAATTGGGCCAGTGCTTTCTGAGATATCACATGTGACTAACATACGAATGGACGGACGGATGGAGACAGATCCTGCAGTCCCCTCCCCTGCAGTCCCCGCCCCAATTTCATCGTGGGGGACAACTCGGCATACAATATTTCATTGAAAAGGAAATCAAACATGTTGGATAGGAACTGCCTTTATTAGAGATTCTGCACAGCGGCTTGTTCTAGCCGCTCCACTAGAGCAGCAATCATCAACTAGATTCAGCCACGGGCCGATTTTTACTATAATATAATATTTGACAAAAACATGATCATTTCAAACCTTGCTTACATTTGTGTACAATCAAATCAAATCCAATTTATTTACATAGCCCTTCTTACATTAGCTGATATATCAAAGTGCTGTACAGAAACCCAGCCTAAAACCCAAGTAGCAAGCAGTGCAGGTGTAGAAGCGCATTTCTCTCTATTATGCCTGGGAATACTTGGGAATAGATTTCCAAAATTAAAATAAATGGTGTTTTTACAGTCTTTGATGTCCAACAATGAACATAAAAACATTAAAAAAATAAGTGTTAACAGATTTTGGATCAGAAAAATGGGGAAATAAAACCACCCACATGTGATTGGCACCAATATGTGCAGTCTGACTGTAGATAGGCTACCATGGGAATTTTTTCGATATTAAAAAAAGACAGAATGTAACTGACCTGCACAGGTAGGAAAGTGTCCAGATAACTGTGTGCTGATTGACTGGCAGGCTTGGTGTGAATGTTCTGAAAGATTGATTTCTAATCAATCATCTGAATAATTTAAGAGTCCTAATCAACACCTGATGGGCCATCACTGGATCAATTGAGCCGTGTACACATTGGCAGTTTGAAGTGAGTCAAATCCATTTTTTTTGCATATACAATTCGAATCTCATATTTTTCCTGCAGTCTGAACAGTCAAGAAGTACATGGAATCAGATTTTTAAAGCCACATTTCAAACCACTTTAAATGGTTTGTAGTCAGATACAAATTGGATTCCTGGCCATGTGTCTGAATCTTTAAATCTTATTTGTTTGCCCTCAAGTGGTTTTTAGACTGTTATTTGGCATATCGAGTCTGTTCTGAGACCTCACTATCAATGCGTTTCTATGGGCTACAGTTGTAATGGTTTTCCTCCTCTTCGTCTGAAGAGGAGGGGCGAAAACGATCGGAGGACCAATATGCGGTGTGGTAAGTGTCCATGGTATTTATTTAAACACATAAACTGAACACTCCATAAAAAAAACAATAAACTTAACCTGAATAACCGAAACCGAAAACAGTACCGTGTGGTGTAAAACACGGAAACAATCACCCACAAACAAACAGTGAAACCCAGGCTACCTAAGTATGATTCTCAATCAGAGACAACTAACGACACCTGCCTCTGATTGAGAACCATACTAGACCGAACACAGAAAAACAACCTAGACACACAAAACATAGAATGCCCACCCAACTCACGTCCTGACCAACTAAAACAAACAATTAACACAATAACTAGGGTCAGAACGTGACAATAGTAGTAAAGGCGAAATTCCATATTTTATCAAATATTTTTTAAATATTTTTTTTTACACCTAAAGATGTCATTAAATTCCTTATCAAATAGCTAAATGATCCACCACCTTAAAACAATTCCATATGTTAGTTATATCTTAGTTTCCAAGTTGGCGGCAGGTAGCCTATAGTGTTGGGCATGTAACTGAAAGGTTGCTAGATCAAATCCCTGAGCTGGGATCAGGCCATCATTGTAAGTAGGAATGTGTTCTTAACAGACTTGCCTAGTTAAATCAAATAAATACATGTCTTGTTGCTTGCTAACTACTCTGTTGACAGAATATGTAGTAGCTAATTAACTTGTTTGTTAGTTATTTACAAACAAATTAGTGAATGTGCTAGAAAGCTAAACAGCTAGTTGACTGCCTTGGCTAGCTAAAAATGACTTGTTTTGAAAGTTGGATCATCTTATCATTTGAGGCTTTAAAAGTGTTCTTACACTATGATTTTAAACATTCAATGGAACTGGGAAACATATGGAATTGTTTTAAGGTGGTCACACCATGGATCATTTTGCTACTACTGCAGCCCATAGAATCTCGAAGTCCAGAACAGACTGGGAGGAGCACAGTACTACACAGAGCCATGGCAACATGGCACTCTATTCCACACCAGGTAACTGATGCAAGCAGTAAAATCAGATTTAAAAACCAGATAGAAATACACCTTATAACAGCGGGGACTGTGAAGAGACACACATACAGGCACAGACACACACTAACAAATACAAATGATAGACTCGCACTCTACACACACGTACACATGGATTTTGAATTGTAGATATGTGGTAGTAGAGTAGAAGCATACAACAATTGTGTTGTGAAAAGTGTTATGAAATGTAATGTCATATAATATTTTAAATTGCCTTAATTTTGCTGGACCCCAGGAAGAGTAGCTGCTGCATTGGCAGCAATTAATGGGTTTCCTTAATTAATACAAATACAAATTGAAAACACACTCATAGTTGGTAAAAAAAATGGTAAAAAAATAAATCATAAGGAATCAGGTTATGAAGTGTCTATCCTACATATAGGAGATATAAGAAAGTTCAGGATTTTTTTGTTGTTGTTGGGGGGACATACACATTTAACTCTTTAACAACTTTTTGTTGGCACAAAACTATCTCCATACTTCCGTTATTTGTACGGGCTACCTTTAGACGAGTCCCGTGACACTTGTAGGGGAAAAATGGATAATACCTTTGTCTTCATGAGAGTCTCCCCTTTCCACAGTGGGTTCATATTATACGGAACAAAAATATAAATGCAACATTTAAAGTGTTGGTCCCATGTTTCATGAGTTAAAATAAAAAATCCCAAACATTGTCCATACGCACAAAATGCTTATTTCTCCAATTTTTGGCACAAGTTTGTTTACATCCCTGTTAGCGAGCATTTCTCCATTGCCAAGATAATCCATCCAACTGACAGGTGTGGAATAAAAAGAAACTGATTAAACAGCATGATCATTACACAGGTGCAAGTTGTGCCGGGGACAATAAAACGGCACTCTAAAATGTGCATTTTTGTCACACAACACAATGCCACAGATGTCTACCTGGAAGCTGAAAATGTCCAAGTTCTTCCATGGCGTACATGCTCACCAGATATGTCACCCATTGAGCTTGTTTGGGATGCTCTGGATCGACGTGTAGGAAACCCGTGTTCCAGTTCACACCAATATCCAGCAACCTCTCACAGCCATTGAAGAGAAGTGGGACAACATTCCACAGACCACAATCAACAGCCTGAACAACTCGAAAGGAGTTATGTCGCACAGCACTATGATGTCAATTAATAAATGGTAATCAAAACGATAAGAAAGCTCATAATTGTGCATGTGACTTGATGGTGAGAGCCCAGTAATAGATTGACATGCAATCCCTTTAATTATAGGCTATTGTTACTTGGTGTCTCTAAGATCACGATCACATTTACATTTACATTCGTCATTTAGCAGATGCCCTTTCCATTTCTATAAAAATAGCCTATTCTTTTTACCGATGTCAGCCTTTTACCAGATCCAAATATGTTCGTATGAACTGTATAACTGATACAACTTCTGTAGGCTACACATACAATATACTGCCCATATGAGCAAATGTAATTTTGGCCCAAAAATAGCCATACATGATTTAAATCTGTAATATGTAACTTTTTGGGTGACCCGAACCAATTTTAGGAAGCAGGAAATGGCGGAGTGATTTCTGCATAGTGCATAGTTAATGAAAAGCAGCAAACATACAGTGCATTCGGAAAGTATTTAGACGCCTTAACTTTTTTCACATTTAGTTACGTTACAGCCTTATTCTAAAATGGATTAAATAAATATAAAATCCTCCCCAATCTACACAGAATATCCCATAATAACCATTCGAAAACATGTTTTTTGAAATTTCTGCAAATGTATTACAAATGTGGTCCTTCTGTAGCTCAGTTGGTAGAGCATGGCGCTTGTAACGCCAGGGTAGTGGGTTCGATCCCCGGGACCACCCATACGTAGAATGTATGCACACATGACTGTAAGTCGCTTTGGATAAAAGCGTCTGCTAAATGGCATATATTATTATATTATTATTATTAACATAAAATACCTTATTTACATAAGCGTTCAGGTCCTTTGCTATGAGACAAAGTGATGAATCACGCTTCACTGGTAGTCTGACGGATTATTCTGGGTTTGACGAATGCCAGGAGAACACTACCTGCCCAAATGCATTGTGCAAACTGTAACGTTTGGTGGAGGAGGAATTATGTTCTGGGGCTGTTTTTCTTTGTTCAGGTTAGGCCCCTTAGCTCCAATGAAGGGAAATCTTAATACTACATCATACAATGACATTCTGGACAATTTTGTGCTTCCAACTTCTTGGCCACCGTTTGGGGAAGACCCTTTCCTGTTTCAGCATGATCCCCGTGGACAAAAAGAGATCCATACACAAATGATTTGTCGATTTTGTTGTGGAAGAAAAAGACTAGCCTGCACAGAGCCCTGACCTCAACCCCATCGGACACCTTTGGGATAAATTGGAATTCTGACTGCGAGCCAGGCCTAATCTCCCAACATCAGTGCCCAACTTCACTAATGCTCTTGTGGCTGAATGGAGCAAGTCCCTGCAGCAATGTTCCAACATCTAGTGGAAAGCCTTCCCAGCAGAGTGGAGGCTGTTAAAGCAGCAAACTCCATATTAATGCCCATGATTTTGGAATGAGATGTATATACTGCATACTGTATGCAAGATACAAATAGGAGAAGATATGTAACTTCAAAATACAGAAATCATCCCTGTATGATGCTGCAAAATGCATCATAGGGGGATCATTTCTATATTTTGAAAGATAAATATCGTGAAAACTTGAGTGATGACAAGAAAAACAATTTGGGACTATGTTAACAATGGGACTAATGAAACAAATACCAAAATATCGTTTTTTGTGGAGTTTTCCTTTGAGTTCAGATGTTTAAGTTCAAGTGTCAAGATTAAATGCTGGAAGTGTTTGGCATAGGGTTACAAAATCTGTGTATCCACTGCCTAAAATGTTTGGTATGCTGTGCTCTTAATTTTCTTATACTAACTAACACACAGGCCTAAGTATATTTGTCATTTGGTTTAGTAGGATATAGTTATTTCATACTGTCATCAATGTTTTTACTAATATCTCTAATCACATACTTTGGTAGCACTTTACAATAACTCCACGTAGTAAAGCATTTATAATGGATCAGTAAATAGTTTATTCATCATTTATACTCCATAGATAATATGTTTAATATAGGTCCTTATGAACCATTTACTAATCATTAGTTCCGTTTTTTTCACGGCCTCATCTAAAGTGTGAGCTATTTATACTTTATAAATACTTAATACATTTTTTCAATGACCAGCGAAATTTCTCACAAAATGATAGACATGCCATTGGTAGACATTTCAGCAGTACCTAATTCTCCTTAAGGTCTAGAGTGCCGGTGGTTTTAGATCTTGCAGTCAAATTGCAGTGTTATAAATTATTTGTAATTATGTTCCGGAACCAAGACCATTCACTCACAAAAAAATCATCACATGGCTGAATCTAGTTGATGATCCCTGACCTAGAACATATCAATGGTAAAAGAATAAGGAAACAACAAAGTATGTTACAGGAAATACAGTCGTGGCCAAACGTTTTCAGATTGGCACAAATATGAATTTTCACAAAGTCTGCTGCCTCAGTTTGTATGATGGCAATTTGCATATACTTCCGAATGTTATGAAGAGTGATCAGATGAATTACAATGAATTGCAAAGTCCCTCTTTGCCATGCAAATGAGCTGAATCCCCCAAAATAATTTCCACTGCATTTCAGCCCTGCCACAAAAGGACCAGCTGACATCATGTCAGTGATTCTTTCGTTAACACAGGTGTGAGTGTTGACGAGGACAAGGCTGGAGATCACTCTGTCATGCTGATTGATTTTGAATAACAGACTGGAAGCTTCAAAGGGAGGGTGGTGCTTGGAATGATTGTTCTTCCTCTGTAATTCATGGTTACCTGCAAAGAAACACGTGACGTCATCATTGCTTTGCTCAAAAAGGGCTTCACAGGCAAGAATATTGCTGCCAATAAGATTGCATCTGAACCAACTATTTATCGGATTATTAAGAACTTCAAGGCTTCAGGCACCCAAGAAAGTCCAGCAAGTTGATTCAGCTGTGAGATTGGGGCACCACCAGTACAGAGCTTGCTCAGGAATGGCAGCAGGCAGGTGTGAGTGCACCTGCATGCACAGTGAGGCGAAAACTTTTGGAGGATGGCCTGGTGTCAAGAAGGGCAGCAAAGAAGCCACTTCTCTCCAGGAAAAACATCAGGGACGGACTGATATTCTGCAAAAGGTACAGCGATTGGACTGCTGAGGACTGGGGTAAAGTCATTTTCTCTGATGAATCCCCTTTCCGATTGTTTGGAGCAACCGAAAAAAAAACTTGCTTGAAGAAGACACAGTGAGCGCTACCATCAGTCCTGTGTCATGCCAACAGTAAAGCATACCGAGACCATTCATGTGTGGTGTTGCTTCTCAGCCAAGGGAGTGGGCTCACTCACAATTTTGCCTAAGAACACGGCCATGAATAAAGAATGGTACCAACACATCCTCCGAGAGCAACTCCCAACCATCCAGGAACAGTTTGGTGACGAACAATACCTTTTCCAGCATGATGGAGCACCTTGCCATAAGGCAAACGTTATAACTAAGTGGCTCGGGGAACAAAACATTAATATTTTGTGTCCATGACCAGAAAACTCCCCAGACCTTCATCCCATTGAGAACTTGTGGTCAATTCTCAAGAGGCGGGTGGACAAACAAAACCCCACAAATTCAGACAAACTCCAAGCATTGATTATGCAATAATGGACTACCATCAGTCAGGATGTGGCCCAGAAGTTCATTTACACTTTGAGCGCGGTATGACTGACAGTGACAAGCATGCTGGTGCCAGTATATAGGAAATGATCAGCCTCCTGGGCCATTCACGCACAGTATATGCATTTTACCGAGAATGGTGAGACAAACAAAAAACATCCAGTCAGTGAAAACAGCTACTTGCTGAGAGGTTGAAGGAGATGAATCATGCAAGCTAACAGGTGGGCTACAAACAGGCAAATAACGGATCAGTACCACAGTGGTTTGCAGTACGGCATCTTATTTGTGTGGATCACTAGTGTTTAACATGATTTTGGAATGACTACCTCATCTCTGTACCCCACACAGACAATTATCTGTACGGTCCCTCAGTCGAGCAGTGAATTTCAAACGCAGATTCAACCACAAAGACCAGGGAGGTTTTTCAGTGCATTGCAATGAAGGGCACCGATTGGTAGATCATTTTTAAAAAAGCAGACATTGACTATACCTTTGACCATGGTGAAGTTATTAATTACACCCAGTCACTACAAATATATCTGTTGGGATGGTATGCTAATTGGAGTGGGTCTATTGTTTCCCGGATGATGGTGTTGATGTTAGCCATGACCAGCCTTTCAAAGCACTTCATGGCTACCGAGATGAGTGCTTCGGGGCGGTAGTTCTTTAGACAGGTTACCTTCACTTTCTTGGGTACAGGGACTATGGTGGTATGATTGAAACATGTAGGTATTACAGACTCGGTCAGGGAGAGGTTGAAAATGTCAGTGAAGACATTTGCCAGTTGGTCCGCGTATGCTCTGAGTACACATCCTGGTAATACGGCCTTGTGAATGATGACCTGTTTAAAGGTCTTGCTCACGTCGGCTATGGAGAGCGTGATCACACAGTCGTCCGGAACAGTTGGTGCTCTCATGAATGCTAAACACTTTACATGTTGTTAATACATGTGTGAAAAACTAGGTTACTAGTTGTTAGAGTAATGATAAATAAATAGTGAATAAATGATTTACTTATCCATTATAAATGCTTTATTGCATGAAGTTATTACAAAGTGCTACCCATACTTTTTTGTTCTTGGATCTGTTTAGAATAGATTGTCCTTTGGGATTCTGATCCTATCATCGTCACACATCACAATTGCATGGTTGCAGGCACTGCTTTCTGCAACCATGCAGTTTTACTGCTCTTCCAGAAGGCCAGCTCAGTTTCCCAGTTGTGCCTCCTGTTCATAGCTGTACAGAGGCAAAACAACAATGGCACAAATCAACTAAGTGTTTTAACGATACATTTTAGGTGCATTTACAATGTCTAGATTTACACACAGGAGCTTAACACTCACATTCATTGATTAGTGTTTACTGTTAGTGGTCCACATTCAGTGTTTACAAAAACAGTACTTTCCTAATCTATGATTGGTTCTCTTTCTCAGAGGTTGCAAACATAGTTCTGTATTTGTCTTACAGCAGTGGTTCCCGACTCCAGTCCTCGAGTACACCCAAAAGCACGCATTTTTGTGGTAGCCCAGGACAACCATTCCTGATTCAACTCATTGAGGGCCTGATGAATCGTTGACAAGTTGAATCAGGTGTGCTTGTCCGGGGCTACAATAAAAATGTGTACTGTTGCGAGTACTCGAGGACCGTGAGTTGGGAACCACTATCTTATATGGCGTGAAACCTGGGCCCATTAGCAAGATGTTTATATCCAAGCCTACACCAAACCACATGGCAGAAGGAAAAGTGAGGTAAGCTATAAAGTTACTGTATTTTATTGTTTAAGATCTCATAATTTATATGGAAGTACACTCTACAAAGGAATGGTTGGACTGTTGCTGGATCTCTCTCTGAAGTACACTCTACAAAGGAATGGTTGGACTGTTGCTGGATCTCTCTCTGAAGTACACTCTACAAAGGAATGGTTCGACTGTTGCTGGATATCTCTCTGAAGTACACTCTACAAAGGAATGGTTCGACTGTTGCTGGATCTCTCTCTGAAGTACACTCTACAAAGGAATGGTTCGACTGTTGCTGGATCTCTCTCTGAAGTACACTCTACAAAGGAATGGTTTGACTGTTGCTGGATCTCTCTCTGAAGTACACTCTACAAAGGAATGGTTGGACTGTTGCTGGATCTCTCTCTGAAGTACACTCTACAAAGGAATGGTTGGACTGTTGCTGGATCTCTCTGTGCTGAAGGTGGAAGAGACTTACAGGGATTTCCAAATGCTAGACAAACCGCTGGTTACCACCATGTATAACAGTCATGGAGTGCAGAGGCCTAATGGGAATGGCTGGCTAGAGCCCATACAGTCTTTTGACTGTGTGTGTGTGTGTGTGTGTGTGTGTGTGTGTGTGTGTGTGTGTGTGTGTGTGTGTGTGTGTGTGTGTGTGTGTGTGTGTGTGTGTGTGTGTGTGTGTGTGTGTGTGTGTGTGTGTGTGTGTGTGTGTGTGCGTGTGCGTGTGCGTGTGTGTGTGCATGTGTGTGTTTAGAATAGAAATGTCACTTCAATGTGTAGAGAACACAAAATGTAAAATTACTAAAATACTGGGCTAGGATACTCTTAATCGGGATTGGTTTGCTCTAGGATGATTAATGAGACTGGAAGCAAACTTTTAAAATAGAAAAACTTAAGGCGGCATATTTGATCACAACTGGTAAATGATAATCAACTGATAATCAAGGTTTAAAATAGCATGTCAATGCCAGTATCACAAATAATTCAAGTATCAAATTGGGATGTAAATATTAATATCACATATATATGAATCAATATAAATTATGAGAAGTCAGATTTTGCTCCATTTCCCTCTACGCTGAAGAAAACGGTATCTTCACACCTCCTTGGCTCATTATAAATGAATCAATATAAATTATGAGAAGTCAGATTTCGCTCCATTTCCCTCTACGCTGAAGAAAACGGTATCTTCACACCTCCTTGGCCCATTTCTTGACAAGTGCAGGCATGCCACAGTGAAGAGCTGGTGGACGCTTCCTTCAGTAGCTAGGGGAATATTGGTGTCAAACAACTTGTTCTCCTTCACCCTCTGAATCACACCCTCCACATGGTCTCTTGTGTCTGATGAATTTCTTCTGTTAGCATTTGGCTCTGTTTTGAGTGAAATGGGGGATGTTAAATCTTTTTTGGTACAAGGTCATCAACGAGGAACCCCTTGTTGGGCATTACTGCCATGTCCTCTGTGAGAAGCTGTTGGATGCCTGACTGAAATGTCTTTATCACTGATGGAGCCTGTGTACAGCGAGAACACAAAGGTGATCAGTCCATGAGGAGCTATTCCCACTAATTCCTTCATCGTGCAGTGAGATTTGTAGTTGGAGAACATCTTATTCTGCAGCAGAAGTGAGGATGGTGTCTGACACATAAACTTGGTGCAGTCAACAATGACCTGCATGTTGGGGGAAAGCTTTTAAATTCCTCCAGCAAGTTGGCCTTTACTTTCTCTTGTAACATCAAGATGGTCCCTTCTCTGAGCAGTGTGTACAGGAAGTTGGCCCACGTGATGAGGATCCTATGTCCTTCAACCCCAGAGGTAGATATGTAAGGAAAAGGAATATCTCATCCTCTGGCTGCAACGCCTGTCTCTGTAAACAAAAGCAACAACCCCCCCCTTTGCCCTCAGAACAGTCTCAATTTGTCATTGGGCAAGGACTCTGCAAGGTGTCAAAAGCTTTCCACAGGGATGCTGGCCCATGTTGACTCCAATGCTTCCCACAATTATGTCAAGCTGGCTCAATGTCCTTTGGGTGGTGGGCCATTCTTAATACACATGGTAAACTGTTGAGTGTGAAAAACCCAGCAGCGTTGCAGTTCTTGACACAAACCAGTATGCCTGGCACTTACTACCATGCCCTGTTCAAAGATACTTAAATATTTTGTTTGCCCATTCACCCCCTGAATGGCACACATGCACAATCCATGTGTCAATTGTCTCAAGCCTTAAAAGTCTTTCTTTAACCTGTCTCCTCCCCTTCATCTCCACTGATTGAAATGGATGTAACAGGTGACATCAATAAGGGATCATAGCTTACACCTGGACTCACCTGGTCAGTCTATGTCATGGAAAGAGCATGTTTTGTACACTCAGTGTATACAGTTTATACACACTATACCCATATGAGAAGGACCAGAGAAAAATTGCAAGCTAGTACAGGCTAAAATGGTTAAATGGTTCAAATGGTTAAAACAGGAAGTAGTTTGCTGGAAGCAGATTGCCATAACATTTATTACCAGTTAGTTGTTTTATGACGCTTGTAAGTAACCTGTTGGTTTTGCTGTTCTTCGTGGATTGTTGGACACACCTATCCCCCTAACCCCGCCTCCACGTCAATAGAGTACCAAAACTTGGTGGAGAGAAAAGATGACGTGAAAAAGGTGGAAAGACATTGTCAAGGACAAGAACCAAGAGTGAAAATGAGTTATTTGACCAACGGAACTAAGATTGGATGCAAACATCAACTGAATACGTTGAAAATCATTTTCATTATGTTTGAATTGTTCATACAATTCAATATTTTTAGTTTACATTACATTTTTTTCTTTACATGCATTACTTCACTTTTCCTTAAAATATTTGATTCACAATCATTTTTTATTTTGGGCCAATTCTTAAAAATTGAAATTAACTCCAAACATCTGGTGCAGACACACATCCTCTCCGTACCACCTGGCAGGAGTGATCTGTCAGGTGGGATGTAATCCAGAAGTGTGCAGAGCCTGAGACACCAAGCCCTGAGAGGGTAGAGAGGAGGAGCTGATGATTCATGGTGTCGAAGGCAGCAGATCGTTCTAGGAGGAACAGAGGAGAGAGTCAACTTTGGCAGAGCTAAAAGCCTCTGACACAGAGGAGAGCGGTCTCAGATGAGTGAGCTGCTTGAAACCTGACTGGTTAGGGTCTGAGAGAGATAATGAGAGAGTTGCTCATAGACAGCACGCTCAAATGTTTTAGAAAGAAAAGAAAGAAAAGATACTGGTCAGCCAGTAGTTAAGGATGAGTTGATGAGGGAAGTGATGAATGGGAGAAGGTCTCCAGATAGAAATGTTGGTTTCCTCCATTTCCGCACAGCTGCCCGACAGCCCTGTTCTGTGAGCACGCAGTGTTATATTTGAAAAGAACCAAACAAACACGTTGTCAGTTGAGGTTGACGTTTATCTAAACAAGTAGCATCTTACATACAACGGAAATAGAAAAAACAAATCACCTAGTGATTTCCGATAAAAACATATTAACAAAACAGACCGCACAATTGATGATACAAATCATGGATGCTATACTAAACAATCAGTGCTGAACACAACACAGTGAGTCACTCAGCCAGGGAGCGGGTGGGGAGGGCCGAGCTGTCCTGGAGGAAAGGGGACAGTGAGAGTCAAAGGATGCGAAAAGGGAGGTTAGTAGTGTCGAAGAGGCAGAGTCAAGAGACAGAAGAGAGAAGGATTTAGCAAAAGGGAGAGATTATAGGATTAAAGAGGCGAGAGTAGTGGGAGAGAGAGAGCGGAGATTGCGATGGCGCATGACCATCTGGGTAGGGGCTGAGTGTGTAGGTTTGGAGGAGAGATGGAGAAAAAAGAAGCAAAGCAGTGATCAGAGACATGGAGGGGGGTTGCAGTGAGATTAGTAGAGGAACCGCCTCTAGTAAAGATGAGGTCAAGTGTATTACCTGCCTTGTGAGTGGGAGGGGACTGAGGAAGGATGAGGTCAAAAGAGGAAAGGAGTGGAAAGAAAGTGTGTCAGGGGGTTGAAGTCACCCAGTACAATGAATGGTGAACCATCACTGGGAAATGAGCTTATCGTGGAGTCAAGCTCATTGAGAATCTCTCCAAGGGCACCTGGTGAGCAATAGATAACAACAATGTTAAGCTTGAGTGGATGAGTGACAGTGTGTCATTCAAATAAGGAGGGAAAAAGAGAAAAATCTTCACTTAGAAGAAATAAGTAGCCCTGTGCCACCACCGCAACAACCGGATACTCTTGGATTATGAGAGAACACATAGTCAGATGAGGAGAAAGCAGCTGCAGTAGCAGTGTTAACTGGGGTAATCCATGTCTCTGTCAGGGCCATAAAGTGCGAGGACTGATTGGCATTTCTAAATGCTGCCGGAGACTAGACATTCAACATGGGTTGTGCGAGCAGGGTACACTAAATTAGAAGGGTTGCAGCAAAGGTGTGGGGAGCTTCTGTAAAACCTTCACCGAGAGGAGCAAACAGGGATAGGAAGACATTTACTTGACAAAGCTAAAAAGGAGCAAAATGAGGTCATCAGAAGTTAAGATACTCAAGTGAGAGAGTGGTCTGAAGTCTTTCTCAAACAACTCCGCAGAATGTCTCTGTTTCAGCGACAGTCTCCATTTTGGCGCTTACAGCTGCCGCTGAATAAACAGGGGAGACTGAAGTCCTAACACGTATTGTGGATTGCCTGAGGTGGTGAAGAGGTGAAGAGAACACCGCCTACAACACAACACACCTATGAATTAGCAAGACGTTTACACAAATAGGCCTGAAACTAAGTCCACAGCAATAGTCACAAGTACTGAGCAATCTGACAGTTCAAACAGCAATGATTAAGTGGGCTAGTAGGTAGAAGATCCCTCTCAATGTGTTCTCCAACTCATAAAACATTTTAGAAATAGGCTCAGTGCCGTTATCTTGCAAGGTGAGGTATTGAACGTTTTTGAAAAAGGGGTGTCATGAATTGTGACCCCTACATTCTTGAGTAAAACATTTATTACTTGTTAATTAACAAAATATCTTTCTCTGAGCAATTGTTTTAGTATAATACTCAAATTTTTTGGAGCTCAGTATTTTAATTATTTACTATATACAGTCATTTTTTTCTCCTCTTTATCAAGGGTGTCAATAATTTCAGACCCCCAGTGTATATGGTATGCATGCCAGTTAAATAAAAGAAATTCAAATAACACCCTTGCCTTTCTGCTAAATAACTAAAATGTAAATGTAGTTAGCAGGTGAATTTATGAGTGGCCCCAGTGAGTATCAAACTTATGACCCTAGCTTTGCAAGCGCCATGCTCTATAAACTGAGCCACACAGGACTAGGTAGGTGTCTTTACCACACCACATTCTCCACATTCACCCCACCTCTGTCCCCCAGCCTGTCACTCCATCTCTTTCTCTTTAGCGGGATAATCAGCTCAGCTGTGCTCCAAGTTCCAACCGGGTAATTCCTGCCTGCTAGGGAGTATTCCCAATGGGCTTTGGTCAAAAGTAATGCACTACATAGGGAATATGATACCATTTAGGACACAACCTAACGCCAACAGTCATACAGGTAGGTTTCATTAAATTATCACAACAAATTACCTGAACACCATCCCAATCCCTCAGCCCACCTCAGTCTGTCTCTCCATCTCTGTCTCATCAGAAATGTTCCAACCAGGTAATTCCCTCTGGAGTTTGTGTGTGAGTGTGGCTGTGCCGCCAGAGCCGGTCGGCGATCAGTCGCTGCGGAAATGCATTTTTTTGTTTAATTTCAGGGTTATTGATCGAAAGGCGCTTTATGGCTGTATGACATCCATAATCACAACAACACTATGACAGGAGTGATAAATAACAGGGAGGGAGGGAGGGAGGGAGGGAGGGAGGGAGGGAGGGAGGGAGGGAGGGAGGGAGGGAGGGAGGGAGGGAGGGAGGGAGGGAGGGGAGGGACCAGTTCCATCTTTTACAGTTCTCTGTATTAATTACTGTACGCACGCACATATGCACACACACACACACACACACACACACACACACACACACACACACACACACACACACACACACACACACACACACACACACACACACACACACACACACACACACACACACACACACACACACACACACACATATGCATGCGCTTACACACACGTCCAGACACACACACACACACACACACACACACACACACACACACACACACACACACACACACACACACACACACACACACACACACACACACACACACACACTCACACACACACGCACACACACACGCACACACACACATACACACAAACCAAATCACCATCACCACAATCATCTAATTGATCTCACTTCAATAACCATAAATTACTTTTTATTTTCCCAACGCAGCTGAAATCTGTTTGTTTAAGCGGGTGTTTAAAGGATTGGACCCGCTAGGTCACAGTAATTAGAAAATAGGCTACTGTAGTTGATGTAATTATGACGATTAGCAGAGCAGAGTTACTGCTGGCCTGCTAGCTTGCAGAACAATTGGCGTTTTATTCAATACTTTCATAATACATTTTATGTTGGTCTGGTCATTATTGAGCATAGAAATTGAAGTAGAGAAGCATGATAAGGTATCTATTTTAACAGTCATGTGCAAGAAGAGGCTAAAGACAAAACAGATTTATCACCTTTGTGTAGTTAGTTGAAGTCTGTCCAAGGATTTTTAAACTATGTGGCTCCCCAAGGCCAAAATAAATAGATTCAACCTTTATGGTCCATTCTATGATAGATATAGAGGGCCCTGGATAATAATATTAATAAACACAATTTACAGCCTAGTAGCATGACATCATATTGAGTCTGACATTTGATACATGGACATGTTTGCTCTATTTGAGTCGTTTTATTGGGTATTTGTGGAGATATTCAAAGCCACATAGCTGGATTGGAGTGTATGGTATTTCGTTTTCCACAGTGAGTGTAAACAGGACTATTTCCACCTTACAGCCTGGCAGAAACGGGTTCTGTTCAGTGGGTGAACTGGCAGATGCTAAGGGGTTAGCGGGAAACATACCCTGGGGTTACTGTGGGCACTGGGCAGTCAAGAAACAACACACACACAGACATGCACACACTCATGCAAGCACACACACTTTGGCTCGAAGCCTGACGAAGACCCATAGCGGTCAAAGAATAGTGGCCAGTCACCCAACCCTTGTCTCACACCCTCCTACCCACTCTCTTGAACTGGAGAGGGCACCATAAGCTATGTTTTTCATCAGCCAAGACTACAGTAGAGAAGAATAGACATGAGGAGGGGTGAGGGCTGCCGCTAATAAAATGTCTCAAGTCAAAAGGGTGATAAGGCTTTGCACACGCTTTTAGTTGTGAGGGGAAGGGGAGGTCTGCGTTGCATTGGAGAGGTCTACCCTGGCACACACACCCTGACAAACACATCCTGACACACACATCCTGACACACACACCCTGGCACACACACCCTGACACACACATCCTGACACACACACCCTGGCACACACACCCTGACACACACATCCTGACACACATCCTGACACACATATCCAGACACACACATCCTGACACACACATTCTGACACACACATCCTGGGAAAACACATCCTTGCACACACATCTCGGCACACACATCCCGGCACACACATCTCGGCACACACATCCTGACACACAAATCCCGGCACACACAACCTGACACACACATCCTGGCACACACATCCTGGCACACACATCCTGACACACAAATCCTGGCACACACATCCTGCCACACACACCCTGACACACACACCCTGACACACACATCCTGACACACAAATCCCGGCACACACAACCTGACACACACATCCTGGCACACACATCCTGACACACACATCCTGGCACACACATCCTGCCACACACACCCTGACACACACACCCTGACACACACATCCACACACATCCTGGTACACACACATACACACACAAACATACACATGCATGCTCGCATTTCAGATTTGACATTTTATTATTTATAGTTTTACTGCACTGTGGGAGGAGAGCTTGCAGGTAAGTATTTCACTGCACATTTACACCTGCCGTAAAGGAGAGAGAACTAGAGAGAGAACAGTCGAGAGAGAAAATGAAAAAGAAAGGTGATTTTGGGCCTTTAAACTAGAGTTACTCCCCAAAATAATGAGATTGTAACCTTCACATCAAGCTGAGACACTGGAAGGTACAGTGCTATACAACTATTGTGCTGTATCATGTTTCTTATATCAATGAGGAAGCTAGGAGGTCACGATGGAGTGAACTAGCTACTGCACATGGACACAGAATGAACCCACCGTGAGCCGTGACAACAGAAACTGTTTGCTTGTCCCAGCTTCGGATGACTACCATACAATCATCACTCTCTGTGTCATTTCAGAAAGATACTGCATAGCTGTTCACACCAGTGCTTCACACGTTTCATAGTTATTTGTATGTAAGACTACCCTCAATGTACATTCTCTTTGAATGTGTCCCAAAGGGCATCCTATTTCCTACATTGTGCACTACCCTATGGGACCTGGTCAAAAGTATATAGGGAATAGGGTGCCATTTGGGGCGCATCCTTCCTCATTATTAGGCAGGAGACCCTTGACCTAATCTTGGACAAGACCTGTTAAAGACAGGCAGCCTCTCCTTATCTCCATGCCCTTGCAGTGAGAGCCTGATTACGTCCCAAACTGCACCCTATTCCCTATATAGTACTTTTGACTAGGGTATATACTTTTGACTAGGGCCCATATGGCTATGGTCAATAGTAGTGCTCTATGTAGAGAATAGGGTGTCATTTGGGATGGAGACCTATTGATATGCCATCTCGGCTATATCTTCATGCCAAGATGCTTCCAATTATGCGCGTCATTGGAGTGAGGCGGGCCGACGAGCGTTTCTGTTAAAAACCGTCCCGTAGTTCTAATTCGATCTCGCTGCTTTTCTGCTTTTACCTAAAGGGATAAAGAGAGTGTGAGAGGGGGGAGAGGGATTGGGGGAGCGGGATAGTCTTCTAAAAACCCTTCCCTAGGCCACATAGAGACTTGGGTCTCGTTTCAATCAATTGTGGACTCTTTTGGCATAGAGGAACTATGTCACTGCCTATGTCGACGGGGGGAGGGGGGATCCCGGGACTCTCCCAACAAATCACGAGGCAGACATGACAAAACGACGCAATTGAAAACCAAAGTTTGCAGGAAAAACCTTTTCAATGGTTTCAGTTAAAGTAATTGATGCAAACTAGCCACTTGTGAAATGCACTCATCTTCATCTTGCTAGCTACTATTTTGCATTTTATTCAAACGGATACACTAGTGATGTAGGCAGTGGTGGAAGGAGGAGGGAGATGGAGATGGGAGGAGAGAGAAAGAGAGAGAGAGAGAGAGAGAGAGAGAGAGAGAGAGAGAGAGAGAGAGAGAGAGAGAGAGAGAGAGAGACAAAGGGAGGAAGGAGGAGGGAGATATAGATGGGAGGAGAGAGAGAGAGAGAGAGAGAGAGAGAGAGAGAGAGAGAGAGAGAGAGAGAGACAAAGGGAGGAAGGAGGAGGGAGATGGAGATGGGGGAGAGAGAGAGAGAGAGAGAGAGAGAGAGAGACAAAGGGAGGAAGGAGGAGGGAGATATAGATGGAGGGAGAGATAATAATAATGATCATGCTGCTTTCAGATACAGGGATGGTATGGCTTCCACACATGAGGGGGCCTAGAATTCGGATTAGTAGAAAGGACAAAACCCCTCAGTGTCTGATTTCTTGGCCAGTACACCCAACATGGCGTAACAATGCAAATTGTTATAATAAACATAAATTATTGTGAACCCGAAGGCATTTTTCCACATTGTGTGGACAATAAAGGTTTTCTAATTTTAACTCTAAATTTATCAGCCATTCAAATGTGTACACCAAATATGGCCGCAAGTCTAGGTTCAAGAATTCAGAAATTATATCATTATTCTAGCCGCCAGTGTAACAACCAAGGAACATTGTTTTGATTCATTCTAATTCTGTGGTTCTGCACTTCACCACTTTACTTATTATCAATACTCTGTACTGTGTTTCCATTGGGACCCGGTGGCTCATGTTACCTCCCAGAGCTATTGCCTAGGCTTTTAGCTCATGGTAGTGGGCTAACTCTTAACTCAGCCTTTACGTATCATTATGTGTTGCAGTGTGTAGGCTACTCTTTCCAGTGCCCCAGAGAGCACAGTTTAAAAATAAATAAATAAAGACACTGTGACTCAGCTGCTGTAACTGGCTAAGTGGTGACATGGGCAACGAGGAAAATAATGGGCGATGGGAGACAGAATGGAGAGAGAGAAAGAGAGGGAGAGAAAGAGAGAGAGTGGGGGAGAAAGAGAGAGAGAGAGAGAGAGAGAGAGAGAGAGAGAGAGAGAGAGAGAGAGAGAGAGAGAGAGAGAGAGAGAGAGAGAGAGAGAGAGAGAGAGAGAGAGAGAGAGAGGTACCTCTATATAAGCCTCTAGGTCTCAGGAATGCCTACTGTATGGCGAGGAATGTGGCCAGCCGTGAGTGCGTGATGTAGCTATCGTTCATAGCTCTCCTTATCAATGTTTGTATCTGTGTCAGGACCTTCAACTCTCTCTGTCCTAGACTGACCCAACCTCATCTGTCTCTCTCTCTGTCCCTCGCCTGTCCTCTCTCTCATCACTCTATCTTCAGGCCTCTTTTCCTTTCTTCTGTGGACAAGGTGGTAGCCTTAGTACAATTACAGGTAACTTCTTGTCGTGAAATTAAATTCTACCTTTTGCCCTCAAATATCCCTCAAATGTATGAATGTATTTGTTCTTTCTTCCTTCTTTAATCTCTCCTAGTCGACCATTGAGCGCTCAACGTAGTTTCATAACCTACCAGGAGAGGGTGGCACTTCTCTAGTAATGTTCAGTGATTTTTTACATTTGTTTTATTTTCTAGTGAATACAGCAGAAAGTATGTGATATTCAGAAGATAGAATGCCATATAGGACTGGCATCATCCTGCCAGTATAGAACTGTGGTCATTGAAGAAAGTTACACTATAACGTAGTCTAAAAGCTTCTTGACAAATCTTCTTCATGATTTGAAGGTGAAGGCTAGGTGAAAACAATATGGGGATTGGGAATTGGAGAAGTAAGACATTTGAGAAATTGCTTTCGCCTGTCAAGTTTGTATTAATCAAGTGCAGGTGGAGAAGAGATAAAGCAGGAGGGAAAAGGAAAAGAAACCGCATTATATACTGAGATCTTTCATTTCTCTCTCCCTCACCCTCATTTCATCTTAATCTCACTCTGCCTCCTTTCTCTCTCTCTCTTCTCCCCCTGCAACCCTCTCTCCTTGCTCCAGCCTGTAATCAGGCTGGTTAGTGGTAGCCATTTGGAGTGGTATATAGAGAGGTATATATAGCAATAATTGTCAGGGAGTTGAGCTGAGACTGGCCATAGCATATGTACTCTCACAGAGCTCACACACATGCACGCGGCGAGCATTCACGAACACAGATGTTTTATTGTCACATACATCACGTAGGTGCAGTGAAATGTGTCGTTTTACAGGGTCAGTCATGGTAGCACGGTGCCCCTGGAGCAAATCACGGTTAAGTGCCTTGCTCAAGGGCACATCAACAACACACACACACACACACACACATTAAATATTAAACATACTCTTCTGTCACACAAGCTCTCTGGAGTCTAATCTACTGTACACTCCCACATGGTTATAAGAACAATTTAAAATGAAGAATGATTTAATAACTATGTTTATTCGGATGAAAATTGAATACGTCCGGTCAAATGTGTTTTTCTCTCAAAATGATGGGAGAATTATGCAAATAGGGTTTTAATTTAATTGAGTCCTTAGTCATTAGCATATAGGAGCCATTCTAGATGATGAGTGTGATGTGTTAGTGTATGTGTGTCGCAATCAGGATGTCTGTCTCTCTGTTTATATGCAATATACTGACTTCACAAAACATTAAGAACAGCGTCCTAATATTCAGTTACACCAGCCTTAATTCATCGGGCATGGACTTTACAAGGTGTCGAAAGCGTTCCACAGGGATGCTGGCCCATGGTGCCTTCAATGCTTCCCACAGTTGTGTCAAGTTGGTTGGATGTCCTTTGGGTGGTGTACCATTCTTGATACACACAGGAAACTGTTGAGCGTGAAAAACCCAGCAGCGTTGCATTTCTTGACACACAAACCGGTGCACCTTCTACCATACCACATTCATAGGCACTTAAATATTTTGTCTTTCCCATTCACCCTCTGAAGGGCACACATACACGATCCATGTCTTAATTGTCTCAAGGCTTCAAAATCCTTCTTTAACCTGTCTCCTCCCCTTCATCTACACTGATCGAAGTGGATTTAACCCGTGACATCAATAAGGGATTGTACGTTTCACCTGCCTTCATCTGGTCAGTCTATGTCAAAGAAAGAGTTCCTAATGTTTTGTACACTCACTGTATACACAAATAACAACTTTAGAGCGGACAGGGATGAGGATTCAAACACACACACATATGCAGATACCAAACCATGCACACGTGCACAAACATGCACGCACGCATACACACACACACAAGCGTGACCGCGCATACATTTGTGCACACGTGTCATCCATCTTCCACGTGTCACTCCTGCCTTTATATGAGAGAAGCCTGCGCCATATCATTAGCTGTGTGTTTGAACCAGTAATGTCCGGCTCAGTGGTTTGAGCTGTATAATGCTTTACATGCTGTGACAGTCAGAATGGCCTGGATGTCCTTCAGAGGGACAGGGGGTTGGCCAGGCAACTGCAGGCCACACAATATACAGATGTAGTATCTTCATTTGACCAGTTTCTCAGGACAGGAAAATGATCCTGCAGCAACAGGAAATGTGAATTCTTGTGTGGATTATAATGAATGGACATTCTTGTGGTTGATACATTTTTAGGTTAGTGCAAATCAAGTCTGACATTTTTAAGTGGAATTTACATACTTTAGAAGTCTATTTAAACCTCAAATACAATACAAGTTTGCATTCCCTTCTGCGCAGGGTGATTAACTTAAGATTCAACAACTCTAGGCCTAACCTGGGTGCTGGGAAGACAACCCACTGCACAACACCTCCCTAGTTGTTATTTTATTAGGAACCCTATTAGCTGTTGATAAAGCAGCAGCTACTCTTCCTGGGTTCCACCCAAAACATGAAGCCAGGTTTTCTGTTCATTTGAGCAATAAGATGGAAGGGAGTTCCATGCAAAAATGTCTCTGTATAATACTGTACACTTTTCTTGAATTTGTTCTGGATTTGGAGACTGTGAAAAGACCCCTGGTGGCATGTCTGGTGGGATAATCGTGTGTGTCAGAGCAGTGTGTTATTTGACTTTTCAACACATTAACATTTCTTAGAAAAAGAAGAAGTGATGCAGTCAGTCTCTCCTCAACTCTTAGCCAAGAGAGACTGGAATGTATAGTCTTTATATTATCCCTCTGATTAAAATGACGAGCAAGACGTGCCACTCTGTTCTGGGCCAGCTGCAACTTAACTAGGTCTTTCTTTGCAGCACTTGTCCACATGACTGGACAATAATCAAGATAAGACAAAACTAGAGCCTGCAGGACTTGCTTTTTGGAGTGTGGTGTCAACAAAGCAGGGCATCTCTTTATTACGGCCAGACCTCACCCCATCATTACAACCATTGAATCTATATGTTTTGACCATGATAGTTTACAATCTAAGGTAACACCAAATAATTTAGCCTCATCAACAGCCAAACCATTCTTTACCAGATTCAGCTGAGATCTTGAGCTTAGGGAATGATTAGTACCAAATACAATGTTCTTAGTTTTATAGATGTTCAGGACCAGTTTTACTGGCCACTCATTCCAAAACTGACTGCAACTCCTTGTTAAGGCTTTCAGTGACTTCATTAGTTGTGGTTGCTGTCACGTATATGGTTGAATCATCAGCATACAGTGACACACAGGCTTTATTTAAAGCCAGTGGCAGGTCACTCACAAAATAAAATACGGCCTAGAGAGCTGCCTTGTGGTACACCACACTCTACATGTATAACATTTAAGAAAACCCTCTGAGTTCTATTAGATAGATAGCTCTGAATCCAAAATATAGCAGAGGTTGAAAAGCCATAAAACATACTTTTTCTCCACAACAGTTTATTATTGTCAATAATATTGAAGGCTGCACTGAAAGTCTAACAGTACAGCTCCCACAATGGTATTATCAATTTCTTTCAACCAATCATCAGTACATGTTGAGTGTCCTTCTTTATAAGTATGATGAATGTCTGTTGCCAATTTGTTTACAGAGAAAAAGCATTGTATTTGGTCAAACGCTATTTTTTCAGACTAAGAGCTGGCAGCAAGCTGATAAAACGCTTGGGTAGCTTCCCTCCAGGCCCGAGGACAAACACCTTCATCTACATTCAGATTAAAGATGTGACAGATAGGAGTGGCCATAGAGTTGTCAATGCCAGGAGATTTGTCATTATTGATCGATAACAATAATGTTTCCACCTCTCCCACACTAACTTTACAAAATTCAAACTTACAGTTATTTTCTTTCATTATTTATATTTGTTGCATGAATACGATGTCACAGTGTTTGTTGTTGGCATTTTCGCCCTAAGTTCGACCACTTTGCCAATGAAGTAATTATTAAAATGATTGGCATCATCAAATGGTTTTGTGATGAATATGCCATCTGATTCGATGAATGATGGAATTTGTCTTTCTGCCCATAGTTATATTTTAAGTACTCCATCATTCTTCATATCATTCATCTTGGCTTCATGATATGGTTTCTTCTTCTTTTGTTGAGTTTAGTCACATCATTTCTCAAATTGCAATAAGTGAGCCAGTCAGATGTGCAGTCAGACTTATTAGCCACTTCTTTTTTCCCATCTCTTTCAACCATACAGTGTTTCAATTCCTCATCAATCCATGGAGCCTTAACAGTTCTAACAGTCAGTTTCAGGTGCATGTTTATCAATAATTGGAAGAAGCATATTCATAAATTCATCAAGTTTAGTGTCTGGATGCTTCTTAATGTAATGTGTGCATTGGGAGTCGGGAAGCAAGTTCAGGGAGTGCATAATTTAATAAACAAATGAACAAAACAAGAAACATGAACAACGCACAGACAGGAAACTGAAACAATGACACCTGGGGAAGGAAACAAAGGGAGTGATATATGGGGCAGGTAATCAAGGAGGTGATGGAGTCCAGGTTAATCTGAGGCGCAGGTGCGCGTAACAATGGTGACAGGTGTGCGCCATAACGAGCAGCCTGGTGACCTAGAGGCCGGAGAGGGAGCACACGTGACAGTATCCCCTCCCCAACACGCGGCTCCAGCAGCAGGACGCCGACCAAAATGACGATCCCGGGGATCAGGAGCGGACGACCGGCCAGTCCAGGCTGAGATGCGAGAACATGGCGACCTAGAGCGCCGGAGAGAGAACATATTTGACGGTACCCGCTCCCCAGCACATTTGGCTCCACCCGCTGGACGCCAACCAAAGGGACGATCCCAGGGATCCGGAGCGGACCGGTCGCCTGAGGCACGGAAACCTGAAGAACCGGCTTCTTATTAATGTAATGTGTGCATTGGGAGTCGGGAAGCAAGTTCAGGGAGTGCATAATTGAATAAACAAATTAACAAAACAAGAAACACAAACAATGCACAGACAGGAAACTGAAACAGAAACAATGACACCTGGAGAAGGAACCTAAGGGAGTGATATATAGGGCAGGTAATCAAGGAGGTGATGGAGTCCAGGTGAGTCTGATGATGCGCAGGTGCATGTAATGATGGTGACAGGTTTGAGCCATAATGAGTAGCCTGGTGACCTTGAGGCCGGAGAGGGAGCACACGTGGAAATTAATCACATCAACACATATTTTTAACATCGTCCACATAAAGAGTCCCAACAAAAACATTTGTATGATCTTATACACTATTTTAGGCCCAACTTTTGGAACTTTGGTTCTCCTAGATATAGCCACTATATTTATCACTGCATCCAATGGGTACGGATAAAGATTTAGAACATGTTCTACAGTATTAGTAAAAATGTGAACAATACATGTGGATGATCTTGTTCCTGTAGTGTTTGTAAACACCCTTGTGGGTCAATTAATAACCTGAACCAGGTTACAGGCACTGGTTACAGTGAGAAACTTCGTCCCAGCTTGACGATAACCAGTCAATATTCAGGTCCCCCGAAAGTAGACCTTCCGTTTACATCACATACACTATCAAGCATTTCACAAACATTATTTAGATACTGACTGTTAGCACTTTGTGGCCTATAGCAACACCCCAAAAGAACAGGCTTTAGATGAGGCAGGTGAAACTGCAACCACAGTACTTCAATAAAACTTGAGATCTTCTATAGGCATTACAGGGATATGGCTCTGAATATATACAGTGCCTTCGGAAAGCATTTAGACACCTTGACTTTATTCACATTTTGTTACGTTACAGACGTATTCTTAAATTGATTAAATGAAAAAAAAAATCCTCAGCAATCTATACACAATACCCCATAATGACAAAGCGAAAACAGGTTTCTAGAAATGTTTGCAAATGTGTTAAAAATAAACAAAAACAGAAATACCTTATTTACATAAGTATTCAGCCCCTTCGAAATTGAGATCAGGTGCATCCTGTTTCCATTGATCATTCTTGAGATGGTTCTACAATTTGATTGGAGTCTACCTGTGGTAAATTCAATTGATATGTCATGTCCCACAGTTGACAGTGCATGTCAGAGCAAAAACCAAGCCATGAGTTTGAAAGAATTGTCCGTAGGGCCTGAGACAGGATTGTGTCGAGGCACAGATCTGGGGAAGGGTAGCAAAACATTTTTGCAGCATTGAAGGTCCTCAAGAACACAGTGGCCTCCATCAGTTTGCCAAAAGGCACAAACACTCTCAGACCATGAGAAACAAGATTCTCTGGTATGATGAAACCAAGATTGAACTCCTTGACCTGAATGCCAAAGCGTCACATCTGGAGGAAACCTGGCACCATCCCTACGGTGAAGCATGGTGGTGGCAGCATCATGCTGTGGGATATTCTTCAGTGGCAGGGATTGGGAGACTAGTCAGGATCAAGGCAAAGATGAAAGGAGCAAAAGACAGAGATACTTAATAAAAACCTGCTCTAGAGCAAAGGTTCACGTTCTAACAGGATAACGACCCTAATAACGACCCCAAGCACACAGGCTTCGGGACAAGTCTCTAAATGTCCTTGAGTGGCCCAAACAGAGCATGGACTTGAACACGATCGAACATCCCTGGAGAGACCTGAAAGAGCTTGAGAGGATCTGCAGAGAAGAATGGGAGACAACAATTTAATCCATTTTAGAATAAGGCAGAAACCTAACAAAATGTGGAAAAAGTCAAGGGGTCTGAATACTTTCAGAGGGCACTGTATAGCTACACCTCCCAATTTTTTTATATATATTTTTTATTCACCTTTATTTAACCAGGTAGGCTAGTTGAGAACAAGTTCTCATTTGCAACTGCGACCTGGCCAAGATAAAGCATAGCAATTCGACACATACAACAACACAGCGTTAGACATGGAATAAACAAAACATACAGTCAATAATACAGTAAAACAAAATAAAATAAAAAGTCTATATACAGTGAGTGCAAATGAGGTAAGTTAAGGAAATAAATAAGCCATGGTGGCGAAGTAATTACAATATAGCAATTAAAACACTGGAATGGTAGATCGGCAGAAGATGAATGTGCAGGTAGAGATACTGGGGTGCAAAGGAGCAAAATAAATAAATAAATACCAGTATGGGGATGAAGTAGGTAGATAGATGGGCTGTTTACAGATGGGCTATGTACAGGTGCAGTGATCTATAAGCTGCTCTGACAGCTGGTGCTTAAAGCTAGTTAGGGAGATGAGTCTACAGCTTCAGAGATTTTTGCAATCCGTTCCAGTAATGGGCAGCAGAGAACTGGAAGGAAAAACAACCAAAGGAGGAACTGGCTTTGGAGGTGACCAGTGAGATATACCTGCTGGAGCGCGTGCTACGAGTGGGTTCTGTTATGGTGACCAGTGAGCTGAGATAAGTCGGACCTGTAGCCAGTGGGTTTGGCGATGTGCATGAAGTGAGGGCCAACCAACGGATTGTGTACGGGGCTATGGTGACGGATGGCACTGTGATAGATAGACTGTATCCAGTTTGTTGAGTAGAGTGTTGGAGGCTATTTTATAGATGACATCACCGAAGTCGAGGATCGGTAGGATGGTCAGTTTTACGAGGGTATGTTTGGCAGCATGAGTGAAGGATGCTTTGTTGCGATAAAGAAAGCCGATTCTAGATTTAATTTTGGACTGGAGATGCTTAAATGTGAGTCTGGAAGGAGAGAAAAGTATTCCTGTCTCTTCCATAGATTTTATATCCTTGTATTGCTACTGATGTATCAAAGGAATTATCTAATGGAGTCTCGTAAATGGCTAATATATGAACGTTATCTGAAGTTAGCAAGTTATTGCTAGTAAAACCAAATGCATGCTTTTCAACCATTCGCTGCCTGCACCCGCACGCCCGACTAGCATCACCACCCTGGATGGTTCCGACCTAGAATATGTGGACATCTATAAGTACCTAGGTGTCTGGCTAGACTGTAAACTCTCCTTCCAGACGCATATCAAACATCTCCAATCTAAAATCAAATCTAGAGTCGGCTTTCTATTTCGCAACAAAGCCTCCTTCACTCACACCACCAAACTTACCCTAGTAAAACTGACTATCCTACCGACCCTCGACTTCGGTGATGTCATCTACAAAATAGCTTCCAATACTCTACTCAGCAAACTGGATGCAGTTTATCCCAGTGCCATCCGTTTTGTTACTAAAGCACCGTATACCACCCACCACTGCGACCTGTAAGCTCTAATCGGCTGGCCCTCGCTACATATTCGTTGCCAGACCCACTGGCTCCAGGTCATCTACAAGTCCATGCTAGGTAAAGCTCCGCCTTATCTCAGTTCACTGGTCACGATGGCAACACCCACCCATAGCACACGCTCCAGCAGGTGTATCTCACTGATCATCCCTAAAGCCAACACCTAATTTGGCCGCCTTTCCTTCCAGCTCTCTGCTGCCTGTGACTGGAACGAATTGCAAAAATCACTGAAGTTGGAGACTTTTATCTCCCTCATCAACTTTAAACATCTGCTATGTGAGCAGCTAACCGATCGCTGCAGCTGTACATAGTAGATCAGTAAATAGCTCACCCAATTTACCTACCTCATCCCCATATTGTTTATATTAATTTACTTTTCTGCTCTTTTGCACACCAGTATCTCTACCTGCACATGACCATCTGATAAATTGTAATTATTCGCCACCCTCCTCATGCCTTTTGCACACAATGTATATAGACTATTTTTTTTTCTTCTGTGTTATTGACTTGTTAATTGTTTACTCCATGTGTAACTCTGTGTTGTTGTCTGTTCACACTGCTATGCTTTATCTTGGCCAGGTCACAGTTGTAAATGAGAACCTGTTCTCTACTAGCCTACCTGGTTAAATAAAGGTGAAATAAAAAATACAAATACAAATAAATTGAGCGCTCCCTCGTTCTGCGTTCAGCAGGCCTGCCTACCTGCTGTTTAGTGCTGCAGGTTGGCAGTGGGGACCATAGACATGTAGGCCCATGATGTTTCTACCAGTCACAGTTCCTGTAAACGCAAGGTAGAAGTCACCCTTAACCACAGATCTAGGATCAGATTATCATAGCGCCTAGGCCATTCAGGAAGACACCCATCTATTGTATGACAGATTTCTATCCATTTCAGTTCTATGAAGATGGTGTGAATGACAGTTCTATCCACACTAGCTCAATGTCAGTGAAAGGGTGAATGACGGTTATACTGGATCAATCTGGTTCTATGTAGGTGACATAGAACTATCAGTCCAGTTCTATGTAGGGCGAGATGACAGTTCTATCCATTCCAGCTCTATGTCAATGAAAGGATGAATGTCTATAGATATCAGTGACAGGGTGTGGGTCGTATACAGGGACAGGTCTGTCATTGAGAGGTGAACACAGTCCCCATTGTAGCCAGCCTTGAGATCCCCTGAGGGGGCAGGCTGGCTGGGTCTGGTGCTACTGCTGTTTCTCATAACAACAACACGTGTTGCTAACAGAAAGCAGACTAGTTCAGTCAGGATAAAACATGAACAGGGCGGCTGGCGGAGTGTTTATCAACTCACCTCCCTCTCTCTTTAAGCTCTCACTCTCTCTGTCTCCCTCACTCCGTCGCTCTCTGGCACTCGTTCTCTCATGTTCCGATCTCTCAAGATAAGCAGGCATCTTTGAGTGTATGTGTGTGTGTGTGTGTGTGTGTGTGTGTTCGTGCATGCAAGTCTTTTGTCCATCCTAAGCATCTGTTTTAAGTCTGTACTGAGGTTGGTGTGTGTGTGTGTGTGTGTATGCATGTACAGTATGTACACTATCCCAGGTGCGTCTCTTTCAAGTCTTTTGTCCATCACACAGACCCAAACTGTTATAGACCTACAGTTGAAGTCGAAAGGTTACATACACCTTAGCCAAAATACATTTTTCACAATGACTGACATTTTATCAGAGTAAAAATGTCCTGTATTAGGTCAGTTAGGATCACCACTTTATTTTAAGAATGTGCAATGTCAGAATAATAGTAGAGAGAATTATTTATTTCAGTTTTTATTTCTTTCATCACGTTCCCAGTGGGTCAGATGTTTACATACACTCAATTAGTATTTGGTAGCATTGCCTTTAAATTATTTAACTTGGGTCAAACATTTTGGGTAGCCGTCCACAAGCTTCCACAATAATTTGGGTGAATTTTGGCCCATTCCTCCTGATAGAGCTGGTGTAACTGAGTCAGGTTTGTAGGCCTCCTTACTCGTACATGCTTTTTTAAGTTCTGCCCACAAATTTTCCATAGGATTGAGGTCAGGGCTTTGTGATGGCCACGCCAATAGCTCAACTTTGTTGTCCTTAAGCCATTTTGCCACAACGTTGGAAGAATGCTTGGGGTCATTGTCCATTTGGAAGACCCATTTGTGACCCAGCTTTAACTTCCTGACTGATGTCTTGAGATGTTGCTTCAATATATCCACATAATGTTCCTCCCTCATGATGCCATCTATTTTGTGAAGTGCACCAGTCCCTCCTGCAGCAAAGCACCATGATGCTGCCACCCTTGTGCTTCACGGTTTTGATGGTGTTCTTTGGCTTCCAAGCCTCCCCCTTTTTCCTCCAAACATAACGATGGTCATTATGGCCAAACAGTTCTATTGTTGTTTCATCAGACAAGAGGACATTTCTCAAAAAGAACCAACTTTGTCCCCATGTGCAGTTGCAAACCGGAGTATGACTTTATGGCAATTTTGGAGCATTGGCTTCTTCCTTGCTGAGCGGCCTTTCAGGTTATGTCCATATAGAACTCGTTTTACTGTGTATATAGATACTCCTGTACATGTTTCCTCCAGCATCTTCACAGGGTCCTTGTTGTTCTGGGATTGATTTGCACTTTTCGCACTAAAGTACGTGTCTCCTTCCTGAGCGTTATGACAGCTGCGTGGTCCAATAGTGTAAATACATGCGTACAATTGTTTGTACAGATACACATGGTACCTTCAGGCATTTGGACATTTTTCCCAAGGATGAACCAGACTTGTGGAGGTCTACAATTTTTTTCTGCGGTCTTGGCTGATTTCCCCAATGTCAAGCAAAGGGGCCTGAGTCTGTCAGTAGGCCTTGAAATACAGCCAGAGGTACACCTCCAATTGACTCAAATGATGTAAATTAGCAATGACATCCATTTCTGGATTTTTCAAAGGTGTTTAATTAAAAGCACAGTCAACTTAGTGTATGAAAACTTCCAACCCAATGGAATTGTGATACAGTTAATTATAAGTGAAATAATCTCTGTAAACAATTGTTGGAAAATGACTTGTGTCATGCATAAGGTAGATGTCCTAACCAACTTGCCAAAATTATAGTTTGTTAATTAGACATTTGTGGTGTGGTTGAAAACTAGTTAATGTCTCCAACCTAAGTGTGTGTTACGTACACCTCTAGGAAGAGGGAACACAACACCCTGCACCTACAATATGAATGGTATTGTAGGTGCGGGTAAAGATGACAAAGGCAGAGAATTTACCATTGCGGTAATTTTGGGAAAAAGACTACCTTACCTACCCACAACTTACCTAACTAGCACCAGCTGGCGCAATATCCAAAATACAGGGGGTGGTCCGCCCAGGTCTTACCTTGTGTGCATAGACAGAGTACATACTACGGGTATATGTTGCCTAAGCACTCCAAAGGTCCCTTCCCCTTTGAACAAATGAAACAATAATACAAACATAAGTAAACAATTTCAATAATCAAAAACACTGCGTCCTATGGGGACACACATACCTCAGAAGCAACGGCTACAAAATACTTCACAAAAACCTGTCTCTGATCAACAACCAACACAGGACATAACCATCAGCTCTCTCGCCTAACAAAGGAACAGTGGCTGTTATAGCTTCAGAAGGAGTCGGTAATTGAAGACAGCTGTGTCTCCTGACGAGAGGGCGGGGTCAGATCTCCAATCATCGATGCGGCCGACCAATCAGCTGCTTAGAATTTCGGTAAGCCATCCTGAAACACACACATACAAACAAAACCACAACACAGAAACTGGGGAACGTAACAGTATGTAATCTTCCGACTTCAACTGTATAATTTTTTGGAGCTGGGATGAGACAGATGCCTGAACTCACTGTGGCCCCTTCTCCAAAATAAAAAGTAATTTAACAGCATTGTGGCAAACTCATCATGAATGGGCCATGAGTTTTTCTCAATCATGTGATCTGAAGAGGGGAAAAAAGCCCAGAGTTTTTCCAAGTCATGTCACAGGGTCAGGAAATAGTCCTGACCTGAGAATACAGTCAAGAGAAGTAATATGAGGAGAAAGAAACAGATAGGGGAGACAACTTGTATCATGATGGTTTTTATTGATTCACAGTAATGAATGTAGTGATATTTGTGCTGTAACTCATCTATGCAGCCAAGCCCTCTAGCCAGTACTTAACCACAGCTATCCCAACTATTCCATTGGCAAAATGTCACAAAGTCCATTTCCATACACCAATTATGCATAACAACATCATCAAATTCTCTAAATAAATCACTTAAGCAAAGGGATTAACATGAAACAAATCTTAAATGTGAAACCATTTGACATAAGAATTGATCATTTATTTCATGAAAGAATACTTTGGTCACACATGAATCAAAGATTTGGTTTTGGGAGTTATTTGAGTCTCTGAGAGCACAAGCTTTCTATATGAATATTAAATAAGCACCCTAGCTCACACATTCAGCTTACACTGCATACCGTTTCAAACATTATCACATATGACAACCAGTTGGCAAACTGGCCATGTAGCATTATAGATATCCCAACGCTAGATATTCCAACAGCATGGATATGCGCACATACAGTAAAATATATGATGTAGATGTAGTGAATGTGATGGATAAGAATCAAAAACTGATATTATTATTAAAGTTATTATATTATTAAAGTTATGGAACATAATACAAAAATTAAATAACAACACATAGAATAGACTATGTTATTATGTCAATAGCAACTGTACACAAGCACAATACAATTGAAAAACAAAAATATTAAGCTATAAAATGTTTTTTGACACGATTAAATACCCCTGTAGAGACACCTAACCTCTAAACTGTATTTAGTATGATTTAATCTACAGCTTTTATTGATTAAAAGGTGTGTGTGTTGGGGGGGTTAACTTAACACTGTTTCATAATAACATGGAGGTGTTTTGTGATATAAAAGTTGATGAAGACAAGATGGCAATAACTAAAGCCCGTGAAATGTGTATTGAGTGGGCAGGGAACCCAAAGGGATCTGCTAAAGATATTCATTTTAAAAACTCTTCAAAGTCTAAGCTGGTGGGGGGGTGGTTCTAAGCTGACATATGGAATTGTTTTAAGAAGGTCATACCATGGATCATTTAGCTATTTGATTTAGAATTTTAGGATCCATTTAGGTATCAAAAATATTGAATTTGGCCTTTACTACCATAGCCCATAGAAACGCATTGACGAACACATTCAAAAATGGCAAGAAACAGACAATCAATAAATCATAAGGAAAAGGAGATATGAAAGCTCAGGGAATATTTGTATTTATTTGACACATATTTATTTATTTAACACCTTATTTTTGTTGGTTTTAAACTACCTCCATACTACCATTCATTTGTATGGGTTGCCTTTAGATAAGTCCTGTGACATTTGTGGGGATCGTAGAACAAAAACGGAGAACACAATCATGTTTGTGAGTCTCCACTTTCTATAGAGGTTTTTAGGCCAAACCGTTCGGATGCTACGGAGGTTTTTGTGAGAAGACAGATTTTCGGGATGACTTGTGGTCTGACAAACAGCACTGTAGCTCTGTCACTTTCCACCGCAGATGCGGGAAGTGCAACATAGGCAGATTGAGATGCAGCCCATGCAACAAAAAAACGGATTCATCTATCTTAAACTGACAGATTTCTATATAGATTGGTGCGTCAATAGCAGCTGTTGACTGTTTGAATCCAGCAATTTATTTTGCTCTCAGACAAACATGTTGTTTGTTCTCTTTAGGAGCTCAGTATGCCAGTTATGCGGTTTCTGCAGTAGTGGCCATGGTGGATTTTCACTGGTAGTAAAATATGTTGTGTTGCCCACGTCAAGGCTTCTCCTCTTTCCTTTTCTTTCTTTCTCTTTGATCTCTCTCTGCTAGTGGAGGATGCTGAGGGGAGAACAGCTCACAATAATGCACAGAACGGAGCAAATGGAATGGCATCAAACACCTGGAAACCATGTGTTTGATGTATTTTATACACTACAGATTCCGCTCCAGTCATTACCACGAGCCCGTTCTCCCCAATTAAGGTGTCGCCAACCTCCTGTGCTTTCTGCCCATTCAAAGGCAGTGTTCTCTATCTCTATCAGTCTGTTTCTCTCTGGTCCTCTCTGTCAACCTTTTTCTGTTACCTCTCTACCCCCACCCTCTCTCTCTCTTTCCCTTCCCTTCCCCCTCTCTCCCTCTCTAGTCTGTCTATCCTACCCAGGCCTGTAGCTGGTGACAGCAGAGTTCACAGTTGCAGTGTTTCTCAGTGTACGCCCCATGCTTACCCTAACTCTAACCCAAATACAGCTAATTAAAGGCTTTTTATACACTGTCTACCTGGCTGTGGGTTTACCGCCGAACCTGCTTTCACTCACACTGGGAAGGCCAGGAAAAGGACAAGGAGAAGTGCACTGAGATGGATGGCACAAAGCTGTCTCTCAGTTTGACATTTGGTGAAAAGAATACGAAAAGTTAAGATGATACAACCCTTTGAAGTTACACTCTAAGAAAATATTTCCTACCTGGAACCCAACATTTTTTTTTCTGGAACCAATTCTCAGAGCTACAGGGACAGCCAAAGAACCATCGGTTCTAGGTAGACCCTTTTTTCTAGTATATAACCTAGATAGGGACTTATTGGGTGAAAATGTGTTTGCTTTACATGTTTCATCAATATAAAAAGTATGCAAGCGTTAGCCTTAAATAAATGAACCTGCAGCATTACATATTAGGAAAAGATTTGCACCAAAAGCATTGAAATTCAGTTAACACAGTAAAGAATAAAGTAAACTACATCAAGTTACATTTTCTTGGCTGGTATCAAGATAAAATCACAAAAGCCAACTTGAAGGCCTTCATGTAATAGTCATTTAAAAACAGAAGAGAGAAATGTTTACTAACTCAACACTATTTAGTTTTGTGTATCAGTTTTACTCTAGTTACACTATTTTGAGAAAAATTGGTTAACACATCCGAATATAACTACCTGCACAATAATAAAACAGCTAATTAAATTGTAAAAACTAAGATAAACGGTTCATACACAACTATGTATTCAAACCCGGGCCTTGAGGTCCACTGTAGAGCTACGGACATCAAAGTCTACAGGAAGGTTGTGATTACAGTACCAATATTGTGATAATGTAGATGTAGGAGACATTTGTCCAGACAGACCAACAGTCAAACAGATAACGCAGACCTCTTTTCAGTCATTCTTTCCCCTTTCCTGGAACGCGGGTATACGGGACCAAGCATATGTTTGGGGTTTTAGGCTGGATTTCTGTACAGCTGGGTTTCTGTACAGCACTTTGAGGTATCAGCGGATGTAAGAAGGGCTATATAAATACATTTGATTTGATTTGACATGTTAGTCATTTTAAATCATGGACAGACAATAATTTAATCTTAATCAGAATTAATTCATACAAATTTTGAGTAGCTAAATTACTAGTAATCCACATTCATAAACTAACAAATTACCTAACAGTTGATTGAATTTTAATTATCCATTGTTAACTGAACTAATTTGGTTGCCTTGGTGACACCTGTCCTGCTCTCAGTTGCTATTGACTGTTGGGTGTGGTAAGGGTGATGGTCTTCTCCTGGTTGTGGTGTATTTTGGGTAGTGTAGCCAACAGCAGGTCAGGGTGGTGGATAGGTGCAATTCTGTGAGTCCTCTAGTGTTGTGGGGCAGGAGTCCCTGGACCCACCAGACCCCAGGCCACCCTGAGAAGTCTATGTTCCCAGCTCTGAGCCCTCTTCGCTGGGCACCAGACTGTGCCAACGCTGGGCCCTGAATGGGCCTAGACAAAGTTATTGGAGATCTGCCGTTGGTGCTCGAACAGGTCCTCAATCTCTGCACTGTACGCATCACCTGGTAGAAGAAACAACATACAGTTAGAGAGCGAGCGAGCGAGCGAGAAGGAGAGAGAGAGATTGAGGAAGAGAGACAGAGAGAGAGAAAGACAGGGATAGAAAACAAGAGTGTGAATGTGTGTTAACAAGAGTGAAATAAGTTCCCATACCTGCGTGACATCCATACATGTATGCTCTGTGTCCGTCGTATTTGCATCGACATCTCATCACGTTGTTCTGGAAGTCTGATTCAGCCATGTCTAACGAAGGGTTAACTTCCACCTGCAATATGACAAAGACAGAGGATATAGCTATTAGTATAGTCAACTGTATGCAATGTCAATGGACTGAGTGCACTAAACCAGAGCAGGCAGAACAAGAAACACATATTTGAATTGGGACTGATTAACTTTACTGTACTCAAATAGAGATTGTACTTGTTCTTTGTGCATGTATCAGTAGTTGACTATACTTGAGCCCTGTAATGGACCAGAGCCAGAGAGTAATGACAAAGTTATTACAATGTAAGAGAATTATGGTTGTCTGATCTCCTGACTTGCAGCCTCTAACTCAATTCTTACCACACTGCTTTATTAGAAAACAGAGGGAGGAGTTTATTATTTTGTCAGAGGGTGGACTTTAGCTTTCCTATTTAACAAAATGTTCACTGATCTATGTGTGGTTTCACCAATGATTGATCAAAACGTATTGCTGATTGCCCTTAATTGAGTGCATGCATTTGCTGTGACTTGGAAATCTTCTGTGCTTAAATGTATGAATAATATAATAATATAATAATAATATATGCCATTTAGCTGACGCTTTTATCCAAAGCGACTTACAGTCATGTGTGCATACATTCTACGTATGGGTGGTCCCGGGAATCGAACCCACTACCCTGGCGTTACAAGCGCCATGCTCTACCAACTGAGCTACAGAAGGACCACAAGATTGGAGCTTCCCCTAAACTAGTGTAGTTCATGCCCTCTGCCTCCTTTATAACCTGCGGAGCACTTGGAGTACAAGATGCAAGCTGTCAGTGCAAACTACAAAGGTCTAAGCTGCAGGGCTCTGGTTGGAGCTAGCTCCTAGTGGCGTCCATCCTAACATAGTCTGCCCTGCGTTCAAGGTTGTTGCTTATCATTTGTTTTTTGAAGTTCTCGGTCCAAACGCCACTCCCCATGCTCCCATATGCTTGCGGTGATGGTATCTTCACCAGGTGATGAAATTATGTACAATGTAATTTATTTGCTCTTAAAGTGTCAGTAGCACAATTGTAGTCCTCGGTATTCTACTTGTTTTGATTAGTGTGCAAGCCACCATCCAGGTATGTATTGATTGCTATCTATATTGGTAAACAGAAAGAAATTGCCAGTTGGTTTGTAATCTTGTAACTGAAGAATATTGTAATTAAAAATATATATTATTGATCAAGTGTTGCCTGGTCCATTGCATTGCTCATGACCCAGCTCAATAGGTGGCCTGTCACAAACCTGTGTGTCTTCATAAGGTCGAGGTGTCACCCTCTCATTTAACAGAAAGTGCCATTTAAGGTAACCATAGTTGGCAGGTGTTACAATTTCATTTCATTCTTACCCCTCAAGTCTCCCAGCCGTACCAGACCCGTGGCGTGGAAGAGATAGGAGTAATAGCCTGCATCCCAAATAGCACCATATTCCCTATGTAGTGCAGTACTTTTGACCAGAGCCTATAGGACTCCGGTCAAAAGTTGTGCATGATATGGCAACTAGGGTATCATTTGGGTCACACCCATAGAGTAATAATATGTGCAGAGTGCGCTAGCATCCACCGGACTGAAAGAGACATCTGAAATAAAGATTAGTTGGATGTAAAATTGTTAGATGGTCTCTGTCATTAAAAGTCAGTCATGGTTGGTATTGTTTTTATAGTTAGTCTTATTCCTTTCCATAAAACAGTGGGATGGCTTTTCCATATTTCAATAGGAGAAATAAATACAGTACTTTTCTCTCCATATAGAGGGACGGATGGATGAGATCCCCATTTGCTCTTTGAGTAGCAATCAAGTTGTAAAGATGTATAATGTCAAGACACTATAATAAAACCATTGTTTGTCCCATTGTGAGAAATATAAAATAAATGCTGGAAGACACTGCTTCAATAGCAGGCTGAGGAAAACTCATCAATAGTTTTGGCTACTGTATGGAAGGTTGTAAGTTTAGCATAAATGTTGAGTAACAAACATATTTTCACCCATTGGGTGTACATGCTGAGAGTTGTATGGTTCGTCACAGGACTAAAGTATGGCCATTCCATATGCCCAACTGAGTCTCACTATTTGAGTTATAACTGAAGAATCTTTCAGAGGAAGCATCAACCTGTTTGCCCCATTTCCACTTTTCTGTGCTGTTCATTGTAATGTCATTCTGTTAAAAATGTTCATGTTAAAATCAAAATCGATCACAATAAAAGCCTCAAACTCCACATCGCCTATGCAGTCGACCACATCGGCTAAAATTACTCTTGGCTCTTAACTTAAAGAACACCTTTAAAGTTGAGTTGAGGACATGAATTAAAGGAGTCATTTAGTTGGAGGTTAAAAAGGTGCAGTAGTTACAGAGTGCATTACCATGACTGTATACGTTTCTGTAATAGGTGCTATTCCGAGCTTTACCATGTTCTAATAGGCTGTTATTCAGCAGTCTAACAGTCTACTTTCACAGCTGCTGACATAGCCATTCTCTTCTGTAAGCCCACACATTCCCGCGCGCACACACACACACATGCGTGCGAATGCAGGAAAACACAGGCAGGCAGGCAGGCTAAAACACACACACACACACACACACACACACACACACACACACACACACACACACACACACACACACACACACACACACACACACACACACACACACACACACACACACACACACACACACACACACACACACACACACACACACACACACACACACACACACACACACACACACACACACACACACACACACGGTGATAATACTGAGGGCCCATTTTCCCTTATAGCCACTATGTAAACCTGCTACACCCACTTTAAATACAGGATGCAGCCAGTAACACAGGAAAGCAGCTCTAAACTGCACCAACAAAAAAACGCCAGAAGAACTTGTTCAAGTTTGTGAATGCACAAAACATAGCCTCTGTTGAAATTAGTGTTGGACTTTGTCATCTGTAGCCGGTTGGCTTGGGCCATCGGAATGTGTAACAGAGTGAGAAAAGGCTTGTAAGAACAGCAACGGAATTGTATGGGGGGAAATTAACTGTTTCTAATGGTGGGGGGGGTTCTAATGGAACTATTTCTAACCCTGCGTGGTTCAAGGACAGAGCTTCTAGATCTTTATTAAATGTCCACCTCTCTCAAATGTAGACATGTAGGTAGCAGTGTCGCTGGATGCTTGAAATACATCCACAGGTACACCTCCTCCAAATGATGTCAATTAGCCTATTAGAAGTTTCTGAAGCCATTGCATAATTTCCTATTTCAAGCTGTTTTAAGGCACAGTCAACTTAGTGTATGTAAACTTCTGACCCACGAATTGTGATACAGTGAAATAATCTGTCTGTAAACAATTGTTGGAAAAATTACTTGTGTCATGCACAAAGTAGATGTCCTAACCGACTTGCCAAAACTATAGTTTGTTAATAAGAAGTATGTGGAGTGGTTAAAAAACGAGTTTTAATGGCTCAAACCTTGGTGTATGTAAACTTCCGACTTCAACTGTATGTTAGCACAGCTGAAATATTTTCTGCTGATTAAAGAAGCAATAAAACTGGCCTTCTTTCGACTAGTTGAATATCTGGAGCATTAGCATTTGTGGGTTCAATTACAGGCAACATTCACGATAAATACAAGACCTGAATGGTGCACCCCACTGAATAGGCCCTGAAGTTTGAACAATGGAGATTGTATAACAGGGGCTTCCTTTGTCAAAACTATACACTAGTTACATGCATCTGGGCAATTTCACGGTAAGGTAACAGAGTGACACTGAGACTCACATTTTTCAAATGTATGTCAAGCCACAACCAATGATTACAAAGTTAAACAAACCATACAACTGCACAAAGACTACTTTTAACAATTTCCACTATCATTTTACAAAAATAAATGTACTTGAAAAACAAGTTTGTGCTGTTTATGCCGACATTCTGTTCCCCAACTTTGCATCTACACTTCAAGTAAATTCGTTTTTGTAAAATTTTCTGTGGAAAACGTTGTATGGTTTGTTTAACTGTACAATTATCATTTTTTGTTTGAATCAGTGTCACTCTGTTACTGTGGAATTGCCCATCTTTATCACTCACCCCTGTCCTCCTCTTCCTCCTAGTCTCCCAAGCACTCTCCTCATCCTCTCCTGTTCTCATCCTCTCTTCCTCTCATCCTCTCTTCTTCTCATCCTCTCTTCTTATATCCTCTCTTCTCATCCTCTCCTTCTATCCTCTCTTCTCATATTCTCTTCTAACCTCTCCTTCTATCCTATCCTCTCTACTTCTGTCCTCTCTTCTCATACTCTCTTCTAACCTCTCTTCTGCTATCCTATCCTCTCTACTTCTATCCTCTCTTCTCATACTCTCTTCTATACTCTCTTCTTCTATCCTATCCTCTCTTCTTCTATCCTCTCTTCTCATACTCTCTTCTAACCTCTCTTCTGCTATCCTATCCTCTCTACTTCTATCCTCTCTTCTCATACTCTCTTCTATACTCTCTTCTTCTATCCTATCCTCTCTTCTTCTATCCTCTCTTCTCATACTCTCTTCTATCCTCTCTTCTTCTATCCTCTCTTCTCATACTCTCTTCCAGCCTCACTTCTTCTATTCTCTCTTCTTCTATCCTATCCTCTCTTCTTCTATCATCTCTTCTTCTATCCTCTCTTCTCCTCCTCCTCTCTTCTTCTATCCTCTCTTCTCATCCTTTCTACTTCTACCCTCTTCTTCTATCCTCTCCTCTTCCCCTCCTCTCTTCTTCTCATCCTCTCTTCATCTATCCTCTCTTCTTCTATACTCTCTTCTTCTCCTCCTTTTCTCCTCATAGCTGTGGCAGGACCACCACCTGTAATTATGCCCTGCTCTACATGCCTAAAATACACATGTCCATATGTGTGTGTCCGTGAACATGTGTGTGTGTACGTCTATCACAGAGACATGCAGGGTGATTAAATAAAACAGGCTGTGACACTTAGAGAGTGTGTGATGAAACAGGGAACCGTCTTCACTGTAACCTCTCAACTGACTCCCATGGCTTAGGTAGCACAGTCTTTAGGGAACAAATTTTACCACAACCCCCCTCTCATTAGCAGGGATTAATTAGGTAGTACCAGTAATTACGGGGGTGCTAGTTTCCCTGTAACCCCTCTCTCATTAGATAACAGATATCAGTGAGTTTTACTGGGGGAGCTAGTCTCACCATAACCCTCATTAACAGATAGAGTGTTTCACTGTAGCAATGTTGACTGTTACCCATGGCTTTCCCATGGCTGAGATATAAAAAGAATTGAGAGCCTAATTGGCCCCTGCGATGGCATACTGGGATTAGTAGTCTGAGACAGAAGTGGTGGCTGGTGGGAGTTGGAGTATTTTATGTATCCTGAGGTGACGCCCACAAGGACACTGCTGATGAACATGAGACAGGGTCATGACAGAAAGGGAGTGTGTGGGGGGGGGTAATACAACATAGCTGTCTCTCATGTTATCACATATCACAGAGGAGGGTCTGCAGACCTCAGTCACAAACATGTGATACTTCAACATACTTACAAAAATAATGTGCGCGGTACAAAGGAACCAATGAGATAGTCTCAAAAGTGCAAACTCGGAGCTTGATCAAGAGCACCTTTGTGTGTGTGTGTGTGTGTGTGTGTGTGTGTGTGTGTGTGTGTGTGTGTGTGTGTGTGTGTGTGTGTGTGTGTGTGTGTGTGTGTGTGTGTGTGTGTGTGTGTGTGTGTGTGTGTGTGTGCGTGTGCGTGTGTGCGTGTGCGTGTGTGTGTGTCTATACCTGGAAGATGTAGTCTCCAGGCTTGACATCGGTGATGTCAATCCACTGACAGTCGATGTCGTGGCGATACGTATCCCAGCAACCCACTGAGATGCCCTGGTCACCCATGTTGTAGCAGGAGAAACGCTTATGCAGACCTGACACACAGACCAGAACAGTGACTTTACTCTTCAACTTGAGGTTTTTGGAGCCAGTTTCAGTGACTCAAATAAATAAAATAAAAACAGATTAACCATGGTCCAGGAATAATTCAGGTCATGGACAGCATATGAAGCCAAGTTATTTAAAATAAATTGTTGTTATAAATGTTAATAGCATGTGACATTGCTGTGGCATCCATGTTAATAACATGATGTTATTACCTTCAGGGCAGTATGTATCCTCCAGACAGAAGCTGGCCTTGTGTCCCTCAGCTATTCTGGTTCCATTCAGAGTCAACAGGTCATAGTGGGTGAACACCTCTATGCTGTGGTAGTGCCTGGTAACACAGAGTAATAGGGTGTGTGTATGTTTGTGTGTTTCAGAATGACAACAGTAGGTCCCCATGTCTGGTAGCCTAGTGACCTCACCACTAAAACATGGGGCGTCAGAGTGTCAGAGTGACACCTCTCGTGGAAACTTGTTTTAGAACTTGATAGGTAGCACCGCTCACACACAGAGCTGTTTACACACTCACAGTGAATGGGGGGCATTGAAACTCACCCACACACATTCATGCATTCACGTGCACACACACAGGAAAGTAATGCACGCAAGCACACACGCATGCATGAACTAAGACATGCACGAACATGTGCAGATACAAACACACCACTCCTGTGTTATTGGAACAGATTAAGAAAGGCGGGGCGGCCCTGTACAACCCTCAGACTGTGTAACACAGAGTGGCTCAGTCATATCTCAATGTATCTCAATGTACTCATTAAGACACACACAGTCATTACACACACACATTCAGTGGACAGCTAAGGAATCTGGGTAGATGACAACATGCCGCCAGGCCACCCCCAACTTACTGGAACAGAATACACACATACACAGAACTCAACAGAGAACACACTGAGGAGGGTTAAATGACTCCTTCTTCTCCGATGACGTCAGTCAGAACACACTCTCGTCAACTGACAAGAAATGGCCTTAATTGGAGGCAAAAGTTCCTGACTTGATAGAAGACCAGGATAGAGGAATGTGTCACATGTATAGGTGGTGAAATGATGTAATTTATATCAAAGTAACTGACCAATGACTAACTACCACTAAGGCCAATCAACAAATACTGGTTTCTATGTGACCCTATGAGCCAGTTTTTATACAAACGCCATCTACTAACTTACGTTGAGGTCACAATAGGTTGAATATTTTGTTAGTGTCAGCAGTATGAAATGTGATGCTACGAAAGTGAGGAGTCATTCGGTTGTAACGTTCTGAATAATGACACCAACTAAGATTCAAGTACAACAGAACAGCAACATGTGTATTCATAACATTATCAAAGCAAAGCTTTATGTGGTCCATACGTTTCCGTGAGTAATGTTCTGTACAAACAGCAGTTATTGTACTTAATGGCAATGAGGTCATACCTTCACATGTTTTATAACCTGTCACTAACTCAATTCAATTCAAGTCAATAAGACATTATTCCTCCCACACAGACCTCTAACCTGTCACTAACTCAATTCAATTCAAGTCAATAAGACATTATTCCTCCCACACAGACCTCTAACCTGCCACTAACTCAATTCAATTCAAGTCAATAAGACAGTATTCCTCCCACACAGACCTCTAACCTGTCACTAACTCAATTCAATTCAAGTCAATAAGACATTATTCCTCCCACACAGACCTCTAACCTGCCACTAACTCAATTCAATTCAAGTCAATAAGACATTATTTCTCCCACACAGACCTCTAACCTGTCACTAACTCAATTCAATTCAAGTCAATAAGACATTATTCCTCCCACACAGACCTCTAACCTGTCACTAACTCAATTCAATTCAAGTCAATAAGACATTATTCCTCCCACACAGACCTCTAACCTGCCACTAACTCAATTCAATTCAAGTCAATAAGACATTATTTCTCCCACACAGACCTCTAACCTGTCACTAACTCAATTCAATTCAAGTCAATAAGACATTATTCCTCCCACACAGACCTCTAACCTGTCACTAACTCAATTCAATTCAAGTCAATAAGACATTATTCCTCCCACACAGACCTCTAACCTGCCACTAACTCAATTCAATTCAAGTCAATAAGACCTTATTCCTCCTACACAGACCGCTAACCTGTCACTAACTCAATTCAATTCAAGTCAATAAGACATTATTTCTCCCACACAGACCGCTAACCTGTCACTAACTCAATTCAAGTCAATAAGACCTTATTCCTCCCACACAGACCTCTAACCTGTCACTAACTCAATTCAATTCAAGTCAATAAGACCTTATTCCTCCCACACAGACCTCTAACCTGCCACTAACTCAATTCAATTCAAGTCAATAAGACATTATTCCTCCCACACAGACCTCTAACCTGTCACTAACTCAATTCAATTCAAGTCAATAAGACATTATTCCTCCCACACAGACCTCTAACCTGTCACTAACTAAATTCAAGTCAAGTCAATAAGACCTTATTCCTCCCACACAGACCTCTAACCTGTCACTAACTCAATTCAATTCAAGTCAATAAGACATTATTCCTCCCACACAGACCTCTAACCTGTCACTAACTCAATTCAAGTCAATAAGACCTTATTCCTCCCACACAGACCTCTAACCTGTCACTAACTCAATTCAATTCAAGTCAATAAGACATTATTCCTCCCACACAGACCTCTAACCTGTCACTAACTCAATTCAAATCAATAAGACCTTATTCCTCCCACACAGACCTCTAACCTGTCACTAACTCAATTCAATTCAAGTCAATAAGGCATTATTCCTCCCACACAGACCTCTAACCTGTCACTAACTCAATTCAATTCAAGTCAATAAGACATTATTCCTCCCACACAGACCTCTAACCTGTCACTAACTCAATTCAATTCAAGTCAATAAGACCTTATTCCTCCCACACAGACCAATTGTGTCCCACAAGTGCCAATTATCCCATTACAGCTGTACAATGCAAGTCCGTGGTGATGGTTTCCATAATAATGCAACTTAGAAACATTTACCTGAAGCATGGTCAGCCAGAGCCACAACTTCCACTACCAACTACTTATTTTATGTATTTATTTATTTCACCTGTATTTAACCAGGTTGGCTAGTTGAGAACAAGTTCTCATTTGCAACTGCGACCCGGCCAAGATAAAGCATAGCAATTAGACACATACAACAACACAGAGTTACACATTTATAATGACTGACAACCACACCTAACCACAACAAGCAGGCTGTGTTGATCTAGGACTAGGACTCCAACAGCCTCCCTTGGAGTGTAACTAAGGTTGTTGTCCCGGATTCGGTTTCCTGGAGCGTTTGTGAGAATTTTACAAAATATATTTTGCCCTCACTAAACCTGAAAATACAGTGGGGAGAACAAGTATTTGATACACTGCCGATTTTGCAGGTTTTCCTACTTACAAAGTATGTAGAGGTCTGTAATTTTTATTGTAGGTACACTTCAACTGTGAGAGACGGAATCTAAAAATCCAGAAAATCTCATTGTATGATTTTTAAGTAATTCATTTGCATTTTATTTGAGTATTTGATCACCTACCAACCAGTAAGAATTCTGGCTCTCACAGACCTGTTAGTTTTTCTATAAGAAGCCCTCCTGTTCTCCACTAATTACCTGTATTAACTGCACCTGTTTGAACTCGTTACCTGTATAAAAGACACCTGTCCACACACTCAATCAAACAGACTCCAACCTCTCCACAATGACCAAGACCAGAGAGCTGTGTAAGGACATCAGGGAGAAAATTGTAGACCTGCACAAGGCTGGGATGGGCTACAGGACAATAGGCAAGCAGCTTGTGGTGAGAAGGCAACAACTGTTGGCGCAATTATTAGAAGAAGTTCAAGATGATGGTCAATCACCATTGGTCTGGGGCTGCATGCAAGATCTCACCTTGTGGGGCATCAATGATCATGAGGAAGGTGAGGGATCAGGCCAGAACTACATGGCAGGACCTGGTCAATGACCTGAAGAGAGCTGGGACCAGAGTCTCAAATAAAACCATTAGTAACACACTACGCCGTCATGCTCAATCCAGCGCATGTCCAGGCCCATCTGAAGTTTGCCAATGACCATCTGATCCAGAGTAGGAATGGGAGAAGGTCATGTGGTCTGATGAGACAAAAATAGAGCTTTTTGGTCTAAACTCCACTTTCCGTGTTTGGGGGAAGAAGAAGGATGAGTACAACCCCAAGAACACCATCCCAACCGTGAAGCATGGAGGTGGAAACATCATTCTTTGGGGATGCTTTTCTGCAAAGGGGACAGGACGACTGCACCGTATTGAGGGGAGGATGGATGGGGCCATGTATCGCAAGATCTTGGCCAACAACCTCCTTCCCTGAGTAAGAGCATTGAAGATGGGTCGTGGCTGGGTCTTCCAGCATGACAGCGACCCGAAACACACAGCCAGGGCAACTAAGGAGTGGCTCCGTAAGAAGCATCTCAAAGTCCTGGAGTGGCCTAGCCAGTCTCCAGACCTGAACCCAATAGAAAATCTGGAAGAGTGGGCCAAAATCCCTGCTGCAGTGTGTGCAAACCTGGTCAAGAACTACAGGAAACGTATGGTCTCTGTAATTGCAAACAAAGGTTTCTGTACCAAATAGTAGGTTCTGCTTTTCTAATGTATCAAATGTCATGCAATAAAATGCAAATTTATGACTTAAAATCATACAATGTGATTTTCTGGATTTTTGTTTTAGATTCCGTCTCTCACAGTTGAAGTGTACCTATGATAAAAATGACAGACCTCTACATGCTTTGTAAGTAGGAAAACCTGCATAATGGGCAGTGTATCAAATACTTGTTCTCCCCACTGTAACTTTTTCTGAATGTGATTTGCGAGACGTACATTCTACATGACATGAGCAAGCCAGCTTGTTTACAACAGGCAAAAAGTTCCACACTACCTGGTACTCTGGTCCTTGATCTTGGATCCACTACTCACGCAGGTCCAGGATTCATTTCAGCCAGGGTTTATAGCATGGATCAGGCTACCTAATACCCCAGAATCCAGATCATAAAGGGATATGTGAAAACTCCCTAACTCCTACATATTATACAGAGCTGTAAGGGATTTCCTCCTCTTCTTCCGAAGAGGAGAGGCGAGAAGGATCGGAGGACCAATATGCCGGCGTGGTAAGTGTCCACGGTTCTTTTAATAAGAAATACTACACATGAACACGACTGAAATATAAAAACAATGCATGTGGAATGAACGAAACCCAAAACAGTCCGGTGTGGCACAAACACTGACACAGGAAACAAACACCCACAAACAAACAATGAAACCCAGGCTACCTAAGTATGATTCTCAATCAGAGACAACTCATGACACCTGCCTCTGATTGAGAACCATACTAGGACGAAACATAGAAATCCCCAAATCATAGAAAAACAAACAGACTGCCCACCCCAACTCACGCCCTGACCATACTAAATATTGACAAAACAAAGGAAATAAAGGTCAGTACGTGACAAGAGCTGGGAATTGCCAGAGACCTCACAATACAATTTTATCACTATACTTACGTTCCGATACGATATGTATTGCGATTCTGACAATTCTATATGTATTGCGATTTGATATTGTGATTTTATTGTGATTCAATGTTCCAAACATATCGCTCATCATATGTCTGCTGCAAAGGGACAAGATAGAGCCATGAGAAAATAAAAGTGCTGAAAACAAATTATGAAGGAGCTATGAAGGAAAAATAGTGGCGTTTGGTGCAGGTACAGAAAACTAGTGCAAAAATAATACTATGCTTTTGTGAAAACAATACGGTACAATATATCATACGAAATTATATCCCCATATGTAACTGTATCAACCACATCCCCTTCATAGAGGTCAGCCACATCCCCTCAGGGAGGTCAACCACATCCCATTCATAAAGGTCAACCACATCCGCTTCATAGAGGTCAACCACATCCCTTTCATAGAGGTCAGCCACATCCCCTCAGGGAGGTCAACCACATCCCATTCATAAAGGTCAACCACATCCGCTTCATAGAGGTCAACCACATCCCTTTCATAGAGGTCAGCCACATCCCCTCAGGGAGGTCAACCACATCCCATTCATAAAGGTCAACCACATCCCATTCATAAAGGTCAACCACATCCGTTTCATAAAGGTCAACCACATCCCCTTCATAGAGGTCAGCCACATCCCCTTCATAAAGGTCAACCACCTCCGTTTCATAAAGGTCAACCACATCCGCTTCATAGAGGTCAACCACATCCCTTTCATAGAGGTCAACCACATCCCCTTCATAAAGGTCAACCACAGCCCCTTCATAAAGGTCAACCACATCCCTTTCATAAAGGTCAACCACATCCCCTTCATAGAGGTGAACCACATCCCCTTCATAGAGGTCAACCACATCTCCTTCATAAAGGTCAACCACATCCCTTTCATAGAGGTCAACCACATCCCCTTCATAAAGGTCAACCACAGCCCCTTCATAAAGGTCAACCACATCCCTTTCATAAAGGTCAACCACATCCCCTTCATAGAGGTCAACCACATCCCCTTCATAGAGGTCAACCACATCTCCTTCATAAAGGTCAACCACATCCCCTTCATAGAGGTCAACCACATCCCTTTCATAAAGGTCAACCACATCCCCTTCATAGAGGTCAACCACATCCCCTTCATAGAGGTCAACCACATCTCCTTCATAAAGGTCAACCACATCCCCTTCATAGAGGTCAACCACATCCCCTTTATAGAGGTCAACCACATCCCCTTTATAGAGGTCAACCACATCCCCTTCATAGAGGTCAACCACATCCCCTTCATAAAGGTCAACCACATCACATCCATAGAGGTCTACCACATCACATCCATAAAGGTCAACCATAACCCAAGCATAAAGGTCAACCACATCACATCCATAAAGGTCAACCACATCCTATCCACATCCATAGAGGTCTACCACATCACATACATAGAGGTCTACCACATCACATACATAGAGGTCTACCACATCACATACATAGAGGTCTACCACATCCCCTTCATAGAGGTCAACCACATCCCCTTCATAGAGTTCAACCACATCCCCTTCATAGAGGTCAAACACATCCCCTTCACAGAGGTCTGTCACATCACATCCATAGAGGTCACCCACATCCCCTTCATAAAGGTCAACCACATCCCGTTCATAGAGATCAAACACATCACATCCATAGAGATCACCCACATCCCCTTTATAAAGTTCAACCACATCCCTTTCATAAAGGTCAACCACATCCCCTTCATAATAATGGTCAACCACATCCCCTTCATAATAATGGTCAACCACATCCCCTTCATAATAATGGTCAACCACATCCCATCCATAGATGTCGATCACATCCCATCCATAGATGTCGACCACATCCCATCCATAGAGGTCTACCACATCCCATCCATAGATGTCGACCACATCCCATCCATAGAGGTCTACCACATCCCATCCATAGATGTCGACCACATCCCATCCATAGAGGTCAACCACATCCCATCCATAGATGTCGACCACATCCCATCCATAGAGGTCTACCACATCCCATCCATAGATGTCGACCACATCCCATCCATAGAGGTCTACCACATCCCATCCATAGAGGTCAACCACATCCCATCCATAGATGTCGACCACATCCCATCCATAGAGGTCAACCACATCCCATCCATAGAGGTCAACCACATCCCATCCATAGAGGTCTACCACATCCCCTTCATAGAGGTCGACCACATCCCATCCATAGAGGTCTACCACATCCCATCCATAGAGGTCTACCACATCCCCTTCATAGAGGTCAACCACATCCCATCCATAAAGGTCAGACACATCCCATCCATAAAGGTCAACCACATCCCATCCATAGAGGTCAAACACATCCCATCCATAGAGGTCTACCAAATCCCCTTAATAGAGGTCTACCACATCACATCCATAGAGGTCTACCACATCCCATCCATAGAGGTCTACCACATCCCATCCATAGAGGTCTACCAAATCCCCTTCATAGAGGTCTACCACATCACATCCATAGAGGTCTACCACATCCCATCCATAGAGGTCTACCACATCCCCTTCATAGAGGTCAACCACATCCCATCCATAAAGGTCAGACACATCCCATCCATAAAGGTCAACCACATCCCATCCATAGAGGTCAAACACATCCCATCCATAGAGGTCTACCAAATCCCCTTCATAGAGGTCTACCACATCACATCCATAGAGGTCTACCACATCCCATCCATAGAGGTCTACCACATCCCATCCATAGAGATCAAACACATCCCATCCATAGAGGTCTACCACATCCCATCCATAGAGATCAAACACATCCCATCCACAGAGATCAAACACATCCCATCCATAGAGGTCAACCACATCCCATCCATAGAGATCAAACACATCCCATCCATAGAGATCAAACACATCCCATCCATAGAGGTCTACCACATCCCATCCATAGAGATCAAACACATCCCATCCACAGAGATCAAACACATCCCATCCATAGAGGTCTACCAAATCCCCTTCATAGAGGTCTACCACATCACATCCATAGAGATCAAACACATCCCATCCACAGAGATCAAACACATCCCATCCATAGAGATCAAACACATCCCATCCACAGAGATCAAACACATCCCATCCATAGAGGTCTACCACATCCCATCCATAGAGATCAAACACATCCCATCCATAGAGATCAAACACATCCCATCCATAGAGATCAAACACATCCCATCCATAGAGGTCTACCAAATCCCCTTCATAGAGGTCAACCACATCCCATCCATAGAGATCAAACACATCCCATCCATAGAGATCAAACACATCCCATCCATAGAGGTCTACCACATCCCATCCATAGAGGTCTACCACATCACATCCATAGAGGTCTACCACATCACATCCATAGAGGTCTACCACATCCCATCCATAGAGGTCTACCAAATCCCATCCATAGAGGTCTACCACATCACATCCATAGAGGTCTACCACATCCCATCCATAGAGATCAAACACATCCCATCCATAGAGATCAAACACATCCCATCCATAGAGGTCTACCAAATCCCATCCATAGAGGTCTACCACATCACATCCATAGAGGTCTACCACATCCCATCCATAGAGGTCTACCAAATCCCATCCATAGAGGTCTACCACATCACATCCATAGAGGTCTACCACAACCCATCCATAGAGGTCTACCAAATCCCATCCATAGAGGTCTACCACATCACATCCATAGAGGTCTACCACATCCCATCCATAGAGATCTACCAAATCCCATCCATAGAGGTCTACCACATCACATCCATAGAGGTCTACCACATCCCCTTCATAGAGGTCAACCACATCCCATCCATAGAAATCAAACACATCCCATCCATAGAGGTCTACCACATCCCATCCATAGAGGTCTACCAAATCCCCTTCATAGAGGTCAACCACATCCCATCCATAGAGATCAAACACATCCCATCCATAGAGGTCTACCACATCCCATCCATAGAGATCAAACACATCCCATCCATAGAGGTCTACCACATCACATCCATAGAGGTCTACCACATCACATCCATAGAGGTCTACCACATCACATCCATAGAGGTCTACCACATCCTCTTCATAGAGGTCTAACACATCCCATCCATAGAGGTCTACCACATCCCATCCATAGTGATCAACCACATCACATCCATAGAGGTCTACCACATCACATCCATAGAGGTCTACCACATCACATCCATAGAGGTCTACCACATCACATCCATAGAGGTCTACCACATCCTCTTCATAGAGGTCTAACACATCCCCTTCATAGAGGTCAACCACATCCCCTTCATAGAGTTCAACCACATCCCCTTCATAGAGGTCTACCACATCACATCCATAGTGATCAACCACATCCCATCCATAGAGGTCAACCACATCCCCTTCATAGAGGTCAACCACATCCCATCCATAGAGTACAGTGATATAGTAATATAGCTCATCACAAGTATTGCAATAGAATATTCCAGCTACTACTAAGTATATGGCAAGGCATTGTAAAACTACAACTACCACAATCCCTTCATGAAGTGAAACAGGACAACAAGTACAATACCTAAAACTAACATTTCTAGAACTACAAAGCCCCTGACCCCCCAAAAATGCCTGTGACACTGGTGCCATGTCCAAGACTCCCTGGTAGCCCTAGGTCTAAAGTCAGCCTGTATCATGTTTATTATGCCAATGGCTGTAACAACCACAAATCATATAGACATCATAAAATTACAACTCCCACAACACCTCTTACCTATGACATGCGTGCCATGTCCAAGACTCTCTAGTAGCCCTAGGTCTGAAGTCGGCCCGTCCCATGTTCATAATCCTGGAGGAGAATCGTAGCAGGCGCCGGTGTCCGTAGGGCCAGTTCATTCTGGCAGCGGAGGATGACAGACAGTTCTCCTCGTTGGCACAGGTCAGCAGGTGTAGGGGTCGGTCCTCTAGGTAAACTGTCTCCTGAACCAGTTGGGCATCTAGTACCAGGTCAGGGGCAGCTAGGGGGCAGAGGAGAGGGGTGAGTGGTTTGGGGTAATTTAGGCATATATGGGTATCAGGTATTACAGGAAACAATAGGTCAAGGGCCAATACGGGAAGGGGAGGGTTAAAGCTTAATCAGAGATGATCAAAAACTAAGTTCACATTCAGAAAGCAAACGGGAGAAAACCTTTTCAAGCGGAAGTCTGAAAATAAGTGCTAATATTGGAGTTCAGGTACTTCAGTTTCAAACCGTTTTCACCCATTTCTTGACATTTGAACAGAACCCTTGGCAGGATCTGTTAAGATTACACAGTTGAAGAGAGCTAGCCAGGTGGACAGGTGTGCTTTGATAATAACTCACTCTCTGAACAGGTGACCCCTGCAGCATTAGTCCCACCCCCTCGGGGACAGTGTACATGGTTGTTACGGCGACACTGTTGGATTGACAGCTCAGTTCCAACACAGTGGGTTCCACTCAACACCAACTCTGCTGCGTTACGATCCCCAGCCCAATACCACGTCTCCTAGAGAGAGAGAGAATGTTTAACTTTTGTACATTACTTTTCTTTCCTCCGTCATCCTGTGAACTGAAAGAAATGCTTTTTGAGAGTTTTTTGTTCGACTTCATGGGTATTTCAACTATTGGCAAACATCCCTTTCCTAAATACCCTCTGTACTGTAGATGTACTGTAGATATGTATATTTAAAAATAATGTATTTATGGATAGTTGAGATTTTTCCTGCACCACCCATCCACTCACAGACTAGCTTTTGTATAAACATAATGCAGACTGACACACACACAAGCACACACACAATTAACACACACTTCCCCTTGGGATATGGGTAGATACAGTCATTTAGCACTGTACAGTATTTAGCTGCTGAATGGTCAGGTGACGGTCAGCTGTGGAAATGGCGGTAGGTCTGCAAGTCAGTTACGTTATGACAAAATAAAGCGAGTGTTACAAAGGATTATTGTAAGGCATTATGTTGTGTTGTAAGGCATTATGTTGTGTTGTAAGACATTATGTTGTGTTGTAAGGCATTATGTTGTGTTGTAAGACATTATGTTGTGTTGTAAGACATTATGTTGTGTTGTAAGGCATTATGTTGTGTTGTAAGGCATTATGTTGTGTTATAAGGCATTATGTTGTGTTGTAAGGCATTATGTTGTGTTGTAAGGCATTATACTGTACATGCATTATACATTTGATCATAATGCATTCATATATATATATATATATATATATATATACAGTTGAAGTCGGCATTTACATACACTTAGGTTGGAGTCATTAAAATGTGTTTTTCAACCACTCCTCATATTTCTTGTTAACAAACTATAGTTTTGGCAAGTCGGTTAGGACATCTGCTTTGTGCATGACACAATTCATTTTTCCAACAATTGTTTACAGACAGATTATTTCACTTATAACTCACTGTATCACAATTCCAGTGGGCCAGAAGTTTACATACACTAAGTTGACTGTGCCTTTCAACAGCTTGGAAAATTCCAGGAAATGATGTCATGGCTTTAGAAGCTTCTGAAAGGCTAATGGACATCATTTGAGTCAATTGGAGGTGTGCCTGTGGATGTATTTCAAGGCCTACCTTCAAACTCTGTGCCTCTTTGCTTGACATCATGGGAAAATCAAAAGAAATCAGCCAAGACCTCCCCAAGTCTGATTCATCCTTGGGAGCAATTTCCAAACACCTGAAGGTACCACGTTCATCTATACAAACAATAGTATGCAAGTATAAACACCATGGGACCACACAGCCATCATACCGCTCAGGAAGGAGACACGTTCTGTCTCCTAGAGATGAACGTACTTTAGTGCGAAAAGTGCAAATCAATCCCAGAACAACAGCAGAGGACCTTCTGAAGATGCTGGAGGAAACAGGTACAACAGTATCTATATCCACGTAAAGCAAGTCCTATATCAACATAACCTGAAAGGCCGCTCAGCAAGGAAGAAGCCACTGCTCCAAAACCGCCATAAAAAAGACAGACAACGGTTTGCAACTGCACATGAGGACATAGATCGTACTTTTTGGAGAAATGTCCTCTGGTCTGATGAAACAAAAATAAAACTGTTTGGCCATAATGACCATCATTATGTTTGGATGAAAAGGGGGAGGCTTGAAAGCCGAAGAACACCATCCCTACCGTGAAGCACAGGGGTGGCAGCATCATGTTGTGGGGATGCTTTGCTGCAAGAGGGACTGGTGCACTTCACAAAATAGATGGCTTCATGAGGGTCGAAAATTATGTGGATATATTGAAGCAACATCTCAAGACATCAGTCAGGAAGTTAAAGTTTGGTCGCAAATGGGTCTTCCAAATGGACAATGACACCAAGCATACTTCCAAAGTTGTGGCAAAATGGCTTAAGGACAACAAAGTCAAGGTATTGGAGTGGCCATCACAAAGCCCTGACCTCAATCCCATAGTAAATTTGTGGGCAGAACTGAAAAAGAGTGTGTGAGCAAGGCCGTATTAACCTGACTCAGTTACACCAGGTCTGTCAGGAGGAACGGGCCAAAATTCACCCAACTTATTATGGGAAGCTTGTGGAAGGCTACCCGGAACGTAAAGTGGTGATCCTAACTGACCTAACAAAGGTAAGCCAAATACATTCAAACTCCTTACATTTAGTCCGAGTAAAAATTCCCTGCCTTGGGTCAGCTACGATCACCAGAGAGAACGATTGATTTATTTCAGCTTTTATTCCTTTCATCACATTCCCAGTGAGTCAGAAGTTTACATACACTCAATTAGTATTTGGTAGCATTTCCATTAAATTGTTTAACTTGGGTCAAACATTTCGGTTAGCCTTCCACAAGCTTCCCACAATAGGGTGGGTGAATTTTGGCCCATTCCTCCTTACAGAGCTGGTGTAACAGTGTCAGGTTTGTAGGCCTCCTTGCTTGCACATGCTTTTCAGTTCTGGCCACACATTTTCTATAAGTTTGAGGTCAGGGCTTTGTTGATTCCTTTTGATTTTCCCATGATGTCAAGCAAAGAGGCACTGAGTTTGAAGGTAGGCCTTGAAATACATCCACAGGTACACCTCCAATTGACTCCAATTGACTCAAATTATGTCAATTATCAGAATCTTCTAAATCTATTACATGATTTTCTGGAATTTTCCAAGCTGTTTGAAGGCACAGTCAACTTAGTGTATGTAAACTTCTGACCCACTGGAATTGTGATGAGAGTGAGTTATAAGTTAAATAATCTGTCTGTAAACGAAAAAAAGGAATTACTTGTGTCATGCACAAAGTAGATGTCCTAACCAACTTGACAAAACTATAGTTTGTTAACAAGAAGTTTGTGGAGTGGTTGAAAAATTATTTTTAATGACTACAAATTAAGTATATGTAAACTTCCGACTTCAACTGCATATATATATATATATATTTCAGCTATCCGGTGATTTTTCAGGTTTGAGGACTCAGGGACACCGTGAGTTGATGGGGGAATTGTGGGAGTCAGGGTGTACTCTAGGGGTGAAATGGCACCATATTCCCACAATGGCCTCTGTCCAGAAGTTGTGCATTATACAGGGAATAGGGTTTCATAGGTGTGTTTCCGTACCTGGTGTGCTCGGGATGCGAACCCCAGACCCAGCTGTCTACAGACCACCATGGCTTCGTTGATCCCCCAGTTCTCACTGCAGACTGACCCCCATCTCTTACGACCCCCTACATCCATCAGTACCTCCACACGCCCCTCACCTGGCTCCCTGCCCCCCGCCAATCGTACCTAGGATAGGAGGAGGAAGGAGGAGGAAGGAGAAGAAGGAAGGAGAAAAATACATTTCAATTCAGTATTTTCTCAACCTGTATGTTTCGCAAGTCATAATTAGAAATATCTAATGACTCTATAATAATTGAATTGGTATTATAAACTGGGTGGTTCGAGCCCTGAATGCTGATTGGCTGACAGCCGAGGTATATCAGACCGTAGACCACGGGTATGACAAGACATGTATTTTTACTGCTCTGATTACACTCGTAACCAGTTTATAATAGCAATATGGCACCTCAGGGGGTTGTGGTAGGCACTGGTATATTGGCTATATACCACACACCCCCAATCAATCAAATGTATTTATAAAGTCCTTTTTACATCAGCCGATGTCTCAAAGTACTGTACAGAAACCCAGCCTAAAACCCCAAGCAGCAAGCAATGCAGATGTAGAAGCACCAACTTAGCAAAAAACCTAGACTGGAACCAGGCTCTGAGGGGTGGCCAGTCCTCTTCTGGCTGTGCCGAGTGGAGATTATAACAGAACATGGTCTTATTGATTAATTATATAATGTAAAGGTGTGTGTGAATGTGTGTGTGCTCTAACCGTGCTATCCAGGCCAAGCTTGGGGATGTTGCAGCGTACTGAAGCATCCTGGGTGTGTTTAAACGTCCAAAGAGGAACATCTTGGAAGTAACAGTCTAGGATAGACTTCTCTGTCCCCAAACACTGGACACTGTTCATATGGATAGGACCAGTACCTAGAGAGAAAGAGGGAGAGGGAGAAGAGGGAAGATGAGAGCATGAACACACCACAACAACCATACATCTCTCTGTATCTTGTGTGGTACTTAACCTAGACCCGAGGGCATTGCAATGCAATCCCCCTAAACGGCCCTTATCTAATAGACCCACCCACTTACACCCACAGTAGTGAAAGCTGAGGTTAAAGAGCAATAAACAGATAACGATCTCAGCCATTTGTTTGCGTGAACCGATTGTGTCTTCCCCACCACAACAGAACCCCAACTACACCCCATCAACAAAAGGTTCATATCTGTACTTAAGCAACAAAAGGTTCCTATCTCTATCTCTCGCTGTCTGTCTGTCTGCCAGAGGAGATAACAAGGCTGTACCTCGAGTACTCCAGAGATCCGACACACATCATTACCACCATTTTGTACTTTAGAAAAAACACACAAAAAAACACCCGCCACCCAGCCAGTACTTTTCAGAAAGAAAACGTCACTGCTCTATGCTAACTTAGCCATCCGCTACAACCCCCTGGCGAGCAGAGAACACTTGCAAGCAAGAACAGAGTCAACGCTGAATCAGAAGATAAAATACAGTAACACTTGAGTTAATAGATTGGTGCTTCTAACTGTAAAACAACCTGTCAATGTGATGAAGGAAAGAAAGTCGAGTACTCAAATTTAGACAGTAGGCAAGTACATTAACTTAACTTGATAAGTGTGAAAAGTAACATTGAGATAATGAGGAAGTACATCGAGAAGAGGGCTTGACATTGTTTTTTAAAGTTTAAAAAAAATGTTTAGATAAATTAAAAGAAGGTGTAAGCTGGGAAGATATTGAGTCACCACAAAAATAACACACAGGTGATTCTGACCAAAAAATCAGAGAGCGAGAGAGCTGAGAGAAAGCAGGTTGGTGATTGCATAATTAGGGATGGGAAAGTCCAGTCCTCGGTGGCCTGATAGGTGTCACACTTTACCCAACTAATCATGATCGTCACTTTAGAATGTAATTCGTTTAATCAGGATTTTCAAGGAATGAGCAAAAAGTGTGACACCACTCCAGCACCCGAGGACTGGAGTTGCCCATCCCTGTTCTAAATTATAGATTGTAGGCCTCCATCCATATTGGTAACAATGACTGGGTATACATCCACCCACATTAAATAGAGTAAAGAAAACCCACTTCCTGAACCAATCATCTCCATATGTGTGTGTAGAAAACCACATAAAATACCACTAAGTAGTAGGTAGATCAGAACAACCACAGTTTAACTTATCAAGACCAACACAGCTTCTGTGGATTGTGGATCTTCATTTTAAAAAGCACATTTTAGCTGATTTGGGCAGTAGTTCCATGAAAAAAGGCGGGTACAAAATAGATCCTGAGAAACTGGTTACGAAGAATCATGTACACAAGCACACACTAACAATCGGCCACACACACACACACATGGATGTATATCACCTCACAGAGTAAATAACAAGTAAAAATACACCAGTGTTCGTCAGAATAGGAAACAGAGGCATTGTCCCTGTAATTTAAACCAATGATGATGAGAGTTCAAATGGCAGCTGATGAGTTTAGACATTGGTTTCAGTTTTTGACTTAACTTTACCAATGATTAAAGTAAAGTTGAGTGCTATAAACAGTCAGCAAATGTAAAATTCACTCCCACTAATTTCCCATTCACTGCTGTGTACTTTGTGCAGTTCCTGCTGTATCACATTTGTGTGTGCGTACATTCAATTATCTCCTTTCAAGGTCTCATTTTCAGAGGAGATTTCTTTTTGTGTAATCTTTAGACTAGTCCTCTTTCCCCGTGAGGTACAGTAGATTTGGTCTGTGAACCCTATCATATCTCATATCCAGTCAGAGCTCTGCGTGTGCGTGACCTTACAGCAGCTGATTTGCAGTACAGACGGTGCAGTGGAAAAAAACATGGCTGACGTATGGTAGTAGAACCCCCAAGAGGATGAAAGAGGCCTAGCTCTGATAGCGCTAGTGAAAGAGGCCTATATCTGTAGTAGATGGTTATGCATGACTGGCTATCAGGATGGCTAGTTCTATAGTTGGTGTCTCACATTACCACATTAACATACTCACAGTAAACACACACATTCAGACGCACTGTTAACACCACACACGCACACACACACACACACACACACACACACACACACACACACACACACACACACACACACACACACACACACTCACACACACACACACACACACACACACACACACACACACACACACACACACACACACACACACACACACACACACACACACACACACACACACACACACACACACACACACACACACACACCCAGTCACTCTCACAGAGCTACAGTGGGGAGAACAAGTATTTGATACACTGCCGATTTTCCAACTTACAGAGCATGTAGAGGTCTGTAATTTGGATCATAGGTACACTTCAACTGTGAGAGACAGAATCTAAAACAAAAATCCAGAAAATCACATTGTATGATTTTTAAGTAATTCATTTGCATTTTATTGCATGACCTCTACATGCTTTGTAAGTAGCAAAACCTACAAAATCGGCAGTGTATCAAATACTTGTTCTCTCCACTGTATATTTGTGTCCCCAAACAGCCCCACCCTAAAGCTACTGGGATCAGTATAGGCAACGTGACTGAGAAATGTCACAAACCCTATGGTTGAAATACACATAGGCAGACCTATTTGGCACACCCACACAGGCAGAACTATATGGCACACCCACACAGGCAGACCTATATGGCACACCCACACAGGCAGACCTATATGGCACACCCACACAGGCAGACCTATATGGCACACCCACACAGGCAGACCTATATGGCACACCCACACAGGCAGAACTATATGGCACACCCACACAGGCAGACCTATATGGCACACCCACACAGGCAGACCTATATGGCACACCCACACAGGCAGACCTATATGGCACACCCACACAGGCAGAACTATATGGCACACCCACACAGGCAGACCTATATGGCACACCCACACAGGCAAACCTATATGGCACACCCACACAGGCAGACCTATATGGCACACCCACACAGGCAGACCTATATGGCACACCCACACAGGCAGACCTATATGGCACACCCACACAGGCAGAACTATATGGCACACCCACACAGGCAGACCAATATGGCACACCCACACAGGCAGAACTATATGGCACACCCACACAGGCAGACCTATATGGCACACCCACACAGGCAGACCTATATGGCACACCCACACAGGCAGACCTATATGGCACACCCACACAGGCAGACCTATATGGCACACCCACACAGGCAGACCTATATGGCACACCCACACAGGCAGACCTATATGGCACACCCACACAGGCAGACCTATATGGCACACCCACACAGGCAGACCTATATGGCACACCCACACAGGCAGACCTATATGGCACACCCACACAGGCAGACCTATATGGCACACCCACACAGGCAGACCTATATGGCACACCCACACAGGCAGACCTATATGGCACACCCACACAGGCAGACCTATATGGCACACCCACACAGGCAGACCTATATGGCACACCCACACAGGCAAACCTATATGGTGTTTACTGCTCAGGCTTGGTGACATGAAAGGTCCTATTTGATGATTGAATGGACTTCAAATAGGATTAAACAGCTGAACATTAAGAAGTCCCACGGAAAGAAAAACACCATTAATGTTCCCTAAACCACGCTTAACTTCAGAGAGAGGGAAATACTAGGGTTCCCTCCTAACCACTAACCAACTATTTGGGCTATTCTCACTAGCTATGTGACCACAATCATCCCGCTTCCAGCTCCCTAAAGTCTTAAAGATTTGTATCTGTCTGCTTGATTGGCATGTACTGTATGTGCTAACATTAATTATAGCATAGTTTATTTATCTAAAAATGTTTATTGTAAATACTATATTTAAACTAATGTTTAGTGACTGTACATTTTACGTGCATTTACTGCATTTATTGATACTATTGCACGACAACAAACTACAGTACATAAAAACACCAGTTATTCAATGTACATTTCCTATTGTCTGGGTCTGTCTCTGTCGGTCTGTCTCTGTCAGTCTGTCTCGGTCTGTCTCTGTCAGTCTGTCTCGGTCTGTCTCTGTCTGTCTCTGTCAGTCTGTCTCTGTCTGTCTCTGTCGGTCTGTCTCTGTCGGTCTGTCTCTGTCGGTCTGTCTCGGTCGGTCTGTCTCGGTCGATCTGTCTCGGTCGGTCTGTCTAATTGTGTTGGTCTGTCTGGGCCAGTCTGTCTGTCTGTGTCAGTCTGTCTATCTGTGTCGGTCGGTCTGTCTGTGTCGAACTGCCTGTGTCTATGTGTCTGCCTGTGTCTGTCTGTCTGCCTGCCTGCCTGCCTGCCTGCCTGCCTGCCTGCCTGCCTGCCTGCCTGCCTGCCTGCCTGCCTGTCTGTCTGTCTGTCTGTCTGTCTGTCTGTCTGTCTGTCTGTCTGTCTGTCTATCTATCTGTCTGTGTGTGCATCTGTCTATCTGTCTGTGTCCGTTAGACTCTGTCCTGTCATCTGGACTCTTAATGTAGGTTTTTTCCAACACCATACATGTATACGTTTATGTGGCCTGCAGAACTCAGTGAAGATTATATAGGACAGTTAAAAGTCTAAAAAGCAACATGTTATAGAGAGTGTTGGCAGATGTCCCCTAGTCCGGCTATGGCTGTAGTTAAGCAGCTGTTACGAAAGTGAGTAATGTGTGTGTGTGTACATCTGAAAACTCTCACACCCATTGCCCTGCCAATCAGGATATAGTTAGGGACTTGCATTTAAAGCAGGGCGATAGGAATAAACTATTAAATTTAACCTGTCATTTGATATGACAGCCTAGGAGACTAGAGCTGCACGTAACATAGTAATGCTACAGGCAGGTCTAGGACTTAACACAGACATTGTAAGCATTCACACCCACACACTGGGTGTTACTGAAGCAGCAGCCCAGTGGTTGTATCAGGGGGAAATATGAACTTATTTTGGGAGAAAATTAAAAGCTTTTCACTTCGCCTTGACTCTTACAACACAGGCACAGACTGCTGGGTGCTACAGTATGTAGCAGCCATTAGATCTGGGACAGGGGTACTTTGATGTGGCAGTGGTGGGGATTAGGTTAGGATGGGTGTGGTTATAATAGGCTACAGTATAGGTGCAGAAGGCTGATTGATACCAGAGATTGTTGAATAGTGAGAGATGAGGATGCTAAGAGCTACAATGTTCCCCACTCCTAAGGCTCTCTAGAACCAGGAGTGAAGAACAGTGGCTATGCGTCATTCAGGGCAGGTGGGGCACCTGTATAGCTAAAGAAAATAGGCAGCTCCAAAATGCTGGTGTTTCAGCCTACCTCAGTGCTTTCTATGATGGTGGGGCAGCCAGCGGAAAATACGGAGCGTAGGGGTTGGTAATGTCCTCTATTTGTGCCGTGATTGGCTCAGTGTTCTCACACTCATCGGGAAACTACGTCACAGAGCTAAATAAAATTCAAGCTCATTGGGTGCTGCCATAGACTTTAGAAGTGCACATCCAAGAAGGCTCAAGGTCATTGGCCACAGATAAAATGACATCAAATCACATTATATCTAAAGTAGCTTTGATTGGACTGATCATGTCAACATCTTACTTTCAAAATCTTAGCTAGCAGTCATCATCATGCGTCACGTCGGCAATCTACTGGCAAATCCTTTTCCATCCTTGTCATGTGAAGAGAAATTATAGACAAAACATATCGGTGCTCATCAACCATTGGACATAAACATTACACAGCAAGTTGGAAATCACAAATTCAACAATGAGTGCTAATATGCCACTGCAGCCAGGTGTGACCGGGAGACCCATGAGACGTCGCACAATTGGCCCAACATTGTCCAGGTTAGGGGAGGGTTTGGCCGTCCGGGATTTTCTTGTCTCATCATGCTCTAGCGGACTTCGGACTTCGGTCATCAGTGTTTCCTCCAACACATTGGTGCGACTATCTTCCGTGTTAAGCAAGCAGTGTGTCAAGAAGCAGTGTGGATTGGCTCTCGGCCTTCACTGAGTCCGTAGAGGAGTTGCAGCGATGAGACAAGATCGTAACTACCAATTGGATATCACGAAAAAGGGGGTAACGCCATGGGCCACAAAAGTTAGAATAAATTGTCCATGCTGTCCATCCAGAATTACTTCTGCTGCATTTAAAACAACTGGAAACTCGGAACTAGAAAATCTCAGACTTGTGAGTTCAAGACAACTGGTAACTTAGATAAAACTAGCTCCGACAGGGAAAATACGGAAAATGATTTTCAACAGTTTCTAACTGGGAAATCCAAGTCAGGATTTTGGGACTCCTTCTAGAGCCCACAAGAAGGACTGTTGCAATCCCTTCCTGTTCCAGTGAGCACAGCACAACAAGGTGAGTTCAAAATGTCTTGTATGCTGCTGCATAAATTCTTGCCCGGTTGGTCAGTTTGGTCGGACGATCAGCTCTGGGCAGAGTCTGGGTAGTTCCATATTTTTTCAATTTACAAATTATGGAGACCACTGTGCTCTTGGAAACGTTCAACACTCTATAAATTGTTTTATACACTTCCCCAGATAATATGACTCATCACAATTCTATCTCAGAGATCTAGAGACAGTTCCTTGGACTTCATGATATAGTTTCTGCTCTGATATGCACTGTCAACTGTGGGACTTATATAGACAGGTGGGGTTCTTTCTAAATCATGTCCAAACAATTGAATTGGTTACAGGTGGACTCCACCAAGTTGTAGTGACATCTGAAGGATGATCATGGGTAAATTCGATGCACCCGAGCTCAATTTTGAATGTCATAGGAAAGGGATGTGAATACTTATTAGATATTTATGTATTTAATTTTCAATAAATTTGCTACATTTTCTAAAAACATTTTTTCACTTTGTCATCTAGGACAGGGAAAGACCCGTGGCTAGGTGGTAAGAATAGCTGGTGGCTGTCGCATATTAGGAAAAAATATATATATTTAAAAAATGCACAGCTGTGGTTGTGCATGTTTGCGTGTGCACGTCTTGGTGGAGCTGAGATTGCTGATTCCATTCCTTTGAGGAGCTTTCGGCTGTGAACTGAGCCATATACGCTGAGCCCTCCAGCTGCCCAAGCACACACACATACACAAACACACACACGCACACACACATACAGCTGCAGTGACCATGGTGGAGAAGAGGGGAAATCCGCTAACAGTGTGTGAACCACAGATCAGCACCCTCAGGCTCACAAACAAATACATTCTCAGACCGTTCAGTGGCAGACGAGCGTAGAGTCCTAAGATAAGTCCTAAGCATGGCTGGAAAAGTTCCTCTGACTCACATGGAATCTCACACAGCCTCAGGTACACAGAGTACAGAGACATATACATGGGTGTCTGTGCCTAAGACCCGGAACCCTGTAGGGCAGGATGAAATGGAAGAAACTGGTAAAAACACAACTTCCATGTTCACGTGGCACAATCGGAGTGAACTTTCTCCCTTGCCAGTGAGAATAAGACAGAGAGAGACAGAGAGACAAAAAGACAGAGAATAACAGATAGAGAGGGAGTCCTACCCTACCTTGTCCCATGTAAGCTCCAGTGAGGGCCTCTTTGGCGGTTCCGAAGCCGAGCTCCCTGCACACCACGCTAGCTGAGACGCGGTTCCAGACGTGGTCTACAATGGTCCCCCACTTCCCCTCCTTCAGCACCTCCACCCGGCCCTCACCCAGCCTGGGGCCAGCCTTCAGACGCACCGGCTAGAGGGGGAAAGGAGAGAAAGAGCGAGAGAGAGTCAGAATAAGCGAGAGAGACAGCGAGAGACCGAAAGACAGAGAAAGAGAGTGAGAGACAGAGAGACAGAGAGACAAAAGACAGAGAGAGACAGAGATTGTCAGCATCATGTATGACTAGACTGTCTTATTGTCTAAGAATGTTTTGTATCTTGTGTTTGCGCAGAACACAGGAAAAGTGTCTAGGTCTTGGCTCTTGGCACAGTGTTGCATGATGTGTGTGTGTCTGTGTTTTTATGTGTGTGTGTGTCTATGTTTTTATGTGTGCGTGTACCTGTCTCTTACCACAATTGGGTGGGGTGCCTGGGGTCTTCCAGATGACATACGTGCAAACTGAGGTCCCGGTACACACCTAGCCACCGCATGTCTCCCACTCTTACAGGGGGTGGGGCTATGTGGAATGGACAGCTGAGCGTGACACTCTGATAGGCTGGTCTCTGACCCCAGGCAGTGAACCTTCTCTACCCAGAAACCCTTTTTACGAGCCATGAGGCTCAGCCTAGGAAGTGGGAGAGAAGAGGTCATAAATGTCATATAACGCTTTATAACACATAACGTGTGCATAGCTAACGTCTGTCATGTCAGTTCCATGAAGGAGAGGAACAAGACAAGAACTATCCAGTAACACTTCATTTAAACACTCTACATAATGCATTATAAGCACATTTAAAACTCACAAGGCTTTATAATTGAACATTATAATACAAAATGATCAACATCTGGAGAAACAAATCATTTGTAGTTAGTTGAGATGTTCAAACATTGACTAGGTCTTACCTTGTGGATGGATCAGCAACCTTGGCGTCCCAGATTTTCCTGTGAAGAAACAGGAACATTAAGAAAGGATGTTAGTATCTCTTCTGTTTACTCGTTGAGGTTTCATGAAACACATGTTATTCCTGTGAGGTGAGATGACTAAATCTTGCCTACAGAATCAGAGTTTGTAGAAGACAACTGTGTCATGTGTTTGGCAGTGGTATAAAGTACTTAGGTAAAAATACTTTAAAGTACTACTTAATTTTGTTTTTTGGGGTGTCTGTACTTTACTTTACTATTCATATTTTTGACAACTTTTACTTTCACTGCACTACATTCCTAAAGAAAATAATGTACTTTAACTCCTTACATTTTCCATGACACCCAAAAGCACTAGTTCCATTTTGAATGCTTAGCAGGACAGGAAAATTGTCTAATTCATCCACTTATCAAGAGAACATCCCCGGTCATCCCTACTGCCTCTGATCTGGCAGACTCACTAAACACAAATGCTTCGTTTGTAAAGGATGTCCGAGTGTTGAAGTGCCCCTGGCTATCCGTACATTTATTTAAATCAAGAAAACCGTGCCGTCGTGTTCGCTTAATTAAAGAAATTTGAAATTAGTTATAATTTTACTTTTACTTTTGATACTTAAGTATATTTTAGTCATTACATTTACTTTTGGTACTACCTTTAGACTTTTTCTGAAGTAGTATTTTACTGGGCGACATTCACTTTTACTTGAGTCATTTTCTTTCAAAGTGTCTTTAGTTTTACTCAAGTATGACTATTGGGTACTTTTTCCACCACTGGTGCTTGGTTAATGCCACACAAAATTATACCCCCACACACAACACAGATGGGTGAAGCATTCCCTACACCTCACAAACTGGCCTCACATTTGGTTAATATGGTCCATGCCACACAGAATTACAGCCAAACACATTGTCAAAAACAAAAGCCACCTTGGTGGGCATGTGCTGTTTGTGTACATGGACACAGACAGTACCAGTTATGTCCTAGAAGCATCTGTACCTGACATACTGGCAGTACGGATGTCAACAAGTATAAATACACTTACATAGACAAATATGTCCGCCTACAGAAAGGCCCATCTGTGTTGTGCTACAGTAAATCTTTGTGTGTGCGTGCATGTGTGTGCATAGGTGGTATTTTGGTGACCATGAGTGGCATAGTTAGAATAAGAACAAACTCATTTTTCCCTGTTCTCTCTGACCACCATGTCCTGGCTCTCACTGCTTTACTTTGGGGTGTAGATATTTGCATCAGGAATGTCTAGTCTAGGTCTGTGTGTATGTTTAGAATGAGTGGTCAGAATGTAGGCCTATGTACCACATATGTTAAGTACCGTCAGCTAAGCCAGGCTTCAAGGGAAAAACAATGATCTCTGTTGACAACGTGGGGGCATAGGTCTGCTCAAACAACTGGGTTGTATTCATTAGGCAACAACTCTAAGGAAACAGACTGAAACAGGGATGGACTACCTGTTTTCGTTTTCCGTTTAGAAATTTGCTAGACTGTTAGAAAAAAAGGTGCTATCTAGAACCTAAAATGGTTCTTTGGCTGGCCCCATAGGAGAAAAAAAAAAAAAAAAAAAAAGAGAACCCTTTAAAGAACCCATTTTGGTTCCAGGTAGAACCATTTTAGGTTCCATGTAAACAATCTTTCCACATAGGGTTCTACATGGAACCCAACATGGTTCTACCTGGAACCAAAAAGGTTCTATCTGGAACCAAATAGGTTCGCCTATGGGGACAGCCAAAGAACCCTTTTGGAACCCTTTTTTCTAACAGTATCCGTTTGGCCATAATGAATATGACCCTGGTGTGGTGTTGCTGGGGTGTTGGTAACATGACAAAATAAGAACTCTTAAATCACTCTTACTTGGCATCTTATAAGAACATTGCTGGTACAACAACATTTGTAAATAACTGGATCACTAGGAATGGATTCAAGAATAAACACTGGGCATTTTGAAACAACTCTTTAACCTAACCAACCATGCATAGGCTATATACAAATGTGACTTTGAACAGCTATGAGCGACATTGCTGGGAAAATGTTGAAACAAAACCCCCAAATGCACACAAACAAACACTCAGTGTTGGCACACTTTAACCGCAAGAACTTGTCAGGCCGTCCGAGAAACTAAATAAATGAAAGACCCGAATGAACTTTGATTCATAAAACATTTAGGCCAGAGTCCAATCCTGACACTCCATCAAAGGCATAGCCAAGACGTGCCCAAAAGGAATCCCCTGTTGATTCTCTCTCTCTCTCAACACACACACGGTCGATTAGCATCAAAGCAGCCGTCCCTCAGTTCCCGCAACAGGAGTGCCAAACAGGAGTTGAGGTAGACCTCACACACACCTCAGTCAGTTGCACTTAGGGAAACAAATACATCTACAGATAACACAGGATATTTGGATTTCCATCATGAAACTAACACACATTTCTGCCTTTCTAGTCACATACTACAAACAAGGATGTTGGAATCAAGAGATTCAAATTGTTATTAAGTAAGTGGTTCCTCAGCCATTTTTTTGGTTTACTTTATTCAACATTTTGGTCCAAGTATTGATTGAACTAAAAAAAGCTTAGTTTTCCAAACTTAGCTCCAACTTGAGAACAGTGCTTTTAACATACAATGTTTTCAACTTACATATTTGACACACATGGTTATATTATGCATGCTTATTTATACAGTAATTCATATTCAATATGTAGTCACCTGGGATTTTAACTCACAACCTCTTGGTCCATGGCATTCCAATCTTCCTGCAATGCCAACATGTCTGTGTAAATGACTGATTTTACCTGTGTTACACTTTGCACTTCAAAGCAAATAACTATGTTATTTATCATAGTGATTAAGGAGTAACATTAAAACAGAGTAATATACCCCATCAACATCAGTCAACTATGCAGAAAAGCAAAAAATTGCTGAAATAAGTAACTCAAATAATGATGGGAGAGTAGTCAGATTAACAGATAATTGACACAGACATGGAGATGTTTCAGGAAGATCTGAATGCCATGAACATAGAGGTTGTATGTTCAAATCCCAGGTGAGGACATGTTGAAAAATAATTACTGTACAAATGAGCATTCACAATGTAATCATGTGCGTGAAATATGTAAGTTGAAAACTTTGTTTTTTTAAGTGCTGTGTGTAACTAGTCTCACAGCCTCTTTTTGTTGGTAAAATGCCCAAATAACAATTTCTAGTTGAATGAACATATGAGACAAGTTGACAGAAATCCACCGGCCAGTTTCTTGGACCACTATACCCATTTTGCCAATTGGACTTGGACCCCTCTGCTACTTGGAACCCTATTAATCCCACTACTGGTCTATCGACGTCTCCACAGGAGGAGGCAAAAACAGACTTTCCCCCATTGCAACGTCCCTCTATGGCCCTTATGCTAGCTGGCTAGCCCCGGCCTGCTAACCGCTAGCTTGCTTCACCGGCCTGCTAACTGTCTGAATCGCAGTGTCCCCAGCCAGCCCAACCACTCACTGGACCCATACGATCACTTGGCTACGCATGCCTCTCCCTAATATCACTATGCCTTGTCCATTACTGTCCTGGGTAGTGATTACTGTGTTATTTCACTGTAGAGCCTATAGCCCTGCTCAATATGCCTTAACCAACCACGTTGTTCCACCTCCCACATACCCGATGACATCACCTGGTTTAAACGTCTCTAGAGACTATATCTCTCTCTTCATTACTCAATGCCTAGGTTTACCTCCAATGTACTCTCTTCCTACCATACCTTTATCTGTATATTATGCCTTGAATCTATGGTATCGTGCCCAGAAACCTGCTCCCTTTACTCTCTGTTTTCCCGAACGTGCTAGACGGCCAGTTCTTTTAGCCTTTAGCCATACCCTTATCCTACTTCTCTTCTGTTCCTGCTATGCAGACGACACACAATTAATCTTCTCCTTTCCCCCTTCTGATGACCAGGTGGCGAATCGCATCTCTGCATGTCTGGCAGACATATCAGTGTGGATGACAGATCACCACCTCAAGCTGAACCTCGGCAAGACGGAGCTGCTCTTCCTCCCAGGGAAGGACTGCCCGTTCCATGATCTCGCCATCACGGTTGACAACTCCATTGTGTCCTCCTCCCAGAGCGCTAAGAACCTTGGCGTGATCCTGGACAACACCCTGTCGTTCTCAACTAACATCAAGGCGGTGGCCCGTTCCTGTAGGTTCATGCTCTACAACATCCGCAGAGTACGACCCTGCCTCACACAGGAAGCGGCGCAGGTCCTAATCCAGGCACTTGTCATCTCCCGTCTGGATTACTGCAACTCGCTGTTGGCTGGGCTCCTGCCTGTGCCATTAAACCCCTACAACTCATCCAGAACGCTGCAGCCCGTCTGGTGTTCAACCTTCCCAAGTTCTCTCACGTCACCCCGCTCCTCCGCTCTCTCCACTGGCTTCCAGTTGAAGCTCGCATCCGCTACAAGACCATGGTGCTTGCCTACGGAGCTGTGAGGGGAACGGCACCTCAGTACCTCCAGGCTCTGATCAGGCCCTACACCCAAACAAGGGCACTGCGTTCATCCACCTCTGGCCTGCTCGCCTCCCTACCACTGAGGAAGTACAGTTCCCGCTCAGCCCAGTCAAAACTGTTCGCTGCTCTGGCCCCCCAATGGTGGAACAAACTCCCTCACGACGCCAGGACAGCGGAGTCAATCACCACCTTCCGGAGACACCTGAAACCCCACCTCTTTAAGGAATACCTAGGATAGGATAAGTAATCCTTCTCACCCCCCCCCCCTCTTTAAGATTTAGATGCACTATTGTAAAGTGACTGTTCTACTGGATGTCATAAGGTGAATGCACCAATTTGTAAGTCGCTCTGGATAAGAGCGTCTGCTAAATGACTTAAATGTAAAAAATGTAAATGTAATCCAAGACCTGCAGTGCCTATCTCCACTCCTATTCCCCAGGTGCTCTCATTTGTTGACTTCTGTAACCGTAAAAGCCTTGGGTTAATGCATGTTAATATTAGAAGCCTGCTCCCTAAGTTAGCTTTTTCATCTGCCAACCCGGAAGTCTTAGCCATGTCTGAATCCTGGCTTAGGAAAACCACCAAAACCACCGAAATTTCCATCCCTAACTATAACATTTTCTGTCAAAGGTGTCGGTGTTGCAATCTACTGCAGAGATAGCCTGCAGAGTTCTATCTTACTATCCAGGTCTGTACCAAAACAATTCGAGCTCTACTTCTAAAAATTCCCCTTTCCAGAAACAAGTCTCTCACCATTGCCGCTTGCTATAGACCACCCTCTGCCCCCAGCTGTGCCCTGGAAACCATATGTGAATTGATTGCTCCCCATCTATCTTCTGAGCTCGTGAGGCTAGGTGACCTAAACTGGGACATGCTTAACACCATCCTACAATCTAATATTGATGCCCTCAATCTCACACAAATGATCAATGAACCTACCAGGTACAACCCCAAATCTGTAAACACGGGCACCCTCATAGATATCATCCTAACTAACTCGCCCTCCAAATACAACTCTGATGTTTTCAACCAAGATCTCAGCGATCACTGCCTCATTGCCTGCATCCATAATGGATCTGTGGTCATCACTGTCAAATGCTCCCTTAAACACTTCTGCGAACAGGCCTTTCTAATTGACCTGGCCGGGGTATTCAGGAATGACATTGACCTCATCCCGTTAGTAGAGGATGCCTGGCTATTCTTTAAAAGTGCCTTCCTCATCATCTTAAATAAGCATGCTCCATTCAAACAATGTAGAACTAGGAATATATATAGCCCTTGGTTCAATCCAGACCTGTCTGCCCTTGACCAGCACAAACACATCATGTGGCGTTCTGCATTAGCATCGAATATGAAACTTTTTAGGGAAGTTACGAACAAATATACACAGGCAGTTAGGAAAGCTAGGGCTAGCTTTTTCAAACAGAAATTTGCATCCTATAGTACAAACTCAAGAAACTTCTGGGACACTGTAAGGTCCAAGGAGAATAAGAGCACCTGCTCCCAGCTGCCCACTGCACTGAGGCTAGGAAACACTGTCACTACCAATAATCCACAATAATTGAGATTTTCAATAAACATTTTTCTACGGCTGGCCATGCTTTCCACCTGGCTACACCTACCCCGGTCAACAGCGCTGCGCTCCCTACAGCAACTCACCTAAATCCAGATAGCTTATGTTCTGAAAGAGCTGCAAAATCTGGACCCCTACAAATCAGCCAGGCTAGACAATCTGGACCCTCTCTTAATAAAATTATCTCCCGAAATTATTGCAACCACTATTACTGGCCTGTTCAACCTCTCTTTCATATAATCTGAGATTCCCATAGATTGGAAAGCTGCCGCGGTCATCCCCCTCTTCAAAGGGGAGACACTCTAGACTCAAACTGCTACAGACCCAAATGTATTCTACTCTGCCTTTCTAAGGTCTTTGATAGCCAAGTTAACAAACAGAGTACCGACCATTTCGAATCTCACCGTACCTTGTCCGCTACGCAATCTGGTTTCAGAGCTGGTCATGGGTGGACCTCAGCCACGCTCAGAGTCCTAAACGATATCATAACACCATCGATAAGAGACATTACTGTGCGGCCGTATTCTTCGACCTGGCTAAGGCTTTCGACTCTGTCAATCACAACATTCTTATTGGCAGACTCAACAGCCTTGGTTTCTCAAATGATTGCCTCGCTTGGTTCACCAACTACTTCTCCGATAGAGCTCAGTATGTCAAATCGGAGGGCTGTTGTCCGGACCTGTGGCAATCTCTATGGGGGTGCCACAGGGTTCAATTCTTGGGCCGACTCTCTTCTCTGTATACATCAATGATGTCGCTCTCGCTGCTAGTGATTCTTTGATCCACCTCCACGCAGACGACACCATTCTGTATACCTCTGGCCCTTCGTGGGACACTGTGTTAACTAACCTCCAGATGAGCTTCAATACCAAACAACTCTCCTTCCGTGGCCTCCAGCTGCTCTTAAATGCAAGTAAAACTAAATGCATGCTCTTCAACCCGCACCTGCCCGCCCGTTCAGCATCACTACTCTGGATGGTGCTGACTTAGAATATGTGGACAACTACAAATACCTAGGTATCTGGTTAGACTGTAAACTCTTCTTCCAGACTCACATTAAACATCTCCAATCAAAAATTAAATCTAGAATCGGCTTCCTATTTCGCAACATAGCATCCTTCACTCATGCTGCCGAACATACCCTCGTAAAACTGACCATCCTACCGATCCTCTGCGATGTAATTTACAAAATAGCCTCCAACACTCTGCTCAACAAATTGGATGCAGTCTATCACAGTGCCATCCGTTTTGTTACCAAACCCCATATACTACCCACCACTGTGACCTGTATGATCTCGTTGGCTGTCCCTCACTTCATACTCGTCGCCAAACCCACTGGCTCCAGGTCATCTACAAGTTTCTGCTAGGTAAAGCCCCGCCTTATCTCAGCTCACTGGTCACCATAGCAGCACCCACCTGTAGCACGCGCTCCAGCAGGTACACCTCACTGGTCACCCCCAAAGCCAATTCTTCCTTTGGCCGCCTCTCCTTCCAGTTCTCTGCTGCCAATGACTGGAACGAACTGCAAAAATCTCTGAAGCTAGAGACTCTTACCTCCCTCACTAGCTTTAAGCACCAGCTGTCAGAGCAGCTCACATATCACTGCACCTGTACATAGCTCATCTGTAAATAGCCCATCCAATCTACCTCATCCCAATACTGTATTTATTTATTTATCTTGCTCCTTTGCACCCCAGTATCTCAACTTGCACGTTCATCTTCTGCACATCCTACCATTCCAGTGTTTAATTGCTATATTATAATTACTTTGCCACCATGGCCTATGTATTGCCTTATCTCTCTTATCCTACCTCATTTGAACATTCTGTATATGGATTTTTCTACTGTATTATTGATTGTATGTTTGTTTATTCTATGTGTAACTCTGTGTTGTTGTTTGTTTCTAACTGCTTTGCTTTATCTTGGCCAGGTCCCAGTTGTAAATGACAACTTGTTCTCAACTAGCCTACCTGGTTAAATAAAGGTGAAATAAAAAAATAGCGATTTGCAATTCATTAATTTGTAAAGTTGCAGTGTTCATTTAAAATGAGTAATCTAAAGATATATATTTTAAAAAGTCTGTCCGATTTCAAGGACTGTCAGTTTAAGAGGCAGACACAAGCTTATACTACACTAAATAAAGCATTATTTGAACAACCGTGCAGAAAGTGTGGCTTCACATAGAACATTTTCAAAATAGTATGTTTTCAAAAGGATTTGAACTCATAACCTCACATCCCTAAAAGTTCCATAGTTCCCTACTCTACCTGCTAAACTACCGGTCTGGTGAAAAACACTGTACAAAATCCTAACTATATTTGTAACTAAGGTGTCCAGTATTTATTTATTTTTTACATTTTTTTCTATTTCACCTTTATTAAACTAGACAAGTCAGTTAAGAAAAAAATATGATTTACAATGACCGCCTACCAAAAGGCAAAATGCCTCCTGCCGGGACAGGTACTGGGATTAAAAATACAAATAAATTAAGTAAAAATATAGGACAAAACACACATCATGACAACAGACACAACACAAAACTACAGAAAGAGAGACCTAAGACTACAACATAGCATAGCAGCAACACATGACAACACAGCATGGTAGCAACACAACATGGTAGCAGAACAAAACATGGTACAAACATTATTGAGCACAGACAACAGCACAAATGGCAAGAAGGCAGAGAGAACAATACATCACGCGAAGCAGTCACAACGGTCAGTAAGAGTGCATGATTGAGTCTTTGAATGAAGATATTGAGATATAATTGTCCAGTTTGAGTGTTTGTTACAGCTCGTTCCAGTCGCTAGCTGCAGCGAACTGAAAAGACGAGCGACCCAGGGATGTGTGTGCTTTGGGGACCTTTAACAGAATGTGACTGGCAGAACAGGTGTTGTATGTGGAGGATGAGGGCTGCAGTAGATATCTCAGATAAGGGGGAGTGTGGCCTAAGAGGGTTTTATAAATAGGCATCAACCAGTGGGTGTTGCGATGGGTATATGGACATAACCAGTTTACAGAAGAGTATAGAGTGCAGTGATGTGTCCTATAAGGAGCATTGGTACAGCACATGGTGAAGGTAAAGCACATCTAGCCGCTCAAGAGCACCCTTACTTGCCTATCCTTAAATTACGTCTCCATAATCTAGCATGGGTAGGGTGGTCATCTGAATCAGGGTTAGTTTGGCAGCTGGGGTGAAAGAGGAGCAATTACAATAGAGGAAGCCAAGTCTCGATTTAACTTAAGCCTGCAGCTTTGATATGTGCAGTAGAGGTTGGTGTTTGAAAGCAGCTTAGAATCAAAGAAAGCACCGGCACCACAGTGAAATCAGTGGAATCTAGCATTTTCTAACACACGTTTTGAAAAAGCACGCAATCAAATGATTCTTTGGATGTCATTGGTGATGTAATTCAGATAAAATGTTACACGCATCTGCACTCTGCTTCAAAGTTAGCTGCTTAGCGATTTTGACACATGCCTCTGAGCTCCGGTATCAAACGTAGCATCACTAGTATTTACCTCCTGTTCCTGCAGTGGTGAAGAATCACTAACCCCCATTTAAAGATTTCACAGATAAGCTAAAGGCAACCTAAGATTCCCTCATTCAGCCAGGCTGGTGCTACCAGACAAAATCATGAATATAGAGGGTATGGAGGAGGCAGTGCTCGTAAGCACACCCCTAACAAGGGGGTAAATCCAAACACGGTGCTTTCGAATAAACTGTGCCGGTTCTTGGCAGATCAGATGGACAAAGTGTACCAGGCTGAGGATGTGGCAGCTCGTTCATTGAATGTGGTCACAATGCTGCTGATGTATGATACTGATTTGTTGCAGGAGCTGAATAAGACCATGGAGGCAGGGAAGCCGGTTTCAGAGCTTCTCAACGAAATCCCAGGCTACGGTTGATTTTGTGCTGCATCTGACCTGCTGTACTATCCTGTCTGTGGGGAAAAGTATGAAGGCGACAGTGGTGGCTCAGTGGGGCCCTACTCCCCAAGTATTTACTGTGACAATAGGGCTCACAAGTGGCTCGGGTCAATGGGGGCAAGTTACTGGATGCCGAAGTCCCCAAACCTAGTCTGGGCTGGGTATCAGAATGGTGGTACCACAACATTTTGTTCAGGGGTATCGAGAGTGTGGTATCGTACAGGTGTGAGCATAATAAACACAGTTTATTATTCTAACTTTTCTAACTTTATTCATGCTACTTCTTCTGTCTTTGTAGGTATTTATGGCGAGCTCTCTCTACAGTACACAAAACGATTGCACGAATCCTTCTTTCTCTGTAATGATTGTGCAGATGTTAGCCAGCTAACTAGTGTGTATATTGTGAACACTTGTATAACACACAGTATGAACAGGTCGAATCAGGTTGAGAAAACAGATTTACTGTTCCTAGACTACACCTCTGACTCAGTAATGGTGTGTGTTTAAATGTGTTTAACCTCTCAAGAGCCCCAGTCTGCCTGAATAATCAGTGTGTTCGAGGCCTCCACCCCTCATTTACCAACCCACAGGGAGAGGGAGAGCAAGGGTGAGAGCAAGAGAGAAAGAGGCTAACGATAGGGGGACCTACCCCTGTTGCTAAATGACAACAGTCACCCTGCTGTTTCTGTTTTCCAACACCGTCACACTCCCTTACTTTCCTGACTGCCTTACTGCTTTGCCACTTTCTCTAGCTCTCTCTTCCCTCCCCCTCTCTCTTTCACTTCATCCCTCTCTCTTTATCTCTCTCTCTCCTCTTACTCCTAGGAAGCTACCGTATCTCCCTCCCTTACCAGCCAAAAGAAGGAGTACTGTTTGAACCCTGAATATTAATAACAACCACTTTAAACACCAAAGGCTTTGTCAGGGTAGTGGTTGTTGGGAACCACCGATCTAAGCACAGTTTTCAGTTGCAAAGGTGAAGTTACAGAGTTGCATAGTCTTTGTCCTCCTATCATATCAGGATGAACTTTTTCCATGGAATCAGAGATGACAGCCTATGAGCTCCTCCTTGGCTAGGATGATATCTTACACAACGAATGCAGTATGACATACCCATCAAAACAAAAAGCTATTTAAATTACAACTTGGGCTGAGCACCAGGGTTCATCGCTTCTCCACAACCACATAAAGCACAGCCGCAATACACAGGCCTACATAAATTAAAAGTTGGCCATATAAATTAGAGACGAGCTCACTTAGGATCACTCAGATTGCTTAGATCTGAGACACAGCCAAGACTGAATCGGACACACAAAATGTCACCCTAAGGAAAATGATACCCCCGATCTTAGGGAGAGCTGAGCTGAAGTGCAATTAAACAAAATGGTGGTTGTAGGTCCTCAAATCTCCAGGGTGACAGAGAGAAACAGACATTGCTGACACAGCGGGCCAAAGTAGGCTTATCTCACGCCCAAACTATAATTGGATAGCATCAGTGGCTCAGTCCCTGCCCTACACACTCTTCTTCACTCACACATTTACAATGCACGCATGCAAACATACTTGCACAGACACACAAATGATGCACACATACATACTGTACATACACAGACACACACACACGCACAAAGGATGCATGTATACACACACACACATCAACGGACACACACACAGCTATAATTGGGACGCTTTTTCTCTGGCGGCAGGCAGGGCAGAAATCCTGAAGAGCCTTACTCCTGCCAACCTATAATTACAACATCTTCAGAGTCTCATCCAGACCAGGAGAGATGGACAGAAGCCAGGACGGGACAGGAGCCAGGAGGGGACAGGAGCCATATGCTCTGGTCTGGTCTGGGCTTTCTAAGAATGGACCAGAGACTGTCTGGTATATATGTCAATCCATGCCAGGTCATGCCAATCCATACTGGGCTCTGCTCAGTTAATTAAAGGTACAGTCTATAACTTTCATTTCAAGTTAAATAAGTGCTATTTTTATTTAGCTTCTTAGAAAACCGTGTTTGAAGAAAGAAAATAATGAAAGTTGCAGACTGCACTTTTAAGCCATTTCAGTCAACCAACCATCAGACACTCAATCACACAATCTTAGGATGTGGGATATTGGGCTATTCATAAAAACTGTTATGTCTTACAATTATCAACCAACCAGGGCTAAAATACTAATAAAATCTATTTTTAAAAAATGTAATAGAGCAAAACTGGCCTTTAATAACTATATAGACTTTAAACATGTATAACTGTAATGAGGTGAAAAACGATCTAGCCGTTCTAGGTCATATCAGAGTAATGTGATGACAGGTCTAAAGCTTTCATCAGCTGGACCAAAAGGCATACAAACACTTGGGGACTGTTCAGTAGGAAGGAAATGAAAGAAAATCCTTTGAAACAGATGGGAGTTTTGCCAATGAGAATGTCCCTTTTTGTTGTCAGTTTTTCTCCCATTTGTGAACCCAACATCAGGTCAACCCTAGGACACAAAGACAGAACTGAATCAAAACAGATAGCCACCAAATGCCATCAAAAATTTCATTTAATTTAGTAAAATCAGAATGCAACAGAGGCCTACTGATGAAAAAACAAACCAGTGGTTTGAACTTTGAAAAGACAATGGCCATATCCGAATACCTGTACAAGTAGGCATTTTGGGTATGCGAAATAAAATGTTTTATAGTAGACTGTGACATTTTGAAAAATGTGCATGCTTTAAATACCAGGTTGTCATACTCACTTTTACTTTTCATGCAGTAGAATCAAAGATGATCTATTATATCGATAAGACAGCCGAGTGAGAACTCTAACAATGGAAATACATGTCCTCAATGATTGAAGGCAGGCGAGATCAGGTGGGACTATTATAGCCAATGAGAGAGCAGATACACAGGCACAGCTAACTAGTTTTCTAAAAGTTGCCGGAATGCACGTGCATCCACTTATATCAGTCCTTATATCATTTGTAACGGCATAAACATTACGAAACGTATATTCGATCAAAGAAGCCTCACGTAATTCGAAGCTCCCTCATAGACCTCCATACAAAAAAAGGGCTTATCTCACGCTGATAGATTTTGGGCGGAGTAAATCATCATGCTTCATCTCTTCCTCTCTGGTACAATTCACTGCACACTATTGAGGAAGAGAGTCATCTTTTCAGATCCACCTGTGTTTGACAACAACTGTTGTCAGCTGATAATGAGATAGGGGGACACACTGTACCTCAATGAACGAATGGCGGGAAACAACACAATTACGCATTAGATGACGCATTCTCACTATGGGTGAGTCTAGTATGTTCATACTTGTTGCTAACTGCATACATTTTAACAAAACCATATGTTCTAAATAGTATGTCTATGATATAGCGAATGCAGTTTTATTAAGTAATAGGCAAGACAAGGCCATTGGACTCGCATGCACTTGTCAAAACCGGGCAAAGAAATGTTCCTGAATATATCGACCTCTCTTAGTTTTTTTCTTCTTTATTCCTTACTTTCTCTTTCTTTTCTTGAAAGCCTTGGTGTTGCTGTTCCTTTGACCTCAGAGGTTATAAAACAAGATGCCAACAGAAGTCAGCTGCCTGTGAAGGCTTCAGGCCAAGTCCTTCAGGCTACACCAATCTTGTCCTCTTCACTCACCACTCCCTCTCCCCCTTCCTCCCTCTCCTTGATGCGTAGTCAGACTCAACTTCATTCAAGGAATACTGCGAAAGCAATAACTACCCCATCTATCCTCTTCTCTATCTTTCATCTGCTGTTCTGTTTAGGCAGAAATTAAGAAATGCATTTCACTGTACTTGTGCACGTGACAATCAGTGGTGTGAAGTACTTAAGTAAAAATATACAGAACACAAATATAAACACAACATGTAAAGTGTTGGTCCCATGTTTCATGAGCTGAAATAAATAAAAAACAGTAATGTTCCATAAGCACAAAAACCTTATTTCTTTCAAATTTTGTGCGCACATTTGTTTACATCACTGTTAGTGAGCATTTCTCCTTTTCCAAGATAATCCATTCACCTGACAGGTGTGGCATATCAAGAAGCTGACTTATTAGCATGATCATTACACAGGTGCACCTTCTGCTGGGGATAATAAAAAGCCACTCTAGAATGTGCAGTTTTGTCACACAACACAATGCCAAAGATGTCACAAGTTTCGAGGGAGCATGCAATTGGCATGCTGACAACAAGAATGTCGACCAAAGCAGTTACCAGATAATTGAATGTTCATTTCTTTAGCATACGTTGCTGCCAACTTCGTTTTAGAGAATGTGGCAGTACGTCCATCCGGCCTCACAACCGCAGACCACGTATATAGCGTTATTCCCAGTCATGTGAAATCTACAGATAAGGTACTATTGAATTTATTTCAATTAACTGATTTCCTCATATGATCTTTAACTCAGTAAAATCAATGAAAATGTTGCATGTTGCATTTATATTTTTTGTTCAGTATACTTTAAAGTACTACTTAAGCAGTTTTTTTTGTATCTGTACTTCACAATTTATATTTTTGACAGCTTTTACTTCAGTACATTAAAAAAGAAATAATGTACTTTTTATCCATACATTTTCCCTGACACCTATAAGTATTATTTATATTTTGAATGCTAAGCAGGACAGGAAAATTGTCTAATTCACCTACTTCTCAAGAGAACATCCCTGGTCACCCCTACTGCCTCTGATCTGACAGACCCACTAAACACACATGCTTCGTTTGTAAATGATGTCTGAATGCTGAAGTGTGCCCCTGGCTATCCGTGAATTTAAAAAACAAGAAAATGGTGCCACCTGGTTTGCTTAATATAAGGAATTTGAAGCCAGGAAGGGACAGGAGCCATATGCTCTGGTCTGGTATGGTCTTTCTTTTGATACTTTAGTATATTTTAGCAATTACATTTACTTTGGATACTTAAGTATATTTAGAACAAAATACTTTTAGACTTTTACTCAAGTAGTATTTTATAGGGTGACTTTCACACTTTCTATTAAGGTGTCTTTAATTTTTATTAAAGTATGACAATTGGGTACTTTTTCCACCACTGTTGACAAAAAAAATGGAAACTTTACTGTGGTATCCAGGCCTGATGCAGTGTTGACCTGGCTGACAACACCTACAGTCCCCACACAGCTGACATTCTCAAGACCATTCAGTCATAATTGCCCATAGGGGTGAAGGAAGGAATGAGTGAGTCATTGAGTAGCATGGAGTATTTGAGAGAAGTAACACACACTGCTGTTCTGGGGTTGTGAGTGGAGCTCTGCAATTCAGAAGCCGGATGGGAGGGAGGGAAAAGGGAGCCAGTCCAGGTGCATGTAGCCAGCACTTAAAAAAGCTCATACCGATCACTGTGCCCCCTCATATTTATCCTGTAATTGTATTTATTATATATATAAATAACTAGCTACCAAGAACCTCTTTCAGGCTATCAATCAAGTTAGAGTAGCTTGCTTGTCTAACTATATTAGCTGGAAAGCCTGCTGGCAAGGTTGGTAGACTTGTCATCAATCCAGACACCCAGGTACCTACAGTATATTGAGAAACAAGCTCAATTTGGGCTCCATTTGTAGCGCAAATATGCAAATCCTCAGGGTCAACATTTTGTGACCTAGAGAACAGCATGAGCTTGGTTTTACTTGTATTTAACACATATTTAAGAACTAAGTGATTTCTGAATTGAATCGATGTCATGCTGAAGTTCACGAATGGCCTGCTACACTGAGGTGGCACAGGAATACAAAACTGTGTCATCTGCATAGAGATGAATGTTACAAGTATTAACAGAGTTTCCAATGTCATTAATATACAAGGTGAACAATAATGGACCCAAAATTTAACCCTGAGGAACACCTTTTTGAATCTCAAGAAATTCAGATTTTACCCCATCTATCAAGATGGCCTGAGTTCTGTCGCTAAGATAATTCTGAAACCATAAACAGGCTGTATATCCCAGGCCAGATTTTGGTAACTTCTTCAGCGAAACAGAATTATCAACAGTGTTGAATGACTTTGACAGCTCTTTTTAGCATCCAAGGCATTGACAAGATCATTAACAACTAGCGTGGTTGCTGTGGTACTACTATGCCCAGGCCTAAACCCTGATTGGTTTATATTAAAAATACAATTATCAGATAAAAAATAAACAAAGTTGTACATTAACCAATGATTCAAGAATCTTGAAACGGGGCGATAGTTGTCAAGATCATTTGTATCCCTTATGAAGTGGCAGCACATAAGCGGATTTCCATGCTTTTGGAATACTTCCTGATAACAATGTTAAATAAAAAAATGTGGGCTACTGAGCCAGTAATAAAGGGAGCTGGATGCTTAAACAGAACAGGTTCCAAATGATCAGCCCCTGTGGTTTTTTGTTGTTGTCTAATGTTAGCAAAGCATCCAGGGCATCTTTATCAGTGAATTTCCGAAAAGAAAACTCCTGACCAGCATTTTCAGTATCATTCAATAGATTTTCACCATCAACATCCAACCTACTCTTTTCTAGAGCTGGCTTGAGATACATTCTAATGTATAGCCTGCAGAGATAAAATGGTGACTAAATGCATTTATGATGCATTTAGTCAGTAATAGGGCCACAATCTAAATGAATGCATTGGGGTAGAGAAAAGGAGACACAACCCTTCAGTGATGTTACAGCTTTCCAAAATGTACCTGGGTTCCCTATACATTTATATAGTGTATTAATATAATCATCAGATTTGGCTTTTTTAACTAGTTTTATACTAGTTTATGCTCAGAAGGGTTGGATCTTGGCATCTGTATATCCCTGACACATACAATGAGTGAGTGGTCACTAATATCCAAAGCAAAAACCCCAGTCCCAGCATATTTATCTGGAGTATTTGTAAATATGGGGTAAATCAAAATCGATTTTGTAGGGTCCTTTAAGTTTGGACGAGTAGGCTTTGTAATCAGCTGGGACAAATTTTGATTAGTACAGAAATCCTTTACAATCCTGCCTCCTGCGTTCCCCATGCAAGATTAAACTCTCCAGTGATCAACACCTCTTGGGTAGTAAAAATGGCAATTAAATCAGTGAGTTCGTTTAGTGCACACTTCTTGGCAGAGGATAGATTCCTGTAACTGTTCTTTTTTTGTTTGAACCCAACTGAAGACTTAAAGCCAACAATTAAAAGTGTTTAGGACTAGAGGTAACCTTTAAAAGAGACACAGAAAGAAGAATATTTGGGTGAATAGCAACACCACCACCTTTGCCTTTCTTATCAGCCCTAAACACATTGTAACCATCCATAGCATCCTCAGAGACCAGGTTTTATCAGTTAACCAACTTTCAGAAAGAATACAAATATCAGGGTTTGCCTGAGAGGCTCAGATCTTGACATTATCCATTTTAGGTAATAAACTATGAATGTTAAGATGTAAAAATCTCAAACCTTTTCTGCATTTAAAATCACACGGAGTTTCAATACAAAGATCTGATTAAACTTATTAGGACAATAAAACAAAGTAGGAATAGCCATTACATTTCTCCGATTAGCACATTCAGATGGTAAAAACTGACTTACATGTAATGCTAATATTGTCCGCACATCAATTTAGTTGACCAAAAGGCCATTCTTTAAGGTTCATGTCCTTCCCCTCATTAAACAGAAGGTGGCGTAGTCTACTTGGACCTATTGGTTTAGGTTGCCACATGAGTAAGAGGAGCCGTACCAGGTGTAACATGGTGAGTCTTTGCAGTCATTAAACAGCCAGTGTTATATTTATATGATGATCTCCCTTCATTCTAAAAGCTGGTGTAGTCATTTTATTAGACCCCGCCCATTCCCACCCCTTATACAAACACGAGCTAAAGATATAATGATGTAATTGAAACATCTGGCACATAAAAACTGGTTGACAGGCAAACAGACCAATCAAATATTTTACAACATGAAAATTGACCAGTCCGGTCTTGAAACTCCACTCACTTTCACGTAGCATGACAGGAAAATGTCTAGTGAGGAAATTAACTGGCTAAAACAGTAGCTCTCTTTAAACAGTTACAGGATTCTAACACCTGGAGTATAGAACACACACGAACACACACAAACACACACTGACACACACAGCTCGCCACAGTAGTTGCAGCCCATACGGAGAATGAATGTCTCAACTTTGAGTCGCACAGGACAAAACTTTCAGGAAATAATTACAGTAGGATGTCCAAGTAGGTCTGGACAGAGGACTTTCCTTCATAATGGGACAGAAATAGTCATGCTAATGTGTGGTCCTCCCTCGTTTATGAATCAAACCATCCTGAAACCACTGTTTTCCACAGAGTCAGAGGATGTGCAGTTGAGTGACTGAGAAAGGTTAGTGCTATCCGGAATCCTTGGGATGTCCCTAACCTTAACCCTAACCTTAACCAAAACCATAACCATAACCATAATCCTTACCTAACCCTAACCTTAACCCTTACTTCAACCATTTTAAATGTAAACTTCAATGGGGTAGGGACATCCCAAGGACCCTAACCCACACACACACATACACACCTACACATACTAAGTCTCTCTCTCTCTCACACTGATGACACACACACACACACACACACACACACACACACACACACACACACACACACACACACACACACACACACACACACACACACACACACACACACACACACACACACACACACACACACACACACACACACACACACACACACACACACACACACACACACACACACACACACACTGCTCTCTATAATATGCCTGGGCTGGCAGAACATGAGCGGTGTCCTCAGAGGGAACAGCAGGTAAAGGTGAGGAGATGAATGGTTGAGTTAAACTCCCTGTGAGGGAACTGCCAATACCACCAGTCCCTCAACAAAAAGCCCTGTCTCTCTCCAGGTCCCTATATGCCTCTGTATTGATGGGCCAGTTAAATAACAATCAGTATAGATAGTAGAGCTCATCACTGGGATCTATACGTTTGAGTGGAGCTGTTTGTCTGGGCTGAGAGGGCAGGGAAAGGGAGATGACATCAGAGAGAGAGGAGGGGAAGAGAGAGAGGTGGGAGAGGGAGGGGTGGGAAAGAGAGCAAGAAAGAGGGGGGTGAGGTAGAGAGAGAAAGAGCAGAGAGATGGCGAGAGGGAGAGAGGGAGAGAGAGAGATGAGGTAGAAAGAGGGGGAGAGAGATAGAGAGGGAGAAAGAGGGAGACAAGTTATCGTTATCATCTTCCCTGTCCTTATTCTGAGCAGGGTGCCTTGGAGGAGGGAAAGAAGGGAGAGAATGAGAAAAAGAGAAAAGAGAGAGGGGAGGCTGGAGGAGGGAGATAAGGGAGAGAATGAGAAAAAGAGAAAAGAGAGAGGGGAGGCTGGAGGAGGGAAAGAAGGGAGAGAATGAGAAAAAGAGAAAAGAGAGAGGGGAGGCTGGAGGAGGGAAAGAAGGGAGAGAATGATAAAAAGAGAAAGGAGAGAGGGGAGGCTGGAGGAGGGAGATAAGGCAGACAATAGCCTTTACACTCCAGTCTGAACACCAGTGACTTAAATGAGTATTCAAATTGATGTCTCTGTTTTTACATTCTCTTCTCTATACGTTTATTCAATTTACGTTTTTGTATCATTTCACAATGGGATTAATGTCAATGCTGTCACAGTCCAGGAGTCAACGCCAATAGCGCTTTGACTAACAACTGAGAAAGTTATGCCTGACAACTGAGGGACTTCTTAATATGAACACCATAGAAATGAGGACATGAGTACATCAGGAAACAAATCGTAGCCCTGTCTGAAATCTACCCTTTCCAACTATTTGCAGGTCTGTGGGCAAAATGGAGGGGTTGACTTACTTGTATGTTCTTTCGTTGTGTAGTTCTGCCTCAGGGAACCCCAGCATTCCACACACCACTTTGCTGCTGTTGAGGTTCCAGCCCAGGTCACACACCTGCCTCCATCTCCCAGCATGCTTCACTTGCACCACACCCTCAGTGATCAGGGCCCGCTTCTTAGTGTGCATCAGGATGGGTCGCAGACGCACCTCCTGAATGCGCACCTTGCTGGAATACTGAGAGAGAAGGGGGAGGGGATTTCTTAAGCCTTCACTGTAGAATAGTTTGATCAAGGACACTTTCAAATTCAGTTGACCTACACAATGAATTTATCAACTGTGACAGTAAAGAGATTGATTGACTATTGGCATTGGCAGTATCGGTGGTTGATCAGCAAGTGCCGAAGTTATAGAGTGGCAACAAGTAGCCTAGTGGTTAGAGCATTGGGCCAGTAACAGAAAGGTTACTGGATCAAATCCTCGAGCTGACAAAGTGATCTTTCTGTAGTTCTGCCCCTGAACATGGCAGTTAACCCACTGTTCCCATGTAGGCTGTCATTGTAAAATAAGAATTTGTTCTTAACTGACTTGCCTAGTTAAATAAAGGTAAAAAATGAATAATGGAGTTGGTGGTGCCCACTGTAGCTGCTTGCCAAGTTGTATGCTGTTTTAGTCTACAGTACCTACTTTACTGCTAGAGGTTGCAGGGATAGAGAGTATAAGGTCTAATGCTACCTACCGGGTTGTAGAGGTGTTGTCTCAGCCTGGGGCTCTCCGGGAGGTGTCCGTTTCCCTGATGGGCCTGTCGGGGGTTACTGCGGCTGGCCAGAATGCTCTGCCACTGGGGCGAGGGACTGACATCCGGACGCAGGGCAACCGACTGACCATTACGCGAACCTGTGACCTGGTCCAGTCGTCGCTCCGGACTGCAGACCACGCCAAGGTCCTCAGAGTGCTTACAGTCATTGACGCCCCAGCCGTTATGTTTACAGTCTTTCAGAGTCTTCTCTGTGCCGTCACAACGCACATTGTCCATCCAGATAGGACCTGGGGACGGCGGAAACAAGGTTATTATTGGATATGGACATCAATTTGTCATTGATAGAAGTAAGGAAGCAGGGAGGGATAAATGGCTGGGTGGGTGGGTTTGTGGGTGGGTGAATGGATTTATGAGTGGGTGGGTGGGTAGATAGATGGATGGATCCGTGGATGGATGAATTTAAATGACTAACTGAATCATCTATCCATCCCCTCATTCACTGATATATTTTTTGTTGTTGTTGAGTAAACACAGTAAATACCACCAATTAATATAATCAAAATAACCCTGCAGTGACTGAGCCGAGTTCGCCACCGTCATAAAGATACAAAGATAACTTATAGGACTTCACTGCACTGCTTATTACAGCCACTGCCTGGCAGCCTGGCGATATACGGCCTGAGAGGAGCATTTGTTTTACAGTAATGACAGCCTTGCCCTGCCAGCGACGTGCTACACTTGCCTTGGTTTATGGACATTCTTTATTGCCCCCTTTAAATTCCAATTAAAATGGAAGAGCGAGTGAACCGACAGAGCAGCAGCTAGGCTAGGCTGTCTAGCACCACCACCCTATCATGCAGCCTGGTCTCATAGACTAGATGTAACATAGTAAACTCGGGACACTGAAATTAGTAGGATATGTTACCTGGGTATTGTTACATAAGAATGATGATTACTTATGGCAAAACTGAAAATAGGGTGGTTGGTCGAAGTGGATTGGTTGGCGTATAATACGAATGTCTAGCAACCCAAAGGCTGCGAGTTCGAATCTCATTGTGGACAACTTTGGTATTTTAGCAACTTTTCTACATTACTTTTTAGCTACTTTTCAACTACTTGCATGTTAGCTAACCCTAACCCTTTAACCTTAACCCTTTTAGATAACCCTTCCCCTAACCCTTTATCCTAACTCCTAAACTAAACTTAACACTAATCCCTAACCACTAGCCCAGATAACATTAGCCAGCTAGCTATAGTTAGCTACGTTTTCGCAAATTCGTTACATTTTTTATTATTATTTTTTTTATTTCATCTTTATTTAACCAGGTAGGCTAGTTGAGAACAAGTTCTCATTTGCAACTGCGACCTGGCCAAGATAAAGCATAGCAGTGTGAACAGACAACGCAGAGTTACACATGGAGTAAACAATTAACAAGTCAATAACACAGTAGAAAAAAAGGGGAGTCTATATACAATGTGTGCAAAAGGCATGAGGAGGTAGGCAAATAATTACAATATTGCATATTAACACTGGAGTGATAAATGATCATGTACAGGTAGAGATATTGGTGTGCAAAAGAGCAGAAAAGCAAATAAATAAAAACTGTGGGGATGAGGTAGGTGAAAATGGGTAGGCTATTTGCCAATAGGTTATGTACAGCTGCAGCGATCGGTTAGCTGCTCAGATAGCTGATGTTTGAAGTTGGTGAGGGAGATAAAAGTCTCCAACTTCAGCGATTTTTGCAATTCGTTCCAGTCACAGGCAGCAGAGTACTGGAACGAAAGGCGGCCGAATGAGGTGTTGGCTTTAGGGATGATCAGTGAGATACACCTGCTGGAGCGCGTGCTACGGACGGGTGTTGCCATCGTGACCAGTGAACTGAGATAAGGCGGAGCTTTACCTAGCATGGCCTTGTAGATGACCTGGAGCCAGTGGGTCTGGCGACGAATATGTAGCGAGGGCCAGCCGACTAGAGCATACAAGTCGCAGTGGTGGGTAGTATAAGGTGCTTTAGTGACAAAACGGATGGCACTGTGATAAACTGCATCCAGTTTGCTGAGTAGAGTGTTGGAAGCGATTTTGTAGATGGACGTCGCCGAAGTCAAGGATCGGTAGGATAGTCAGTTTTACTAGGATAAGCTTGGCAGCGTGAGTGAAGGAGGCTTTGTTGCGGAATAGAAAGCCGACTCTTGATTTGATTTTCGATTGGAGATGTTTGATATGGGTCTGGAAGGAGAGTTTGCAGTCTAGCCAGACACCTAGGTACTTATAGGTGCCCACATATTCAAGGTCGGAACCATCCAGTGTGGTGATGCTAGTTGGGCATGCGGGTGCAGGCAGCGATCGGTTGAAAAGCATGCATTTGGTTTTACTAGCGTTTAAGAGCAGTTGGAGGCCACGGAAGGAGTGTTGTATGGCATTGAAGCTCGTTTGGAGGTTAGATAGCACAGTGTCCAATGACGGGCCGAAAGCATATAGAATGGTGTCGTCTGCGTAGAGGTGGATCAGGGAATCGCCCGCAGCAAGACCAACATCATTGATATACACAGAGAAAAGAGTCGGCCCGAGAATTGAACCCTGTGGCACCCCCATAGAGACTGCCAGAGGACCGGACAGCATGCCCTCCGATTTGACACACTGAACTCTGTCTGCAAAGTAATTGGTGAACCAGGCAAGGCAGTCATCCGAAAAACCGAGGCTACTGAGTCTGCCGATAAGAATCTGGTGATTGACAGAGTCGAAAGCCTTGGCAAGGTCGATGAAGACGGCTGCACAGTACTGTCTTTTATCGATGGCGGTTATGATGTCGTTTAGTACCTTGAGTGTGGCTGAGGTGCACCTGTGACCGGCTCGGAAACCAGATTGCATAGCGGAGAAGGTACGGTGGGATTCGTGATGGTCAGTGACCTGTTTGTTGACTTGGCTTTCGAAGACCTTAGATAGGCAGGGCAGAATGGATATAGGTCTGTAACAGTTTGGGTCCAGGGTGTCTCCCCCTTTGAAGAGGGGGATGACTGCGGCAGCTTTCCAATCCTTGGGGATCTCAGACGATATGAAAGAGAGGTTGAACAGGCTGGTAATAGGGGTTGCGACAATGGCGGCGGATAGTTTCAGAAATAGAGGGTCCAGATTGTCAAGCCCAGCTGATTTAGTATGTTTTGCAATGTGTAACATATCGTACTAAATGGAGTGTCTTTGATTTATGTACAGAATAATACAAAATGCTATGAGACCAGGTTGCAGCCTGGGATAGGATACTGCTGTTTTGAAATTACTAAATGTGCAGCCAATGCAATATGGTAAATCAGGCCCGGCAGTAAAAGTCAAGTGCCAGGTGTTAAGGAAATGGAGGGTTTGAAGAAAGTTATTTAAGTTAGAAAGCAGATGCACTATTTACAGAAAGATAGGCCTATGCATTGTCATTTGACAGGTGGAAAAGATTGGAAATAAACAGGTGACTGTGTTTGTTTAATTTATCTTTCAATTGTAAAGAGTATATTATCTGTATTATGTTATAGAAATAAAGATGATATTTGATCGTTGCAAAATGCAACACCTGTTCTGGAACATTTACCATCACCCTCTCCATATTTGGCACTGTGCGCCCATGTCATGCCGGTCTGGAAGCCCAGCTCCCGGCAGACGACATTGGCCAGTTTGATGTCCACTTCGTCATCACACACCGTCCCCCACGTGTTGTTGTGCAGCACCTCTACACGACCCTCATTATGTCCCTGGGCATAGTTTCCCGCCAGGCGCACCTTGCCCACGGGAGCCTGAGCGCCTGCGGTCCTGCTGCGTGGTGATGATGACGACGGTCGGCGGGGTTCGGAATGCGTTGGGGGGGAGAGGAAGAGGAGGAGCAAAGAACTCAAGCAGGTGAGGAAGATGCGAGGCATCATGTCTGAGTATGGAGAGGCGTCTGGGGGAGGGGGGGAGAAAGAGAGAGAGAGAGAAAGGGTCAGAGTCATCAACATAATTTAGTTTTGAATGTTGGGTTATTGACTGTAAGTAATAACAATTGTATTACTCGATTGGATTTTATAGTGTTCAATGGTATTGTATTCAGAGGTGATTATTTCCAATTAGATATTTAGCTCCATAATGCTGCACTGATAGGGCCTCTTATTTTTCAAGTGACTATCTGGGCTCAGCCAGCATGGAATTGTTAACGAGAAGAGAGAGAAATCCATGGCTATCCTCAAATAGGCCAATACTGACATCATCTGGACAGAGTTTAGAGATACAATGAAGAGGACTTGATAGAAACCAGTCTAATATGGGCAGAATATGAATAAACTATTACATTTCCAACACTACATTTACAACATTCTGTTCAACCACAGAACTATAATTTCATTTCACACAAACTTAGAGGTATAATTAGTCTATAAGTATTTCAGATCTAACCAAATCTAACCTCCCATATGTACAAAATATCACCAAAATATCACCTTGGGGCTACTGAAACCAATTTCACCCCAGACAGACACAGACAATCAGACAGATATGCATGTTATATAAATGTCATACCTAGCAGTGCACAACACTTTAACCTTACTAAATAGACATTCACTGTGTGCACTGAAACACAAGTATACACTTAGATAACATTTTACATTGAGATGCACAGAAGACATTATAATAATTTCACTTTCTTACTGTAATTACATGTAAATAACCCCAGAAAGTTATTTGAATCAGAAAGCAACCATTATCAGAAATTGGTGAGTATGGTATAACAATTCCACATTTTAATGAAACACCTGTAACATCCAACATCAACGATGTCAGTTTCACAGACCCAGATAAATCCTACTCCTGGATTCCATTTTGTTGGGTGGGTATTTGCAGGTATTAATCAATGTGGCTTCATAGTCATAGCCTAAATGATACCTGGACTATGTTAAATCTTCATTTAAAAAGGTTGAGTCACAGACATGGTTGATGTTCATCAAATCACATGTTTTAATCCTTGCCTAACTAATCTAGAATGAAGCAACCACTCATGTTGAACCATTTGAGATAATCAGCCAAGAGCCAACATGTAAACTTAACAAAAATTACCTAGACTAATATACTTCAATTACAATTCATATTATAAATCAAAACCAAAAGCACTGCAATAAGGTTAATAAAAAGTCATTAAATAAAACCAGCCTAAAATAAGAGTAAAGTGGACTAACCTGTTAGAAAGCTACAGACACAGTAGTCCTAGACGTCCCAGACTGGGAGAGGAGAGAGTAACTGAGTGAATGAGTGTGCCTACTAGATGGGGTCCCTGGTCAATCCCTCTGCTCCTCCCTTCCTCTCATTCCCTTCCTCCATTCATCACTTTCCTTCCCTCCCACATTTCTCTGTCTCTCTCCATGTACCTCTCTTTCTCTGTCTCTCTCTTTCTGTGTCTCTCTCACTCATTTGTATGTAATTTCACCGTTGCACATAGTCCCACAAATATCTGTAGGATTAGATCTGAAATGTAGTCACATGTAACAAAGAAAGTCTATTCTCACAACCCACTATATATCCTATAGGGAGCCAAATGTCAACAGTTAAAACGGTGAAGTGATGGCACAGTTCAGTTTGTATCCTTCACTCCAAACAGCCTAACCGACCACTCGGAGGCGTTGGCATGGTCCTAAAGCACAACGTTGCCTCATTTTATATCACATTCTAATGATAAAACTGGGGGGGGGGACAAAAATGCAATTTCAGAATGTGAAGGGGACAAGTCCCCCCATCCCCAGTGAAAGTTATGCCCCTGTATATATAAATACAGTGTCAAGAAAAAGTATGTGAACACTTTGGAATTACCTGGATGTCTACATACATTGGTCAAAAACATCTAGGTCACAACAATAGACAAACACAGTCTGCTTAAACTAATAACACACAAAAAAGTATACATTTTCATGTCTTTACTGAACACACTGTGTAAACATTCACAGTCCTGGGTGGGAAAAGTATGTGAAACCTTGGATTAAATAACTGGTTGACCCTTCTTTGGCAGCAATAACCTCAACCAAACGTTTTCTGTAGTTGCGAATCAGACCTGCACAACGGTCAGGAGGAATTTTGGACCATTCATCTTTACAAAACTGTTTCAGCTCAGCAATATTCTTGGGATGTCTGGTGAACTGCTCTCGAGGTCATGCCACAGCAACTCAAATCAAATCAAATGTTATTGATCACATACACATGGTTAGCAGATGTTAATGCAAGTGTAGCGAAATGCTTGTGATTCTAGTTCCGACTATGCAGTAAAATCTAAGAAGTAGTCTAAAGAATTCACAACAACCTTATACACACAAATACACACACATGTAAAGGGATGAATAAAAATATGTACATATACAGTTGAAGTCGGAAGTTTACATACACCTTAGCCAACTACATTTAAACTCAGTTTTTCACAATTCCTGATATTTAATTGTAATAACAATTCCCTGTTCAGGTCAGTTAGGATCACCACTTTATTTTAAGAATGTGAAATGTCAGAAAAATTGAAGAGAGAATTATTTATTTCAGATTTTATTCCTTTCATCACTGTCATGTTCTGTCCATCGTTCGTATGTGTTTTCCTTGTTTTAGTGTTGGTCAGGACGTGAGCTGGGTGGGCATTCTATGTTGTGTGTCTGGTTTGTCTATTTCTATGTTTGGCCTGATATGGTTCTCAATCAGAAGCAGGTGTTAGTCATTGTCTCTGATTGGGAACCATATTTAGGTAGCCTGTTTTGTGTTGGGTTTTGTGGGTGATTGCTCCTTTCTCTGTGTTTGCACCAGATAGGACTGTTTAGGTTTTCACTTTTCTTGTTTTGTATAGTCTGTTCATGTATAGTCGTCTTTATTAAAAACATGAATAACCACCACGCTGCATTTTGGTCCGCCTCTCTTTCACCAGAAGAAAACCCTTACAGAATCACCCACCAACCAAGGACCAAGTGGCGTGGTAAACAGAGGCAGCAGCAACAGCAGCAGCAGGAGAAGCGACAGGTGCAGCAGGAGCAACAGCAGCAGCAGCAAAGGCAGCAGCAGGAGAAGCAACAGAGGCAGCAGCAGCAGTGGGAGAGGCTGCACTATTTGGATAAATGGACTTGGGAGGAGATCCTTGACGGAAAAGGACCCTGGGCAGAGCCAGGGGAATATTGTCGCCCCAAAGCCGAGCTGGAGGCAGCGAAAGCAGAGAGGCGGCAGTATGAGGAGCTAGCACGGCAGAGCGGCTGGAAGCCCGAGAGGCACCCCCAAAAATTTCTTGGGGGGGGCACAGGGAGAGTGTGGCAGAGTCAGGAGTCAGACCTGAACCAACTCCCCCTGTTTACCGTAAGGAGCCATGGATGGAATTGGAGCTGTCGGCGAAGCAGAGTGCTGAGTCTGAGAGTGTGGAGAAAGAAAGCTGTTGGTTTGGCATAGTATGCACGGCATACCAGTGCCAGCACCACGCATCAGGCCTACAGTGCGTCCCGCCTGTCCAGCGCTGCCGGAGCCTTCCTCCTCTCCAGCGCAGCCAGAGTCTCCCGCCTGTCCGGCGCTGTCAGAGCTACCGCCCCTCATGCCAGAGGCGCCAGAGCCCCTCATTCCAGAGGCACCACTGCTCCTCAGTCCAGCGCTGCCAGAGCCTTTTTCTCCAGTTAGCCCAGCGCCGTCTGAGCTACCCGTCTGCCCTGTGCCGTCTGAGCTACCAGTCTGCCCAGCGCCGCCAGTGCCGCCAGTCTGCCCAGCGCCGCCAGTGCCGCCAGTCTGCCCAGCGCCGCCAGTGCCGCCAGTCTGCCCAGCGCCTCCAGTGCCGCCAGTCTGCCCAGCGCCTCCAGTGCCGCCAGTCTGCCCAGCGCCGTCTGAGCTACCCGTCTGCCCAGCGCCTTCAGTGCCGCCAGTCTGCCCAGCGCCGCCAGTGCCGCCAGTCTGCCCAGCGCCGCCAGTGCCGCCAGTCTGCCCAGCTCCGCCAGTCTGCCCAGCGCCGCCAGTGCCGCCAGTCTGCCAGGATCCGCCAGTCAGCCAGGATCCGCCAGTCAGCCAGGATCCGCCAGTCAGCCAGGATCCGCCAGAACTGCCAGTCGGCCAGAATCTGCCAGAACTACCAGTCAGCCAGGATCCGCCAGAACTGCCAGTCAGCTAGGATCCGCCAGTCGGCCAGGGTCAGCCAGGACCAGTTAGATCCGCCATTCAGCCAGGATCCGCCAGTCTGCCAGGATCCACCAGTCAGCCAGGATCTGCCAGAAGTGCCAGTCAGCCAGGATCTGCCAGAACTGCCAGTCGGCCAAGATCTGCCAGTCGGCCAGGATCTGCCAGTCAGCCAGGATCCGCCAGTCTGCCAGGATCAGTTAGATCCGCCATTCAGCCAGGATCCGCCAGTGTGCCAGGATCCGCCAGTGTGCCAGGATCCGCCAGTCAGCCAGGATCCGCCAGTCAGCCAGGATCCGCCAGTCAGCCAGGATCCGCCAGTCTGCCAGGATCCGCCAGTCTGCCAGGATCTGCCAGACAGAACTACCAGTCAGCCAGGATCCGCCAGAACTGCCAGTCGGCCAGGATCTGCCAGTCGGCCAGGATCTGCCAGTCGGCCAGGATCTGCCAGTCGGCCAGGATCCGCCAGAACTACCAGTCGGCCAGGATCTGCCAGTCAGCCAGGATCCGCCTGTCGGCCAGGATCCGCCAGTCAGCCAGGATCCGCCAGAACCGCCAGTCGGCCAGGATCCGCCAGTCTGCCAGGATCCGCCAGTCTGCCAGGATCCACCAGTCTGCCAGGATCCACCAGTCTGCCAGGATCCGCCAGTCTGCCAGGATCCACCAGTCTGCCAGGATCCACCAGTCTGCCAGGATCCGCCAGTCAGCCAGGATCCGCCAGAACTGCCAGTTGGCCAGGATCCGCCAGAACTGCCAGTCGGCCAGGATCCGCCAGAACTGCCAGTCAGCCAGGATCCGCCAGAACTGCCAGTCAGCCAGGATCCGCCAGAACTGCCAGTCAGCCAGGATCCGCCAGTCGGCCAGGATCTGCCAGTCAGCCAGGATCAGTTAGATCCGCCATTCAGCCAGGATCCGCCAGAACCGCCAGTCGGCCAGGATCTGCCAGTCGGCCAGGATCTGCCAGTCGGCCAGGATCTGCCAGTCGGCCAGGATCTGCCAGTCAGCCAGGATCCGCCAGTCGGCCAGGATCCACCAGTCAGCCAGGATCCGCCAGAAGTGCCAGTCAGCCAGGATCTGCCAGAACTGCCAGTCGGCCAGGATCTGCCAGTCGGCCAGGATCTGCCAGTCGGCCAGGATGTGCCAGTCGGCCAGGATGTGCCAGAACTGCCAGTCGGCCAGGATCTGCCAGTCGGCCAGGATCTGCCAGTCGGCCAGGATGTGCCAGAACCGCCAGTCAGCCAGGATCTGCCAGTCGGCCAGGATCTGCCAGTCAGCCAGGATCTGCCAGTCGGCCAGGATCTGCCAGTCAGCCAGGATCCGCCAGTCTGCCAGGATCAGTTAGATCCGCCATTCAGCCAGGATCCGCCAGTGTGCCAGGATCCGCCAGTCAGCCAGGATCCGCCAGTCAGCCAGGATCCGCCAGTCAGCCAGGATCCGCCAGGATCTGCCAGAACTGCCAGTCGGCCAGGATCTGCCAGTCAGCCAGGATCTGCCAGTCGGCCAGGATCTGCCAGTCGGCCAGGATCTGCCAGGATCTGCCAGTCGGCCAGGATCTGCCAGTCGGCCAAGATCTGCCAGTCGGCCAAGATCTGCCAGATCTGCCAGTCGGCCAGGATCTGCCAGTCGGCCAGGATCTGCCAGTCGGCCAGGATCTGCCAGTCGGCCAGGATCCGCCAGAACTACCAGTCGGCCAGGATCTGCCAGTCAGCCAGGATCCGCCTGTCGGCCAGGATCCGCCAGTCAGCCAGGATCCGCCAGAACCGCCAGTCGGCCAGGATCCGCCAGTCTGCCAGGATCCGCCAGTCTGCCAGGATCCGCCAGTCTGCCAGGATCCACCAGTCTGCCAGGATCCGCCAGTCAGCCAGGATCCGCCAGAACTGCCAGTTGGCCAGGATCCGCCAGAACTGCCAGTCAGCCAGGATCCGCCAGAACTGCCAGTCAGCCAGGATCCGCCAGAACTGCCAGTCAGCCAGGATCCGCCAGTCGGCCAGGATCTGCCAGTCAGCCAGGATCAGTTAGATCCGCCATTCAGCCAGGATCCGCCAGAACCGCCAGTCGGCCAGGATCTGCCAGTCGGCCAGGATCTGCCAGTCGGCCAGGATCTGCCAGTCGGCCAGGATCTGCCAGTCAGCCAGGATCCGCCAGTCGGCCAGGATCTGCCAGTCTGCCAGGATCCACCAGTCAGCCAGGATCCGCCAGAAGTGCCAGTCAGCCAGGATCTGCCAGAACTGCCAGTCGGCCAGGATCTGCCAGTCGGCCAGGATCTGCCAGTCGGCCAGGATGTGCCAGTCGGCCAGGATGTGCCAGAACTGCCAGTCGGCCAGGATCTGCCAGTTGGCCAGGATCTGCCAGTCGGCCAGGATCTGCCAGTCGGCCAGGATGTGCCAGAACCGCCAGTCAGCCAGGATCTGCCAGTCGGCCAGGATCTGCCAGTCAGCCAGGATCTGCCAGTCGGCCAGGATCTGCCAGTCAGCCAGGATCCGCCAGTCTGCCAGGATCAGTTAGATCCGCCATTCAGCCAGGATCCGCCAGTGTGCCAGGATCCGCCAGTCAGCCAGGATCCGCCAGTCAGCCAGGATCCGCCAGTCAGCCAGGATCCGCCAGGATCTGCCAGAACTGCCAGTCGGCCAGGATCTGCCAGTCAGCCAGGATCTGCCAGTCGGCCAGGATCTGCCAGTCGGCCAGGATCTGCCAGATCTGCCAGTCGGCCAGGATCTGCCAGTCGGCCAAGATCTGCCAGTCGGCCAAGATCTGCCAGTCGGCCAAGATCTGCCAGATCTGCCAGTCGGCCAGGTTCTGCCAGTCGACCAGGTTCTGCCAGTCAGCCAGGATCCGCCAGTCTGCCAGGATCCACCAGTCAGCCAGGATCCGCCAGAACTGCCAGTCGGCCAGGATCTGCCAGAACTACCAGTCAGCCAGGATCCGCCAGAACTGCCAGTCAGCCAGGATCCGCCAGTCGGCCAGGATCTGCCAGTCGGCCAGGATCTGCCAGTCAGCCAGGATCAGTTAGAGCCGCCATTCAGCCAGGATCCGCCAGAACCGCCAGTCGGCCAGGATCTGCCAGTCGGCCAGGATCCGCCAGTCAGCCAGGATCTGCCAGTCAGCCAGGATCTGCCGGAACCACCAGCCAGCCAGGATCTGGTAGATCCATCAACCTGCCTGAGCTTCCTCTCACTCCTGAGCTTCCTCTCACTCCTGAGCTTCCTCTCACTCCTGAGCTTCCCCTCGGTCCCGAGCTTCCCCTCGGTCCCGAGCTACCTCAGTCCAGTGGGGCCCGTTAGGTTTCCTAGGCCAAGGTTAGCGGCGAGGGTCACCACTCAATGGACACTAAGGAGTTGGACTAAGACAATTATGGAGTGGGGTCCACGTCCAGCGCCAGAGCCGCCACCGCGGACAGATGCCCACCCAGACCCTCCCCTATAGGACGTGAGCTGGGTGGGCATTCTATGTTGTGTGTCTGGTTTGTCTATTTCTATGTTTGGCCTGATATGGTTCTCAATCAGAGGCAGGTGTTAGTCATTGTCTCTGATTGGGAACCATATTTAGAAGGCCTGTTTTGTGTTGGGTTTTGTGGGTGATTGTTCCTGTCTCTGTGTTTGCACCAGATAGGACTGTTTAGGTTTTCACTTTTCTTGTTTTGTATAGTCTGTTCATGTATAGTCGTCTTTATTAAAAACATGAATAACCACCACGCTGCATTTTGGTCCGCCTCTCTTTCACCAGAAGAAAACCCTTACAATCACATTCCCAGTGGGTCAGAAGTTTACATACACTCAAATATTATTTGGTAGCAATGCCTTTAAATGATTTAATTCAGTCAAACGTTTCGGGTAGCCTTCCACAAGCTTCCCACAATAAGTTGGGTGAATTTTGGGCCATTCCTCCTTACAGAGTGTCAGATATCTCCCAAAGGAGATGTGGGTGTGGAGTCAGGCGCAGGAGAATGTACGTTTTGAAAAGGGCATTTAATAAACAAGTCCAAAGAACAGGAAAAAACAGGACTACAACAGTAGCCTCAAACCACACAGACACCGTCTGGGGAAAAAAACAACGAAACGAAACCCCCCTCATTACCCAAATAGAACACAGGTGAAACACAAGACAGACATAACCAAATGAAAAGGAAAAAGGATCGGTGGCAGCTAGTAGACCGGCGACGACGACCTCCGAGCGCCGCCTGAACAGGGAGAGGAGCCAACTTCCGTAGAAGTCGTGACACAGAGCTGGTGTAACAGAGTGATGTTTGTAGGTCTCCTTGCTTGCACATGTTTTTTCAGTTCTGCCCACACATTTTCCATAGGATTGAGGTCAGGGCTTTGTGATGGCCACTCCAACACCTTGACATTGTTGTCTTTAAGCCATTTTGCCACAACTTTGGAAGTATGCTTGGGGTCATTGTCCATTTGGTGTCATTGTCCATTTGGAAGACCCATTTGCGACCAAGCTTTAACTTCATGACTGATGTCTTGAGATGTTGCTTCAATATAACTACATAATTTTCCTACCTCATGATGCCTCCTAATTTCTGAAGTGCACCAGTCTCTCCTGCAGCAAAGCATCCCCACAACATGATGCTGCCACCCCGTGCCGGCTTGAAAGCATCCCCTTTTTTCCTCCAAACATAATGATGGTCTTCATGGCCAAACAGTTCTATTTTTGTTTCATCAGCCCAGAGGACATTTCTGAAAAAGAACAATATTTGTCCCCATGTGCAGTTGCAAACCGTAGTCTGGCTTTTTTATGGTGGTTTGGAGCAGTGGCTTCTTCCTAGCTGAGCAGCCTTTCAGGTTATGTCGATATAGGACTTGTTTTCCTGTGGATATAGATAGATTTTTTTTACCTGTGTCCTCCAGCATCTTCACAAGGTCATTTGCTGTTGTTCTGGGATTGATTTGCACTTTTCGCACCAAAGTACGTTAATCTCTAGGAGACAGACGTGTCTCCTTCCTGAGCGGTATGACGGCTGCGTGGTCCCATGGTGTTTATACATGCGTACACAGGCATTTGGAAATTGCTCCCAAGGATAAACCAGACTTGTGTATGTTTTCTCAGGTCTTGGCTGATTTCGTTTGATTTTCCCATGATGTCAAGCAAATAGGCACTGAGTATGTCAGTAGGCCTTGAAAAACATCCACAGGTACACCTCCAATTGATTCAAATGATGTCAATTAGCTTATCAGAAGCTTCTAAAGCCATGACATCATTTTCTGGAATACTCCAAGCTGTTTAAAGGCATAGTCATCATAGTTTATGTAAACTTCTGACCCACTGGAATTGTGATACAGTGAATTATAAGTGAAATAATCTGTCTGTAAACAATTGTTGGAAAAATGACTTGTCATGCACATAGTAGGTGTCCTAACTGACTTCCCAAAGCTATAGTTTGTTAACAAGAAATTTGTGGAGCGGTTGAAAGACAATTTTTAATGACTCCAACATAACTGTATGGAAACTTCCCGACTTCAACTGTAGTTAACCTGGAGCCAGTTGAGTTTGGCGACGAATATGAAGCGAGTGCCGGCCAACGAGAGCATACAGGTCGCAGTAGTGGGTAGTATATGGGGCTTTTGTGACAAAACGGTGGCACTGTGATAGACTACATCTGATTTAATGAGTAGAGTGTTGGAGGCTATTTTGTAAATGACATCGCCAAAGTCAAGGATCGGTAGGATTGTCAGTTTTACGAGAGTATGTTTGGCAGCATGAGTGATGGATGCTTTGTTGCGAAATAGGAATTGGAGATGCTTATTGTAAGTCTGGAAAGAGAGTTTACAGTCTAACCAGGCACCTAGGTATTTGTAGTTGTCCACATATTCGAAGTCAGAACCGTCCAGAGTCGTGATGCTAGATGGGCAGGCGGGTGCAGGCAGCGATCAGTTGAAGAGCATGCATTTAGTTTTACTTGCATTTAAAAGTAGTTGGAGGCCACGGAAGGAGTGTTGTATGGCATTGACGCTCATCTGGAGGTTTGTTAACACAGTTCCAAAGAAGGGCCAGAGGTATACAGAATGGTGTCGTCTGCGTGGAGGTGGATCAAAGAATCACTAGCAGCGAGAGCGACATCATTGATGTATACAGAGAAGAGAGTCGGCCCAAGAATTTAACCCTGTGGCACCCCCATAGAGACTGCCAGAGGTCCGGACATCAGGCCCTCCGATTTGTCATACTGAACTCTATCGAAGAAGTTGTTGGTGAACCAGGCGAGGCAGTCATTTGAGAAACCAAGGCTGTCGAGTCTGCCGATAAGAATGATGTGATTGACAGAGTCGAAAGCCTTGGCCAGGTTGATGAAGATGGCTGCTCAGTATCGATGGTGGTTATGATATAATTTTGGACCTTGAGCGTGGCTGTTTGTTAACTTGGCTTTCGAAGACTTTAGAAAGGCAGGGCAGGATGGATATAAGTCTGTAACAGTTTAGGTCTAGACTATCACCCCCTTTGAAGAGGGGGATGACTCTGGCAGCTTTCCAATCTTTAGGGATCTCAGACGTTATGAAAGAAACGTTGAAACGTTGAGTAATAGGGGTTCAAATCAAAATCAAATCAAATCAAATGGTATTTGTCACATACACATGGTTAGCAGATGTTAATGCGAGTGTAGCGAAATGCTTGTGCTTCTAGTTCCGACAATGCAGTAATAACCAACAAGTAATCTAACTAACAATTCCAAAACTACTGTCTTATACACAGTGTAAGGGGATAAAGAATATGTACATAAGGATATATGAATGAGTGATGGTACAGAGCAGCATAGGCAAGATACAGTAGATGGTATCGAGTACAGTATATACATATGAGATGAGTATGTAAACAAAGTGGCATAGTTAAAGTGGCTAGTGATACATGTATTACATAAGGATGCAGTCGATGATATAGAGTACAGTATATACGTATGCATATGAGATGAATAATGTAGGGTAAGTAACATTATATAAGGTAGCATTGTTTAAAGTGGCTAGTGATATATTTACATCATTTCCCATCAATTCCCATTATTAAAGTGGCTGGAGTTGAGTCAGTGTCAGTGTCAGTGTGTTGGCAGCAGCCACTCAATGTTAGTGGTGGCTGTTTAACAGTCTGATGGCCTTGAGATAGAACAAGTTACTGTGGGGGGTACAGAGCTATTGACCGGGGTAAGGGTAGCCAGGTGGAAAGCATGGCCAGCCGTAGAAAAATGCTTATTTATTGGTGGTGACAGTGTTTCCTAGCCTCAGCTGGCAGGAGGTTCTTGTTCTCCATTGACTTTACAGTGTCCCAGAACTTTTTGGAGTTTGTGCTTCCAGGGTGCAAATTTCTGTTTAAAAAAGCTAGCCTATGCTTTCCTAACTGCCTGTGTATATTGGTTCCTAACTTCCCTGAAAAGTTGCATATCGCAGGGGCTATTTGCTTCTAATGCAGTACGCCACAGGATGTTTTTGTGCTGGTCAAAGGCAGTCAAGTCTGGAGTGAACCAAGGGCTATATCTGTTCTTAGTTCTACATTTTTTGAATGGGGCATGCTTATTTAAGATGGTGAGGAAAGCACTTTTAAAGAATTACCAGGCATCCTCTACTGACGGAATGAGGTCAATATCCTTCCAGAATACCCGGGCCAGGTCGATTAGAAAGGCCTGCTCGCTGAAGTGTTTTAGGGAGCATTTGACAGTGATGAGGGGTGGTCGTTTGACAGTGGACCCATTATGGATGCAGGCAATGATGCAGTGATGGCTGAGAACCTGGTTGAAGACAGCAGAGGTGTATTTAGAGGGCAGGTTGGTCAGGATGATATCTATGAGGTTGCCCGCGTTTACGGATTTAGGGTTGTACCTGGTAGGTTACTTGATATTTTGTGTGAGACTGCGGGCATCCAGCTTAGATTGTAAGACAGCCTGGGCATTAAGCATATCCAAGTTTAGGTCACCTAACAGTACAAACTCTGAAGATAGATGGGTGGCAATTAATTCACATATGGTGTCCAGGGCACAGTTGGGGTCTGAGAGGGGTCTATAACAAGCGGCAATGTTGAGAGACAGTTCAGGAAAGATGGATTTTTAAATGTAGAAGCTTGAACTGTTTGTGCATGTCATCGCTCTACAGGCTGTCTCTGCAGTAGATTGAAACCCCTTTTGGCATTTCTATCTTGGTGGAAAATGTTGTATTTGGGGGATGGAAATTTCAGAAGTTTTGGTGCCTTCTTAAGCCAGGATTCAGATATGGCTAGGACATCAGGGTTGGTGGAGTGTGCTAAAGCAGTGAATAAAACAAACTTAGGGAGGAGGCTTCTGATGTTAACATGCATGAAACCAAGGCTTTTACGGTTACAGAAGTCAACAAATGATAGCGCTTAGGGAATAGGTGTGGAAGTGGGTGCTACAGGGCCTGGGTTAACATTTACATCACCAGAGGAACAGAGGAGGAGTTGGATAAGGGTACGGCTAAAGGCTATAAGAAATGGTCATCTAGTGCATTGGGGACAGAGAATCAAAGGAGTCGATTTCTGGGAGTGGTAGAATAGATTCAGGGCATAATGTACCGACAATGGTATTGTAAGATGTGAGTACAGTGGCGGTGTAACGGTTTTCTTGTGGTGAAGGAGAGGAGGACCAAAATGCAGCGTGGTTACTATTCATGGTTCTTTAATAAAGCAACTAACATGAACAAACTAACAAAACAATAAACGTGAGAAAACCTAAACAGCCTATCTGGTGAAAACAAACACAGAGACAGGAACAATCACCCACAAACACAGTGAAACCCAGGCTACCTAAGTATGATTCTCAATCAGAGACAACTAATGACACCTGCCTCTGATTGAGAACCATACTAGGCCGAAACATAGAAATACCCAAATCATAGAAAAACAAATATAGACTGCCCACCCCAACTCACGCCCTGACCATACTAAATGATGACAAAACAAAGGAAATAAAGGTCAGAACGTGACAGGCGGTAAACCTAGGTATTGAGTAACGATGAGAGAGGTTTAGTCTCTGGAGGCACCATTTAAGCCAGGTGAGGTCTCCGCATGTGTGTGGGGTGGGACAAAAGAGCTAAGGCATTTTGAGTGGGACTGAGAGCTCTACTGTGAAATAAAATAATAAGATCTAGCCAAGACAGCAGTAGACAAGGCATATCAAATCAAATTGTATTGGTCACATACACATGGTTAACAGATGTTAATGCGAGTGTAGCAGAATGCTTGTGCTTCTAATTCCGACTATGCGGTAATATCTAACAAGTAATCTAGGAATTTCACAACAACTACCTTATACAAGTGTAAATGAATGAATAAGAATATGTACATATAGATATATGGATGAGCGATGGCCGAACGATGCAGTAGATTGTAGATGGTATAGTGGATGGTATAGTGCAGTAGATGGTATAGTGTACAGTGCATACATATGAGATGAATGTAGGGTATGTAAACATTATATAATGTGGCATTGTTTAAAGTGACTAGTGATACATTTATTACATCAAATGTTTAATTATTAAAGTGACTAGAGATTTGAATCAGTATGTTGGCAGCAGCCACTCAATGTTAGGGACGGCTGTTTAACAGTCTGATGGCCTTGAGAAGGAAGCTGTTTTTCACTCTCTCTGTCCCAGGTTTGATTCACCTGTACTGACCTTGCCTTCTGGATGATGGCGGGGTGAACAGGCAGTGGCTCGGGTGGTTGTTGTCCTTGATGATCTTTATGGCCTTCCTGTGACATCGGGTGGTGTAGGTGTCTTGGAGGGCAGGTAGTTTGCCCCCGGTGATGGGTTGTGCAGACCTCACTGCCCTCTGGAGAGCCTTGCGGTTGTGGGCGGAGCAGTTGCCGTACCAGGCGGTGATACAGCCCAACAGGATGCTCTCGATTGTGCATCTGTAAAAGTTTGTGAGTGTTTGTGGTGACAAGCCAAATTTCTTCAGCCTCCTGAAGTTGAAGAGGCGCTGTTGTGCCTTCTTCACCACGCTGTCTGTGTGGGTGGACCATTTCAGTTCGTCTGTGATGTATATGCAGAAGAGGGCTGAGAATGCACCCTTATGGGGCCCCAGTGTTGAGGATCAGTGGGGTGGAGATGTTGTTTCCTACCCTCACCACAGAAAGTCAGGACCCAGATGCACAGGGCGGGGTCGAGGCCCAGTCTCGAGCTTAATGACGAGTTTGGAGGGTACTATGGTGTTAAATGCTGAGCTGTAGTCAATGAACAGCATTCTTACAAAGGTATTCCTCTTTTCCAGATGGGTTAGGTTAGTGTGCAGTGTGATTGCGTTGTCTGTGGACCTATTGGGGCGGTAAGCAAATGGGAATGGGTCTAGGGTGTCAGGTAGTGTGGAGGTGATATGATCCTTGACTAGTCTCTCAAAGCACTTCATGATGACGGAAGGGAGTGCTACGGGGCAATAGTCATTTAGCTTAGTTACCTTAGCTTTCTTGGGAATAGGAACAATGCTGGCCATCTTGAAGCATGTGGAAACAGCAGACTGGGATAGGGATTGATTGAAAATGAAAATGTAAACACACCAGCCAGCTGGTCTGCGCATGCTCTGAGGATGCGGCTAGGGATGCCATCTGGGCCGGCAGCCTTGCGAGGGTTAACACGTTTGAATGTTTTACTCAGGTTTGCTGTGGTGAAGGGGAGTCCACAGGTTTTGGTAGCAGGGCCGTGTCGGTGGCACTGTGTTGTCCTCAAAGCAAGCGAAGAAATTATTTAGTTTGTCTGGGAGCAAGACATCGGGGTCCGCGACTGGGCTGGTTTTCTTTTTGTAGTCCGTGATTGACTGTAGACCCTGCCACATTCCTCTCGTGTCTGAGCCGTTGAATTGAGACTCTATTTTGTCTCTATACTGACGCTTAGCTTGGAATAGCTACACTGTTTGTATTTGGTCATGTTTCCGGGTTGCGTTGCCCTGATTAAAAGCAGTGGTTCGCGCATCAGTTTTGCGCGAATGCTGCCATCAATCCATGGTTTCTGGTTGGGGAAGGTTTTAATAGTCGCTGTTGGTACAGCATCACGATGCACTTGCTAATAAACTCGCTCACCGAATCAGCGTATACATCAATGTTGTTGTTCGACACTATCCGGAACATATCCCAGTCCATGTGATCGAAGCAATCTTGAATCGTGGAATCAGATTGGTGAGACCTGAGCACGGGCGTTTCCTGTTTTAGTTTCTTTCTATAGGCTGGGAGCAACAAAATAGAGTCGTGGTCAGATTTACTAAAAGGAGGGTGAGGGGTGGCTTTCTATGCGTCACGGAAGTTAGAGTAACAATGAGACAGAAAATTCTGAGCCCGGGTCGCGCATTCGATATGCTGATAAAATTTAGGGAGCCTTGTTTTCAGATTAGCCTTGTTAAAATCCCCAGCTACGATAAATGCAGCCTCAGGATATGTGGTTTCCAGTTTACATGAGTCCAGAGTCCAGAGCCCAATGAAGTTTTTCAGGGCCGTCGAAGTGTCTTCTTGGGGGGGTGTACACGACTGTGATTATAATCGAAGAAAATTCTCTTGGTAGATAATGCAGTCGGCATTTGATTGTAAGGAATTCTAGGTCAGGTGAACAAAATAACTTGAGTTCCTGTACTCCTGTATGATTACATACAACCCCACCCTTCTTCTTTCCAGAGAGATGTTTTTTTCTGTCGGGGCGATGCGTGAAGAAACCAGGTGGCTGCACCGACTCTGATAACGTATTCAGAGTGAGCCATGTTTCCGTGAAACAGAGAATGTTACAATCTCTGATGTCTCTCTGGAAGACAACCCTTGCTCGGATTTTGTCTACCTTGTTGTCAAGAGACTGGATGTTTGCTAGTAGTATACTCGGGAGCAGTGGTCGATGTGCCCGTCTATGGAGCCTGACCAGAAGACCGCTCCGTCTGCCCCTTCTGTGGTGCCATTGTTTTGGGTCACCTGCTAGGATCCGATCCATTGTCCTGGGTGGTGGACCAAACAGAGGATTCGCTTCGGGAAAGTCGTATTCCTGGTCGTAATGTTGGTAAGTTGACGTTGCTCTTATATCCAATAGTTCCTCCTGTATGTAATGAGACTTAAGATGTCCTGGGGTAACAGTGTAAGAAATAATACATAATATAACAAAACACTGCATAGTTTCCTTAAAACGCGAAGCGAGGCGGCCATCTCTGTAGGCACCGGAAGTATGTATGACATTACATACTTCCGGCACCGACAGAGATATTGACATTAGAGAGGGGTATAAAGCAATCACAGGTGTTGATCAGAAGAGCTAAGACATCAACGGGTAAATGGCGATGAATGGGCAGAGCAGGTCAGTTAGGTACATACAGGACCCGAGTTCGAGGCTGGGGCCGACGGGTAAACAAAATGAGGTGCCGTGTTATTGAAACAGTCCAGGGGGGCATCAGCTGTGTAGCCGAGTGATCATAGGGTCACAAGAGCAGCAATAGTCAGGGTGAGTCAGGCTGCCGTTCGGTAGTCACTACTATGCTAGGCGAGCAGATGATACAGTATTCAGAAAAGCTAGCAGGCCGGGGATTGTAGATGGTTCTTCGACGTCATCGTAACAGAATATCCTGTTGAGACCACATTGGGCGATCACTTTGGCAGTCCAGTCGTGATGGATCGGCGGGGCTCCGTGTCGACAATAAAGGGTCCAGGCCAATTGGCAAAGGAGGTATTGTAGCCCTAGAATTAGCTGGTATATGGGCCTAGCTCGAGGCTAGCTCAAGACTAGCTGGTGCTTGCTTTGGGACAGAGGTGTTAGCTAACAGTAGCAGCTTGTTTGTAATTAGCTAGCTGTGATGATCTGATGTAATGATCCAGAGGGGCAGGAATCCAGTGATATGGTATAGAGAAGCAGTCCGATATGCTGTGGGTTGATATCGCGCTGCGCAGACTGTGTGTTGTCCGAGCTAAGGCTGGCTGGTGACTGAGAAAAAGGTGAAGACCGCTAGCCGTGGCTAACAAAGACTAGTAGCTAGTTAGCTGGCTAGCTAGCTAGCTCCTGATGGAAGTTCCAGTGATAAGGAATAAAATTGCAGATCCGTACCACATTGGGTAAGGCGTGTTGCAGGAAAGTATATTTAGTTCGTAAATAGAAAATGCAATTAAGATATATACGAAAAAGGCCGGCTATTTACACGGGATAAGACAAAGACAAAATATACATGTCCCACTACTACGCCATCTTGGAGGAACCATGATGCTTCCTCCACCGTACTTTACAGTTGGGTTGAGGTTTTGATGTTGGTGTGCTGTGCCTTTTTTTCTCCACACATAGTGTTGTGTGTTCCTTACTAACAACCCCACTGTAGGTTCATCTGTCCACAGAATATTTTGCCCGTAGCACTGTGGAACATCCAGGTGCTCTTTTGCAAACTTCAGATGTGCAGCAATGGTTTTTTTGGACAGCAGTGGCTTCTTCCGTTGTATCCTCCCGTGAACACCATTCTTGTTTAGTGTTTTACATTTTGTAGACTCGTCAACAGAGATGTTAGCATGTTCCAGAGATTTCTGTAAGTCTTTAGCTGACACTAGGATTCTTCTTAACCTCATTGAGCATTCTGCACTGAGCTCTATAATCACCTTTGCAGGACGGCAACTCCTATTGAGAGTAGCAACAGTGCTGAACTTTCTCCATTTATAGACAATTTGTCTTACTGTGGACTGATGAACATCAACGCTTTTATAGATACTTTTGTAACCCTTTCCAGCTTTACGCAAGTCAACAATTCTTAATCTTAGGTCTTCTGAGATATTTTTTGTCCGAGGCATGGATCACATCAGGCAGTGATTATTGTGAATAGCAAACATTTTTTTTATAGGGCAGGACAGCTCTAACCAACATCTCCAATATTGTCTCATTGATTGGACTCTAGGTTAGCTGACTCCTGACTCCAATTTGGAGAAGTGATTAGCCTAGGGGTTTCCATACTTTTTCCAACCTACACTGTGAATGTTTAAATGCGGAATTAAATATAAACAATAAAAATACAATAATTTGTGTGTTATTAGTTTAAGCACACTGTGCTTGTCTATTGTTGTGACTTTATGCAGAAATACAGGTAATTCACACAATTTTTCTTGCCACGGTATATACAGTGGGGAGAACAAGTATTTGATACACTGACGATTTTGCAGATTTTCCTACTTACAAAGCATGTAGAGGTCTGTAATTTGTATCATAGGTACACTTCAACTGTGGGAGACAGAATCTAAAACAAAAATCCAGAAAGTCACGTTGTATGATTTTTAAGTAATTAATTTGCATTTTATTGCATGACATAAGTATTTGATCACCTACCAACCAGTAAGAATTCCGGCTCTCACAGACCTGTTAGTTTTTTTTAAGAAGACCTCCTGTTCTCCACTCATTACATGTATTAACTGCACCTGTTTGAACTCGTTACCTGTATAAAAGACTAATGAATTTATCCTCTGCAACAGAGTCTTCCTTTCCTGTGGCGGTCCTCATGAGAGCCAGTTCCATCATAGCGCTTGATGGTTTTTGTGACTGCACTTGTAGAAACTTTCAAAGTTCTTGACATTTTCCGAATTGACAGACCTTCATATCTTAAAATAATGATGGACTGTCATTCCTCTTTACTTATTTGATCTGTTCTTGCCATAATATGGACTTGGTCTTTTACCAAATGGGGGCTATCTTCTGTATACCAACCCTAGCTTGTCACAACACAGATAGGCTCTAATGCATTAAGAATGAAAGAAATGAAAGAAATGACACAAATTCACTTTTAATAAGGCACACCTGTTAATTGAAATGCATTCCAGGTGACTACCTGAAGTTGGTTGAGAGAATGCCAAGCGTGTGCAAAGCTGTCATCAAGGCAAAGGGAGGCTACTTTAAAGAGTCTCAAGTATAAAATACATTTTCTTTGTTTAACACTTTTTTTGGTTACTGCATAACTCCATATTTGTTATTTCATAGTTTTTGTCTTCTCTATTATTCTACAATGTAGAAAATAGTAAAAATAAAGAAAAACCCTGGAATGAGTAGGCGTGTCCAAACTTTTGACTGGTACTGTATTTATACATATACATATATATATATATACACACACACACACACACACACACACACACACACACACACACACACACACACACACACACACACACACACACACACACACACACAAAGACACACACACACACATATATATAAATACTTACATACATACATACATACACACATATATATACATATACATGTATACATTAAAGCTTATTTGGGGGAAGTAGATAAGTAGATAATGGGCTTTGTTGCCAAAATCCCAAACTATCCTTTTAATGTAAACAACATGTCAATTCAAACTTTCCAATACAGAAATATGAAATACTGGGGTAACATATTTCACATGAAAGACAAATCTTTCTCTGTCCTCTTCAAATTCTTATTTTCAATGACAGTGGGTTAACTGCCTGTTCATGGGCAGAACGACCTTGTCAGCTCAGGGATTTGAACTTGCAACCTTCCGGTTACGAGTCCAACGCTCTAACCACTAGGCTACCCTGCCGCCCCTCTGCTAGTTGCCATTACACAACCTCGGTCAGATGTTTTACAGAATGAGTAATTGAGGAGGGCAGTGTTGTGTAAACGCTACCAAACAGATAGCTGTGTAGCGTGTGTATGTATGTGCGTGTGTTAAATGCTACCAACAGGACATTGCTATATCAGGAATAGCTCCTAAATGTCAAGTTCCAAGTATTCTAAAGAAGTTACGTAAACCACAGGGTTGATATTTTCTTGTTGAGCCCAACCGTAAATCAGCGTTTTAAAATAGGCCCAGCCTCCTTGTCTCTCTCTCCCTTAGTATAAGGGCGGAAGTCAGAGATGGGAGTGTTGGCGGGATGGTATAGCCCCAGTGAGGTACGTGTGATACAAGTGAGCTGGATTTGTGAGGTAACTTGCCCTCACTTCACTTTGGGACTACCTGAGTGAGTCCTTAATTCACTTCCTGATAAATCAGGAACCATCTGACCTCAGATACAGGGTTTTGATGGACTTGTTTATTTTATAGAATGTAGTAGTCCTATATCACTGTACCTAAAACGATTCATGTCTTTCCTAAAGGAGACATCTCCATGGGATTGTCTTTTAGTCAATCATCATTGTAATGATGTGTTTTTATACATTAGGGATTCTTCTATTCTTCCCCCATGAATTACATGTTTTCTACTACTAATTTGTAAATTCACTTTCTTCCTTATACTGCATACAGTATCTATGTATGGCTTATGTAATATACATTAAAGTCCATTCTGGGTTCAGTTCAGTGCTCAGTAGATTAGGGTCATGTTCATTAGGGCATGCAACAGAAAATGTTTTAAAACATTTTGCAATGGAAACTAAAATGTTGTGTTTCTTATTGGACAAATCCAATAAGAAGACCGACAGTCCCTGGCTGTTTCAGTAAATTTCCTCAAGGTGTCCAAGTTCATTTTTCTGCTTGTTGTTGGGAAGCTGTACATTTATTTGACCAACTCATTTGGGGTGGGGGGGGTTAGGTAGCGACAGAATTAGCCACCTGGAATATTCCGCCCCCGGGTGCTTTGTTGATAAAGGATATTTCAGTATAAATGCAAACCTCAAGGTCTCTATTTTGAGAAGGACAGGGTATATTCATAGACTTAATATTCCCATGTCACGCGAGAGGAGTGGTGCAGGGGGACAGAACCATCCATGATTACCATAAATTCACAGATAAACTCAGATGCCATGGCTCTGCATATTTCTAACTTATTATGAAAACAGCTATGTTTTCATACACGGTAAATCTATTTTTATGCAGTTTTGGTTGTGTATATGACCAAGATGAAAGCTGGCAGTGGTTAGTATATGCGTGGAGGATGGATGGATGGTGTGTGTGTCACAGATGAGAGCTCATATTGGTTAGTAAGTGTGGTTGAGGATAGATACAGTAGGGAGAATGTGTAACTACTAACCAGGGGGAGAAGGATTGATGTAGATTACTGTACTATTGGATGCATGTAAAAAAAAAATCAACTACATGCTCTAATTATAATAACGTTTAAACTAAGGGGCAAGAACTGGATCATGCCGACTACGGTAGAGTGTGTGTGTGTGTCTGTGACTGTGTGAATCCAGAACCAGCAATCTAGTTGTTTGTGTGCTAGCCAGGCAGGCTGGGACAGGGTGTGTGTGACTGGGTGCTAGAATGGCGGTGTAGGCACAGCCCTAATTTATGTGCGCTGTCACCTCCAGCCACATGGAAAATGGATGGCAAATGGATCAAGGACAATGCCCAAAGAGCAGTCGCACTTCCCCTCTGAGTGGCCAAAATGTATATTTCTCTTTCTACAGCAGGGCTGCCCAACCCTCTTCCTGGAGATCTACTGCCCTGTAGGTTTTTAGTCCAACCCTAATTTAGCGGTTCTGATACAGCTAGTTAAGGTCTTGTTGAGCAGCTAATTAGTAGAATCTGGTTATGTTAAATTAGGGTTGGACTGAAAAACCACAGGACAGTAGATCTCCAGGAAGAGGGTTGGGCAGCCCTGCTCTGGAGTATGTTATAAATGAAATGGTCTGTTGTTCTCTCTCGCTGATCCTGTATCCTGTCCATTGGATAACTGTTTCCTAGTAATTTCCTAGTAAGTCTAGCAAAAATAAAACATGTCATGTTCTGTAATGTACATTAACCTTTGAATCTAAATGCCTTGAACTATGCTTTGTTAATGGCAGTATTGCCTTGTAACATCAGATTCATGCCTTGTATGTGAGTCCACTCATTTTGCAAAGTTATTAAATAATACTTGCTTTGACATTCGCTTCTCTTTGATCTTAGTCAGCTAAAGACATAATACTTGATTGCACATGGTTTTACTATAGAATCACGTAAACTCAAATCACGCATATCAAATAAAATTTTATTTGTCAAATGCACCGAATACAACCGGATACAATCTTACAGTGAAATGCTTACTTACGAGCCCCTGACCGACAGTGCAGTTTTAAAAATCTGGATAAGAATAAGAGATAAAGTAACAAGTAATGAAAGAGGAGAGTTAAAAAATAACAATATATACAGGGGGGTGCCTGTACAGTCAATGTGCGTGGACACACTTGGAGGTAGTATGTACATGTACATACTTATTTTCCACCATAATTTGCAAATAAATTAATTAAAAACACTACAATGTGATTTTCTGGATTTTCTTTTCTCATTTTGTCTGTCATAGTTGAAGTGTACCTATGATGAAAATTACAGGCCTCTCACATATTTTTAAGTGGGGGAACTTGCACAATTGGTGGCTGACTAAGTACTTTTTTGCCCCATTGTAGGTAGGGTTAATTAAAGTGACTATGCATAGATAACAACCGAGAGTGGCAGTGGTGCGGATGGTGGGGGGGGGCAATGTGAATAGTCTGGGTAGCCATTTGACTAGATGTTCAGGAGTCTTATGGCTTGGGGGTAGAAGCTGTTTAGAAGCATCCTGGACCTAGACTTGGCGCTCCGGTACCGCTTGCCGTGTGGTAGCAGAGAGAACAGTCTATGACTAGGGTGGCTGGAGTCTCTGACAACTTTTATGGCCTTCCTCTAACACCGCCTGGTACTCCCTGCCTGGCTGGTAAACTAACAGAGGAAGAACAGGCCCCTATTAGAGAGGTTTATCAGAGAAAAAGCTGCTTCCTGTGCTTGGCCCTCCTATGTTGAATATAATAAACGGCTCCCTATCCACCGGATGTGAACCAAACTCACCAAAAGCGGCAATAATAAAGCCTCACTTGGAAAAGCCAAACGTTGAACCAGAAAATATTTAAAAAACTAGCAGACTATATTGAATCTCCCATTCCTCTCAAAAATGTTTGAAAAAGCTGTTGCGCAGCAACTCACTGCCTTCCTGAAGACAATGTATACTTAATGCTTCAGTCTGGTTTTAGTCCCCATCATAGCACTGAGACTGCACTCGTGAAGGTGGTAAATTACCTTTTAATGGCATCAGACCAAATCTCTTCATCTGTCCCCATGCTCCTAGACCTTAGTGCTGCTTTTGATACCATCGATCACCACAATGTTTTGGAGCGATTGGAAACCCAAATTCGTCTACACGGACAAGTTCTGGCCTCGTTTAGATCTTATCTGTCGGAAAGATAGTTTCTTTCTGTGGATGGTTTGTCTTCTGACAAATCAACTGTAAATTTCAGTGTTCCTCAAGGTTCCGTTTTAGAACCAGTATTGTTTTCACTATATATTCTACCTCTGGTGACATCATTCGGAAACATAACATGTTTACTTTCACTGCTATGAGGACGATACACAGCTGTACATTTCGATAAAACATGGCGAAGCCCCAAAATTGCCCTCTCTGGAAGCCTGTGTTTCAGACATAAAGAAGTGGATGGCTCCAAATGTTTTACTTTTAAACTCGGAAAAAAACAGAGATGCAAGTTCTAGGTACCAACACACAAAGAGATCTTCTGTTGAATCTGACAATTAATCTTAATGGTTGTACAGTCATCTTAAATAAAACTGTGAAGGACCTCGGTGTTACTCTGGACCCTGATCTCTCTTTTGATGAACATATCAAGAATATTTCAAGGACTTTCTGTCCAAAAATGATGCAGAAAAATGTATCCATGCTTTTGTCACTTCTACATTAGACTACTGAATGCTCTACTTTCCGGCTACCCAGATAAAGAACTAAATAAACTTTTGTAAGTACTAAGCACGGCTTCTAGAATCTTGACTAGAACCAAAAAATCATTTTACTCCTGTTAGCCTCTCTACACTGGCTTCCTGTTAAAGCTAGGGCTGATATCAAGGTTTTACTGCAAACCTACAAAGCATTACATGGCCTTGCTCCTACCTATCTCTCTGATTTGGTCCTGCCGTACATACCTACACGTATGTTTTATGGAATGGTCTGCCTACCTATGTGAGAGACGCAGACTCAGTTTCAACCTTTTAAGTCTTTATTGAAAACTAATTTCTTCAGTAGGTCCTATGATTGTGTGTAGTCTGGCCCAGGGTTGTGAAGGTGAACGGAAAGGCACTGGAGCGACGAACCACCCTTGATGTCTCTGCCTGTCTGGTTCCCTTCTCTCCACTGGGATTCTCTGCCTCTAACCCCATTACGGATGCTGAGTCACTGGTGCTCTTCCATGCCGTCCCTAGGAGGGGTGCATCACTTAAGTGGGTTGAGTCACTGACGTGATCTTCCTGTCCGGGTTGCCCCCCCCCTCGGGTTCGTGCCGTGTGGGAGGTCTTCTTGGGCTATACTCGGCTTTGTCTCAGGGTAGTAGGTGGGTGGTTGAAGATATCCACCTAGGGGTGTGGGGGCTGTACCTTGGCAAAGTGGTTGTGGTTTGGCCCCGTATGGGGGTATCATCGGACAGGGCCACAGTGTCTCCCATCCCCTCCTGTCTCAAGCCTTCAGTATCTATGCTGCAATAATTTGTGTCGGGGGTCTGTCAGTTGGTTATATCTGGAGTATTTCTCATGTCTTATCCGGTGTCCTGTGTGAATTTAAGTGTGTGTATTTTCTCTCACTCTGTGAGCCCTAGGACCATGCCTCGTTGTCCCCAGTCCACCTGGTCATGCGGCTGCTCCAGTTTCAACCGTTTCTGCCTGTGGCTATTGACCCTGACCGGTTCACTTTAAGTGCTACCTCGTCCCGGTCCTGCTGTTTTGGACTCTCTCTTCAGCACCTGCTGTCTAAATCTGAATGATTGGCTATGAAAAGCCAACTGACATTTACTCCTGAGGTGGTGACCTGTTGCACCCTCTAAAACCACTGTGATTATCTGACCCTGCTGGTCATCTTGGACATGTTCTGTTATAATCTCCATCCGGCACAGCCAGAAGAGGACTGGTCACCCCTTAGAGCCTGATTCCTTTTAAGGTTCTGGCCTTTAAGGAGTTTTTCCTAGCCACCGTGCTTCTCCATTGCTTGCTGTTTGGGGTGTTAGGCTGGGTTTCTGTACAGCACTTAGTGACAGCGGCTGATGTAAAAAGGGCTTTATAAATACATTTGATTGAGATCCTACTTGATGGATGACACAAAAGAGAGAGAGAAATGAGGTACGGGCAGGAATGCTGGTGTGTGAAGACAAAGAACTGACTGTTTGAGAATAGTGCGTGCATGCGTGTTCGCACATGCATGTATTTGCACCGAACATCTGACCTAACGATTCGCGAGGAAGCGGAGGACAGTGTGTGTGTAAGAATGAGAAAAAGAGACATACACACACTAACAGTATAGCTAGTTGCTGTGGCGGAGCACTCACTCTCTCCCCACTTCTCGAATGATACAGCCTGGCCCTGCTCTGCCCTCAGCCACACTCTGCAAAGGCAAATCAAATAAAATGTGTCACATTTCATAAACAAAATGTGTAGACTAACAGTGAAATTCTTACTTATGGGTCCTTTTCAAACAATGCAGAGTTTAAGATTTAGTTCTCTCACGTCACCCCGCTCCTCCGCTCTCTCCACTGGCTTCCAGTTGAAGCTCGCATCCGCTACAAGACCATGGTGCTTGCCTACGGAGCTGTGAGGGGAACGGCACCTCAGTACCTCCAGGCTCTGATCAGTCCCTACACCCAAACAAGGGCACTGCGTTCATCCACCTCTGGCCTGCTCGCCTCCCTACCACTGAGGAAGTACAGTTCCCGCTCAGCCCAGTCAAAACTGTTCGCTGCTCTGGCTCCCCAATGGTGGAACACACTCCCTCACGACGCCAGGACAGCGGAGTCAATCACCACCTTCCGGAGACACCTGAAACCCCACCTCTTTAAGGAATACCTAGGATAGGATAAAGTAATCCCCCCCCCCTTAAAAGATTTAGATGCACTATTGTAAAGTGGCTGTTCCACTGGATGTCATAAGGTGAATGCACCAATTTGTAAGTCGCTCTGGATAAGAGCGTCTGCTAAATGACTTAAATGTAAATGTAAATGTAAGATAAAAAAAATTAAAAAGTGACAAGATCAATAAATACTTGGGTGGCTGGAGGCTGGAGGCTGAATTTTTTGGGGGCCTTACTCTGACGACGCCTGGTATAGAGGTCCTGGATGGCAGGGAGCTCGACGTGGTGTCCTGGGCCCTACTCACCCCCCTCGGTAGGGACTTGGTCAGTCGGGTGCCTTGCAGTTGCCATAAAAAGTGGCGATGCAGCCAGTCAATGTGTTCTCAATGGTGCAGCTGTTGATCTGAGGGCCCATGCCAAATATTTTCAGCCTCCTGTTGCAGAGCATACATAGATGCTCTACACAGGCAGGGGATAAATACTGTCTATCCAAATGACACCACCTCCTAACTCACACCTCCTTCCCAGAGCGTTCGTAAGAGTTTTGTAACACACACTGTATGGAGGGTCAGACGGGTGCTTTAAACATCTTTAGAAATAGGGTATGCAGTTGAATTTTCCCACGCATCCAATAGTACAGTAGTCTACGTCTATCATTCTCCCATTGGTTAGAGTGGTTCTCCCTACTTCATCGATCATCCACCAAAACAAGATTTTATCTGTGACACACGCCATCCATCGATCCTCCATGCAAATACTAACCACAGTCAGCTTCCAACTCGCTCACATACAAGTAAGTGACTGACACACGTCAGCGTCATTGCGTGTGATGATCAAGCTCTGCAGTTACTGCTAGTTAAAGGAGCAAACTAAAATCTCAATACCTATTTGGAAAATAACATTTACAATCCAGCTACAAATGCCACTCTCCTTTCTATTTGGATTGAGTTTAGTTTTAATAGATGCCATTATGCCACCTGGTGTTAAGCAAGCTAAACTACACACCACTTAAATGTATTTATAAAGCCCTTTTTACATCACCAGATGTCAAAGTGCTATACAGAAACCCAGCCTAAAACACCAAACAGTAAGCAATGTAGATGAAGCACGATGGCCAGGTAAAACTCCCTAGAAAGGCAGGAACCTAGGAAGAAACCTAGAGGAACCAGGATCACTGTGCCCGTATACTTCTGACCCGCTATCAGTCATCTGTGTGTGTTTAACCATGAGCTGCAGTTGAAGATATCGTCGACAGCCTCCGTCTCGATTCAGCTTCAGAAGCTGTTCCAATTGTTACTCTGCATCACTGTACCTCTATATACACACACAGGTCTGCCTAACCATATTTTATAAAAATTGATAAATAACCACTAAAGTGCAGAATATGTAATAGAATAGGACAGTTGTTCCATGAAAACAGTGAATAGAATAGGGTGTGTGCGTGATGACACCACTGGTTTACATAAACCATAACGGCAGGACGAAAACAGAAAAATAAAGACAAGAGGCTGAAATTATTCAAATAAATGTATGACTTACAAAGGACTCTTTGGCAGTGCAGAATAGTTTAACACAATATTTGGTAGATTTAGCATAAACCGAGATTACAGTGCCTGAGTTAAACAGTTTGGTGCGTATACAGATTTTGTGGGGTAGATCATAAAAATAAAATTAAAATAGGGGCTTGAGAAATGGACTCCTTTACTAAAATCACACCAAATAAAGAAAGTGGGCACCACACAGAAATACTTAATTGTTCATTTCTATCAAAATTATTAAACATGCATCGGCCAAAATGAGCGAATACTGTGTACTTGGTCATGAAGCGAACAAAAAAAATACACTTCTGCGAGTCGTTTAAAAGGTAATATTCTCGTGGTTTCTCATGTGACTTTTTCCCCAATATGAAGTTCTGTTTGCTTTGACCAATCTAAGAGGCTGGAACCAAGGCAACCACAGAAAAGCAGAACCTCCCCTTCTGAATAATAATGTAAAGAAGGTATTGGTTTCCAAAAAAAATCTAAAAACTTGTTTTCACTTTGTCATTATGATGTATTGTGTGTAGATTGTTTCTTTTCCCTCAATCAATCAATTTTAGAAGAAGGCTGTAATGTAACAAAATATCAAAAAAGTCAAGGGGTCTGAATACCCTCCGAATACAGTGTAAATTCAGCGATTCTGTCCCTTCATAGGACAAAGAGGGTGCTTGTTCTAGAGAATAGATGGTAGATGGAAACCGCAAGAGAAATCAATTTGGTTCATTCAAGAAGCAAGAGGCTTATTTCCCAGATGTTTTAAAAACTAGCTTACTAAATAACTACAATTACTCAAACCTTGACAAACACAGAAAAGTAGGTGTCAATTCTCAGTGTCAAAAATCACCCAACAGATTCAGTGTGCATTTAAGTGGTTGGCCATCGGGTACAGTAGTAAAATGAAAAATAGAAACACATTAATACACTGAAGAACAAGTTACCTTTATGGAATTTGGTGGTACTGATCTCTTCCCCAACCTCTCTTTAGATGTTCATTATGGGGTTTGTGCACATTGCAATGGACCACATAGCTAAGGCCAATAGCACAGATCCATAGCCCAGTGTAGATCAAGCACTGGGTCATGTTCATTAGGGCATGCCAAGGAAAATGTTTGGAAATGGAACATTTATTTTTGGAGAAATCCAGGTAGTCCTTCCCTGTGTCTGTTTTCTCAAATTTGGTGCCTAATGAACATTATACCATTATAAGGTTACTAAGCACCAAGTCAGAGTGGAAGGGAGGCACCATCCGTTTAGGGAGGAACTGAAACATCAGGGTGAATCTGCTGCATGGCTTCTGGGTCTCCTTTGGTGTGGAGGGCCTATTCCATTCTGACGGTATTGGCAAGAGAGACGTGGTTGGGAAATGAGAGAAGGAGGACAAGGACAGCACAGGCCACAAAACCCAGACAGTAGTGGCTGTAGATTAGCATAGCATAGCCTGAAGGGACCGAGACTGCAGCTTGCCCTTACTAGAGAAACAGCACCCATTTTCACTTTCCCAGGATCAAGACTCAAATCAGAAAAATGATTAAATGAGTCTAGTTCAAGGCTTAGAGGAAGAAAGGTCATACATTGTCAAGATTCCTAGGAGGAGCTCTCCTTTCTCTGCTTTGGTGAAGGTAACCAACTGAACAATTTTCTTTGGAGAGGCCATGGCTGGTTAGGCTAACAAATGCTAGCTGTAAGGCTAACTGATGAAGGTTTTAAGGCTGAAAGCTTTTGAGGTTGGTTCCCATGAGCCTAAACACCGAGCTGTGGTCAAGGGGAACGGCTGTTAATTGGTCCATTATTAGTCAAAATACGCTCTTATTAATTATGGTGTCCACCATTTTATTAGTCTTAACATTGTCCTCCATAACAAGTTCTCCTGCTGTCCTTGGGGGGGAGAACATGGCCCAATTTAATAGTCCTTCGGCTCAGTCAGTGTTTGTAATGGGGTTCCAGTTTCTATAAAAGCCCAGAGGTGGGGAGGAAACTGCTCAGGGCTGCCAGGGCTTCCTGTCTTTGCCCCTCTGTTCAGAAATGTGTTTGTAGCGACACTTGTCCCCAAAATGGCAGCCAGTGGTCCTCCAGAAGTAACACTCATCTCCGTTCACTGGGCCACGACGTCTGGGACTGGAAAAGGGGCAAAAAGGTTGGAATGTTATGTAGAGGTGATTTTGGGATGAAATTATACCCATTTTCAAGTAGGCTCATCCACAACTGATTTCATTTTGGTTTATAGAGTTTAAAAATGATAACTATTCCACCTTTACAAAGTCTTTAGCTTATTCTTGATTTACCTACGGTGTTGAAATAGGCAAAAACTTGGAATTATGAATGATCCTTTAAGGTTGCAGTGAAACAGCCACATCTGTTTGCGGTATTACAACAATGAAAGGGAAAGGGAGATACCTAGTCAGTTGTACAACAATGCATTCAACTGAGAATCTGTCTCCCACATTTTATTTTTATTACGTTGCTGGATGCTCATCTCCTTTTCAAAAACAAAACAATAAATGCACCTGGGGGCAACCAGTGGCACCGTTTTACCTTTTACATATCTCAGCCTTAAGGGTGTGGTTCCTTACCAAGTAGCAGCAGCTGCCTGTTGCGATGCGGGGAGGCTACTCTTGAGGGGGATTGGCAGAACCCTCTGGGTGTTACGGTCTGGGTAGCGAACCACCAACCTTGTGTTCTCTATACTGTAGCCCTGTGAGGGAATACACATACACCCATAAAATACAAATACATTAAGATCAATAGAAAATACTTAATTGTGCATTTTTGTAAGAATCCGAAAGATAAAATGTCAAGAAAAAAATTAACAAGAACTACAATATACAAAACAGAAGAGAGGCCACAGCATCTTATGTCACAGAAGGCCACTCACGTTGAGTTTCTCCATGGCCCGCGATGCCATGTTGGCATTCTTAAAGTTGACAAATGCACAGAACCGCTCGTGGATAACTCGTATACTGTCTATCTCCCCATAGGTTTGAAAGAGGTCCAATAGGTGTTTCTCAGCAATCTCAGTGGTCACGTTCCCCACCCAGAGAGACGCACACAAGGACCTGAAGGAAAGAAAGTGAGACCGATTAGGGAAAAGAGACATCATTACGTCCACACAGTCGTCATGTTACACACACAGAAATCCAAAAGGTAGACACACACACACACACACACACACACACACATACCAATCCATCCATCCATATATAGCAGCAAGAAAAGTATGTGAACCCTTTGGAATTACTTGGATTTCTACATAAATTGGTCAAATTTGATCTGATCTTCATCTAAGTCACAACAACAGACAAACCGTGTGCTTAAACTAATGACACACAAATGGTATTTTTCTTGTATATATTGAATACATTATTTCAACATTCACAGTGTAGGTTGGAAAATGTATAAACCTCTAGGCTAATGACTACACCAAAAGCTAATTGGTCAGCTAAACTAGAGTCCAAACAATGAGATGAGATTGGAGATGTTGGTTAGAGCTGCCTTGCCCCATAAAAAAAAAAAACTCACAAAATTTGAGTTTGCTATTCACAGGAAGCATTGACTGATGTGAACCATGACTCAGACAAATATCTTAGAATTGTTGACTTGCAGAGCTGGAAAGGGTTACAAAAGTATCTCTAAAAGCCTCGATGTTAATCAGTCGGTAAGACAAATGGTCTATAAAAATTGAGAAAGTTCAGCACTGTTGCAACTCTCCCTAGGAGTGGTCGTCCTGCAAAGATGACTGCAAGAGCACTGCGCAGAATGCTCAATGAGGATAAGAAGAAACCTAGTGTCAGAAATCTCTGGAACATGCTAACATCTCTGTTGACGAGTCTACGATACCCAAAACACTTAAGAATGGTGTTTATGGGAGGACACAACGGAAGAAGCACCTGCTGTCCAAATAAAAAAAAACATTGCTGCACGTCTGAAGTTTGAAAAAGTGCACCTGGATGTTCCACAGTGCTACGGGCAAAATATTCTGTGGACAGATGAACCTACAGTGGAGTTGTTAGTAAGGAACACACAACACTGTGTGGAGAAAAAAAAGGCACAGAACACCAACATCAAAACCTCAACCCAACTGTAAAGTAAGGTGAAGGGAGCATCATGGGTTTGGGCTGCTTTGCTGCCTCAGGGTCTGGACAGCTTGCGATCATTGATGAAAAAATGAATTCAAGTTTATCAAGACATTTTGCAGGAGAATGTTAGTGTATCTGTCCACCAATTGAAGCCCAACAGAAGTTGGGTGATGCAACAGGACAACGACCCAAAACACAGAAGTAAATCAACAGAATGGCTTCAACAGAAGAAAATACGCCTTCTGAAGTGGCCCAGTCAGAGTCTTGACCTCAATGCGATTGAGATGCTGTGGTATGAACATACTTTTCCCACCCTGAACTGAGAATGTTTACAGTGTGCTCAATAAAGACATGAACATGTATAATTGTTTGTGTTTTATTAGTTTAAGCAGATTGTCCATTGTTGTGACCTAGATGAAGATCAGATGAAATTTCATGACAAAGTTATGCAGAACTCAAGGTATTTCCAAAGGGTTCACATACTTTCTTGCCACTGTAAGCACACACACACACACACACGTTTGGACACACTAACTCATTCAAGGGTTTTTATTTGTACTATTTTCAACATTGTAGAATAATAGTGAAAGCATCAAAAATATGAAATAACACATATGGACTCATGTAGTAACCAAAAAAGTTTAACGAATCAAAATAAATGTTATATTATTCAAAGTAGCCACCCTTTCCCTTGATGACAGCTTTGCACACTCCTGGCATTCTCTCAACCAGCTTCACGATGAATGCTTTTCCAACAGTCTTGAAGGAGCTCTCACATATGCTGAGCACTTATTGGCTGCTTTTTATTCACTCTGCGGTCCAACTCATCCCAAACCATCTCAATTGGGTTGAAGTTGGGTGATTGTGGAGGCCAGGTCATCTGATGCAGCACTCCATCACATTCCTTCTTGGTCAAGTATCCCTTACACAGCCTGGAGGTGTGTTGGGTCATTGTCCTGTTGAAAAACAAATGGATAGTCCTACTAAACGCAAACCAGATGGGATGGCATATTGCTGCAGAATGCTGTGGTAGCCATGCTTGTTATGTGTGCCTTGAATTCTAAATAAATCACTGACAGTGTCACCAGCAAAGCACCCCGCCCGACACCACTACCTTCATGCTTAACAGTGGGAACCACATATGCAGAGATCATCCGTTCACCCAATCTTTGCATCTTGCGATAGAAAAATTAAATTTACCTGAATTGTTTGATATTAATAGTTAGCAATTAATGCTTAATAAACAGAAGGATATTTATGTCCTGTTAGTGTCTCTGTTTTTATGATCTCCACTAGTTCCCTGCAGCTAATCTGGGCGTATGGTCACCAGAGATGGCTTGAGCTGACAAATGAGCTAAAGACTGAATTACAAAGACAAGATGTGGTGGGTTTATCCGAGGTAGCCAGGAGGAGTTTAGAACAATTCCTCATAGTCTCTAAATCATCCTTGCATCTGGGAAACTAAGCCAGGGTGGGGTTAAGACAACAACCCAAGTGTAGATAATGACAGGATGAAGCTACTATGTGGTAGTAAACTATGTGGTAGAGCAGGGTGACGAGGTATTATATGGTAAAGTGCAACCGCCCATACAAGAGAACATATTTGGGAGATTCAAGAACAATGCAACTCATTGTTTATGATTAGTATAGTGAAATACAGCAGTTTTATAAAAAGGTATCTGGAGGCAATAAGGCCTGACCATTTTTGTTTGTTTTTACCATAGTTTCAAGAACCCACACATTTGTTGGTGTTTTTTAAAATGCTATGTTTGATTTATTGTGAGTGTTCAATTTCATTTGGTTTTAGTAGGGTTTACACGTGTCAGTGCCGAGGAAGCTTAAAAGGGGCACAAGTTTTTAGTTTCATAGTTTTACTTGAACACGCAAATTATTTTGATAAAAGAATGTAGTGGAGAAACTTAGTGTAAACCTGGGATATGAAATGTTTTTAGATAAATTGGTATAATTAGAGAAAGTAACACTTATTTGAAGAGTTTGAATAAACTCCGACCTCTGTCCTTTCTAGTGTGGTTTAATCGCCCTCCCTAGAATGCCGAGAGATATTGGATAAAGATTTTTAAAGTGTAATTTATAATACTGATAATTACAGAGAAGTTATATAACTAATAGAACCACGAGAAGGATAGACCTGTCTCTAGTCAATTTTTACTATGAAGTTATGGGTAGAAATGTTTTTGGGGAGTTATTAAGGGTAGTAATTTGAATTTGTAGTATTGTTTTTAACACAGTCACTATGTGAATGGTGTCAAAGTGGGGGAATTACCAGTCTTTTGAGGGTTTTGGATTGAAGTTTACACACCAAGTGATATATAGAAATGTATTGAGTGATGTATGAAGGTGTTTCTCCTGTTTGGTTTTGATAAATCTCACCAGATTGTGATAATTTCCTGGTCGGGATAATCTGGGAAACTAAGCCAGGGTGGGGTTAAGACAACAACCGACATGCAGATAACGACAGGAGTGGCTTATGATGCTCCTTGGTCTGCATGAGGGGGGGTTGAACCAACCATGACTGAGCATTGTTAACATCAACTATATATAGTACTCTGCATGTGTAAAGGGTAGGTTACTTGGTCCAACACTCAAGAGTGGGGTGGGTCGACCAGCCTCATTATTGCAATAATTCATCGATATTAAATGATGATTGTTTGAAGAAATGACCAAATATCGCTCAGTACTACATTTTCACGATAGTCTAACAAAGACACGGCAGTTGGAACCAAAAATCTCAAATTTGGACTCCGACCAAAAGGACAGATTGCCACCAGTCTACTGTCCATTGCTTGTGTTTCTTGGCCCAAGCAAGTCTCTTCTTATTGGTGTCCTTTAATAGTAGTTTGCAGCAATTCAACCATGAAGGCCTGATTAAACACAGTCTCCTCTAAACAGTTGATGTTGAGATGGGTCTGTTACTTGAACTCTGAAGCATTTATTTAGGTTGCAATCTGAGGTGGAGTTAACGCTAATGAACTTTTCCTCTGCAGCAGAGGTAACTCTGTCTTCCTTTCTTGTGGCGGTCCTCATGAGAGCCAGTTTCATCATAGCGCTTGGTGGTTTTTGAGACTGCACTTGAAGAAACATTCAAAGCTCTTTACATTTTACGAATTTACTTAGCTTCACGTCTTAAAGTAATGCTGGACTGTCATTTCTCTTTGCTTATTTGAGCAGTTCTTGCCATATTATGGATTTGGTCTTTTACCAAAATAGGGCTATCTTCTGTATAATACCCTACCTTGTCACAACACAACTGATTGGCTCAAACGCATTAAGGGGAAAATAAATTCCACAAATTAAGTTAAGGCACACCTGTTAATTGAAATGCATTCCAGGTGACTACCTGCAGAACGTTCTCCACGGCATCTCCAGACTGTCACGTCTGTCACATTAAGTGTGAACCTGCTTTCATCCTGCTCAACCTGCTTCATCTGTGAAGAGCACAGGGCGCCAGTGGCGAATTTGCCAATCTTGGTGTTCTCTGGCAAATGCCAAACATCCTGCACGGTGTTGGAGTGTAAGCACAGCCCCCACCTGTGGACGTCAGGCCCTCATACCACCCTCATGGAGTCTGAGAGAGTCTGTTTCTGACCTTTTGAGCAGACACATTCACATTTGTGACCTGCTGGAGGTCATTTTGCAGGGCTCTGGCAGTGCTTCTCCTGCTCCTCCTTGCACAAAGGCGGAGGTAGCGGTCCCGCTGCTGGGTTGCCCACCTACGGCCTCCTCCACGTCTCCTGATGTACTGGCCTGTCTCCTGGTAGTGCCTCCATGCTCTGGACACTACGCTGACAGACACAGCAAACCTTGCCACATCTCGCATTGATGTGCCATCCTGGATGAGCTGCACTACCTGAGCCACTTGTGTGGGTTGTAGACTCAGTCTCATGCTACCACTAGAGTGAAAGCACCGCCAGCATTCAAAAGTGACCAAAATATCAGCCAGGAAGCATAGGAACTGAGAAGTGGTCTGTGGTACCCACCTGCAGAACCACTCCTTTATTGGGGGTGTCTTGCTAAATGCCTATAAATTTCCACTTGGACTTGGAGTTGTTTAAGTGTTCCCTTTATTTTTTTGAGCAGTGTATTTAGATTTGTTTAACAATTGTTTGGTTACAACATGATCCATGTGTTATTTCATTGTTTTGATGTCTTCACTAATATTCTACAATGCAGAATTTTTTTTTTTTTTTCTTTTAAACAACCCTGGATTGAGTAGGTGTCCAAACCTTTGACTGGTGCTAGCTAGCTAGCTAGATATATATATATATATAACCGTTCAAAAGTTTGGGGTTACTTAGAAATGTCCTTGTTTTTGAAAGAAAGCACTTTTTTGTCCATTAAAATAACATCAAATTGATCAGAAATACAGTGTAGACAGAAATACAGACATGACTATTATAGCTGGAAACGGCAGATTTTTTAAATGGAATATCTTCATAGGCGTAGAGGCCCATTATCAGCAACCATCACTCCTGTGTTCCAATGGCATGTTGTGTTAGCTAATCCAAGCATTTCATTTTAAAAAGGCTAACTGATTAGAAAACCCTTTTGCAATTATGTTAGCACAGCTAAAAACTGTTCTGATTAAAGAAGTAATAACTAGTCTAAAGAAGGCCAGTTTTGAGTATCAGCATTTGTGGGGTTGGTTACAGGCTCAAAATGGCCAGAAACAAAAAAAAAATATTCTGAAACTCAGTCTTCTTGTTCTTGTTCTGAGAAATTAAGGCTATTCCATGCAGGAAATTGCCAAGAAACTGAAGATCTTGTACAACGCTGTGTACTACTCCCTTCACAGAACAGCGCAAACTGGTTCTAACCAGAATAGAAAAAAGGAGTGGGAGGCCCTGGTGCACAACTGAGCAAAAGGACAAGTACATTAGTGTCAAGTTTGAGAAACAGATGTCTCACAAGTCCTCAACTTCATTAAATAGTACCCGCAAAACACCAGTCTCAACTTCAACAGTGAAGAGGCGACTCCGGGATGCTGGCCTTCTAGGCAGAGTTGCAAAGAAAAAGCCATATCTCAGACTGGCCTATAAAAAGAAAAGATTAAGATAGGCAAAATAACACAGACACACAGACACTGGACAGAGCAAGATTGGAAAAAAGTGTTATGGACAGACGAATCAAAGTTTGAGGTGTTCAGATCAAAGAACATTCGTGAGACGCAGAAAAAATTAAAAGATGCTAGAGGAGTGCTTGATGCCATCTGCCAAGCATAGTGGAGGCAACGTGATGGTCTGGGGGTACTTCGGTTGTGGTAAAGTGGGAGATTTGTACAGGTTAAAAAGGATCTTGAAGGAGGAAGGCTATCACTCCAATGTTCAACACTATGCCAAACCCGGTGTACAGCGCTTAAATTGGAGCCAATTTCCTCCTACAACAGGACAATGACCCAAAGCACAGCTCCAACCTACGCAATAACTATTTAGGGAAGTAGCAGTCAGCTGGTATTCTGTCTCTAATGGAGTGGCCAGCACAGTCACCGGATCTCAACCCTATTGAGGTAGTGGTGGAAGCAGCTTGACCGTATGGTACGTAAGAAATGCCCAACAAGCCAATCCAACTTCAGATTACCTCAACAAATTGACAACTAGAAAGCCAAAGGTCTGCAAGGCTGTGATTCATCAAAGAATCCTCCATTTGCAGCAAAGCAGAGTTAGGACAATTTTTATTTCAATTAAAAATAATTCTTTATAACTTTGTCAACATCTTGACTATATTTCCTATTAATTTTGCAACTTATATGTTATCATGGAAAACAAGGTATTTTCTAAGTGACCCCAAAATTTGAACGATAGTGTACATGTTTAAAATCAGGGGACATGACCCCTTTAGGGTAAACATGATTGGCTAATATCCACCTACCCTGGCAGGCTCAATGAGGAGTCCTGGCTCACCACTGAGGAGAGGGAAGACAAATGAATTATTACATTAAAAAAAAACATTTATGTGCACCCTTCTTTGAAATGTTTGAATCCTTCTCAAATGTAAAGTAATTTGTGGATTCAAATAAAGTATTTAAAATGTGTGTGTGAGAGCGTCGTAACTAGGGCTTTTGCAGTGACCGTATTACTGCCACACCGGCAGTCATGACCGCAGTAAAATTCCACATGACCGTTGAGTCATGGTAGTCTCCTCTTATGCACTCTGGACATGCGTTGGTCTGGGATTCAAACCAGCGACCTTTCGGTTACTGGCTCTTAACTGCTAGGCTACCTGCCGCCCCAGGCTACTGGCCTGGTACTCAGGGCTCTATTGTCCCTTTAACCGCTCTGACATCAATGCAAATTGAGTCGAAAATGACAAACTCATCAAAACAGTATGTGCTTTTAAAACTCACCTCACTGTGATTGATCAATTTGAAGACAGAAGTTCAACAACCGTTTGAAACAGTGTAAAATATGGTCATTGTGGATGTTGTTTCAAAGGCTAACAACAAAATGAACAGTGCTTTCTAAGGTGATGATTCATTCAAAACACTCATACGCATAGAGCTTATGCATACACACACACCTATTAGCCGAAGCCAACCACCAAAACATAAAAAATTAAAAAACGATTGTGTTATACAACACAGCCTACCGCATTTCACACAAGTCAGAAAAAAAAGACACGATTTAAGATGTCTTTGGTACATATATGGTCTTGCCTATACTTCAAAATTAAACAAATTCTAGTAATTGCCTTTGAGCGTGGACCGTATTATTATGCACACTGGATGGACCTTATGCTACGCTCCAAACTTTTTATCCATGAGTCTGGGCCTAGGCGATGCTTGTATTTTCAGAATTAATAGGCTGACACATTCCTTTTAGCTACAGAATCTCACCACTGTGTTTCCATCTCCATTCCTTTCTCTTTTGTTGTAAAAACATGTTACTATCGATGGTCCAGAACAGATTTCCCTTGGTTTCCCAAATGAACTGGGTAGCTGCAGGAAAAAGGTTGGAGAGCCCATGGCATACAGGGTTTGGATGGAGTATTACCTGTCGCGCAGCGAGAGGCTGCTTGCTCCTCCAACGGTGTTTAAGGCGTGGAGTGAAATAACCGACATGATTGAAAAACGAACCAGCTATTCGAGTGCATATGGATGACATCGTTATTCCCCTGACCATTTGATAATGGGCCATTCTAAATTTAAAAAAATAATTTTAAATATTAGTAAAGACAAGAATAAATTGAGAATAGCAAAAATAAGATCATTTTATGAGAGACCATCGTGTGCAGGCTGAGACAAGGAACAGAGGAAGCTTTTTTTTTATCTCAAACCATCAATAGCCTATAGTCGCATCATGCAGCCCATATAAGTTGATTTCTAAGACAGTCTAAAGTTTGTATCATTTACAACTATAGTTGACAAATCTAAAATATAGGACCTGTTTCAAATTATAGGCTATATTTTGCATTCAAATGCAAGTGCCTTTCTATTTTATTCAGCTAAGTTCAATTATATTATTTTAACTATAAAATCCTATATAATAATGCTTCTTTAGACCTACCTAAAATAAATATTTGTGATGTGTATATTAAAGTGATTGAAATGTAAATGTTCGAAAGGCACGCGGAGGCCAGGAAATGCTAACCGTGTTTATCCTAATTAACGACAATTACCGTGAGACCAGCAGTCTTTTGCATGACAATAACCAGCTGACAAAATGTCATGACCGCCACAGCCCCAGTCCTCACCCCTAGAAGCCTCAGGTGAAGCCAGTACCGCCTGTACACTGGTGAATCTCTCCAACAGCAACACACTCTGCATCTCCTCAAAACCCAGCTCCTAGAAAGAGCGAGAAAAGAAGGGACAGCGAGAGAGCGAGAGAGTTAAGAGGCAAGACTACAGATCCATCCCTTCAGTCTAGTGGCTTCCTCTCCTTGTCTGCTTTGAGAGTGATTGGAGAGTTAAATGCAAACTTATGAATGCAGCACAATGCTTTCCCCTGTCCTGTGTTTTTCAGATCAGTGCAGATGTAGGAGACCACTTTAGATTATTGAGATGCACCCTAAAACTCATAAGTGCATGAACAGTAACACCCCTAGATGTTACACAAATGTGTTGCAGCCCTGAACTAACTCACCTGATCACCTATTCAATGGCTTGATTATTAGTTAACAAGTTGAATCAAATGTGATGTAGTTAAAATACATGGAACGGCTGGGGGTCCCAGGGGAGAGTTGAAAACCTCCAGTCTTCCTGTCCTTAGCTGCTTGTCATGGAGGAAAGGAAATTATCCAATTTAGTAGATCTGGAACATAACCATACGCTGCCATTTCACATACGTACTGTGTGACCATGGACAGCACATCAGCACGTGTGTACGCAGGCTTGAATTGTGTGTGTATTAATATTTGATGTAGTACTCTGAAGTTGAAGAGGCTGTGTGTGTGTGTGCGCGTGCGAGCGGCTGAATCCAAAATCATTCCCTTCTCCTTCACCTCGCCCCTCCGCTTAAGCGTTCAAGTGCACCTCCGCCATATGCACAAGTGTCCAAAGCGGAGGGAGGGAAAATGATCAAGGGTGGAGGTGTGCCTAATTATATGTCCCATGCATTTGTTTGTTTGATTTCCAGAGTTGACACATAACAGATTAAATGCCTCTAAAATTACATGTTTAACGACCCTGTGCAGTAAAAAAATGTATGTTCCTGTGTTTCACATATTTCCACACGATGAGGTTGGGATAATATGTGAAATTGTGAAAATTACGATGTCCTTTGAGTGCAAGAGCTGTTTGAAAAGACCGCCTGAGATTTCAGTGTGTAGTGGTAGGATAGAGTTTTGCCCTGCCTGGTGCAATCATCAGGAGGTGAATCAGTTAGACCGTTCCAAACCTGTCTGCTAATAACAGCTAGTTTTCAGTTTCCTCCTCCCCACTCAGACCACTCCCAGATAGTTTTAGCAAAATTCTTGCTTGAGAAATTGCTCTTTGCTAAGAAGCTTCTTTTTAACCATTTTGATAGAAATTAATTATTAATTGATAAAAGTCCAATGCAGGCGTTTTTAACAGTTACTGAGGTTAACATCTTGTAAAACAACAGGGGTGATTTGTTCATTTGAATTTCATGCTTGTTTTATTATTTAAAAGTGGAACATGAATTGTATCATTCAAGCCACGAGTGAGTCCCGAAGTTGATGGGTTAACTGATCCCCTCACCACTCTCTGGAATACACCCTCTGAGTTTCGTCAGCAACACTCCAAGAGTGTTGGTAGGGGCAAGGTGGTGGCTTGGGATTCAACAAGAGTATGTGAGTGAGTGAGTGTGTACCATAAGCTGTAAGACTTTGCAGTTGAAGAGATCGATGACGGCCTCCTCACAGTCTTCATCCAGCATCAGGACCTGTTCCATGGCTTTCTCCGCCTCACTGTACCTCTACACACACACACCCACACACGTTCAGAGGTAAAGACACAAAAGGCCGGCATAAAAATGATAGAACTGATGAAAAACCAGTAAATGCAGTATATACGTCCTACAGAATAGATTACAATACATGACAATAGAATAGGACAGGTCAGAACATGAAAGTGATGTAGTCTGTGGCCCACCTTCATGCCAATGAGTGCGCTGCCCTTGCGGAAGTGTCCTTTAGGCCAGACAGCTGCCAGCTGGATGGACCTCTCAGCATCAGACAGGGCCTGGGGGTACTGCTCCAAACAGCTATAACAGTACGACCGGTTCCCAAAGAACCTGGAGATATAGACAAACAGACATGCATAGAGATAGAGGAGAAAGTTATTTATCAATGTCATATACACTTCTGCCAATGTATTGATGTTGGATATATAATAAGCGTATTGGCATTAGAGGTCAGGTTGCAAAGGGAGAATATATTACTTTCAAAGTTTACCAGTAAACTACCAGAATTTGGGTAAGTTTACATTTTATCAGTTGACATCTAGTGGCCTTTTTGGGTAGTTCAGATTCTCTGGCTGTCTGTGACCTTATCACGTAAAACATACAAAATAATAAAATAAGATGAGTGAACACCATTGGTGTTTAATATGAGGGTTTCAGCATGAAATACCCTTAATATTTGTATTTCAAACTTATTGGTTTTACTATGTCAAATAGGTCTTTGTTGTTAATGTTTTGGCGTATAAAGTTGTAGCAGTTGTGAAAAATTAAATAGTTTGAAGCGTTGCAGAGTGAATTGAAAACGCCACTGTTTAGACACTTTTTCCATGAATTAGACTATTATCACTTGAACCATATGGTCTATCCACTAAACTCACACCACACACACAGGGCAAAAAAGTATTTAGTCAGCCACCAATTGTGCAAGTTCTCCCACTTAAAAAGATGAGGCCTGTAATTTATCATCATAGGTACACTTCAACTATAACAGACAAAATGAGATTTTTTTTTCTCCAGAATATGACATTGTTGGATTTTTAATGAATTTATTTGCAAATTATTGTGGAAAAGAAGTATTTGGTCAATAACAAGTTTCTCAATACTTTGTTATATACCCTTTGTTGGCAATGACAGAGGTGAAACGTTTTCTGTAAGTCTTCAAGGTTTTCACACACGGTTGCTGGTATTTTGGCCCAATCCTCCATGCAGATCTCCACTAGAGCAGTGATGTTTTGGGGCTGTTGCTGGGCAACATGGACTCCAACTCCCTCCAAAGATTTTCTATGGGGTTGAGATCTGGAGACTCAAATCAAAATCTCACGATACATGGCCCCATTCATTCTTTCCTTTACACGGATCAGTCGTCCCGGTCCCTTTGCAGAAAAACAGCCCCAAAGCATGTTTTCACCCCCATGCTTCACAGTAGGTATGGTGTTCTTTGGATGCAACTCAGAATTCTTTGTCCTCCAAACACAACGAGTTGAGTTTTTACCAAAAAGTATATATATTATATTTTGGTTTCATCTGACCATATGACATTCTCCCAATCTTCTTCTGGATCATCCAAATGCTCTCTAGCAAACTCCAGACAGGCCTGGACATGTACTGGCTTAAGCAGGGGGACACGTCTGGCACTGCAGGATTTGAGTCTCTGGCGGCATAGTGTGTTACTGATGGTAGGCTTTGTTACTTTGGTCCCAGCTCTCTGCAGGTCATTCACTAAGTCTCCCCGTGTGGTTCTGGGATTTTTGCTCACCATTCTTGTGATCATTTTGACCCCACAGGGTGAGTGAGATCTTGTGTGGAGCCCCAGATCGAGGGAGATTATTAGTGCTCTTGTATGTCTTCCATTTCCTAATAATTGTTCCCACAGTCGATTTCTTCAAACCAAGCTGCTTACCTATTGCAGATTCAGTCTTCCCAGCCTGGTGCAGGTCTACAATTTTGTTTCTGGTGTCCTTTGACAGCTCTTTGGTCTTGGCCATAGTAGAGTTTGGAGTGTGACTGTTTGAGGTTGTGGACAGGTGTCTTTTATCCTGATAACAAGTTCAAACAGGTGCCATTAATACAGGTAACGAGTGGAGGACAGAGGAGCCTCTTAAAGAAGAAGTTATAAGTCTGTGAGAGCCAGAAATCTTGCTTGTTTGTAGGTGACCAAATACTTATTTTCCACCATAATTTGCAAATAAATTCATAAAAATCCTACAATGTGATTTTCTGGATTTTTTCCCCCCTCCTTTTGTCTATAGTTGAAGTGTACCTATGATGAAAATTACAGGCCTCATCTTTTTCAGTGGGAGAACTTGCACAATTGGTGGCTGACAATTTTTTTGCCCCACTGTATATTTTTTTAAAATGCACTATGCATTGTGGGTTGAATGCTGTAACAGTATAAAACAATTAATAAAAGTCCCATGATGGTAGTGACTGCTTATCATGGGCAGCCATGATTATTTCACATTACTTTAATAAAATATTTCAGTTGTGTTTTTCAAATGTTTTGACTACTATTATTTAATTTAAAGTCATCAACTTAACTGAGCTGCTGTCTATGCGGTCTGCCAAAATGACTATTTTAGTAGTTCTTAAAATAAGGCATACTTTTAAGACTGCTGAATACCAATAGCTTGAAGCAAGTACTCTCCAATCACGTCTCGTACACAGCAGCCGTAAAAGAAACTTGACAAGTAGACGCACAATGGATTATGGTCATTGAAGTTAATTATCACGTTTTCCGCAATAAACTATGTAGAACATTGGCCTGTTGGAAGCTACAACACCATACTATGTCGCAGAGCTTGGCCACGATCGGATTTCTCTCTAGAGAAACTACAGCGCAATGTACACATTGAGCTAACAGAAAAAGAAAATAAATTCAGTGATGGCAGTGATGAACGGCATTTCAGTTAATCGCTCAGCACTAACAGTGAGTGATATAATGTACAACATGTAATGGTGTGATATTACCTGTAATCCTTTGGGTTGTATCTGATGGCTTCTGTAAACATACTGACTGCCTGAGAATACTGGCCCTCCTGGACCAGCTTGATCCCTTTTTCTACAGGACAAACACAGTCAGAGACTCAAGTATGCAAACAAAATCTGAGCATGTTTGCATAGCAAGTTGTGTGTGCGAGTGTAACCTGGATGGACATATAGACACTCACCTGTCAACAAGGCACTTCTCTTAGTCACAGCATCCGTTTCATTCACCTAGACCAAAACCAGAGAAATAGCTTATAAATCGATCAAATTGTTGATCACTTCCGACTCAGCGACACAAGTGACCGTGCTCTAGCCTGCACACTTAGGCAGCCGTGTGTGTGTGCGTGAGAGAGACTATACGAGGTAAAACTCAAACATTCCAAAGAAGTGTTTATCATGCCTTCCATGTTCAGAATTCACCTCTCCTTAGGGAGAACATTGAACCTGCACAGCCAACAACTAGCCATCAACACTAGTGGAGGCCGATGATAAATGTAACACTTTTTGTCTTTTGCTTACTTAAGAAAATATTTTTGTATAAGAATATTAATAATCTTACATTACCTGCTGTAACAACATTTCTAGGACATACCAGTCGTTTAAAGTAAACAGAGTGGCTGAAGTGAAATTGTACAAGTCACCCATAGTCAGGGTGAAATCTAACAGGCTGCAGGGTAGTGTTCATTTCATCAACAATAACATAAAAATTAAGATTAGAAATGACTAAAACGTAACGAGAAGAGAATTCCACGTGAGACTAATGGACATTCAATTTGGCATGAGGCTCCTTTCAATGATTAGCATGCATGGCTTTGCAGACTAACGCAGTCCTCTTATTGGCGGATAATGTATTTCAGTTGCTCGGGCTGATTGAGCAGACCCGTCTCTCTCTCACACACACACACACAGCTCCAAGGCCGTCACTTAAATCACTCTTCTCTCTTTTGAACTGATGTGCAGCAATGACACTTAAAATTGTAACTTACCACAATTAGAAATAATAATTGTGTTTGATAATCTTTGCTTTCATATTGGCCATTTTTTCTCTGATCACATCATAAGCTCGATTTTGCTGTGTGCTTTTATTCCTATTTGTTGCCACTCACACAGTCCAAATGGGAGTTGTGGTTGCTTTTAATATTGGAAAGGCTAATGCTATTATTAGGCATACATTAATACTTCTGGCATTGTTGGAAAGCTCAGATTATCCTCTTCTCATGCCAATTTTTATGGGAATAAATTCAGAGCTGTACATTTTTTAACCTGTAGCCAAGGCTTATAGCCATATAGTTATGGCTGGCATTGGTTACAATCTGCAACAATAGCAATATTTCTGGGGGGGATAGTAGGCCGAGTTGGACAAGGTTATCTGAATGTACACGGTGGAAGCTAGAGGTAAATATTAATAATTTAATGGGGGGTGCACCGGCTATTGTGACTAAAACTAGTCAACAATTTTGCAGAGTTGAAGTCAACTGATAATGACTCAAATGTGACTAAGAGAAAAAGGTATGAGGATTACAACGAAGACTAAAATTATCTAAAATAGCTGCGGCAGGGTTAAATGTAAAAGCATAAAAACGTTTTATATTACGTCCCTTTTTCTACACTCCAAAAACAAACATTCATATAAACAACAACTTAAACATCTCATCTGCCCAGACCCGCATGCTCGCAACCCAATCCCTAGTGCCTGCATTATTGTTTGCCACTTGGCAATAAATTGTAACAATTTATTTCTTAGTCACCCATGCCTTTTCAAATCAAAAATGTATTAGTCACATGCGCTGAATAAAAACAGGTTTCACCTTAGTGAAATTCTTACTTACGAGCCCCTAACACTGCAATAAATAAAAAAATATGGATAAGAATAAGAGATAAAAGTAACAAGTAATAAAGAGCAGCAGTAAAAAATAAAAATATATACAGGGGGGTGCCGGTACAGAGTGAATGTAAGGGGGCACCGGGTAGTATGTACATGTAGACAGATTTAATTAAAGTGACTATGCATAGATGACAAGAGTGGCAGTGGTGTGGGTAGGGGCAATGCAAATAGTCTGGGTAGCCATTTGATTAGATGTTCAGGGGTCTTATGGTTTGGGGGTAGAAGCTGTTTAGAAGCCTCCTGGACCTAGACTTGGTGCTCAGGTACCGCTTGCCATGCGGTAGCAGAGAGAACAGTCTATGACTAGGGATTCTGACCATTGTTAGGGCCTTCCTCTGACACCGACTGGTATAGAGGTCCCGGATGGCAGGAAGCTTTGCCCCAGAGATGTACGGGGCTGTACGCACTACCCTCTGTAATGCCTTATGGTCACAGGCCGAGCAGATGCCATACCAGGCAGTGATGCAACCAGTCAGGATGCTCTCGATGGTGCAGCTGTAGAACCTTGTGAGGATCTGAGGACCCACACCAAATCTTTTCAGTCTCCTGAGGGGGAATAGGTTTTGTTGTGCCCTCTTCACAGTTGTCTTGATGTGCTCGGACCATGATAGTTTGTTGGTGATGTGGACACCAAGGAACTTGAATCTCTAAACCTGCTCCACTGCAGCCCCGTAGATGAGAATGCGGGAGTGCTCAATCCTCTTTTTCCTGTAGTCCACAATCATCTCCTTAGACTTGATCACGTTGAGGGAGATGTTGTCCTGGCACCACACAGACAGGTCTCTGACCTCTTGTTGTTGTCGGCGATCAGGCCTACCACTGTTGTGTCATCGGCAAACTTAATAATGGTGTTGAATGCCGAGCTGTAGTCAATGAATAGCATTCCCACATAGGTGTTCCTTTTGTCCAGGTGGGAAAGGGACGTGTGGAGTGCAATAGAGATTGCATCATCTGTGGATCTGTTACACAAATTGGAGTGGGTCTAGGGTTTCTGGGATAATGGTGATGTGAGCCATGACCAGCCCTTCAAAGCACTTCATGGCTACAGATGTGAGTGCTACTGATCGGTAGTCATTTAGGCAGGTTACCTTAGTGTTCTTGTGCACATGCACTATGGTGGTCTGCTTAAAACATGCTGGCATTACAGACTCGGACAGGGAGAGGTTGAAAATGTCAGTGAAGACAATTGCCAGTTGGTCAGCGCATGCTCGCAGTAAAAGTCCTGGTAATCTTTGTACTACGAGAATGTGGTTTTGTTTAAAGATCTGCGGAGAGCGTGATCACAGTCATCCGGAAGACCTGGTGCTCTCATGCATGTTTAAGTGTTATTTGCCTCGAAGCGAGCATAGAAGTAGTTTAGCTTGTCTTTTAGGCTTGCGTCACTGGGCAGCTCTCGGCTGTGCTTCTAATTGTAGTCTGGAATGGTTTGCAAGCCCTGCCACATCCGACGTGCGTCGGAGCCGGTGTAGTACAATTCGTTCTAAGTCCTGTATTGAAACGTCCTGTTTGATGGTTCAACAGGAAGACATAGCGGAATTCTTATACACTTCCGGGTTAGAGTCCCGCTCCTTTAAAGTGGCAGCTATAGCCTTTAGCTCAGTGCGGATGTTTGCCTGTAATCCATGGCTTCTGGTTGGGGTATGTATGTATGGTCACTATGGGGACGATCAATGCACTAATTGATGAAGCCAGTGACAAAAATACATAGTCCGCTGCCCCTTGTCTTACCAGACGCAGCTGTTCTAAACTGCCGGTACAGTGTATAACTAGCCAGCTGTATGTTCAGCCACAACTCCATGGAGCAAAAGATATAAAACTCTATGTCCAGTTAGTAGTTTAATCTTCCGCGTAGGTCATAGATTTTATTCTCCAGACTGCACATTTGCTAGCAGAATGGAAGGAAGTAGGGGTTTATTCGATCTCCTGTGAATTCGCTGAAGGCAGCCCGCTCTCTGGCCCCCTTTTCTCTGCCTCCTCTCCACGCAAATCACAGGGATCTGGGCCTGTTCCCGAGAAAGCAGTATATCATTCACGTCGGGCTCGTTAAAGGGAAAAAAAGGATTCTGCCTGTCCATGGTGAGTAATCGCAGTCCTGATGTCTAGAAGTTATTTTCGGTCAAAAGAGACGGTAGCGGCAACATTACGTACAAAATAAGTAAACTAAGTTACAAACAATGCAAATAAACACATAAAACGTCAGCCTTCTTCTCCGGCGCCATTGCACTATCAACACATCTACCACAGAACGTAACTAGCCAGTCATCCTTAGCCAACAACACTCCTACCATAGCAACTTAAAGCTACCAAAGTAGCTAGAGATCCTTGGCCCCAACACCTCAGACTGACAAACCATCCACCACAGCAAATCTCTAGTTAGCTAGCTATAGTGGCTATCACCACTCTTACGGTAGCAACTAGTCAGCAATGTAGATATCTCAGAACTCAGGGTCCACTTACCTCTCTGGTTCTGCCCTCATTCTCCTTATTCTCTTTGGACTTGGCGCCAGGTTTGGTCATAACTTTTGGCCGGATGTGGCTAGCAGCGTTAGCAAAGAACGCACTGCTCACATCCCACTCCAGTTCCTACAGCAGAGAGGGAGAAGGAGAGAGAATGGTTTACTAAGGAGCCCCATCAGCTTGTATATGAAAACTCCTCAAATACACACAGCTCCCCTAAAAACTAGCCTGGGGAAGACTGATCCTAATAATGGATGGAATGGAGTAATTGGAATGGTACCAAACACATGGAATCCATGTGTTCAATACCATTCCATTCAAGCCATTACTATGATCCCATCCACCCCAAATTAAGGTGCCACAACTCAAATAGATCTAGGACCAGGCACCTACGCCATTGCTTTGCCCAAATGAACGAGTCAATCTGTCCCTACCTCTTCAGATGTTCGTGCAGCGGTATTCTGGGGTCCTTTAGTTCCCGAGGGGGCTGGCGATGGGGAAGAGGGTTCATTAGAGCAGGCGATGGCTGTTTTATCTTCTTTCTCTACCTCTTCTACCTCCACCTCAGACTCACTCTCATCTTTATCTTCTTCCTCCTCAGATCTACCATCATCCTCCACATCCTGGAAAACAGAGATCATATCATAAATTAGCTGAAATGCAAACAATCCATTCCTTTTTATACAGACATTTTTTCTGATCATTGTAAATGAGGCTGTTAAGCATAGCATAATTTAGATTAATTCAGAATACATGTAATATTGGTTTGTCGTTAACCTGATCAGTGCCCTCAGGCTTCTTCACCTGCTCCAGCTTCTTGCGTTCCCGTCGACGCTGAGAGGAACATAGTAACAGCATCAGGATACACAGATTGGGTGCTAAATATGTGGTTCACTATGGACAGAGCAGGTCCCTCACGGTTTTTAACCAAACACTATGGCTCAGAAAGATTTGGTGTGTGTGTATATAGGAGTAAGTGTGTGCGTATGTACAGTATGTATGAATTAATGTGAGAGTGTGTTGCTCACCTTCCTCTTGGCTCTGCGTCGCGCCGCTCTGTGTTTGGCCTTCTCCTCCTCGCTCAGACAGTCCTCTCCACTGATGTCCTGTTCCTAACACACACATTCATTATTAAGTGCATTGATAATGTTGTACCCACAGTGATCGTCAGTACATTTCCCAAACAGAAGCAATGGATTAAAGGCAACATCCTAATGGTTATAAGAAATCCCGCTACGCCTTCCGACGAACCAACAAACAGGCCAAGCATCAATACAGGAAAAAAAATAGAATCCTAATACGCCAGCTCTGACACTCATCGGATGTGGCAAGGCTTGCAATCTTTTACGGATTACAGAGGGGAAACCAGCCGCAAGCTACCAGACGAACTAAATACCTCCCGTTTGCTTCCAAGCTAGAAGCACGGAGCCATGCAGTAGAGCACCAGCTATTCCCGATGACTGAACACGTACTCCGTAGCTGATGGGAGTAACATTTACAAGGACGCAAGGCCAGAATTACCAGGATGCATACTCTGAGCATGAGTTGACCAGCTGGAAAGAGTCTTCACTGACATTCAATATCTACTTGACTGAGTCTAATACCTGCATGTTTCAAGCAGACCACCATAGTCAATGTGCCCAAGAACAACAAAGTAACCCGTCTAAATGAATTTAAACCCGTAGCACTCACATCTGTAGCCATGAAATTACTCATATCAAAACAACCATACCAGACACCTTGAACCCACTACAACTCGCATACCGCCCCAACAGATCCAAAAATTACAATCTCTATTGCACTTTTCCATCTGGAAAAAAAAGGACTGATTCCCCCTCAGGAGACTGAAAAGATTTGGCATGGGTCCTCAGATCCTCAAAAGGTTCTACAGCTGCACCATCGAGAGCATGGTTGCATCACTGCTTGGTATGGCAACTGCTCAGCCTCCAACCGCAAGGCACTACAGAGGGTATTGCGTACGGCCCAGTACACCACTGGGGCAAAGCTTCCTGCCATCCAGGACCTCTATACCAGGCGGTGTCAGAGGAAGGAACAAAAGAAATTGTCAGACTCCAGCCACCCTAGTCATAGACTGTTCTCTACAAGTCTACAGCCCGAGCATCCTGGCGGGATGTATCACCGTCTGGTATGGCAACTGCACCACCATCATCAACCCCAAGGCTTTCCAGAGGGTAGTGCGGTCTGCACAACGCATCACCGGGGGCAAACTACCTGCCCTCCAAGACACCTACAGCACCCAATGTCACAAGAAGGCCATAAAGATCATTCAAGTACAACAACCACCCGAGCCACTGCCTGTTTACCCCGCTATCATCCAGAAGGTAAGGTCAGTACAGGTGCATCAAAGCTGGGACCGAGACACTGAAAAGTAGCTTCTATCTCAAGGCCATCAGACTGTTAAACAGCCATCACTAACAGAAGCAGCTGTCAACATACAGACTCAAATCTCTGGCTACTTTAATAAATGGACTTAAAAGGTATCACTAGTCACCTTAAATAACGCCACTTTAATCATGTTTACATATCCTACATTATTCATCTCATATGTATATACTGCTCTATACCATCTACTGCATCTTGCCTATACCGCACAGCCTCCGCTCATCCATATATTTATATGTACATATTCTTACCCAGCCCTTTACACTTGTGTGTATAAGGTGGTAGTTGTGAATTTGTTAGATATTACTGCATTGTTGGAACTAGAAGCACAAGTATTTCGCTACACTCACATTAACATCTGCTAACAATGTGTATGTGACCAATCAAATTTAATTTGAGGTCCAAAGGGCTTCTCACCCCCCAAGACTGCTGAACACCTAATCAAATGGCCGACCAGACTATTTGCATTGCCCCCCTCCCCCTTACGCTGCTGCTATCCTCTGTTAATTATCTATGCAGTCACTTTAACGCTACCGACATGTACATAGTACCTCGACTAACCGGTGCCCCCAACAAATACACTCTGTACCATGACCCCGGTATAGCCTCGCTTTGTTATTTTACTGCTGCGCTTTAATTATTTGTTACTTTTATTTCTTATTGTTTTACTTAAAACATATTTTTCTTAACTGTGTGTTGTTGGTAAGGGCTTGTAAGTAAGAATTTTACTGTAAGGTCTGTTGTATTCAGTGCATGTGACGAATACAATTTTATTTGAGTTGACTGGGGTAACACTAGCAGGGAAGAAATTTGACGAACAGACTTGTTGGAAAGGTGGCATCCTATGACGTTGCCACATTGAAAGGCACGGAGCTCTTCAGAAAGCCCATTCTACTGCCCTTGTCTACGGAGATTGCATAGTGGTGTGCTCGATTTTATACACCTGTCAGCAACAGTTGTAGCTGAAATAGCCGAATCCACTAATTTGAAGGGTTGTCCACATACTTTTAGCCAAATTTCAAGACCACAATGCACCGACCACTGTCAAACATACAGCCTCTTGTCCTTCAGTGTAACATGTCCTTACCTTGGACAGTGTGACATCATTACCTTACCTGTGTGATGTCGGTGGGCTCAGAGGTCACTGCTCCACATTCCATCTCCTCCTGGTGTTGAGCACTGGAGGTTTCTGGGTAAAAAGCACAACCTACATTAAGTAGTACATCAGGGTTCTATTTGTACATTACATGCTCAAAGATAACCCATTCTCTACACCAGACATCGATTAGGTTAGAAACCAGGCTAACTTCAACATCTGAACTGTGAAAGGTCAGTCAGCTAAAGGTTTGTACGAGGTCACGGCTTCACTGAGGTCTGATTCATGTCAGTCAGTCACACAGAGAGAGGTCTTATGACTGAACACTTCCTTATGCAGAAGAACCGTTTTTGTTTTTACTGTCGATGCGTGCCTTAAGCAAACCAGAGTCAATCTTTTCTATTTTTACATTTCAAACAAGCTCAATTCTGATGGAGAACAATAGACGACCAAAACAAGGGCATTCAAAAGAAGTGAAATGGCAGTCAAGAGGTATGTGTATGCTATATGACTGGTTTAGAAACATGTCCTTGATAAGATAACCTGACACAGGGATACACTTTGCAGGGCTTGCAGTTAGCTTTTCAGTGATAGCCTGGCTGTGACACCACGCCCCATGTTGATCTCAGTGGACTAATGAGCCGTGTGTGAAAACGACTGATATGGACTTTTTTAGGGCCGATGACGATTTTTTGGGGTCAAGGAGGCCGATGGTCGATATTTTAGGCAGATATTCAATATTAACTTAGAAAATGTTGATGACAAAATTTGCCAGAGACAGACAATTATTTTTTAAATCAAACAAATTTGACTTCGTTTTTAACCAACCTAATGGTAATAATTTAATTTGAACAATAAATCTCTTGATAAACTGGGTAAATTAAGATGGCATACGAACAACACAGGTGAATGGATATTCAGTAGGAGAGTGTGCACGCATTGCGTTATTGAGCTTCTTTTGGCTAATCTGGTGCTACAGATGACAATCGGTTTGCCTTTCATTTGGGACATATTAACATCATTTAGGGACTGCTGTTAGTTTGAAAATATTAAATCTATTCAATGCAAATGGTTCAACGTAACATCACAATGTGATCACGGATGCTTATGAAACAAGTAACAATGTTTTAAGCTGTCAGGACACCTCTAAAAAGAAAAAAAAAACAGCTGCCAGGACAATTTATTATTATTATTTTTTATACGACTCAATTGTCTAGTTCAGCTATTTGTCAAGAAATGGGCGGGTTGTAACTTTATCCTACTGCTATGATTGGATAGAGCGAGGCTGTAATACCGCTCCCTTTCACATATCTCTTCATCAATCATATCACTTGCTGGCTGCAGTTTACTGCTACTATGATAACTAGCTCAATGGCGATGACATTTGCTACCAAGCCATAAATGTGCACAATATCTAATATTTGTCTGAATGACTCAAATCTGCACATAGTTTGAGAAGTGAGAAGGAACAGGCACTGATCTTAAGCTTTCTTGGTCCATAAACATGCAGGCAGATTCTTAGGTAGCTAAACCTATTGCCAACCTTTATGTTAGGCATTTTAAACACACTTAATTCTTTCCTATTATGACAATCTAATCCGACTATAAACTGTCAATTTACAGATACGATTGTGCCGTGTTAGATGAGCACACCAGTAAATATGTTACACCAAAAATATTTAGAAACTCTGATTACACAAGTCAGATGGCTCGTTGCCAAAAATGGTGCATTTTCAAAATGATAATCAGTTAATGCTAGCTATATTTGCAATTATCTCCCATCTGATAACTTAGCACCATGTTATCCTAGCCAGCTAGATAGCATACGTTAGTAGCTAATAAAGCTAGCTAGTTAATACCACAGATGAAAAAGTTAATTATTGTAATCTTTGCTAACAGGGCACATAGCCATCTGCTTATTGCATGCATGTCGGGAACGTCGACACAAGCCTCATTATTAGTGACTTAAACTCAGACTTGCAACAGAAGTTTGATTTGGGTCACTGTCATTTCATCCGTTTCTCTACACTGCACCTTTCTGTTGGAGAATGAGCTAGCTTGCTGCTGCTAATTTTCCCAGCTAAACATTCCTCTGCATTGTGCAGTGCTCTTGGTTCAGGCGGTGAGTAGCAGCTGCCATAGCAGCAGTTTTGCTATGTAGAGTGACTATCGGCAAAGTCGACCGATAGCAGATAGACGAGAAAAAGGGCCAATGTCGGCCCACTATATCAGCTCGGCCGACCATTGGTCGTTCTCTAGTGAAAACAGCATATCTGAGGAGCTTTCAGAGACACTCCTCCGTTCCCACTGGTCAGCAAAGCAGAGAAGGGGAAAAAAAGGATATGTTCAGCAGGCAAATGTTGTGAAATGTTTTATATAGAATTGCAATGAATAGCGCTGACAATCCCTTATTCTAAAGGTCAAATAAGCATGTTTGTGGGCCTCACGAATGGCGCAGTGAAGAACACCCTCTGTTCTGTTAGACAGGTAACTCTTTTGTAACTGGTCAAAAAATGTTTTCCAAAAGTTTACTACTAAGGGTTGGTAACAGGCTGATCGGTTGGCTATTTGAACCAGTAAAGGGGGCTTTATTATTCTTAAGTAGCGGAATGAGATTTGCTTCCCTCCAGGCCTGAGGGTACACTTTCTAGTAGGCTTAAACTGAAAATGGCAAATATCATCTGCTATTATCCTCAGTAATTTTCCATTCAAGTTGCTAGACCCTGTGGCTTGTCATTGTTAAGACAATTTTTTCACCTCTTCCAGTCCTTTTACGGAATTCAAAATTACAATGCTCGTCTTTCATTATTTGGTCAAATATACCTGGATGTGTAGTGTCAGCATTTGTTACTGGCATGTCATGCCAAAATAAATCATTAAAATAGTTGGTAAAATCAGTCGGTTTTGTGATGAATGAGCCATCTGATTCAATGAAATCAGTTTAGTTACATGATTTCTCAATTTGCAATATGTTCGCCCATCGGTTGTACAACCAGTCTTGCCATTCCTTTTGCCTCATCCCTCAACCATACAATTTCTCAGTCCATGGAGATTTAACCCCTTTTAGAGTAATTTTCTTAAAGGGTACATGCTTATTAGTAACTGGAATAAGCAATTTCATAAATGTGTGAAGTGTCTGTTTGCTTCTTATTACACACCACAGACCAACAAATATTATTTACATCAACATAGGATTCACTCAAAAACGTATTGTATGACCTCTTATACACAATATTAGTACCAGCCTTTGGAACTGTGGTTTTCCTTGATACGGCTACTACAGTGTTATCACTACATCCGATCTGGATACTGCGGTGAAGCAAATTTCTGCAGCATTAGTAAAGATGTGATCAATACATGTGGATTTGGTTGGTTTCTCAAATGATTGCCTCGCCTGGTTCACCAACTACTTCTCTGATAAGAGTTCAGTGTGTCAAATCAGAGGGTCTGTTGTCCGCACCTCTTGCAGTCTCTATGGGGGTGCCACAGGGTTCAATTCTTGGACCAACTCTTCTCTGTACACATCAATGATGTCACTCTTGCTGCTGGTGAGTCTCTGATCCACCTCTACGCAGACGACACCATTCTGTATATTTCTGGCCCTTCTTTGGACACTTAACAAACCTCCAGACGAGCTTCAATGCCATACAACTCTCCTTCCGTGGCCTCCAATTGCTTTTAAATACAAGTAAAACTAAATGCATACTCTTCCAACGATCGCTGCCCGCCTGTTCAACATCACTACTCTGGACGGCTCTGACTTAGAATACGTGGACAACTACAAATACCTAGGTGTCTGGTTAGACTGTAAACTCTCCTTCCAGACCCAACATCAAACATCTCCAATCCAAAGTTAAATCTAGAATTGCCTTCCTATTTCACTCATGCTGCCAAACATACCCTTGTAAAAACTGACCATCATACCAATCCTCAACTTTGGTGATGTCATTTACAAAATATCCTCCAATACCCTACTCAACAAATTGGATGCAGTCTATCACAGTGCCATCCGTTTTGTCACCAAAGCCCCATATACCACCCACCATTGCGACCTGTACGCTCTCGTTGGCTGGCCCTTGCTTCATACTCGTCGCCAAACCCACTGGCTCCATGTAATCTACAAAACCCTGCTAGGTAAAGTCCCCCCTTATCTCAGCTCGCTGGTCACCATAGCATCACCCACCTGTAGCACGCGCTCCAGCAGGTATAGCTCTCTGGTCACCCCCAAAACCAATGATTTATTTGGCTGCCTCTCCTTCCAGTTCTCTGCTGCCAATGACTGGAACGAACTACAAAAATCTCTGAAACTGGAAACACTTATCTCCCTCACTAGCTTTAAGCACCAGCTGTCAGAGCAGCTCACATATTACTACACCTGTACATAGCCCTATAATTTAGCCCAAACAACTACCGCTTTCCCTACTGTATTTATTTTGCACATTCTTCCACTGCAAATCTGCCATTCGAGTGTTGTACTTGCTATATTGTATTTACTTTGTCACCATCGCCTTTTTTGCCTTTACCTCCCTTATCTCACCTCATTTGCTCACATCATATATAGACTTGTTTCTACTGTATGTTTGTTTTACTCCATGTGTAACTCTGTCGTTGTGTGTCGAACTGCTTTGCTTTATCTTGGCCAGGTCGCAATTGTAAACGACAACTTGTTCTCAACTTGCCTACCTGGTTAAATAAAGGTGAAATAAAAAAATTAAAAAACAATTTAATTCCTGTGCCGTTTGTAACTACCCGGGTAGGTTGACTGATAACCTGAACCAGGTTGCAGGAACTGGTTACAGTTTGAAGCTTTTTCTTGGGTGGAGAGCTTGATTAAAGCCAGTCAATATTTAAAATTACCCAGAGGATACACCTCTCTGTTGAGATCATACATTTTCAAGCAAGTAACACATTAAATCCTGACACTGACAGTTATCACTTGGTGGTCTATAGCAGCTTCCCACAAGAATGGGATGCAGGTGAACCTGTAGTCATTACTTCAACAGTATTTAACATGACATCCTCTCAAAGCTTTACAGGAGTGGTTCTGAATATAACAGCAACACCTCCATTGGCATTTCTGTAAATGTTATAAGCTTGTATTGCTACCACTGTATCAAAGGCAATATCTGAGTGAGTTTCAGACAGTCAGAATATGAATGCCATCTGTTACTAGCAAATTATTGATTTAATGAACCTTTTTACTTAATGTACATATGTTAACATGGGCTATTTTGAGCACTTTTCTTCTGGGATGCTTACTTGTTTCCATTGATTTACTGGGAAGCTTAGCAGAAGTGGATATGCTGATGTTATTTATTTGCTGAAGCATTATGACAACTCAGCGTCAATATGGTAGGGATTAACTCAGCTGGGCTTGGGTCATTGATAAGTCATTGTCTCAATTTTAACTTATAATGCTGTGAAAGGATGCAGGAAACCAAATTATTTGAGTGGATCACATCCTTATAAAATGTGTTTTGTTTCCAAAAGGCATAGACATTGTCAATATAAAGATACGCCCACTGCAATAATCAAGTAGCCAGTTGTGAAGAGAAAGAATCCTGCTAAAGCGTTCAATGCCACGATTCAGAGAGGGCACAGGGCCAGATAGGATGGATCTTTTAATTGACATCTTCCCTTTTTAACTAACTGGGCAACAACAGACAGTGAAGCTCTTGACACAGAACTGAAACGTTCACAGTAAGTTTAGCAGTGAAATGGTTTTTATTTTATTTAACACACAACCGTTTAAAAGTTTGGGGTCACTTAGAAACTCTTGTTTTTGAAAGAAAAGCTAAATGCTTTTGCCCATTAAAATGACATCAAATTGTTCAGAAACACAGTGTAGACATTGTTAATGTTGCAAATGACTATTGTAATTGGAAATTTTCCATAGAATATCAACATAGGCATAGAGGCCCATTATCAGCAAACATCACTCCTGTGTTCCAATGGCACGTTGTGTTAGCTAATCCAAGTTGATACTTTTAAAAAGGCTAATTGATCATTAGAAATGACTTTAACATAATTGCAAACCTCTTGAAGCTAGGGGGCACTATTTTTATGTTTGGAAAAATAACATTCCCAGAGCTCATAGTATGGCAACTTGGTATAAACTTTACTCTTATTCACTAAAGTGATACATCCTAGACGTCGAGTTGTCATCAGCATCAGCTGTAAATGTGGGCTAGGAAAGGACAGACAATCTCTTAAGACAGGGTACTACCACAAGACATATTCTTCAAAAGGACAAGGGCAACCCAGCCTTCCATCTAAAAACCAAACTATCGAAGCACAGCTCAGAGTAAATATTTCTTGCATTTTCCTTCTCCAAATGGCCGGTTATTTAGAATGCATAACAGTCTATGTACAAAAGCATTGCTTCATGAGGTCTGATAGAGACCCAATCCTTTTGTTCATCAGTCTTCACACGCTTTCATTCAAACCAATTTGTAAGTCGCTCTGGATAAGAGCGTCTGCTAAATGACTTAAATGTAAATGTAAATGTAAACCCAACCCCCTTTCTTTGTGTAACCAGCCGTCATATCTGTTTCGTTTTCTTGTATGACAATTAGTAATCAATGTATGATCCATCTTGTGTATATGTCATTCTGTGTGATTATTGAGGTATTTAGTAAAGAAATAATTAAACCAAACGTTGTATTGCTGATTCAACTTGTTAGCCAGTGTTCGTGAAGATAAGACAGACTGAATAAGGTGATGATTAATAATTGACTGCTATTGATATAAAAAAATTACCAGGTCTTTAAGAGTTTATTCGGAAGACAACAGCTCCATAAACATTCTTCCGTGTTGCCCTGACTTCCTAGTTAATTACATTTACAAAATGTGTTTAATCAGGTAATATTAGAAAATGTATTTTATGAAATAGCATATCATGTAATTTAATCCATAGTAAAGACTTTTCTCTGTCCTGTTAAATTGTTGACAGAGCGTGCACCTGAGCACGCATAGAAGTACCTGGTCTGCTTCATGCAAAATGTAGAAAAATGCCCACACTGCGATTTTAAAAAATCTTACCTGGATACCACTTACCATTAGAATGCATTGACGTCTTACCAAGACAAATTATTTTAGTGCACTGGCAGAACATTTTGCTTACTTTAACATAAAACAGGCTTGAAACAAGTCAGAAGTATCTTAAAACAATAGAAATGATCTTGATTTAGCTTACCCAGAAAATGCATCAACTCAAAACAAGTCAACTTAATTAGGTCAATACAAAAAAAGGTCTGCAGTGCATTTGGGGGTGTCTGTGGATAGACTTAAGATGAGAACAGAGGGGGGTCAACTCACCACCACTAATAAGCTAGACTTGCCATTAACTTCTCTTCACCTCACACAATAAGTCAATGAAGTCTGTTTTTCTTAACATCCATTCAAATAATAGTTCACTGATTCTCTCTATAGGCCTATTCGTCCATTCAGAAAGTTTCCTAAAGTAGCCTGTCTGGAATCCATTTCTTAATAAGAATCACAGGACCCTGTCTTTCAAAGATAATTAGTAAAAATCAAAATAATTTCAGATCTTCATTGTAAAGGGTTTAAACACTGTTTCCCATGCTTGTTCAATGAACCATAAACAATTCATGAACATGCACCTGTGGAACGGTCGTTAAGACATTAACAGCTAACAGACGGTAGGCAATTAAGGTCACATTTATGAAAACTTAGGACGGCAAAATTCGTGGCATAATACGGCTAATATAGTACAGTCCGTTTTGGCCCCTTGCAGACATTTAAAGGGATAGTTCTATGAAAAATGTACAACTCGTCTTCTTACCTTGAAAGAAGCCGTCCGACAACCCGCCCGCTCAAACCCGTCCCCTCCTCCCATTCCTCACTTCCCTCAACTAACCACTGTCTGCATCCCCACTGACTTAAACGTCCAGAGTTACTCCCCTCCTCAAAAAAACATTTGACCACTCCGACATCCAAATTTAAGCCAGTATACTTTCACAACACACTTGAGCGTCCTGTCTGACCAACTCTCTCGCCATCACTCTCAGAACAATTGTCTTGACACTAACCAGTCAAGCATCAAGAGGGGTCACTCAATCAAGACTGCTCTCCTCTGTGTCACAGAGGCTCTCCTCACTACCAAAGCAGACACTCATCATCCTAAATCTATCCACTGCCTTCAACACAGTGAAACATCAGAGCCTCCTCTCCACCCGCTCAGGGACTGGGCGTCTCAGGCTCTGCACAGTCTTGGATTGCATCCTAACCTGCAGTGCGCTCCTACCAGGTGACGTGGAAAAAAAATCTGTCACTGCACCACACTCACTACTGTTGTCCCCCAGGGCTCGGTTCTAGGCCCTCACCAAATCACTCAGCTCCATCATACCCTCAAAATGGTCTCTCCTATCATTGCTATGCAAATGACACTCAAATACTTCTCTTTCCCACCCTTCTGACACCTACACTACCGTTTAAAAGTTTGGGGTCACTTAGAAAAGTACTTGTTTTCCATGAAAGGCTCTGCACGAGTTGCAAAATGAATAGGAAAGTCAAGACATTGACAAGGTTATATATAATGATTTTTAATTGAAAGTGTCCTTCAAACTTTGCTTTAGTCAAAGAATCCTCCATTTACAACAATCACAGCCTTGCAGACCTTTGGCACTCTAGTTGTCAATTTGTTGAGGTAATCTGAAGCGATTTCACCCCATGCTTCCTGAACCACCTCCCACAAGTTGGATTGGCTTGATGGGCACTTCTTACGGTACATACGGTCAAGCTGCTCCCACAACAGCTCAATAGAGTTGAGATCTGGTGACTGTGCTGACCACTCCATTATAGACAGAATACCAGCTGACTGCTACTTCCCTAAATAGTTATTGCATAGTTTGGAGCTGTACTTTGGGTCATTGTCCTGTTGGAGGAAATTGGCTCCTATTAATGGCATTGCAAAATTGAGTGATGGATCTTGAAGGAGGAAGGCCCTTTAACCTTGTACAAATCTCCACCTTTACCACCACCTAAGCACCCCCAGACCATCACATTGCCTCTACCATGCTTGACAGATGGCATCAAACACTCCAACATATTTTCTGCATCTCAATGTTCTTCTTTGTGATCCGAACACCGCAAACTTAGATTAGTCTGTCCATAACACTTTTTTTCCCAATCTTTCTCTGCCCAGTGTGTGCTCTTTTGCCAATTTTTTTTTTTTTTTTTTAAACATTTGATTGGCCAGTCTTAGGTTTTTCTTTGCAACTCTGCCTAGAAGGCCAGCATCTTGGAGTCGCCACTTCACTGGTGAGGTTGAGACTGGTGTTTTGCAGGTACTATTTAATGAAGCTGCCAGTTGAGAACTTGTGAGGCATCAGTTTCTCAAACTAGACACGAATGTACTTGTCCTCTTGTTCAGTTGAACACCAGGGCCTTCCACTCTTTCTATTCTGGTTAGAGACAGTTTGCGATGTTCTGTGACGGGATTAGTACACAGCGTTGTACCAGCTCTTCAGTTTATTGGTAATTTCTCGCATAGAATAGCCTTAATTTCTCAGAACAAGAACAGACTGATGAGTTTCAGAAGAAAGTTTTGTTTCTGGCCATTTTGAGCCTGTAATCGAATCCACAAATGCTGATGCTCCAGATACTCAACTCGTCTAAAGAAGGACAGTTTTATTGCGTCTTAAATCAAAACAGTTTTCAACTGTGCTAATATAATTGCATAAAGGGTTTTCTAATGATCAATTAGCCTTTTCAAATGATAAACTTGGATTAGCTAACAATGTGCCATTGGAACACAGGAGTGATGGTTTCTGATAATGGGCCTCTGTACACCTATGTAGATATTCCATTTTTTTTTATTTTTATGATTTGTTTTAAAAACAGCTCCCAGCTCAATAGTAATTTACAACATTAACAATGTCTACACTGTATCTGATCAATTTGATGTTAATTTAATTGACTTTTTTTTTCTTTTCAAAAACAACAATTCATAAGAAGTGACCCAAACATTTGAACAGTAGTGTAGGTGGTGACACACATCTCTGCGTGCCTGGTAGATATTTTAGCTTGGATGTCGGTCCACCACTTCAAGTCCAACAAGACGGAACTGCTCTTCCTCCCGGGTAAGACCCTGCCAAGACCTCTCCACAGTGTCAAGTTCCCAAATAACCTTGTTGTGACCCTGGACAACACACTGTCGTTCTCTGAAAACATCAAAGCAGTGACCCGCTCCTGCAGGTTCATGCTCTACAACATCCATAGAGTATGACCGTGCCTCACACAGGAAGCGATGCAGGTCCAAATCCAGGCACTTGTCATCTCCCGTCTGGACTACCGCAACTCGATGTGGACCGGGCTCCCCGCTTGTACCATCAACCCCATGCAACTGATACAGAACACTGCTGCCTGCCTGGTATTCAACCTCCCCAAGTTCTCCAATGTCACTCTGCTCCTTCTGCACACTGCACTGGCTTCCAGTCAAAGCTTGCATTAACTTCCAAGACCATGGTACATGGAGCAGCAAGAGGAACAGACCCTTCCAACATTTAGGCTATACTCAAACCCTACACCCCAACCCAAGTACTAAATTCTGCCACCTCTGGTGTCTTGGTCCTCCCAGCACTACGGGAGGCAGGTCTCAGTCATCCCAAGTCAAAGCTCTTCTCTGTCCTGGCACCCCTATGGGGAACCAGTTTCCCCTGAAGCTAGGACAGCAGAGTTCCTACCCATCTTCCGAAAACATTAAAACCCTACCTCTTTAAAAAAAAGCATTTTAGATAATCCCACAGCACCCCTTTCGTAAACGAACACGTGCATTTGCTTTCACCACCACCACTGACTTTGTTGATAGCTACTATATTTAGGAAAATGTTCCTTACTATGATTGAGATGTGGTTGTCCCACCTAGCCATCTTAAGATGAATGCACTAACTAAGTCGCTTTGGATAAGAGTGACAGCTAAATGGCAACACTTTAAAATAAACAAATGTTAAACTGGAAACCTGACTCAATCATCTCCCCCTCTGTCCTAACTTATACCTCAAGTCTGTAGCTGCCAGCATTAGTACCCATTTCTTTCATCCTTCAATATGTGTTTGGATAAATCAGGATGTTCATTATCATCAAATAAAAGTGATTTGAATCACTAGAAAGAAGAAAGATGCATCTATTCCCAACGGTGGAATCATAGGACACATTTATCAACACAACATTAAACTTCAGGAGTGTATGGAGTCAGAGTAATAGAAGAGATTAACCACAATGCCTTTCATTATCAAACTACGGAAGGACTTGAAAGAGCAATAAATCACTAAAAATTGGATTTAAATATTCAATTCAACAAAACATTTGACAAACTGACAAATTACATAATTCCTGCAACATCCTTAACGGCAAATGAGAGTGAATTATATTGTCTACTTCTGTTTGTCCCTATAGGTGAACCACATTTGGTGCTAGGTAAAAACTGTGCTCTACCAAGAAAGAGAAATGTACAACAACATCAATCAATGTGTGTAAGGAGAAACAGATGGGCATGCTCACTTCGATTGTCATCTAAGATTACACAGTACACAAGAGGAACAGACTGACCCTAGCCCACCGGCACACAGGCTATTGCATAATAGATACTGGGGATTGGGCAACACTATGGCGCCGTTAAAAATGACTTCCGAAAAAGGGCCAATCAGGCAGGTTAAACACCACACCACTTTGCCAAAGCACAGCCCCCATACCACTCAAGGGAAATCAGCAGATCACTAACTTACTACCATGAGACAAGATCGAGTATAGCCCAGGAAATTCTCCCCCACGCACTAGCCTTAAGGTGCGCAAAACCAGATAGGAAGATTATGTTAGTGACTCAACCCACATAAGGAAGTGTAGTATAGTGAACAAAGCCTGGTATGCAGTGATGCGCCCTTATAGGGGCGACATGGGAGTGTGTGAGCAGGCCAGTGACTCGGTCACCGTAATAGGGGCAGGGGCAGAGAATCCCAGGAGAGAGTGGAGAGCTGGCCAGGCAGACCGCAAGGGTGGTTCCTCTTGCCAGTGCCTTGACGTTCACCTTAGCACCCCTGAGCAACTCGATCATAGGACCTACTTAAGAGATGAGTCTTCAGTAAATACTCAAAGGTTGAGGTTCGAGTTTGCGTCTCTCACATGGATCAGCAGACCATTCCATAAAAGAGGCAGCCTACAGGAGAAAGTCCAGCCTCCAGCTGTTTCCTTTGAAATTTGGGACAATAAGAAGGCCTGCTTTTTGTGAGCGTAGTGTACATGTAGGTACATTATGTAGGGCAAGACTAAAATCAGAGATAAGTAGGAATAAGTTCATTTAACAGTAAAACCTTGAAAATCATCTCTAGCAGGAAGCCACTGTACAGAGACTAGCAGAGGAGAAATATATATATGTTGGGGTCTTGCAAGGAATGGGAGACTGGGTGGAGGGTAACATACAGTGCCTTCGGAAAGTATTCAGACCCCTTGACTTTTACCAAATTACAGCCTTGTTCCAAAATGGATTACCTTTTTATCCTCAGCAATCTACACACAATACCCAATAATGTCAGTGAAAACAGCTTTAAAGCATTTTTAAAAAATGTATTAAAACAGAAATAACTTATGTACATAAGTATTCAGACCCTTTGCTTTGAGACTTGAAATTGAGCTCAGGTACATCCTGTTTCCATGGATCATACTTGAGATGTTTCTACAACTTTATTTGAGTCCACCTTTGATAAATTCAATTGCTTGGAAATGCACACACCTGTCTATATAAGGTCCCACTGTTGACAGTGCATTAAAAGACCAAAAACCAAGCCATGATGTCGAAGGAATTCTCCGTAGAGCTCCGAGACAGGATTGTGTGAGGAAGGGGACCCCAAAAGAATTCTGCAGCATTGAAGGTCCCCAAGAACACAGTGGCCTCCATCATTCTTATATGGAAGAAGTTTGAAACTACCAAGACTCTTCCTAGAGCTGGCCGCCTGGCCAAACTGAGCCAGGGAGGTGACCAAGAACCCAATGGTCACTCTGACAGAATTCCTCCAGAGTTCCTATGTGGCGATGGGAGAACCTTATATTTACATTTACATTTAAGTAATTTAGCAGACGCTCTTATCCAGAGCGACCTTCCAGAAAGACAACCATCTCTGCAGCGCTCCACCAATCAGGCCTGTATGGTAGAGCGGTAAAGACGGAAGCCGCCACTCATTAAAAGGCACATGAGAGCCCACATGGAGTTTGCCAAAAGGCACCTAAAACTCCCAGAACATGAAAAAAAACAAGATTCTCTGGTCTGATGAAACCAAGATTAAACTCTTTGGCCTGAATGCCAGGTGTCACTTCTGGAAGAACCCTGGCACCCTCCCTACGGTGAAGCATGGGTGGCAGCATCATGCTGTGGGGATGTTCTTCAGCAGCAGGGACTGGGAGACTAGTCAGGATTGAGGCAAAGAAACAGAGCAACGTATAGAGAGCTCGTTGATGAAAACCTGCTTCTCAGACTGGGGCGAAGGTTCACCTTCCAACAGGTCAACGACCCTAAGCACACAGCAAAGACAACACAGAAGTGTCTGCAGGACAAGTCTCTGAATGTCCTTGAGTGTGGCCCAACCAGAGCCCAGACGTCAACCCGATCTAACATCTCTGGAAATACCTGAAAATAGCTGTGCTACGACACTCCCCATACAACCTGACAGAGCTTAAGAGGATCTGCAGAGAAGAATATGAGAAACTCCCCAAATACAAGTGTACAACCCAAGACTCAAGGCTGTAATCGCAGCCAAAGGTATTTCAATGAGGTACTCAATAAATGGTCTGAATACTTATGTAAATGTGATATTTCAGTTTGTCATTATGGGGTACTGTGAGTAGATTGATTAAATTGAGGTAAAAATATATATTTTAGAATAAGTCTGTAACCTAACAAACTGTGGAAAAAGTAAAGAGGTCTGAATACTTTCCAAAGGCACTGTTTTGTGAGTCTGGATTTAAATATGCAAATAGAGTGATGAATGGTCCAGGAGTTTCAGAGGAGTGAAGCAGAACTCAAGGCACCATTGGCCAGGAGTCTGGTGTTGGGGGTGATAAGCCAGAGTCAGATGAGTAGACTGAGTGACAGGGGATTTAGGTGTGAAGCAGGTCAGAGGTAAGAAAGAGCCAGGAAATTGAGAGATTTGTAGGTGAGCATAGGAGTTGGAGTGGATGTGATATTTTCCCAGGTTTTGATGTGGTTGTAGGGAAGTTTCCATTGGTGTAAAATTAAGGATTCAAGGATAGAGAAACCAACAATGAGTGTGAATGCTATTAAACCTTTGAGACAATGTTCACAATAGTGAAAGGTAGCATAAAGTCCAATGGTCAACAGTCTTACTTTATACCATAACATTAGATAAGGACCCAGAGGAGAGAGAACACCATATTTTGCCCTTCCCCTGCCAACCCATCAGAATGCCTGCAAAAAGATTGAGCCTTAACGGCAACACCAAAATGATGTACCTTTCAGGGTGAGCACTGAACACATTGAAGAGGGTTGACAGAGAGGCTATAGAGAGGAGTGTTGCAGTAGTCCAGGTAAGAGGTGACAATCTGACAAACTGTTCAACACAACACTTTGAGAATGCACAAAACATGGCGGTTCAACTTTGCAGAGCACAAAGTCTTATTGGTGTGTGGAACTGATGGAGTCAGAGTTGGGAGCTTTATGGGAAATCCATGGCTGTGCGATGTGTGCCCTTATCCTGTAAACAATACAAAGTTGTTTTAAGGTGCCTATGTCATGTAATCAAGTAGCTATTGCATTTTAAGTGCTGTATTTATAATATTTTTTTTTTTATGTAGGAATCATTTTATGAGGAAACTAAAGGGTGTGCAACATGCCTTTCTATATAACAAATAATGGACAGTTGACATTAGGATGCTAAGTCACATGCTTGAAGAGCTATTGAAATGTTGCATTTTCAAATATTGACATAAGCACTTAAATGGGAAAACCAAAGGGAATGCAATGTGTCCCTACCCTGTGAACATTCCAAAGTTGGTTTGTGTCGTCTAGGTCACATGGTCAAAGAGCTATTGAATTTTAAGTGATTTTGTATAAATATAAATTTAGGAATATTTGAGAACTAAAAAGTTGTGCAACTTGCCTCTATGTAAGGCTATGTAAGGAATAAGGGAATAAGGGAATGTTTAAAATTAGGTTGCAAAGTCACATGGTGAAACAGCTATTGAAAATGTAATATTGTGATAATGCACTTTATTGACGGTCCCTAACTAGTTGCATTGACAGTGCTCGGGGCTGCCTACAACGTTGCTGTGTGAGATTATTTAACTCGGGTCAAAATCGGGAAAATAAGTCCTGTGCAATTTTGTACACCTGTATTCCTTCATAAAGAGCCAGCCCGGAGGTATGTAGCTCAGACCGTTCGCCAGCTATTGACGTTTGAAGGTCCGAATATCGAATCAAACCAACATTTACCACTGTGAGAGTTGCCCCTTCGCTCGGTCGACCACCACATTAGACCAATGTAGCAAAAAAGGCTAGGTGGACAGGCATGCATGTGTAAGACCTACTTTTTTAATGCATTTCAACTTCTAATCATCAACAAGCAGCAAAAGAGCCGAACTTTGTTACAAAGTAGCTATTCTACCCGTGTAACTTGGCACGTTACAAACACTCCCTGACATTTTTTATATCCTAGTTCCAAGGCGAAATATTATTTTTAATTGAACCTTTATTGAACTACGCAAGTCGGTTAAGAACAAATTCTTACTTTACAATAACGTCCTACCCCGGCCAAACCCTTCCCTAACCCAAACGACGCGGGCCAATTGTACGCCGCCCTGTGACTCCCGATCACGGCCGGTTGTGATACAGGCCGGGTTCGAACCAGGGAGTGAAGTGTTTGCCGACTATGGAGGAAAGTTCGAAGAGTTGGGAAAAAGTGGATATTTCTTACCGCTCCCAAGCCCCAGCAGCCTGCAAATGTCCCGTGTGAACCGCATGACTGCGACCACCATCCAGCATTATCGTCTCAAATACCCGTTAATAAAACCAAACACATTGTTACAAAGTAAACACGATTAGAACATGGGAACAATCGCTGTCTGCGGGAATGTGGGAGGTTTTGTCAGGGCTTCCTTCTTCTACAAATATGAATTGGCGGATCGCAACCAAATGTACGGTGCCGCCACCTACTGTACTGGAGTGTGAGGCCAGTATTTATCTTATCTTGCCCTGTGTTTCTGCCTACTGTTCTGGAATTCCTTACACTTTGTGACAAAAAGAGGACAGAATTGTTTTTAAATAAAAGCCCTAACAACTAAATGCGTCAGCCTGCTGGCACCTAGCTGAACTCGGGCTAACATTAACTGAACCGAAGGAGTATGCTCCCATACTCCCTTAAAAGACCTTTGCTTAAAAAAAGAGATGCTATAGCCAGTATACACTTCCTCAAAATTGACAGAATTAATCTAACACAAGAAATCGGTCATTCATTTTGATGTTTTTGCTTAAAAGAGCTTAGTCACACAATTTTACATCTAACTAAGACGTTTGGTGCAGTATTTTTCAATCAAAAAAATGAGCATGAAAACTTTCTCGTTGAATGACAACAAAGACTTTATTGAAGAATCCCTAGTGTTGACTAAATTGCCTCAAGAAAAAATGTTGTCTAGCTGAACAGCCGAAAAAAAACATCACCGAAGTCCAAAACTTAAAAAAAGTCAGAAAATGTCATAATATAAGCACAAACTCTACCGAACTGTTTCAGCTGGGAAACATGCAGACGCCTTAACTCTACACCCATTAAAACCTCACCACTATTGCACTACTTGGCCCTATCTGATCCTACACCAGGCCGGCAGCCTGGGAAGACGGGACGCTATCATTCAACACACCTTGTAACTCCTCTGCAATAAAATCTTGTACACCGAAGTACTTCTCTGCAGCTGTCACCGCAACATCTATTTTCTGTTATTTATGTTCAATTTCTGAGATACAGTTGATAACCATGTCTTTGAACGCTAAGAAGCCAACCTTACTGCAACATGTTATTTCTATCACTCTCTATTGGCCTCTGCCTACTCACATGGAGCCTCTTAGGATCCCTTGCCCTGTACCTCTTTTCCGCTACTATTCTTCATTGCTCAACCTGCCTTTCTCTCACCGGACACTTCTGATTTCAAGCACCATGGGTACCCCTACAGTTAACACACATCGCTTTTTCCACCAACAATATACATTCCTTTGTCTCATGCCCTCCTGCACACTTCTCACATCTAGGAATCTCCCTTCTACACACTGATACGACATGACCAAATGCTTGGCACCTAAAACACCTTAATTGGTTCTGAACGAAAGCTCTCATGAGATAACTGACCCATCCTAACTTGACTTTGCCGGGTAAAGACTGCATCAAAACTCAGCAGGGCTCTCCACCCGGTCTGCGTCATACCAAATGGCAGGCGTCACAGACACCAGGAATCCTTCATTTCTGTTGGTCCTCCTCAGAACTTCACGCCACTCCAGTTATTACTACTTCCAATGATGTTGTGCTCCAGATAACAAGCAGGTCTTGTCCCGAAGCGCGTGGTGCTTTGAGCACGAGTCCACTTTGAGGTACTTTCACCAATTCAACAGTCTCTAACCTCTTCTCCACCCATCCGGACTAGAGTTCGACCGATTAATCGGAAACGCCGATTAATTAGGGCCGATTTCAAGTTTTCATAACAATCAGAAATCTGTATTTTTGGGAGCAGATTTGCAGATTTTTTAAACTTAGTTTTTTAACCTTTATTTAACTAGGCAAGTCAGTTAAGAACGCATTCTTATTTTCAATGACGGCCTAGGAACGGTGGGTTAACTGCCTCGTTCAGGGGCAGAGCGACAGATTTTCACCTTGTCAGCTCGGGGGATCCAATCTTGCAACCTTACAGTTAACTAGTCCAACGCAATAATGACCTGCCTCTCTCTCGTTGCACTCCACAAGGAGACTGCCTGTTATGCGAATGCAGTAAGCCAACGTAAGTTGCTAGCTAGCATTAAACTTATCATATAAAAAACAATCAATCATAATCACTAGTTAACTACACATGGTTGATGATATTACTAGATATTATCTAGCGTGTCCTGCGTTGCATATAATCTGACTGAGCGGTGGTAGGCAGAAGCAGGCACGTAAACATTCATTCAAACAGCACTTTTTTTGCGTTTTGCTAGCAGCTCTTCGTTGTGCGTCAAGCATTGCGCTGTTTATGACTTCAAGCCTATCAACTCCCGAGATGAGGCTGATGTAACCGATGTGAAATGGCTAGCTAGTTAGCGCGCGCTACTAGCGTTTCAAACGCTGTTAGCGCGCGCTAATAGCGTTTCAAACGTTACTCGCTCTGAGCCTTCTAGTAGTTGTTCACCTTGCTTTGCATGGGTAATGCTGCTTCGATGGTGGCTGTTGTCGTTGTGTTGCTGGTTCAAGCCCAGGGAGGAGCGAGGAGAGGGACGGAAGCTATACTGTTACACTGGCAATACTAAAGTGCCTATAAGAACATCCAATAGTCAAAGGTTAATGAAATACAAATGGTATAGAGGAAAATAGTCCTATAATTCCTATAATAACTACAACCTAAAACTTCTTACCTGGGAATATTGAAGACTCATGTTAAAAGGAACCACCAGCTTTCATATGTTCTCATGTTCTGAGCAAGGAACTGAAACGTTAGCTTTCTTACATAGCACATATTGCACTTTTACTTTCTTCTCCAACACTTTATTTTTGCATTATTTAAACCAAATTGAACATGTTTCATTATTTACTTGAGGCTGAATTGATTTTATTGATGTATTATATTAAGTTAAAATAAGTGTTCATTCAGTATTGTTGTAATTGTCATTATTACAAATACATTAAAAAAAAAAATCGGCCTATTAATCGGTATCTGCTTTTTTTGGTCCTCCAATAATCGGTATCCGTATCGGCATTGAAAAATCATAATCGGCCGACCTCTAATCCGGACACCACTTATGGATCAACCTGAAGGCAACGATCCATTCTCTCCAAAAATCTCACTCCAACTGGGCCAAAATCATCTTTGTCTTCATCGGGACTAGGCCCGAACTCGGCATTCTACACCGCACCTGCCACTGCAGGTAATTCATCCTCACTCTTGTCAGGTTAAATTTCTGAGATACTGGAGTATCGGGGCTTCCTGGGCATCGACATATTGTTGTTGGTGGTACCACACAATGCCAACTTGTGATGGGTAGTTCGCAAATTAACAGCTCTTTTTGAATTGATCTTTTTGGTGAACATCGGGAACAGAATCGCATTGGAGAAAAGAGACGTTCATTTCGCTCACTGATTTGTATACTGGTACTACTGCGTTTGAGGTGCGGATAAGTTACAAAATAATTCTCTAAAGAGGGTGAATCCTCACAAAAAATAAATAGTGGGGAGAGTGAGTCAATCTGGTCCATGTGATTTTTTTCTGTGTGTTTTTACAGGCCATGTGTTTACAGACAGGTAGAAATGTATTTGAATGTGCATTTCACAATCTGACATAATGGTAGCCTACCTTTTGGGCTTTGAGATTTGCAATATTCTTCATGATTCTAGGTCGATTTTTAAGCATGTTTAATGTTTACAGAAGTTTTTCACATATAAATAGAATCTAGAAGCAGGAAGAGTACCTTCAAAAAGTGATTTTTCTTTAGTCTAACTCAACTGAGATTAGGCTAGCCTGGGTACCAGTAGCCTGGATACCAAACACCAGTCTCAACGTCAACAGTGAAGAGGCAACTCCGGGATGCTGGCCTTCTAGGCAGAGTTGCAAAGAAAAAGCCACATCTCAGACTGGCCAATACAAAGAAATGATTAAGATTGGAAACAGGGGGATCACATGACCCTTGAACGAGATGGCCGCATGAACTAAGAGCTCCGCACACGTAGTTTCCAATTCTTAATCTTACCTCCACTTTAAGTTAAAATAATAATAATAATAATAATATATGACATTTAGCAGACGCTTTTATCCAAAGCGACTTTAGTCAAAAAGTCATGGCGCTACAAAAGGCAACATTTTTACCTGGACTCGAGCATTAGGGGTGGAAAAAGCCTCCAAGAAGCAGCTAGCTTCATAAAAAGCTAGCGCTATTAGCCAGGAGCAAGAGGCCCAACAAATGCCAACCTCGCACTCAATACATCCTTTCTGAGCTGAGATCCCAACGTATAGAACACAACATCAAATTAGATGGCATTAATTCTCAGCTCAGTGCGATAGGGGGCAAGGTGACAACACTGGAAAATACTTTGCCTGACATCAACAACAAGATAACCATCAACGCGGGGCACCTGGATGAGGCAGAGGGGCGAATCCTATCCATGGAAAACTCACTGACAGACGTAATGGAAACAATAGCATATGCTAAAAAGAAAATAGAGCATCTGGAAGAGACAGAGGACCTGGAAAACAGGGGATGAAGGAATAATTGTGTTCTATTAAATCTGGGCGAAAAAGAAAAAAGGGAAACATGCCACTGATCCGCTACCTACAAGACAAACTTCCCGAGTGGCTCCACATGTCCACCAACAGGCCCATAGAACTCGAGAAAGCTCACCGAGCACTGAGGCCCCCACCAGCAGCCAGACAACCGCCTCGCACAATCACCATACGTTTCCTGAGATTCACCGTCAAGGAACGAGTCCTACAGGCAGCGAAAATCAACACCATTATAGTGGGAAACGCCCACTATTTTTAATAAAAATAAACAACTTATCCTATAGATCCCTCTTAAGGATTTGCTTCAACATTTCTGTTTTATTTGGTCCAAACGATTAGCCTTATGTCCTTGGGGGGAGGTATATGTAGGCTGGGATATTGATTAGATTTTCTCCCTATTTTTAATGTGGTCTGGACAGGGGGCTATGTTATCACTTACTCAATGCGGGGCGGAGAGGATGAGGCATTTCTTTGGTGGGGGGGAGACGTTGTGCATTGCTAACTGTTCACGTTTTTTTTTTTCGGAACACAGAATTGAGACTAAGCGGGGGAGTAATAGATCCAACGGGATATGTCAAGTTGTTTGGGAACTCGGCTGGGGTGTTCAGAGATTGTTATTTTATGTACACCGTTTATTAACTATTATCCACCTGTACCCAGAGATGACTTGCACTAGAGTTCGATTACTGTTCGATGACGTTGACCAGTACCTTAAATCTATTGACATGGAACTGCTATGGTCTAGGCATGCAATAAAATGAAAAAAAGATACTATGCGCTCTAAAAAAGGAAAGGAAAACAATCCCCACATTGTGCAATTACAAGAGACACCTCTGTGAGCCCAACATGCCAAACTCCACAGAGCTTCGGTGGGACAGGTGTATTTCTCATCTTTCAAATCAAACAGTAGAGGTACAGCCATACTTATCCATAAGAATGTTCCATTCATAAATGACAAAAACATATCTGATCCAGAGGGGAGATTATTTTGATAACTGGGTCACTGTATGGGCAACCAATTACTATCTTAAACATATATACGCCCCTAACACTGATACTTCTGCTTTCATGTCAAAAATGTTAACCCTGTTCAATGAGGATTGTGTTTCATTTGGAGTGCTGGCTGGAGATTTTAATTGTACCCTCAACACAACCCTAGACAAATCATCTCAAGTCCCCTCCACAAATCCTAGATATGCAAAGATGTTGAACTCTCTTACTAATGAGAAGGGACTGATATATATCTGGAGAGAGACTAATAGTGTCACGCCTTGGTCATAGTATTTTTGTGTTTTCGTTATATATTTGTTCAGGCCAGGGTGTGACATGGGTTTATTGTGTTGTCGTATTGGGATTTTTGTAGGCATTGGGATTGTGGTTGATTAGGCGTGTGTCTAGTTTAGGCTTGGCTGCCTGAGGCGGTTCTCAATCAGAGTCAGGTGATTCTCGTTGTCTCTGATAGGGAACCGTATTTAGGTAGCCGGGGTTTCACTGTGTATTTCGTGGGTGATTGTTCCTGTCTCTGTGTGTGTTCACCAGATAGGCTGTAATTAGATTTCTCGTTCCGTTTGTTGTTTTTGTATTTATTAAGTTATTTCATGTATCGTCATTTGTTTCATTAAAGACATGAGTAACCACCACGCTGCATTTCGGTCCGACTCTCTTTCGACAAACGAAGAACGCCGTTACAAATAGCTCATCTATGGACTTTACATACTACTCTAATGTCCATAACACCTACTCCCATATAGATTACATTTTTATCCCAAAGATTTTCAGAAATTCAGCCACGTGTACAATCGGACCCATAGCTCTTTCAGATCACGCCTTTGTCCACCTCCGCTTTGACCTCTGTGAAAACATTCCGAGGTCAAAGAGCTGGAAATTCAACACCTCCATGTTATCAAACGAAGCGTTCCAGACATTGGTAACTACATGGATAGACAAATACACACAAGACAACAAAGACTCTGTCACGTTCTGACCTTTATTTCCTTTGTTTTGTATTTATTTAGTATGGTCAGGGCGTGAGTTGGGTGGGCAGTCTATGTTTGTTTTTCTAGGTTTTGGGTATTTCTATGTTTCGGCCTAGTATGGTTCTCAATCAGAGGCAGGTGTCATTAGTTGTTTCTGATTGAGAATCATACTTAGGTAGCCTGGGTTTCACTGTGTGTTTGTGGGTGATTGTTCCTGTCTCTGTGTTTGCACCAGATAGGACTGTTTAGGTTTTCGTACATTTATTGTTTTGTTAGTTATTTCATGTCTAGTTCCTTTATTAAAGAACATGAATAACCACCATGCTGCATTTTGGTCCGCTTCACAGGAAAACCCTTACAGACTCTCCTGTTTCTCTGGCCACAATGTGGGACGCTGCTAAAGCCACACTAAGAGGTCATCTAATTGCATATGCTTCCTCTAAGAAAAAAGCAATGGAAGCACACAGGCTAGATCTTGAGAAGGAGCAGGAACGCTGTGAAAAAGTACATAAACAATCCCCAGACAGCACCTCCTGGAGTCAACTTAAAGCAGCCAAAGCCAAACTGAACTTGGACTATACCCGGGAGATTAAAAAAAAGTTTTCTTTACTAAACAGAAATACCATGAGTATAGAAATAAGCCTAGTAGATTGCTTGCTTACCAATTTAAAAAGGAGCAGTCAGAGCGTACAATCATGGCTATCCGAACAGCAGAGGACGAGGTCACATATGACCCAAAAAATATACATTTAACTTTTCATGATTTTTACTGCAAACTATATACCTCTGAGAGAAAACACACAGAGGCAGAACTCCATTCCTTCCTAGAGGGAATCTCGCTACCTATACTATCAGAGACCGACCAAGAAGATCTCAACTCCCCCTTCACTCCTGAGGAGGTCCTGGAGGCAATTACCTCTATGCCACCTAATAAGTCCCCAGGCCCAGATGGATTCCCCAGAGAGTTCTACAAAGCTTTTTGGCTCCAGCTTAGCCCTATTTTCATGCCAATGCTGGATGAGTTTTGCAAAAACAAGAGTTCTCCCAGACTCTATACACACAGCTTGCATTACAGTGTTGCTCAAAAAAGACAAGAACCCTCTATCCTGCTCGTCCTTCCAGCCCATAAGCTTGATTTCGACTACAAAATAATGACCAAATTGCTCGCCAAAAGACTAGACACTCTTCTTCCCAAAATAATAAAAGCGGACCAAACTGGATTTATTAGAGACAAGTACTCTTCTGATAACATTTGCCGTCCTTTTGATATTATTGATCAAGTAAACGCACAGAAGACCCCTGTCCTGCTGGCTTCACTGGATGCTGAGAAGGCATTCGACAGGATGAAGTGGAGCTTACTGTTCTCAGTCTTAGACAAGTTCTATATGGGCCCGAACTTTATTAAGTTAATTAAGTCCCAATACTCTCATCCAAATGCCATGGTGACTACTAACGGACTGAACTCTGACAGATTCCCTTTGGGACGGGGCACAAGACCAGGGTGCTCGCTGTCCCCCCTGCTCTACTTGTTGGGGGCGGAGCCTCTGGCAGAGTTGATAAGGAGCAATCAAAGTATTATGGGTGTTTCTGCAGGCGGCCTGCAGCACAAGAGTTCACTCTATCAGAGTTCAGAGTTCACTCTATCTTCGTAACACCAGATCTGAATAGACTTTTCAAGGAAAATTATCTTCCACTCATGGATCGAATCAAGAACGATCTCCAAACCTGGATCTCCCTCCCAATTAGCTTAGTCGGAAGAATTTATGTCATCCGTATGAACATCCTCCCTAGATTGAACTATTTATTTCAGATGCTCCCATGCTATCTCCCAGTTTCCTTTTTCAAAACAACTAACCAAAGCATCACCAAATTTATATGGGGCAATACAAAACCTAGGATCAAGTTCTCCACTCTATCGAAACCTGAATCTAAGGGTGGTCTTGCCCTTCCCTCCCTTCAAATGTATTACTGGTCTGCCCAAATCCGCAACATGCTAACATGGATCACAAACAGACAAGACTCAACGTGAATTCAGATAGAAGCCCAATCCTGTGGTTCATTGCCCCTAAGCTCAATTATATTCATGAATAACTTTAGTGAAGTGGGCAACATAGCCAAAACCTTTGTGATTTACAGCACCCTACTAGCGTGGAAGGGCTGTAAGAAATAGCTGGGCATTTTCTCCCAAATATGTTCTCACTCGCCTATAGTATGCAACCCAGACTTGCCAAAAGCCCTGAGTGATGCCAACTTTAATCTTTGGCATACTCTAGGGATCAGGACCTTTTCATAACTATTTCATCAGAAAACCACTACACTGAAATCCTTTCAAGAGCTCTGCAGTGAATTCAATGTGCCAAGATCCATTAAAAAAAAAATCTTCATATTAGACATGTCATTTCCTCATTCATTTCTAAGAGGAGGCGGAGGTTTGCCACAGGGTATACTGCTCCTCTACTAATGTAAAAAAAAACTATTTGTACACATTTTATTATACTCCAATGAGACTCCATAGAGTGAAAACAGATATTTCTCCTAACTGTAAAATATGTACCTCTGTAAGTGGAACCTATATGCATGTATTTTGGAGCTGTAGAGATTGGCAGATTTTGGCAATCTATACATACTGCGGCACAGAAAATACTAGATGTACAGTTTGATATGACCCCGTGTATCTATCTTCTTAATGCCCATCAGTACTTTGTTCTTGATCCTGACAGAGAAAATTTGTTTATGACTAACACATACTTTTCTAAGAAATGTATTCTTCTATTGTGGGCTTCTAATACTTCTCCTACATTTAAAATGTGGATTGACTGGATTGTTGACTTTCTCCCTATTGAAAAGCTCACATATGACCTCCGCAAGAGACAGCCCAAGTTTGATAGACTCTGGTCTCCACTAATCAACTATATTTCAAATAGGCCAGAGTGAATGGGGTGATTAGGGAAATGAGCAGATACATGTTGTGTAAGGTGATGTAAAAACAAATTATTTGCTTGTCGTCTCAGCTGAGGCTGGAAATAGCTAATAAGAAACTTGATAGTGCTGCTGCAAGTTTTTTTTAAAGTTTCTGTGAATGTGGAATGTGTTTTGTTGGTTGATTGAAAAACAAGAAAACCTACTAAAACTATAAAGAGAAAAAAAAGATGGGGAACAGAACACAGACACTGGACAGAGGATCTCTGCCTAGAAGTCAGAGAGTCGCCTCTTCACTGTTGACGTTGAGACTGGTGTTTTGCGGGGACTATTTAATGAAGCTGCCAGTTGAGGACTTGTGAGGCGTCTGTTTCTCAAACTCGACACTAATGTAGTTGTCCTCTTGCTCAGTTGTGCACCGGGACCTCCCACTCTTTCTATTCTGGTTAGGGCCAGTTTGCGCTGTTCTGTGAAGGGAGTAGTACACAGCATTGTACAAGATCTTCAGTTTCTTGGCAATTTCTTGCATGGAATAGCCTTCATTTCTCAGAACAAGAATAGATTGACAAGTTTCAGAAGAAAGGTCTTTGTTTCTGGCCATTTTGAGCCTGTAATCGAACCCACAAATGCTGATGCTCCAGATACTCAACTAGTCTAAAGAAGGAAAACAGTTTTCAGCTGTTTGCAAATGGGTTTTCTAATGATCAATTAGCCTTTTAAAATGATAAACTTGGATTAGCTAACACAACATGCCATTGGAACACAGAAGTGATGGTTGCTGATAATGGGCCTCTGTACGCCTATGTACTGTAGATATTCCATTTAAAAAATCAGCCATTTCCAGGTACAAGAGTCATTTACAACATTAACAATGTCTACACTGTATTTCTGATCAATTTGATGTTATTTTAATGGACAAAAAAAATGTGCTTTTCTTTCAAAAACAATTATATTTCTAAGTGACCCCAACTTTTGAATGGTGGTGAATGTACATTTTTTTTCCTACTTTCCTTCTAAGTTTTCTTGAAATAACAATCAGAGATTATAGATTGTAGTTTCCCAGTAGTCATTACCAGTTGGAGGGGTGTTCAAGGGGATTTTTCCCAGTCCTGTGCAGGTATTTACAAATTTACTAAATGTTATGAACGCAGCATAATTCTTCATTTACTATTTAGCCTATGCTATTCCCAACCCCTTACAGTTGCACCCTAATTTACATGGACTGTTGGGGGATTCCCAAACCTAGTTTAATGCCTGGAAAGCAGCCTTAAAATCAAGATGTTGAAGAATTGCTCTTGTAGACTCAACATAAAGCAACTATAGCCATATGTTAATGTCAGTGCATTCAATTACCATAATTATTAAGTGCTTGGTGATCCATAACACACATAGGCCTGCTGTAATAACCTATAGATGGGTGTTTAGAAACACAACATTGAGTGACAGAGATTCCTCACAGATGTCCTATGAAATGACTATGTAATTCTATGGATTCCTACTTGTGATATATCATCATTAAATAGATAGGATGGAAACAATTCTGTCAATCTGAAAACATGGTTTTAATTTGGACCAGAATATTAAATTAAGACAGAATGACACTGGCAAAGAGACAAACACATGTGCATGTCATTTCAGCTAGATTAATTTTGTGCAATGTTCATAAAATGTTTAAGCAATAGAAATAGATTTTAAAGATTCCTCTGGTAAGTTTTATTCACAAAACCCACATGCATTTCAATGTTTAACACAATCAAAACAGTAATTGATGTCATACTATTACTTCTGTTTTGTTTACCTCTTTGATATGTTTTTGTTTTTTTTGTTTTTTTGCAGAATATTAATTGTGTGTGTGTCACGTAGAGCAGTGTATACCAATTCCAGTACCCCCAAATGTAGCCCTGGATAAAGCCCCCTTATCAATTTGTCAACTTATCAACAAGCCCTCTATGAGTTGATCAGGTGTGTTTCTTCAAGGCTACAACAAAAATGTGTGCTGTTGGGGGTACAGTTGGGAAACACTGATGTGGAGTGCACATTCTTTTCTTCAATTAGGCTGAGAGCTTTTGAGTTTGAGCTTTTGTTAAGTCATTCATGTTCTATTCCAGAATTCAACTCCTTATAGTGTTCTATTCTACAATTCTAGTATGCTTAAGGATTGAATTAGCTTCACTTTGGGATGTCATTAGTCAGAATCAGTTGAATGTTTAATAAAATATGTGTGTGTCATGGTGTCACAGTACCATACAAGTGGATGGAAATGGATTGAGATCTGTGCTTCTTCATTGAGAGTTCAGGTTTGTGGATCTGAGATCGTTCCTCTAGAAACAGAGTGTTAATTTTAGCTAACCAAGGGCACCGGGTGGGAAGAGTTTTCACATTGGAAATCATTTCAGTATTCCTAAATTTAAAAACTGCCCAAACGGTGCACCGGGCTATGAAGCCCCTTCAACTGGGAGGGCCGTGTTAAGGTATTGGCATGGACGTCCAAATCTCCCGCCCTGCAATCCCGTCAGAGCGGGTTAAGGTTTCAGCCACGTTTCAGGTCAGCCATGGCAGCCAGAGCAGCATTCCACCCTGGAGACCCCATCACTCCACCACCTAAGGAGAAACACACACACTAATACATTGGCATTTTAGTCATTTAGCAGACGCTCTTATCCAGAGCGACTTACAGTAGAGTGCATTTTCTTATTTTTTGTACTGGTCCACATGCAAGAGTGAATACACACACACACACACACACACACACACACACACACACACACACACACACACACACACACACACACACACACACACACACACACACACACACACACACACACACACACACACACACACAGAGAGAGAGAGATATAGGATCCCCATTTGATCACTCTTTGTTTGCTGAGAATTTATTTGCAAACTTTTACTGTATTTGAGTTTAAAAAGGCTTCCAAAGTTTGTAATTTCCATTTTGACATTTGAGCCTGGATTTGCCCAATGAAAAATGTATCAACCCCTACAAAAATATCCATTCATTATGATCCAAATAATAATTCACAGTTCCTGTTGCTGCAATATTATTTTCCCACTGTAGCAAACTATCTTAAATGAAGATCCTACATCGGTACACACACACACACCCACACACTAGAATGACTAAGAGCTGGCATCGGATAGAATTCCAATAAACCAATTACGACCAATCACAAACCTGGATGGGAGCCACTGCCACAAAGATAAAGCCCTTTGATTGGTGAACGGTAGTCTGAAAGGGAGGGCAGAGGTCGAGCGAGGTAGAGCTGATCCAATGACATTGCTCCGTGGAAGATATTCTGTGGAGGATAAAATATCATACTACATAAATAAGGCCAATTTGCCCTCTTCTCCCTGAAGTGCACTCTCGTTCAATTCCCTGCAATGATCTAAAAGCATTGGATTGGTGATCATGAGCTAGGGGGAGTTTCCACCCTCTTAGCCATTAAAGTAGAATAGGGGGGGTCAGTAAGGGTAAGGTTTAGGGCATAACTTTGCTAACCCCACTTCTCATTTAGGCATGACTAAGAAGACAGGGGCTTTGACTCACTCCTCCATGTCTCTATGGTTGTTCCCTGATGGGGAACTGAGAGAATGGAAAGAACAGGACTGAATGAAATAAGGAGAAATGGAATTGAGTCCGTGAATGAGTAGATGAGAACATAGTCAAGCTGGTAATACTCTTGGGACTTACTAACTGCACTAGTCTTAGACTTAAGTCTTTAAACTGCACTTTCAGAGTCCATTCATCGGCTTTGTGAAAGCAGCAGTGTAAAAGTGCACAGTAGTTTAAGCATGCAAAATGAGCCATGAACCAGAAACACTTACACAAATACCGCAGACCCAAGTGGTTGAACTACTTTGAATACCAGATATGAGCTTTGATTCTGACGGACAGTATCATGGTAACTGTTGGCGTAACCATAAACCGTTCAATGCCGTTAGTTAGCACACATACACACACTCTCTGACAAAAGGAAAGCAGGAAGAAGAGAGACACTCCTATATAAATCACTTCCTGGTTCAGAGCCTGTGGTTTGGTGTTTGGTGGTGTGCAAATCTGAACTTTGTATAAATACATGCTACTTCCCAGTGGAATACTATCTACTCTACTACTAGCTATTAGAAAATCGACCTGAAATATTGATATGCACGTACATTGTGGATGTGAACCGTCACACACACTGCATACACAGACATTTTCACACACACATACCCCTCCAGTTAGGCCAAATATCCTCTCCAGGTCAGGGGGAGTCAGGATGTCTTTGCCAACAATGGAGGATTTGAACCCAGGGGCATACTGCTCAATCCAGCTAAATACTACACAGATACACAGGCACACGGAGACATAGTCAGTTTGATATACGTTCAATAATGCCTGTGATGAGCAGTAAAATGTTATACAAAATCTTCTGAGGATGATGACTTTCTGTTACTAGCATCAGTGACAACTGCTCTAAGAGTGTTTCCACGTGTGTGTGTGCGTTCTAACCGGAGTCTGCAAAGGCCTCTCTGTCCTGGTCTGTCCACGCTCTCCCTCCCACCAGACTATATGGTGTAAACTGGGTGAACAGTAACACCACATGACTACCAGGTGGCGCCAGAGTTGGGTCCAACACCGATGGAATGGTCATCTCGATCATGGGCCTGTAGGGGAGAGAAAAGGAAGAATGTGAGTGAGCAAGTGAGTGAGTGTGTGTGTGGTATGTGAACCTGAATGCACTTGTGTGGGTCCCTGGATGTGTGTGAGTCCATACATGCGTGTCTGTGTTTACCTGAACGAAGGCCGTCCCTCCTTGCAGTCTTCGTAGGCTGTCTGTAACACCTCCACACTCTCACAGTTGAGGTGGATAGAACACTGGTGGTGTGGGCCAGGCTTGCCGTCTGGTGTGGGGGCCGCTAAAAAATTAGGAAGCTTATCCACTGCCACTGTTAGGAAGAATGGGTCCAAGTTATTTGTAATTATGTTGCTGCCCCCCAACCATCCACTGCAGAAAAAAAACGGCCCACGGCTGAATCTAGTTGATGATCCCTGGCTTAGGGATCATCAATACCAGTGAATTATCTAGAGGAAGTTTTAAGGCGGATTGCATGAATTCTCTGATCGCACCATCTGGATTATTGGATGCGTCCTAAGGAATCCCAGAAAACATTAGATTTTCACGCATGCTACGACTTTGTATGACTAGCAGTTAATCCATCACCACGTTTTCCTTGAGTAGACAATCCATGTTGGAATCGTGGATTTTTACCTTGGCTGAGTGCCCTGTTCTCTCCTTGGAGAGTGAGAATTTCACTCTGGCTAAACCCCATATTCCCCCTTAACCCTGCTACCTCCTCACACAACTTTTCCAGTGTTGCATGGATTCCAGCCGAAACACTAGCCTCTACTTCAACGGTAAGTAAATCGTCCGTGTCTGTGGATTAATCTGTTTTTCTTTCTTTTGTCGGGGTAGAGTTCTTTTGCGAGGTAGTCAGATCTTTCCATGATGGATTATGTTGTTCCTCCATCGTGTAAAGCTGTTGGTATTCGGCGATTTCCCTCAGGATCTCCTTAGTATCCAGGTTGGTTTCTTTCTCACGACGACAACCAGTGTCTGTAGTACAGCCACCTAGCACTGTTGTTTGGTTAGCAGTGGTTCCTAGTTGTTTAAAGCTAAACTCGCCACGGAATCCATGCAAAAACAGGTTTCAAAATCTTATTTAATTAATAGCGGTTTTGTTTTAATCAAAAATAACAACCGGGTGCTTTCCAGCATACAGTGATCAGATACGCACTCTGATGACCTGTGACGACAATGAGACGCATGTTGATTTTGTTCATCCACACCAGATGCGATCAGGACACGCAGGTTAAAAAATCTAAACAAACTCTGAACCAACTATTTTAATTTATGAACAGGTCGAAACACATGAAACATTCATGGCAATTTAGCTAGCTACCTTGCTGTTGCTAGATCATTTGTCCTGGGATATAAACATTGGTTTATTATTTTACCTGAAATCTACTCTGACAATTAATCCAGAAGGAGAGACTTGCTTGGATCAAGAAACACGAGCAATGGCCATTAGACAGGTGGAAATCTGTCCTTTGGTCTGATGAGTCCGAATTTGAGATTTCTGGTTCCAACCTCCGTGTCTTTGTGAGACACAGAGTAGGTGAACGGATGATCTTCACATGTGTGGTTCCCACTGTGAAGCGATTTAGTTTTATTATGTTAATTCGATTTCCTCGTGGCTACAGAAATTGTACGCTAAGGGTTTCTTAAAGTAAGTACTTTAAGTACTTAAGGGGCGGCAGCGTAGCCTAGTGGTTAGAGCGTTGGACTAGTAACCGGAAGGTTGCGAGTTCAAACCCCCGAGCTGACAAGGTACAAATCTGTCGTTCTGCCCCTGAACAGGCAGTTAACCCACTGTTCCCAGGCCGTCATTGAAAATAAGAATCTGTTCTTAACTGACTTGCCTGGCTAAATAAAGGTAAAATTAAAATTTTAAAAAAGTACTTAAGTTCAGTAAGTACTTGAGAAAAAAGGTAGTTCAAAAGAAAAGTATGAGGTAGATATGATAAGGGTTGTACCATTAATTTTAGTGACAGGGGAGGTGTAGTCTATCTGATCTACAGCTTTGATGAACGCTGGAGAAAGAGCACTCTGTGGGAAGCAAAACACAAGGGTTAGGGTTAAGGTAAGAGACACAAACAAGATATTACACTTCTGAGTACAATATTTTTTGAACAATTTTTGTTGTCTTCCTGAAAGTAATGTATATAGGCTATTGTCTTTTCAATAGCCTACTTGACTTTTTCCACATTTTGTTAAGTTACAGCCTTATTCTAAAATGGATTAATAAAAAAGAATCCTCAGCAATCTACACACAATACCCCTTAATGACAAAGTGAAAACCGTTTCTTTTAATTATTCGCAAATGTATGAAAAAAAGAAGATATTATATATATTATTTACATAAGTATTCATACCCTTTGTGGCTCCAAATTGAGCTCAGGTGCACCCTGTCTCCATTGATTAACCTTGAGATGTTTCTACAACTTGATTGGAGTCCACCTGTGGTGAATTCAATTGCTTGGACATGATTTGGAAAGGCACACACCTGTCTATATAAGGGCCCACAGTTGACAGTGCATGTCTGAGCAAAAACCAAGACATGAGGTCAAAGGAATTGTCCGTAGAGCTCCGACATGAGGCCCAGATCTGGGGAAGGGTACCAAAACATGTCTGCAGCAATAAAGGTCCCCAATAAAACAGTGGCCTCCATCATTAATAAATGGAAGACGTTTGGATCCACCAAGACTCTTCCTAGAGCTGGCCGCCTGGCCAAACTGAGCAATCGGGGGAGAAGGGCCTTGGTCAGGGAGGTGACCATGAACCGGATGGTTCCTCTGTGGAGATGGGAGAACCTTCCAGAAGGACAACCATCTCTGCAGCACTCCACCAATCAGGCCGTGGCCAGACGGAAGCCACTCCTCAGTAAAAGGCACATGACAGCCCGCTTGGAGTTTGCCAAATGGCAATTAAAGAGACTCTCAGAACATGAGAAACAAGATTCTCTGGTCTGATGAAACCAAGATTGAACTCTTTGGCCTGAATACCAAGAGTCATGTCTAGAATAAACATGGCACCCTCCCTACATTGAAACATGGTTGTGACAACATCAAGTCATGACATTGCCCTCTTTGGGTAAAGCAAGCCCCATCCCCCTCTCCCTGCCTCCCCCTTGCCTCCTTCAACTAGGCTGCTGTGGTCAGAGAGAGGTCGTAAATTCCTGAGAAGACCCTGCCACATAGTATAAGAGGCAGAGTCAATTTTCATAGAGCACAAAGGAATTTCTTCCACCTCACAGAACTTGAGGTATGAACAAATGTCATGTTCTGGAGAAAGTATAAAAGATCGGTGAAGAATCTAGCTACGAACTGGTCCATTTGTAACAACTTGGGGAAGCTCATGGGAGAAGGTGTGGCCACATTACCATAACGCTGTTTATATAATAGCCTCAGATATGAGGTTTACATCTAATTGTTGTATAAGATGAATGAGTGAGTATGATACTGTTTGTACAATTGTGTAATATGATTTCTGACTGTTTAATGAAGGAAAATACAATTCCCTTTTGATTTAAACTAAATCAGAGGACCGTCCCTGAGCCCAGTTAGGGTCAGGCATCCTGGAACAGCCCCCTTTCTGCAATTCCGAATAAAACCCAACTTTGGGAAATTATCACCAGACCATGTTTTTCTCCATTAGGAGAGGACAAAGGTTGTAGACCATTGCTGAATCTTTTAACCATGCCACGTGGTTAAACTCTTAGACTATCGATACCGACAGAATAAGAACAAGTCTTTGATATTAATTACTAGTCTGCAGCTAGGAATTCGGTATCATTGAACACAAAGAACGACAACCGCCAAAACATTCATTCTATAACAAATTAATGAATGTCACTCTGACCTATCCCCTCTAACCAAGACCGAGAGAGAGAGAGAGAGAGAGAGAGAGAGAGAGAGAGAGAGAGAGTGGACGAAATTCTCCAACAGAAACTAACTTTTCAACAAAGATCCAGACGACACACTGAGTGTAAATATATATATTGATTGCAATTGTTCCCAAATGAGTGAGCGTTCATGTGCAAAGGATTAGCATTTCAATTGTTATAATTATCAACTTTGTAGTGTCTCATCTCAGTTGACCCCCACTTCCCCTTTTGTCTAACAAGCCGCAATGCCGGTTTAGCCCACTAGGGCACATTCCCCTATCATTTCTTGTAACCACGTTTACCTTGTTTGTTTGTTTATGCATTTCTGTGAATTACTTTGTTTGTAATAAATACATGATTTAAGACAATTGGGTCGGCAGGGTAGCCTAGTGGTTAGAGCAAATTACAGAGTCATCCTTGATGAAAACCTACTCCAGAGCGCTAAGAACCTCAGACTGGGGTGAAGGTTCAACTTCCTACAGGACAACAGCCCTACCCGGCACAGCCAGAAGAGGACTGGCCACCCCACATAGCCTGGTTCCTCTCTAGGTTTCTTCCTAGGTGTTGGCCTTGCTAGGGAGTTTTTCTTTTCCTAGCCACCGTGCTTCTCCACCTGCATTGCTTGCTGTTTGGGGTTTTAGGCTGGGTTTCTGTACAGCACTTTGAGATATCAGCTGATGTACGAAGGGCTAAATAAATACATTTGATTTGAAGTACACATCCAAGACAACGCAGGGAGTCTCTGAATATCCTTGAGTGGCCCAGCCAGACTTGAAACCAATCATTAATCTCTGTAGAGACCTGAAAATAGCTGTACAGCAACGCTCCCCATCCAACCTGACAGAACTTGAGGGGGTCTGCAGAGAAGAACGGGAGAAGCTCCCCAAATACAGGTGTACCAAGCTTGTAGCGTTATACCCAAGAAGACTCAAGGCTGCCAAAGGTGCTTCACCAAAGTACTGAGTAAAGGGTCTGAATACTTATGTAAATGTGATATTTCAGTTTTTTTTTTTATCCATTTGCAAACATTTCTTAAAACCTGCTTTGATTTGTCATTGTGGGCATTTGTGTATAGATTGATTAGGATTTATTTTGTTGAATAAGGCTGTAACCTAATCAATTTGGAAAAAATCATGGGGTCTGAATACTTTCTGAAGGCACTGTGAATGAGCTATGGAATTTTGAGCTTGTTCTTCAACGGGATAGTCTCACATTGTCAGTCTCATATTCAATCTGACTGGAGATTAAAGTTAATCACCAGTCTTGAGGTGTGTTAAGATGTGAAAGTGTGTTACCTGTAAGATGCTTTACCTGAGGGGTGAGTGTTTTAAAGGTGACGTAGGGTGTAGCGTTGGACAGTACCACTCTGCTGTAGATTTCTGTGCCATCCTTCAGGACCACCCCCTTGGCACTGCCATCTGACCCAACCAAGACCTGATGCACATCCTGTAACCCATATGCATGCACACCCACTCACATATCACACAAGAACACATTATATTTCCAATTAGCCGTTAAATTCAAAAGGTTGAGTTACCAACTATGGAACCACTAGATAACCACTCCTGGGGAAATTAAATCTGCCCTATATGGCTGTGTGTATGTTTATTCACTGGATTATAATCAGCTGGACCATTACAGTTTAACATTAACTGAAAAACACTCTGGAATAGAACAAATGTGAAAGCCGTGCCTATCCAGCCAGCTGACCTGTTCAGTAAAGATGTCCGCTCCGTGGGAGCGGGCAGAGCTAGCAATGGCCTTGGACACCCCTCCCATGCCCCCCTCCACATAACCCCACGCTCCCTTCTCCTTCTCCAGCTCCCCCATCACATGATGAAGGAGGACATACCTGCGGATGGGAGATACAAAGGGGAAAACATTATTGTCCAAAACATATATACAATATAACGTTCTATTTAATTCTGAGAGGGGTGTGTGTGGTGTGTGTGTCTCACCCACTGCCAGGGCTGTTAGGGCTGGTCATAGCTCCTATCACAGCATCTGTAGCCAGTGTGGCTTTAAGAGGCTCAGATTCAAACCAACGGTTCAGGATCTGAAAATGAAAAATAAATGGTATAGATATTCAGCAAGGCACAGAAGACGCTGTAAAGATTTACAACATGGACGCAAGCAGAATCAGATGAGGAAGGGTTAGACAGCAACGCCAATATTCTTATTCAATATTGTAGCAAAAATATATATATATATATATATATATATATATATATATTTTGCTACAATATTGAATATATATATATATATACACACACATACATACAGTTGAAGTCTGAAGTTTACATACACCTTAGCCAAATACATTTAAACTCAGTTTTTCACAATTCCTGACATTTAATCTGAGTAAAAATTACCTGTCTTATTTTATTTTACATTTATTTAACAAGGCAAGTCAGTTAAGAAAAAAATCTTATTTTCAATGACGGCCTAGGAACAGGGGCAAAATGACAGATTTGTACCTTGTCAGCTCAAGGATTTGAACTTGCAACCTTTCAGTTACTAGTCCAACACTCTAACCACTAGGCTACACTGCCATCTTAGGTCAGGATAAGGTTAAGATTATGAATGTGAAATGTCAGAGTAATAGTAGAGAGAATGATTTATTTCAGCTTTTATTTATTTCAAATGTTTCAGGTAGCCTTCCACAAGCTTCTCACAATAAGTTGGGTGAATTTTGGCCCATTCCTGCTGACAGAGCTGGTGTAACAGAGTCAGGTTTGCAGGCCTCCTTGCTCGCTCACGCTTTTTCAGTTCTGCCCACAGATTTTCTATAGGATTCCAATACCTTGACTCCAATACAAACTCCAATGCCTTGACTTTGTTGTCCTTAAGCCATTTCCACAACTTTGGATGTATGCTTGGGGTCATTGTCCATAAAAAATAAAAATAAATGATTTCACCTTTATTTAACCAGGTAGGCTAGTTGAGAACAAGTTCTCATTTGCAACTGCGACCTGGCCAAGATAAAGCATAGCAGTGTGAACAGACAAATACACATGGAGTAAACAATTAGCAAGTCAATAACACAGTAGAAAAAATGGGCAGTCTATATACAATGTGTGCAAAAGGCATGAGGAGGTAGGCGAATAATACAATTTTGCAGATTAACACTGGAGTGATAAATGATCAGATGGTCATGTACAGGTAGAGATATTGGTGTGCAAAAGAGCAGAAAAGTAAATAAATAAAAACAGTATAAAAACAGTATGGGAATGAGGTAGGTGAAAATGGGTGGGCTATTTACCTATAGACTATGTACAGCTGCAGCGATCGGTTAGCTGCTCGGATAGCTGATGTTTGAAGTTGGTGAGGGAGATAAAAGTCTCCAACTTCAGCGATTTTTACAATTCGTTCCAGTCACAGGCAGCAGAGTACTGGAACGAAAGGCGGCCAAATGAGGTGTTGGCTTTAGGGATGATCAGTGAGATACACCTGCTGGAGCGCGTGCTACGGATGGGTGTTGCCATCGTGACCAGTGAACTGAGATAAGGCGGAGCTTTACCTAGCATGGACTTGTAGATGACCTGGAGCCAGTGGGTCTGGCGACGAATATGTAGTGAGGGCCAGCCGACTAGAGCATACAAGTCGCAGTGGTGGGTGGTATAAGGTGCTTTAGTGACAAAACGGATGGCACTGTGATAGACTGCATCCAGTTTGCTGAGTAGAGTGTTGGAAGCCATTTTGTAGATGACATCGCCGAAGTCGAGGATCGGTAGGATAGTCAGTTTTACTAGGGTAAGCTTGGTAGCGTGAGTGAAGGAGGCTTTGTTGCGGAATAGAAAGCCGACTCTTGATTTGATTTTCGATTGGAGATGTTTGATGTGAGTCTGGAAGGAGAGTTTGCAGTCTAGCCAGACACCTAGGTACTTATAGATGTCCACATATTCAAGGTCGGAACCATCCAGGGTGGTGATGCTAGTCGGGCATGCGGGTGCAGGCAGCGATCGGTTGAAAAGTATGCATTTGGTTTTACTCGCGTTTAAGAGCAGTTGGAGGCCACGGAAGGAGTGCTGTATGGCATTGAAGCTCGTTTGGAGGTTTGATAGCACAGTGTCCAATGACGGGCCGAAAGTATATAGAATGGTGTCGTCTGCGTAGAGGTGGATCAGGGAATCGCCCGCAGCAAGAGCAACATCATTGATACATACAGAGAAAAGAGTCGGCCCGAGAATTGAACCCTGTGGCACCCCCATAGAGACTGCCAGAGGACCGGATAGCATGCCCTCCGATTTGACACACTGAACTCTGTCTGCAAAGTAATTGGTGAACCAGGCAAGGCAGTCATCCGAAAAACCGAGGCTGTTGAGTCTGCCGATAAGAATATGGTGATTGACAGAGTCGAAAGCCAGTACGGCTGCACAGTACTGTCTTTTATGGTCCTTCTGTAGCTCAGTTGGTAGAGCATGGCGCTTGTAACGCCAGGGTAGTGGGTTCGATTCCCGGGACCACCCATACGTAGAATGTATGCACACATGACTGTAAGTCGCTTTGGATAAAAGCGTCTGCTAAATGGCATATATTATTATTATTATTATTATATATTTTATCGATGGCGGTTATGATATCGTTTAGTACCTTGAGTGTGGCTGAGGTGCACCCGTGACCGGCTCGGAAACCAGATTGCACAGCGGAGAAGGTACGGTGGGATTCGAGATGGTCAGTGACCTGTTTGTTGACTTGGCTTTCGAAGACCTTAGATAGGCAGGGCAGGATGGATATAGGTCTATAACAGTTTGGGTCCAGGGTGTCTCCCCCTTTGAAGCGGGGGATGACTGCGGCAGCTTTCCAATCCTTGGGGATCTCAGAATATATGAAAGAGAGGTTGAACAGGCTGGTAATAGGGGTTGCGACAATGGCGGCAGATAGTTTCAGAAATAGCGGGTCCAGATTGTCAAGCCCAGCTGATTTGTACGGGTCCAGGTTTTGCAGCTCTTTCAGAACATCTGCTATCTGGATTTGGGTAAAGGAGAACCTGGAGAGGCTTGGGTGAGGAACTACGGGGGGGGCGGAGCTGTTGGCCGAGGTTGGAGTAGCCAGGCGGAAGGCATGGCCAGCCTTTGAGAAGTGCTTATTGAAGTTTTCGATAATCATGGATTTATCGGTGGAGACCGTGTTTCCTAGCCTCAGTGCAGTGGGCAGCTGGGAGGAGGTGCTCTTGTTCTCCATGGACTTCACAGTGTCCCAGAACTTTTTGGAGTTGGAGCTACAGGATGCAAACTTCTGCCTGAAGAAGCTGGCCTTAGCTTTCCTGACTGACTGCGTGTATTGGTTCCTGACTTCCCTGAACAGTTGCATTTGGAAGACCCATTTGCGACCAAGCTTTAACTTTCTGACTGATGTCTTGAGATGTTGCTTCAATATATCCACATAATTTTCCTACCTCATGATGCCATCTATTTTGTGAAGTGCACTAGTCCCTCCTGCAGCAAAGAACCCCCACAACATGATTCTGCCACCCCCGTTCTTCACGGTTGGGATGGTGTTCTTCGGCTTGCAAGATTCCCTCTTTTTCCTCCAAACATAACGATGGTCATTACGGCCAAACAGTTCTATTTTTGTTTCATCAGATCAGAGGACATTCCTCCAAAAAGTATGATCTTTGTCCCATTGAGCATTTGCAAACCCTAGTCTGGATTTTTTAAGGCGGTTTTGGGGCAGTGGCTTTTTCCTTGCTGAGCGGCGTTTCATGTTATGTCGATATAGGACTCAGTTTACTGTGGATATAGATAGTTTTGTACCTGTATCCCCCAGCATCTTCACAAGGTACTTTGCTGTTGTTCTGGGATTGATTTGCACGTTTCGCACCAAAGTACATTCAGCTCTAGGAGACAGAATGCGAATCTTGGCTGATTTCTTTTGATTTTCCCATGATGTCAAGCAAAGAGGCACTGAATTTGAAGGTAGGCCTTAAAAATACATCCACATGTACACCTCCAATTGACTCAAATGTTGTCAATTAGCCTATCAGAAGCTTCTAAAGCCATGACATAATTGTATGGAATTTTCCAAGCTGTTTAAAGGCACAGTCAACTTAGTGTATGTAAACTTCTGACCCACTGAAATAATCTGTCTGTAAACAATTGTTGGAAAAATGACTTGTGTCATGCACAAAGTAGATGTCCAAACTGACTTGCCAAAACTAAGAAATTTGTGGAGTGGTTGAAAAAATGAGTTTTAATGACTCCAACCTAAGTGTATGTAAACTTCAGACTTAAACTGTGTGTGTATATACATATACACACACACACACACACACACACACACACACACACACACACACACACACACACACACACACACACACACACACACACACACACACACACACACACACACACACACACACACACACACACACACACACACACATATACAGTATTCGGCACCCTTGAACTTTGCGACCTTTTGCCACATTTCAGGCTTCAAACATAAAGATATAAAACTGTATTTTTTTGTGAAGAATCAACAACAAGTGGGACACAATCATGAAGTGGAACGACATTTATTGGATATTTCAAACTTTTTTAACAAATCAAAAACTGAAAAATTGGGCGTGCAAAATTATTGAGCCCCCTTAAGTTAATACTTTGTAGCGCCACCTTTTGCTGCGATTACAGCTGTAAGTCGCTTGGGGTATGTCTCTATCAGTTTTGCACATCGAGAGACTGAAGTTTTTTCCCATTCCTCCTTGCAAAACAGCTCGAGCTCAGTGAGGTTGGATGGAGAGCATTTGTGAACAGCAGTTTTCAGTTCTTTCCACAGATTCTCGATTGGATTCAGGTCTGGACTTTGACTTGGCCATTCTAACACCTGGATATGTTTATTTTTGAACCATTCCATTGTAGATTTTGCTTTATGTTTTGGATCATTGTCTTGTTGGAAGACAAATCTCTGTCCCAGTCTCAGGTCTTTTGCAGACTCCATCAGGTTCTTCCAGAATGGTCCTGTATTTGGCTACATCCATCTTCCCATCAATTTTAACCATCTTCCCTGTCCCTGCTGAAGAAAAGTAGGCCCAAACCATGATGCTGCCTCCACCATGTTTGACAGTGGGGATGGTGAGTTCAGGGTGATGAGCTGTGTTGCTTTTACGCCAAACATAACGTTTTGCATTGTTGCCAAAAAGTTCAATTTTGGTTTCATCTGACCAGAGCACCTTCTTCCACATGTTTGGTGTGTCTCCCAGGTGGCTGGTGGCAAACTTTAAACAACACTTTTTATGGATATCTTTAACATTTACATTTACATTTAAGTCATTTAGCAGACGCTCTTATCCAGAGCGACTTACAAATTGGTGCATTCACCTTATGACATCCAGTGGAACAGCCACTTTACAATAGTGCATCTAAATCTTTTAAGGGGGGGGGGGGTGAGAAGGATTACTTTATCCTATCCTAGGTATTCCTTAAAGAGGTGGGGTTTCAGGTGTCTCCGGAAGGTGGTGATTGACTCCGCTGTCCTGGCGTCGTGAGGGAGTTTGTTCCACCATTGGGGGGCCAGAGCAGCGAACAGTTTTGACTGGGCTAAGCGGGAACTGTACTTCCTCAGTGGTAGGGAGGCGAGCAGGCCAGAGGTGGATGAACGCAGTGCCCTTGTTTGGGTGTAGGGCCTGATCAGAGCCTGGAGGTACTGAGGTGCCGTTCCCCTCACAGCTCCGTAGGCAAGCACCATGGTCTTGTAGCGGATGCGAGCTTCAACTGGAAGCCAGTGGAGAGAGCGGAGGAGCGGGGTGACGTGAGAGAACTTGGGAAGGTTGAACAGCAGACGGGCTGCGGCGTTCTGGATGAGTTGTAGGGGTTTAATCTTTAAGACATGGCTTTCTTCTTGCCACTCTTTCATAAAGGCCAGATTTGTGCAATATACGACTGATTGTTGTCCACCTCAGCTGTAGATCTCTGCAGTTCATCCAGAGTGATCATGGGCCTCTTGGCTGCATCTCTGATCAGTCTTCTCCTTGTATGAGCTGAAAGTTTAGAGGGACGGCCAGGTCTTGGTAGATTTGCAGTGGTCTGATACTCCTTCCATTTCAATATTATCGCTTGCACGGTGCTCCTTGGGATGTTTAAAGCTTGGGAAATCTTTTTGTATCCAAATCCGGCTTTAAACTTCTTCACAACAATATCTCGGACCTGCCTGGTGTGTTCCTTGTTCTTCATGATGCTCTCTGCGCTTTTAACGGACCTCTGAGACTATCACACTGCAGGTGCATTTATACGGAGACTTGATTACACACAGGTGGATTGTATTTATCATCATTAGTCATTTAGGTCAACATTGGATCATTCAGAGATCCTCACTGAACTTCTGGAGAGAGTTTGCTGCACTGAAAGTAAAGGGGCTGAATAATTTTGCACGCCCAATTTTTCAGTTTTTGATTTGTTAAAAAAGTTTGAAATATCCAATAAATGTCGTTCCACTTCATCAAATCAAATTTATTTATATAGCCCTTCGTACATCAGCTGATATCTCAAAGTGCTGTACAGAAACCCAGCCTAAAACCCCAAACAGCAAACAATGCAGGTGTAAAAGCACGGTGGCTAGGAAAAACTCCCTAGAAAAGCCAAAACCTAGGAAGAAACCTAGAGAGGAACCGGGCTATGTGGGGTGGCCAGTCCTCTTCTGGCTGTGCCGGGTAGAGATTATAACAGAACATGACCAAGATGTTCAAATGTTCATAAATGACCAGCATGGTCGAATAATAATAAGGCAGAACAGTTGAAACTGGAGCAGCAGCACAGTCAGGTGGACTGGGGACAGCAAGGAGCCATCATGTCAGGTAGTCCTGGGGCACGGTCCTAGGGCTCAGGTCCTCCGAGAGAGAGAAAGAAAGAGAGAATTAGAGAGAGCATATGTGGGGTGGCCAGTCCTCTTCTGGCTGTGCCGGGTGGAGATTATAACAGAACGTGGCCAAGATGTTCAAATGTTCATAAATGACCAGCATGGTCGAATAATAGTAAGGCAGAACAGTTGAAACTGGAGCAGCAGCATGGCCAGGTGGACTGGGGACAGCAAGGAGTCATCATGTCAGGTAGTCCTGGGACATGGTCCTAGGGCCCAGGCCAGTTGAAACTGGAGCAGCAGCATGGCCAGGTGGACTGGGGACAGCAAGGAGTCATCATGTCAGGTAGTCCTGGGGCATGGTCCTAGGGCTCAGGTCCTCCGAGAGAGAGAAAGAAAGAGAGAAGGAGAGAATTAGAGAACGCACACTTAGATTCACACAGGACACCGAATAGGACAGGGGAAGTACTCCAGATATAACAAACTGACCCTAGCCCCCCGACACATAAACTACTGCAGCATAAATACTGGAGGCTGAGACAGGAGGGGTCAGGAGACACTGTGGCCCCTTCCGAGGACACCCCCGGACAGGGCCAAACAGGAAGGATATAACCCCACCCACTTTGCCAAAGCACAGCCCCCACACCACTAGAGGGATATCATGATTGTGTCCCACTTGTTGTTGATTCTTCACAAAAAAATACAGTTTTATATCTTTAAGTTTGAAGCCTGAAATGTGGCAAAAGGTCGCAAAGTTCAAGGGGGCCGAATACTTTCGCAAGGCACTGTATATATAGACAGCTCTGACTCAAACCATTGGTTTAGGGTCTGAGAAATAGAGTAGAATGTACAGTTATTAATATAACTACTGATCCCTGAAGGAGGGAACTAGGTATAACATACTATGGGTGAGTCAACGACCAATCATATTCACAGGAAGAAAACTGAAATCACACCCAACGGTCCAATGGGTACCGAGCGTGCCCTAGGAAGCCCGCCTTCCTAGCAATGATACCGGGGCTCGCATTCATTTTCTCAATTCAGTACTGCTCTTCAGCGAGCTCAAATCATCTGAAGGTGCGGCCCAAAATAAGTTATACCTTGTTCCCTCCTTCAGGGAACAGTAGTTATACTCATAAATGTATACTCCCTTTCAGTCAGTCACTCGGTATACAGTGGGGCAAAAAGTATTTAGTCAGCCACCAATTGTGAAAGTACTCCCACTTAAAAAGATGAGAGGCCTGTCATTTTTCAAATGATCACAAGGACGGTGAGCAAAAATCCCAGAACCACACGGTTCTGTTCTTTGGATGCAACTCAGCATTCCTTGTCCTCCAAACACGACGAGTTGAGTTTTTACCAAAAAGTTATATTTTGGTTTCATCTGACCATATGACATTCTCCCAATCTTCTTCTGGATCATCCAAATGCTCTCTAGCAAACTTCAGACGGGCCTGGACATGTACTGGCTTAAGCAGGGAGACACGTCTGGCACTGCAGGATTTGAGTCCCTGGCGGCGTAGTGTGTTACTGATGTTAGGCTTTGTTACTTTGGTCCCAGCTCTCTGCAGGTCATTCACTAGGTCCCCCGTGTGGTTCTAGGATTTTTGCTCACTGTTCTTGTGATCATTTTGACCCCACGGGGTGAGATCTTGCGTGGAGCCCCAGATCGAGGGAGATTATCAGTGGTCTTGTATGTCTTCCATTTCCTAATAATTGCTCCCACAGTTGATTTCTTCAAACCAAGCTGCTTACCTATTGCAGATTCAGTCTTCCCAGCCTGGTGCAGGTCTACAATTTTGTTTCTGGTGTCCTTTGACAGCTCTTTGGTCTTGGCCATAGTGGAGTTTGGAGTGTGACTGTTTGAGGTTGTGGACAGGTGTCTTTTATACTGATAACAAGTTCAAACAGGTGCCATTAATACAGGTAACGAGTGGAGGACAGAGGAGCCTCTTAAAGGAGAAGTTACAGGTCTATGAGAGCCAGAAATCTTGCTTGTTTGTAGGTCACCAAATACTTATTTTCCACCATAATTTGCAAATAAATTCATACAAAATCCTACAATGTGATCTTCTGCATTTTTTTTCTCATTTTGTCTGTCATAGTTGAAGTGTACCTATGATGAAAATTACAGGCCTCTCTCATCTTTTTAAGTGGGAGAACTTGCACAATTGGTGGCTGACTAAATACTGTTTTGCCCCACTGTATATAGGTCTATGGGCTAGGCTACATGATGTGTGACTATGCTTTGAAATAAAAATCGCCCCAAAAAAAGTCATGCGCTGTTTCTTGCCTTACTGCACAAGCTGGGCATCACTCACAAGTGATAATACATCATTCCCAAGTGATAATTGTTATGACTGTACAGTAGAACAGTCATGCGAGATGTTATTGTTACAGTGGTTGACCCTAGGGTTATGTTACACCCCACGTTCTGTATTGTTCAGTTGACGTTATGATTAAACAAGTACAGTTAGCTCTAACACCTGTGGTCGTTTCTAACCTTCAAACCTTTGGCTACTAAGATGGCTGAAGGTTTCCCTACCACCACTCTCTCCCTTCCTCGCTCTGCCTGGTGAGCCCCGGGTTCCATGGACTCAATGGATTCCATCTTTTGAAACATACATTACTGCACTGGGCTTACAAGACGTGAGTGACGCTTGGCTAAAAAAAAGCACTTGTGCTACACTGCCAAGGCGCATAGGGACAGCATGTGTTCGGGACACTTGGTTATGCTGATGCTGTGGCTCTCTAGGAGACACACTTCTCTACACCCCAAAGTGCCCGTCTCCATCGGTTTCAGTTCCGACGGCACCATCATCTGCCTGGTGAGTCTGTACACCAGTGTGTGGCAAATCTACGGGGCTTAGCTCGCTAGTGTAAATTTGGGGGACTGCAGGAGGAAATGGTACATGACCAACTAATCGAGCATACAAACAACAAGAAAGTACGTGAAAGACTGTTACTTGAACCTGATGATTTGTCACTGGCAAAGGCACTCCAGTTATCTTTCCAAGCGGAGTCCACTGCAGGATCTGCTGCAAAGCTAGCCTCCCCTCTCCAGCCTCTTGCTCTCACTGACACAGACCACTCTGCTCAGATCCTATACACGCCGTCGCCCCACCCTCAAGTGGAGAGACCCCCATCATACAACCTCTACGCTGTGTCCCACTGGCCCTGCATGCAGATATCAATGCCGAGCTCCGGTGCCAGCTAGAGGAAGACATCATCGAGGCTATTGATGCATCCCCCTGGATCGCAAACTTGGTGGTGGTAAAAAAGAGATCATTACACCTGTGTGGACCTTAGAGCAGCAAATAGGACCATCCTCCCAGACAAATACACCCTGCAGAAGAGTTCACTACCCTGTTCTACAGCTCCAGGGATACCTACAGGTGCTGCTACACCAAAGCAGCCACAACCTCATAGCGTTCATCACCCACTTCGAGGTCTTCCGCTACAAGCGCACGGCATTTGGATTCAGCTCGGTCCCCAGCTGCATCCAAAAGATCTTGATGTCTTTCTTCGCAGGGATCCCGGGGTGGCCATCTACCTCGATGATATCTCTGTTCACAGGCCTACCATCAGGGTCCATGATGAGCACCTACACAGTGTGTTCACTGCACTGGCAGAAACACAACCTCACTCTCAATGGAGAAAAGGGTTTCTACTCCACCCCTGCCATTGACTTTGTGTGATTTCACCTCTCTGCCGAGGGGATTTCCCCACTCCACTCCAACACTGCAGGAGCTCCAGAAGGCATCAGCAGACGACCCCACTCTCTCCAAGCTGGTGACCTTCATCACACAGGGCTGGCACAACAAAGCACCAGAGGAGCTGTTGTAATACTTCAGGGTCTGAGAGGAGCTGTCCTGCTGGATCGACACCTGAAAAGTTTGCCAATTGCGTTGCACATTCTTCCTTCAGGCGAGCTAAAGAGCTGAGAATCTAGGAAATTAATGCGACCCCTGGTATTATAGCCAGGATGGCTGAGCTTCCGAGGGCAAACTCTGCATCCATTGGCCCATTTGGAGTGATTTTAGTTTACTTCAGGTGAATATGATTGGTTGTTTACTCCCCATAGTATATACTGAAAGGGAACACAGGAGTTACAGAGCAGAAATTCAGTCTGAATGGACACCATGCCTGTTAAGCAAGAGGGTGGTACTGGAGAGTGTGAGTAGGCCAACTCACATCATTCTACTAATCACAGTCTAAATGGAAGCGATGATAAGTGAAGGAAACAAAGTGATATAGGTGGTCTATCAACCTTCATTATTGGTGCAGTTATGATCTCATAGAAGTCTGGAATGTTCTTGCCCAGTTTCAAGCCTGTAAACACACAACAGAAAAGGTGAGTATTATTATGCAATATATTGAAAAATAAAAACAGATGTATTGTATTATAAATAATACAGTCATTATTTAACATTTCAGCTGTGTTTATTCACCCTACAAACATGTAGGAAAACAACTTAGTACCACATTGGACAAGGGGCAAGGCACTCCTCAGTGCTGCCATCCTCCTCCTCAGGGCCCCCCCGGTTAACCCCGCGATGTCTACTGGGGGCGAGTCGAGGAGGGGGTGGATGGCCACCGCTAACTTATCCAGGTGGGTTATAAACTCTGGGTACGCCTGGGGGGGGCAGGGGGAAAGGGAGAGGCACAGAAATAGTTACTGTTAATTACATAACAAGGAGAGGGGGAAACAATCACTACTCCCATCCATTTCCTCCTTTTACTGTAGCCTACTGAGTACTAGCTAATAGAGCTAAGTGAGCTAACATCTACAATAAACAGCATCTGTACAGTAAGCTGTCTAACTTCTATTGCTACCCACCTTGGCGTCTGTCTCAGAGAACTTGCCGATCTCCCTCTGGTTCATGGCCAGGTCTGAGCCCAGCAGTAGAGACCGAGGGGGGAGACCCCCTACCCCCCCCTCCAACATTGGGGTGAAGGCATGGGGGTCCCGCATGTACAACTTCAGTCCATGTTTCTGAACACATACACACATACAGTGGGTATCATAAGTATTCACCCCCCTTGGATTTACTTAACATTTTGTTGACCTACAGATTGAAATACATAGATTTAATTGTAATTTTTGTTGTTATTGATCAACACAAAATACTCCATAATGTCAAAGTGAAAAGAAAATTCTACACATTTTTACAAATTATATAACTAAAATATAGTTGTTGCATAAGTATTTTTTTAGTCAAGCCTAAATTAGTTCAGGAGTAAAATCTGGTTTAACAAAATTGCATAATAAGTTACATAATAAGTCCCCCATACATACAGTTGAAGTCGGTAATTTACATACACCTTAGCCAAATACAATTAAACTCAGTTTTTCACAATTCCTGACATTTAATCAGAGTAAAATTTCCCTGTCTTAGGTCAGAAGTCCACCAGTCCCTCCTGCAGCAAAGCACCCCCACAACATGATGCTGCCACCCCTGTGCTTCATGGTTGGGATGGTGTTCTTTGGCTTGCAAGCCACCCCCTTTGCCTCCAAACATAATGATGGTCATTATGACCAAACAGTTCTATTTTTGTTTCATCAGACCACAGGACATTTTCCAAAAAAGTACAATCTTTTTCCCCATGTGCAGTTGCAAACCATGGTCTGGCTTTTTTATGGCAGTTTTGGAGCAGTGGCTTCTTCCTTGCTGCGCGGCCGATATAGGACTCATTTTACTTTAGATACTTTTGTACCTGTTTCCTCCAGCTGGGATTGATTTGCACGTTTCCCACCAAAGTACGTTCATCTCTAGGAGACAGAACGCGCCTCGTTCCTGAGAGGTGAGACGGCTGCGTGGTCCCTGTCTGTAAACAATTGTTGGAAAAATGACTTGCGTCAAAGTAGATGTCCTAACCGACTTGCCAAAACTATAGTTTTGTGTGGAAGAAATGTGTGGAATGGTTGAAAAATGAGTTTTAATGACTCCAACCTAAGTGTATGTACAGTTCCGACTTCAACTGTACTAAATCTGTAAGGTCCCTCAGTCAAGTATTGAATTTCAAGCACAGATTCAACTACAAAGCCAGGGAGCTTTTCGAAAGCCTGATAAAGAAGGGCAGTGATTGGTAGATGGGGTAACAATAAAAATAAGCAGACTTTGAATATCTCTTTAAGCAAGGTCAAGTTAATAAGTATGCTGTGGATGATGTATTAAACCACCCAGTCACATCAAAGATACAGTTGGCCTTCTGGACTGCAGGACAGGAAGGAAACTGCTCAGGGATGGTGGTGATTTAAAAACAGCTACAGAGTTCAATGGCTGTGTTGGGAGAAAACTGGGGATGGATCAACAACATTGTAGTGACTCCACAAGAATCACCTAAATGACAGAGAAAAAAATAATAAAATACACAGAATAGCATGGTGGTGGCTGCATCATTGTATGGGTATGCTTGACATCGGCAAAGACTGGGGAGTTTTTTAGGATAAAGAGAAATGGGATGGAGCTAAGCACAGGCAAAATCCTTGAGGAAAATGTGCTTCGGTCTGCTTTACATCAGACCTTTCAGCAGGACAATAACCTAAAAAACAAGGCCAAATCTATACTGGAGTTGTTTACCAAGGAGACAGGGAATGTTCCCGAGTGACCTAGTTACAGTTTTGACTTAAATCAGCTTGAACATCTATGACAAGACTTTCTGTATAGCCATGATCCCAAACACCTTGACACAACTTTGAGAATATTTTAAATAATAATGGGCAAATATTGCAGAATCCATGTGTGCAAAGCGCTTAGAGACTAACTTAATAAGACTCACAGATGTAATCCCTGCCAAACGTGTTTCTAACATGTACTGACTCAGGGGGGTACTTATCTAATAAAGATATATTACTGTTTTATTTTTCATTCATTTTCCACTTTGACATTACAGAGTATTTTGTGTAGATCGTTGACACAAAATGACAATTAAATTAATTTAATCCCACTTTGTAACACAATACAACGTGATGAAAGGGGAGTGAATACTTGTGACAGCCACTGTAACACACCTGATTGATTTAAATATTCAAAGACATAATGATCAGTTCATTCTTTCAAAAGCCTGCAGAAGATCACTGACATATCAAGTATGATGGCTGGTTGTTCACCTTGAGCTCCAGGTCTCTGAAGATGTGTGGTCTGAGCAGGCTGAGGAGATAGGAACACCGGGAGAAATGGAAACCTGCAGACAGACATACAGAAATGAAAAGGAAACACATTAACTACATAGTAAACAACTTGAGATTCTACAATAAGAACACAATTTTTTTTATGTGAGAGCAGGTTTTCTACTCTTCTAGTGTCTGTGTTGACTCTACTGAACACCCTGCTGCACCACCATGACCTCCAGAGGGACCCTCTGTAGCAGGAGTCTGTCACCAGACAGAGTGAACCTCACCTGGGATGATTTCCTCCGACACTGCCGCCCCTCCCAGAACATGTCTGCGTTCCAGAACTGCTGTCTTCAGCCCACCTTTCTGCAGATAGGCTGCCTGTGAATACACACACACACACACACTCACAGCTATTAACATAATGCATGTAGACACACACACGTAAATTAAGTTAGATATGTCACACATTCATGGAGATGGATATATTTGGATAAGCAAATATCCACTTACCGCTACCAGTCCATTGTGTCCTACAATGAAAAATGATATGAGTGTCAAACATCCGTTTATAAAGATACTAGTGCCCTAATTGCTATAGTAAATCCAGCAACAATATATTGACAAAATCTACATTTGCAGAAACTATTAATCAAATTCGGCTCCGGTCCATTGTTTCTCATCCACTAGTGCTGAGCGATTAGTGTTTATTTGGTGTTTATTTGGTCAGTTTCGGTTCAATTATTTAAAAAATAATCACGGTTTTTCAATTTTAGTTTTGATTCTTTAAACATTAAATGCACTTTGCATTATGAGGGTTGAAGGCTGTAACAACACAGAATAAAACAATACAAGTCCCATGATAGTAGTGATGCCCATTACTGCTTATCATCATTTATTAACATTACTTCAATAAAATATTTCAGTTGTTGTGCATATTACATTTGTTTTATTTAATTACTTTATTATTTAATTCCAAGTAATCTCACCTCTACAGAGCTGCTGCTTTTGCTGTCTGACAAAATGTTGTAGTTCTTCAAAATAAGGCATACTTTTATGACTACTGAATACCAACTATCAATCACTTAGATACTGTATTTTCAGGTAGAGATACCTTTTGAAGCAACAGCTGCTCTCTATATCACCTCACGATCGCGCATTCTTCTCTCTTCCGTAGCAGGTTTAAAAGAAATAGAGACCGGACAGTAGATTCACAATGGATCGTGGTAATTGTACTTAATGTTTAAATTCCTCCACCTTGCGCGACGGAAGTCCCGTCCTTTGATTTCAGCATTCAGCACACTGGTGGTGAATAATCGCAAGTACATCTCTTAAAAGAAGTGTTGGAACTTTTGGATCACGTTAAAATAATCCAGCAATCTCAATTGCATGGGTCTCATTCAATGTATTTATTTAAATGGTTGGACATACCTTTCTAGGTTCTTCCAATTAAATGAGACACCTTAAAATTTGCAATAGTAACCTAGATGAACCAACTTCCCAGGTGAATTTAAAGTTTCATTCCCATATAGCCTATTCAGGTTTGATTATTCATAAAATTTGATCAATCAGAAAAATATGCTTCTGCAAAGCACAATCAATCAGTCCTGCCTCCAGCGGGAATCCCATATGGCTTTGGCCTGAGGGGAAAGTGTACCACAGTGGTAAATGTACCTAACATTTGCACCTAATTGCTTGGGTATTATCATCTCATTCAATTTAAATTTTCGAACATACCTTTCTAAATTGAACCAACTTCCCAGGTTAATTTAAAGTTTAATTCCCAGATAGCCTATCCAGGTATGATTTAATCCTTATCATTGATTAATTCAATTTGCTTTTGCAAATTCATTCACGTCCAACTTCCACAGTACTGTCCAGTACTGATGGTTCATTAACGTCTATAAATAGATTAAAATAGTCTTTGCAGCTATTCCAAAACCAAACTTTGGAAAATTAGGGAAAACATTTTTTCCTTTCAAAATGTTCTAATAATGTGCAAGCTATCAGAGGGTGTAGTCCCCACTTGCCCGATAATTAGTGAACTTCCACCCACATTTAGATTGATCTCTGACCTCATCAGCGATACCAACCCTAATTATGCCATTAGTGGAAAAGCAGACAACAACGCCTTCCAAAATCAACCATTGGTCGCAGGCCTCGTAAAGGTTCTCTCCATTCTAGCCCTGATGTCTTGCCACCCGAGATTGGCATCTGTCCAATACCGCAGTGCACAGCTGAAGCACGAGCAGGTAATGGTAGACATAAAGGGACAGGTGGAGAGAACCGGGAAACCAATGACAAATGCAGAAAATTGATAAATTATGCTAGCTATGGAACTGCGCTTGAAAACTGAACAATTAAATGTAATTGTAAAAACGTATGACGATGAACAAGCACAAGCTCTTCAACAAAATCGTCTTCTACAGGAACAAAATCAAATGCTACAGGAACAACTTGATTTAGCCAAAACTAAATACGATGATGTTCACGCCAAACTAGATAAATCTGAAGAGTTATCTACAAACAGGAGCGCTCAACTTGATAACACGCATGCAATTTTGTTGAACATTACTCAAAGTAACACGGTTCTACTCAAAACGCTGCAGACCAAAGACGATCAGTTAATGAACACAATGACAAAGTTGGATGACAAATCAGCAAAACTCATTGAAGTCGCTGACCAAATGAATGATGAGAGAACTCAGGTGATGAAGGTGGAAATATTGATTTCTAAGCAAGCGGAGGAAATCTTATCACTTAATCTCTCGCTCCCTACTCAAGACCTCTATCTGCAAACCATGACAGATAAGTTTGAGACCGAAAGGAGCAAGTGTGACACTCACGTGTCCAAAATCAGTACTCTAAGAGCTCAAGTGGACTCTGCAATGCAGCAGAATACCACCCTTAGGTACCATCTGGAGGAAGTCCAGAATGGTCACGCTCTACAGTGTGACTACCAATCCAAATAACTGGAGCCCTGTACACACAAGAGTAAAGACGATAGGTTTCAGACCTTGCCTCCCTCATGTGTCCCTCAGTCTTCTCCTCTTGGCCATTCGGCACTGAGTAATATTGCGCCTCTTGGCCAACAACAACAAGGCTTCTCCTTTTGGCCCCAATCTCTCCACAGGATGAAGCCAACCCTCTCCTCCCGCTTGGCGTGGAATACATTCCCCTCCTTTGACCCCATTCCGGGTCAGCCAAACGATACTGAGATGTTCCTAGCTGACATAGAGGACACGTTGGATGGCTACCCGAATGCTACGTGTTCTGACAGGGTTTACCTGTTGAAGCGAACGTCGAATAGACACTTGACAAGGTTCATTCGTTTACAACAGCAACACATGCTAAATGACTACGCTAAACTTGCCACAGCTTTGAAATTAGAATTCAGTGGTTCTGCGATTCGCAAACACGATAGCTCACTGGCTAACACCGTCAAACAAGCTCAGAAAGAACACCCACAAGCTTACTATCATAGGCTTTGTTCCGCTTACTTTGGCCAACTCACTGAAACAGGCATGGAAGACCTGTTACCATTTAAACAAATGTTCCTGACGAACATGTATCCTACCTTCATTACCTACTTGGGCCCTGCCGCCCACGTTGGCTTGCCTATCTTATAACTCAGAGAGCTTGCAAGCACAGCTTTTGAGGCATCAAAAGTTCACAACGCTAAGAGCCCTGACCACTCGGTGTTGAAGTTTGACCAGGAGCACTCACCCCAGTTAGAGGGTGCCTTATCAGGTATTGGAGCGTTGAGAGATGACGCACAACAACAGTTTCTACCACGAAACCATGATTCCAATAACCTCTGAGGTCGAAATAACTGTAAAGTACATCGCCATCAACATGACTACCGCTACAATCGACCTGTTCACTACGTTCCTGCACCCAACCCACAAAAAGTGTCAGAGCACAAGGGTAACAAAGGGTTGAAGGACGATCAAAACGTAGATCAATGTTCTCCAGAAGTTCCACTACGGGAAGAACTAAAGCGAGAACAATTTGAGAAAAGGGTAGAAGATAAGTCACAAGTAGGACGAGGAATTACCGGACACCAGGTCCGCAGGAATTAACACCCAAATTCAAGGACGTTAAAGTTCAAATTTCTCCCGCTCTCATTCAAGACCCTATCCAGGGCCCGCTTGATCAAGAAACAAGCCCCCGGGCTTTGTCTATAGACTCTGATACAAAAGTTGCGAAGAAAAAGGTCAAACGCTTCGTTAAAGCCAAGCCCACTCAAAATAGGAAATGTCAATCTGCTTCCACCATGAACAGCAATAGGCACATCACGTCGTTGCGAACGACCACTCCACTTTGTGGGGAATATGTCCACTAACCACAAATCTAAACGTCCATATCTGGAAACAGTCCTGGAGGGCTGCTTAACTTTTCATGTGCTAATTGATTCGGGTGCGACAATATCACTCATCTCTCAAACATTGTTTGACGATCTCAAAAGGGCTTTGAAGCCAACTAAACGTTGGTTAAAAATGGAACGATGCGACCCTACACTTCGAGGGTTCACTCAGACTACCTCGTCTCTCACATTGAGAGTCATGCTGAAACTACACTTCAAGGACGTATCGCTCGTTCACCCTGTGTATGTTACCAGCCTCGAAACTGTAACCCTGCTACTTGGAGCAGACTTGATGGATCGGTTACTGCCATTGATGGATTGGAAAACCAACCAGGTATGGTCACAGGCCACAGTGCCTTCTCCACCGACCACACTGTCTACCCCTAACGCTAGCTGCAACGCAGTCATTCATGAGGGGTATCTGTCGAAAGCACCCCTTGGGAAAAAGACTTTTAGAAACCTCTTGGGGCAGAATCCGATCCAAGGAAATATTATTATCTCGACACATTCCATCAGCCAACCTGATTGACCATTCTTTTCATGATTTCGAGCCAGCTGTCTCTGTGTATACACAACTTCCCTCCTCCTTGCAGTCGTGCAATACGGTAGTTGAGATGAACTCCTCTTGCCCTTCGGACACTTCCGCAAGCATTGAGGCCGTCTCAGCAAGAAAAACATTGATGCGCAGAGAAAACTCTGCTTCCGATTATACACCTTCCGCTTTGTTGGGGACTGTCACCCCTTACAATGATACTAATGGCGTCAGTCCAGCAACAGACCCGATGACTCCCACTGGTGAAACACTTTGCGATATCACAGACCGATATCCTCGTGTAAGTTCGCAGGTACTGAAGAGGTTGCCACAGCGGACACGGTGGTGATTGACATGCTTCGACAGCCACTGCGTGTTTTGAAACACAAACACCAGGAGATTTGGTTGAAAGGTTACAGCCATTCTCATAACGCGGCCACTGACAACTCGTACATAGGGTCCGAACTTTTCGTTTGCGCCTCGGACACCAACACCACCTGCTGGTGGGGGGGTCCCGAGACACAAAGGGGGGGAATAGTAGCCCAGACCCATGATGAGCCTCACCGAGGCCGTGGGGGGGTCGAGCATACAGACAACACCGTATGAGGCCGCCAGAGCATAAATCAAATCCAGTTGTAAACTCCCCTATGAGAACAGTGAGGAGCAGACAGGCTCCTAGACAGGGATTATCTTAGAACACATCTAAGATAGTACTGAGGTATACCACACTGGTCGTAAAGGAAGTCCAGTGGACTTGTCCACCTCCAAACCGAATGGCAACAATAATCATTCCTTGCCATGTGTAGGTTCAACTACAATACAACAATACAATTTTACTAATGCTCCAATCATGTGCTCCGGTAGTATTATATTTTAGAATAAATCGCTAGGATAACTGGTTCCTTTGAGAACCAGTACCAATACCAGCGACAGTCAGTCTAGCTACAATCAGTAAGAAGGTTAGAGACCTAACCAATCAAATTACCCTTGACAATAACGACATAGGAGTCACTCAGAGTGCAACACGTGGAAGGGAATCTCCAGTGCACTCTTCCAATGGTTAACACACATGTCACTAATAAATAGTATCCTCCATTCAGGAGGAAAATTATTAGAATCATTAACCACGATCACACCACGTACGACTGGTCCAATACTTAAAGAGTACTTCCGTCATGAGGTTAGCTCCTCTGTGGATAACATAGCTATGACTTGTAGTAAAAACTACTACAGACTCCCTTGACACCAATTCTGACTAACCTCCAGGTATTGACCTGAAAATGACCTGACTACGTCAGACTCATTCTGAACCAGTTGTAATCTGCCAGGATACTTGGTTTTCTTCCCTTGAAAGGCGCGCTTGTGTAAGCATAAACGCACATGCACAACGGAACATCATATTAGGATTTATGCAAGGATCACTTAAGGGTCCAAGCAAAATACCAGCCTTAGTAAAGTTGAACATTTACTTCTAGGCCTTTGACTCTACAGCACTCACCAGTTTTCTTCCCAGAAGTCCATAGGTCATCCCGGTAGACTGCCCAAAACTAGTGCCCTACAGCCGTAAACTGATCAACTTAGGATAGTGCTTAAGCAACACACCAAGTAGGAAAACCCTAGATATGGCATCAGAGACAATGCCATGATAGTCATTTTACCAGAACAGTCCAATTAGATGATTTTTGTGTGAGAACTATATTTTGTATATTTTTTGTTTATGCTTTCATTCCTTTTCAGTTCAGTTCCTTTGACACTTAGGAAGTGATAGAGCCATAAACAAAGTTCCCATACAACCATTACTTAGTGCCACAACGCCACTCATTGGGGAATGAATGTAATTATATACATTTCATGAGTGTGTGTGCGTCCGTTGTTAACATCTGCCTAAGTTACCTCCCAGATCTTCCAGTCTGGACGACGACCAGATGACGGGTCCGGAACGGCGACAACAAATCCAGACATCCACGGCCCATCCTTGTGGCGGCATGCCCCGCTGTCAGGGAGCCTACCAAGGTAAACCACCAGAGGGGGGACCACAACGGCAATCACCAACCAGGACATCCCCTGGCCCTCCCTGGGGTACTTTGCAGCTCCCAGGGAACCTACCAAGGTGCATCACTAGAAGGGACCGCAACGGCGATCACCAACCGGGCATCAACTGCCATCCTTGTGGTGGACTGCTCCGCTTTCAGAGAAGCCTACCAAGTTCAACCACCAGAGGGGACTGCAACAATGATCTACAAACAGGACATCATGTGTTCATCATTTTATGTTGATTTGTAACTTGCAGGACAAACAAGATTCAAACCACCATCCCCCTCTCCCTGCCTCCTTCAACTAGGCTGCTGTGGTCAGAGAGAGGTCGTAAATTCCTGAGAAGACCCTGCCACATGACCACATAGTCCACTGCTCAAATAAAGGGAACACTTAAACAACACAATGTAACTCCAAGTCAATCACACTTCTGTGAAATCAAACTGTCCACTTAGGAAGCAACACTGATTGACAATAAATTTCACATGCTGTTGTGCAAATGGAATAGACAACAGGTGGAAATTATAGGCAATTAGCAAGACACCCCCAATAAAGGAGTGGTTCTGCAGGTGATAACCACAGACCACTTCTCAGTTCCTATGCTTTCTGGCTGATGTTTTGGTCACTTTTGAATGCTGGCGGTGCTTTCACTCTAGTGGTAGCATGAGACGGAGTCTACAACCCACACAAGTGGCTCAGGTAGTGCAGCTCATCCAGGATGGAACATCAATGCGAGCTGTGGCAAGAAGGTTTGCTGTGTCTGTCAGCGTAGTGTCCAGAGCATGGAGGCGTTACCAGGAGACAGGCCAGTACATCAGGAGACGTGGAGGAGGCCGTAGGAGGGCAACAACCCAGCAGCAGGACCGCTACCTCCGCCTTTGTGCAAGGAGGAGCAGGAGGAGCACTGCCAGAGCCCTGCAAAATGACCTCCAGCAGCCCACAAATGTGCATGTGTCTGCTCAAAAGGTCAGAAACAGACTCCATGAGGGTGGTATGAGGGCCCGACGTCCACAGGTGGGTGTTGTGCTTACAGCCCAACACCGTGCAGGATGTTTGGCATTTGCCAGAGAACACCAAGATTGTCAAATTCGCCACTGGCGCCCTGTGCTCTTCACAAATGAAAGCAGGTTCACACTGAGCACATGTGACAGAGTCTGGAGATGCCGTGGAGAACGTTCTGCTGCCTGCAACATCCTCCAGCATGACCGGTTTGGAGGTGGGTCAGTCATGGTGTGGGGTGGCATTTCTTTGGGGGGCCGCACAGCCCTCCATGTGCTCGCCAGAGGTAGCCTGACTGCCATTAAGTACCATGATGAGATCCTCAGACCCCTTGTGAAACCATATGCTGGTGCGGTTGGCCCTGGGTTCCTCCTAATGCAAGACAATGCTTGACCTCATGTGGCTGGAGTGTGTCAGCAGTTCCTGCAAGAGGAAGGCATTGATGCTATGGACTGGCCCGCCCGTTCCCCAGACCTGAATCCAATTGAGCACATCTGGGACATCATGTCTCGCTCCATCCACCAACGCCACGTTGCACCACAGACTGTCCAGGAGTTGGCGGATGCTTTAGTCCAGGTCTGGGAGGAGATCCCTCAGGAGACCATCCGCCACCTCATCAGGAGCATGCCCAGGCGTTGTATGGAGGTCATACAGGCACGTGGAGGCCACACACACTACTGAGCCTCATTTGGACTTGTTTTAAGGACATTACATCAAAGTTGGATCAGCCTGCAATTCCAAATAAAACCCAACTTTGGGAAATTATCACCAGACCATGTTTTTCTCCATTAGGAGAGGACGAAGGTTGTAGACCATTGCTGAATCTTTTAACCATACCATGTGGTTAAACTCTTAGACTATCGATACCGACAGAATAAGAACAAGTCTTTGATATTAATTACTAGTCTGCAGCTAGGAATTCAGTATCATTGAACGCGAAGGACAACCGCCGAAACATCCATTCTATAACCACTGAATGAATGTCACTCTGAACTATCCCATCTAACCAAGAGAGAGAGAGAGAGATGTACAAAATTCTCCAACAGAAACAAACTTTTCAACAAAGATCCCGACGACACACTGAGCGTAAATATATATATTGATTGCAATTGTTCCCTAATGAGTGAGCGTTCATGTGCAAAGGATTTCAATTCAATTTCAATTGTTATAATTATCAACTCTGTAGTGACTTCTTAGTCGACCCCCACTTCCCCTTTTGTCAAACAAGCCGCCATGCCGGTTTAGCCCACTAGGACACATTCTCCTATCATTTCTTGTAACCATATTTACTGTTTGTTTATGCATTTCTGTGAATTACTTAGTTAGTAATACATAAATTATTTAAGACAATTGATGTATGGATGACTCATAGTGAAGACTGGGTTCGTGCAGATAACCAACAATTTACGACGTTTGGAATGAGACTAACGTGAGGTAAAGTAAATAATTCATTAATTCGAAGACGAATTGATCAGATAAAATATCTGAAAAGTTATTTTAGGAAATGATAACTTTGTAATCTGAATATTTTTCCTTGGTGCCCCGATTTTTCCTTGGTGCCCCGACTTCCTAGTTAATTACAGTTACATGATTAATCAGTTGATCGCGTAATACTAATTACAGAGGGTCTTTGATAAAAACTAAGTCTTCAATTTAATGATAGTAAAGACACGACACTAGTTAATGTATGTAGATTGATAACTGCTGAACACTGTAGATTTCTATATGTGTATCTCATGAATGTATCAATCTGACATCAATTTATGTTGTAAGGCAAAACCAAATCATATATGGATGTGGCTGTAAATACTACATCATAATTCTCTATCAGCCAGTGTGTTTCAATAGGCCAAAGTGGAAAGACTGGTTGCTGATTGGTTGGTTAAAACCGCATTCCAGCCAGTGTCTATTCCACAAGTAGTCTCTGCCGATGCCCCAACAACCGGATGTTACAATTTTCAGGGGAAATGGAAAGAGAGCCTGTGACTTCCACTTTTGGACGTTAACAAGGCGACACGCCATATATACTGGATTGGTTGAACAGTCAGAAGAGAACCTCTGTCTCCGCCTCCAGTATATATGCTGCAGTAGTTTATGTGTCGGGAGGCTAGGGTTAGTCTGTTATATCTGGAGTATTTCTCCTGTCTTATCTGGTGTCCTGTGTGAATTTAAGTATGCTCTCTCTAATTCTCTCTTTCTCTCTCTCAGAGGACCTGAGCCCTAGGACCATGCCTCAGGACTGCCTGGCATGATGACTCCTTGCTATCCCCAGTCCACCTGGCCGTGCTGACCTGTTGCACCCCCGACAACCACTGTGATTACTATTATTTGACCATGCTGGTCATTTATGAACATTTGAACATCTTGGCCGTGTTCTGTTATAATCTCCACCCGGCACAGCCAGAAGAGAACTGGCCACCCCTCATAGCCTGGTTCCTCTCTAGGTTTCGGCCTTTTTAGGGAGTTTTTCCTAGCCACCGTGCTTCTACACCTGCATTGCTTGCTGTTTGGGGTTTTAGACTGGGTTTCTGTACAGCACTTTGAGATATCAGCTGATGTAAGAGGGGCTATATAAATAAATCTGATTTGAACAGATTTTTTTCTCGTCAAGGACAGTTATGTAGGGGGATCTAGTTTCAGGCGTTTATTTTAAACCTGCTACGTTAGGTTATTCCACAAGTTACCACCACCTGGGCTATGACGTTGAAATGCATATTCACTGTTCCCTCTCACTGTGTAATCCACTGTCTCATCAGCAAAGCAATTTATAAACTTGAGCTCCACTCTAAAAAGCATATAGACATTATCTCCCATTTCTTTTAGACTGGCGTTTGGTTTTCAACAGAGGAGATTTATAGAAACATTTCTGTCTCTCTGACATCTGCAACATTGTTTCAATATTGAAATTCGATCTCTAGCTGTCTCATAGTAATGAACTTGTCGGGAGTTTGGACGAGAGACAGGCAGGCAGCTTTTCTCAGCCAGTCAAAATCATGAATCAGCATCATTGTTATGGATGTGTACAAAGAAATGTCAATAGAAAAACAGGTCAAATTAAATTAAATTCAGCTAGTTTGCTGTCTTTACATATTCAGTTTTAAGTGATTGTGTTAGCTGTGTAGTTGGCTAGCTCCTTTCAACAGTTGTGAGAGAGCAAATGTTCCATGGCAGGCAAAATTGCACATAATTAGCTCATTGTTATGGCTGTATCATTGTGAAGAAAAAACAAACAACACAAATGCAGCTACTTTGGTGGTATTTTGGCTGCACTGTTTGCATGACTCTGTTAGCCTAGCTGCACTGTTTGCATGACTCTGTTAGCCTAGCTTGAAAGCAAGGGATAAGAACATTGTCAGCATGGTAACGGAACATTTAGAATGAACCAATGGCAACAGCCCTAATTGTGGAAGGATGGAATAGTGTGTTTGGAGAAGCCGGTGTTTGGAGAAGCTGGTGTATCAATGGAATTCAGATAATGAGTGGACTTCGTCTCAGCCCTAACACCACCATGCCAATATATCCTCCAAACACTGGTTTCTCGGGTATTATTGCCTGTCTCTTATCACATAGAGACAGGCGATACTGTATCAGTTGACAAGTCAAGTAGAAAAGGGGATGTTGTACAATGTTGCATCGGGCAGAAATGGCATACAACACTGTGCTGTTTTTACTGTAGCCAACTGCTTTACAATACCCTTATCTACTATTAAATGTCCTACGTATGTACTGTATAAGGATAATGAAACTAACACTGAAATACTTCTCAACATGCTCACAACCTGCCATTGGATTTTTTTTTAATGTTGAATGTCAAGTGATATTCAATATCTACTATTAGTTTTTATCGCTTTGGTGCAATTTTCACAAGTATATGGTACATTTACACAACTCAAAACAAAAAGGCAGTTGTTTCAAAACTCTTAACCACATTTTCAATTGACTGAGTGCAACACACAAAATCATAGTCACTTTGTCACCAAACTTAATCATTGTTTCATCTAGAAATACATGTTTCACATTGTAATACATTTCTGTATAAAGTAATTGCCTTTCACAATGTAATGCTCACATTACTTTTGATAGTGGACTGCAAGAATGTGTACTCCCTAACTCAAGGCCTCTCCAGACTGATATGAAAATCTGTGAAAGGTGTGGAGGAGTAAGAACACCTGCCCAGCAATAAAGACTGATTGCTCATTGTAGACATCGAAGGGGGTTCTAGCTGGGAAGGGGGGGGCATAATAATCATCATCATAGTAATACATTTGACTATACAGTATATCATACTTTTTGTTTCTACTTTACAGTGCTTTTAGAAAGTATTCATACCCCTGGACTTATTCCACACTTTGTGTTACAGCCTGAATTCAAAGTTGATTAAAGAGATTTTTTCTCTCACTTATCTACACACAATACTGTATAAAGACAAAGTGAAAACGTGTTTTTAGACATTTTTGCTAATTTATTGAAACTTAAATACAGAAATATCACACCCCTGAGTCAATACATGTTAATGATATAATCCCCTTTGTCATCTATGCATAGTCACTTTAATAAACTCTACCGACATGTACATAGTACTTCAGCTAACCGGTACGCCCGCACATTGACTCTGTATCAGTACCCCACTTTATATAGTCTCGCTATTGTTATTTTACTGCTGCTCTTTAATTACTTGTTACTTTTCTCTTATTCTTATCCATGTTTTTTTTAAACTGCATTGTTGGTTAGGGGCTCGTAAGTAAGCATTTCACTGTAAGGTCTACCTACACCTGTTGTATTCGGCAGCATGTGACTAATAAAATGTGATTTTATTTAATTACAGCTGTGAGTCTTTCTGGGTAAATCACTAAGAGCTTTATTACACCCCTGGATTGTACAATATTTGAACTTTTTTATTTATTATTCATGCTCCGCAGTGGCGATTTTAGCATGTAAATCTTGGTGGGGCAAACTCAACCATTTGTTTAAGATGCATGCCAGCAACGCTAAAAAAACAACAACACTAAACAATACATTAATTGCCCTATACAAACTGTTAGGGCCTACATAAAGCTGTCTGACAGCGGAGCTTTCCTTCAGCATCATGGAGTGACTCATTACCACAGCTACACCTGTGGCTATCATCTAGCAACAAAACAGTTTATTCAACCTCATTTATTGACTTTTTAAACCATAGCTGACTTGCTTAAACAAATGTGGTTTCTACTGACACCTTGTGGATTTGTGTAAGTCAATAAGAACCGATTTGTCCTTCAATAATAACGAACGGCAACATGAGTTAATATTTGAACCGTACACAGACGTTACATTAATGTTCAGTAAATTCTTAATGTTTGTTTTATATCATTAACACTTACTGTAGCTCTAAGTGTAAGCAAGTGCAAGCAAACAAGCTGCAACGAATAAGGCCTATTCCGTCAGCTCTTCCAAAATGGACACCGACAGAAATTCACATAGACGTTATTTCATATAAGGCCTCAACATCTTGATGAATTTAACTTTACTCTTCTTTAAGTCACTACAGTCACTACCTTTACTGGCCCATGGTGTTGTGAGTGAATGTTTGTCCTTTTAAGCTTGAAAAAGAGACCATTTCAGACAGATGTTTTAAATCCTTCAACCCAGACTTGGACCACACACTAGAGGTCGACCGATTATGATTTTTCAAAACTGATACCGATACCGATTATTGGAGGATCAAAAAAGCCGATACCGATTAATCGGCCTATTTTTTTTTTTTTGTAATAATGACAATTAAAACAATACTGAATTAACACTTATTTTAACTTAATATAATACATCAATGAAATCAATTTAGCCTCAAGTAGATAATGAAACATGTTCAATTTGGTTTAAATAATGAAAAAAACAAAGTGTTGGAGAAGAAAGTAAAAGTGCAATATGTGCTATGTAAGAAAGCTAACATTTCAGTTCCTTGCTCAGAACATGAGAACATATGAAAGCTGGTGGTTCCTTTTAAAATGAGTCTTCAATATTCCCAGGTAAAAAGATTTAGGTTGTAGTTATTATAGGAATTATAGGACTATTTCCCTCTATACCATTTGTATTTCATTAACCTTTGACTATTGGATGTTCTTATAGGCACTTTAGTATTGCCAGTGTAACAGTATAGCTTCCGTCCCTCTCCTCGTTCCTCCCTGGGCTCGAACCAGCAACACAACGACAACAGCCACCATCGAAGCAGCGTTACCCATGCAGAGCAAGGGAAACAACTACTAGAAGGCTCAGAGCAAGTGACGTTTGAAACGCTATTAGCGCGCGCTAACTAGCTAGCCATTTCACTTCGGTTACACCAGCCTCATCTCGGGAGTTGATAGGCTTGAAGTCATAAACAGCGCAATGCTTGACGCACAACGAAGAGCTGCTGGAAAAACGCAAAGAAAGTGCTGTTTGAATGAATGTTTACGCGCCTGCTTCTGCCTACCACCGCTCAGTCAGATACTTAGATACTTGTATGCTCAGTCAGATTATATGCAACGCAGGACACGCTAGATAATATCTAGTAATATCATCAACCATGTGTAGTTTACTAGTGATTATGATTGATTGTTTTTTATAAGATAAGTTTAATGCTAGCTAGCAACTTACGTTAGCTTACTGCATTCGCATAACAGGCAGTCAGTCTCCTTGTGGAGTGCAACGAGAGAGAGGCAGGTCGTTATTGCATTGAACTAGTTAACTAGTTAACAAGATTGGATCCCCCGAGCTGACAAGGTGAAAATCTGTCGTTCTACCCCTGAACGAGGCAGTTAACCCACCATTCCTAGGCCGTCATTCGAAAATAAGAATGTGCTCGGCCCTAATTTAAAAAATCGGCCCTAATTAAGCGGCCATTCCGATTAATCGGTCGACCTCTACCACACACCCTCTCCATCGACTAGCAGACAGGGGAAGACAAATAGTGATTGCTTTGCAACGCTTGCAGTTAGCCACTGATTCCCTCCAAACCACTCATTGTTGAATTTGCGATTTTTCCGACTTATTGTGTAATGTTTATGTCCAATGGCCAATGAGCACCGATACCTTTTATATATAATTTATCTTCATATGACAAGGCTTGAAAGGGATTTGCCAGTAGATTGTCGACATGATTCATGATGATGACTGCTTGTTTAGCTTCCGAGCTATGATTTTGAAAGTAACATGATCAGTCCAATCAAAGCTATGGTAGATTGATGGCAAATCACGTTCTATCTATGGCAGCACCAAAGGGGGCTTGAACTGCCTAGCTCTCCTAATAGATTATGCGGTGACAGTGTCCCCATGAGCAACAGAACACTGGGCCAATCTCAGCGCAACTAGAGATGATTGCCAAAGCAAACGCTCTGTATATTCCGCTGGCTACCCCTCCACACAGAAATCACTGAGCTAGGCTGAAACACCTGCATTTTGGAGCTGCCTTAAGAAAGAGACCATGTTTGTATGTGGCTTTATTCACTCAATAAAATACTTGTCTGCCCCACCGGCCCTGAATGACAGGTCGCCACTGATGCTCTGTCAAGTTGGTTGTTGACAATTTTCAGAAAACGATATAAGTCAAAACTATGACTAGTCCACTAAGGAACATTCAATGCCGCCTTGGTAAGCAACTCCAGTGTATATTTGACCATATATTTTAGGTTATTGTCCTGCTGAAAGGTGTCATACCCTGATCTGTTTCATCATGTGTCGCCCATCTTCCCCATTATCCCCTGTGTATTTATACCTGTGTTTTCGGTCTGTTTGTGCCAGTTTGTCTTGTTTGTTCAAGCCTACCAGCGTTTTGTCTCAGCTCCTGCCTTTCCCCAGTCTCTCTTTTTCTCGCCCATCCTGTCTCTGAGCCCGCCAGACTGACCACTCTGCCTGCACCTGACCCTGACGTCCTGTACCTTTGCCCTACCTCTGGATTACCAACCTCTGCCTGACCTGACCCTGCCTGCCGTCCTGTACCATTACCATTTTTTATGACTACCTCATCTCTGTACCCCACACATACAATTATCTGTACGGTCTCTCAGCAGTGAATTTCAAACACAGATTCAACCACAAAGAACAGGGAGCAATGCCTCTCAAATGACACCTATTGCTAGATGGATACCAATGTAAAAAAGCAGACATTGAATATCCCTTTGAGCATTGTGAAGTTATTATATACACTTTGGATGGTGTATCAATACATCCAGTCACTACAATGATACAGGTGTCTTTCCTAACTCAGTTGCTGGAAAGGAAGGAAACCACTCAGGGGTTTCACCATGATAACACGGGTGACTTTAAAATAGTTACAGAGTTGAATGGCTCTGATAGGAGAAAACTGAGGATGGATCAACAACATTGTTGTTACTCCACAATACTAACCTAACTGAGAGTGAAAAGAAAGCCTGTAAAGTATAAAATATTCCAAAACATGCATCCAGTTAGCAGCAAGGCACTAAACGAAAATTGCAACAAACAAAAAACTAATATTGGCAAAGCAATTCACTTTTTGCCCCGAATACAAAGTGCTATGTTTGGGGCAAATCCAATAAAAAACATTACTGACTACCACTATCTATATTTTAAAGCATAGTGGTGGCTGCATCATGTTATGGGTATGCTTGTAATCATTAAGGACTGGGGAGTTTTTCAGGATAAAAAAATGGAGCTAACCACAGGCAAAGTCCTTGAGGAAAACCTTGTATTGTCTGCTGTCCACCAGACACTGGGAGATTAATTTACCTTTCAGCAGGACTATAACTTAAAACACAAAGCTAAATCTACATTGGAGTTGCTTACCAAGAAGACAGTGAATGTTCCTGAGTAACCAAGTTAGTTTTGACTTAAATCTACTTGAAAATCTATGGCAAGACCTGAAAATGGTTGTTTAGAAATTATCAACAACCAATTTGACAGATCTTGAAGAATTTTGAAAAAGATCATGGGGAAATGTTGCACAATCCAGGTGTGGAAAACTCTTAGAGACTTACCCAGAAAGACTTACAGCTGTAATCGCTGCAAAATGTGTTTCTACAAAGTATTGACTCAGTGTGAACACTTATGTAAATACGATATTTCTGTATTTAATTTTAAACAAGTTTGCAAAAATATGTTTTCACTTTGTCATTACAGGATGTGTAGATTGGTGTCAGAAAAAATATATATATTTTCAATCCATTTTGAATTCAGGCTGCAACACAACTAAATGTGGAATATGTCAAGGGGTATGAATACTTTATGAAGGTACCTGTGTGTGTGTGTGTGTGTGTGTGTGTGTGTGTGTGTGTGTGTGTGTGTGTGTGTGTGTGTGTGTGTGTGTGTGTGTGTGTGTGTGTGTGTGTGTGTGTGTGTAATTACTTTCAGACTTTTTTAGGTAAGATGCCCAAATAATACTTTTCTAGTTGACATATGAGAAAGTTTGAAAAAAAAAAAAGGTTGACTGAATTTTGGCAGTGAGACAAAAACAACAACACGGAGTTACACATGAAATAAACAAACATATAGTCAATAACAACAGAAAACGTATATATGCAGCCTGTGCTAATGAGGTAAGATAAAGGAGGTAAGGCAATAAATAGGCCATAGTGGTGAAATAATTACAATTTAGCAATTAAACACGGGCCTGATAGATATGCAGAAGATGAATGTGCAAGTAGAGATACTGGGGTGCAAAGGAGCAAAACAAATAAATAAATAACAGTATGGGGATGAGTTAGTTGGATGGGATATTTACAGATGGGCTATGTACAGGTGCAGTGATCTGTGAGCTGCTCTGACAGCTGGTGCTTAAAGTTAGTGAGGGAGATATGTGAATATTTTGGGTTATTGACGCAACTCAACAAGCTGGGTAAAAATAATCCAGTGTGTGTTCTGTCCAATATTTACCCAACGCTGGGTAACAAAATAACCAAAATTGGGTTGGTTTTAACAAAGCATTAAAATAACAATTTATAGATGGAGGCCAACGACTCCAAATTAGCCTATAACAGTGTTGTGTCACTGTAGCCTGCCTATCTTACATTTTCATAAAATAAAGTTTTGGGTACCGTTAAGAAAGCCGTTAAACAAGACGTACAAATGATCAGAAACATTGAACAAGTATAGCGCTCCTGCAACTTTGTGTCAATAAAATTGCACAAGCGGCGTGAAAAAAAGTAACTGTCGCAATAGAATCGGAAAGCCCGCGTCATGCACTATGCAGCCCGGTGCAGCTTTTGCCAGTCTCCCTTGTCCCCCTACCTCCTCCGATGATCACCGCGTCGTAGTGGGACTTGACAGCTGAGTGACTGGCTCTTGTCACCATCCCTAGGGTTGTCACTGCCTGCCGAGTACGGCCTGTCCACACCGTCGCAGCCATGACAAACTTGGGTGTACTTTTCCTGGATTCCTCGTTTTTCTTCCTTGCTTCACGCAACTCTGTAGCCCGAACTGAACTCGTACAAGCTCCACCTCCTTGAGCATAGTTTCCCGTAGGTACAGATCCAGGATCAGTTTATTATTGCCCAATCCAGATCCCAACCGTTTATATAAAAGCTCATAAACTGAACAGCATGTAGGGGAAACTTCAATTAATTGAACTGACTGAACTGATTTTCGTATAGTTCTACTAATGTTGATGTTCTATTACTATACTGTATTTAAACTGGATTGTATTTATACATTCCCCTACAATAGTGTGACCAATCCTTTATCCACAGTTACATCAATAAAATCGTATTGAGGGTGATCAGTGCCAGTTCGAAAATGCAATGCTTAAACGCTAATAGGAATGTAAAAATGATAAATGCATTTTTATTTTCATATCAGCATGAATGATTCATGCCACAATTACATTACAAAGTTAAAAGGAAAATACAAAAGGGTTAATTGGTGCTACAGAACACCAGGTTCGAACCCAGGAGTAGATTGGTGTGTTTGTGTAATAAAGACCAAACATTTTCTACTGTATATAGGCTATCATATTGATTTTATTATAAAGACAGTATGCCTACACTTTTACCTAGCAAATTAAAATACGTGTTGTGTCGAGTACAACCACAGATAGAACAAGGAGCATAAAAACTTTTGGTACAACTTCAACTGTCCCAGAACTAGCTTGGTATTTCTATGGTCTATTTTAAGGATTTGGCTGTCTAACCACACACTGACATGCACAGTTCTCTGAGTGAGGTTATTTTCAGGTCTCCATTGAGTGATGAAGTCCCTTTCATCTACAGTTGATGTCGGAAGTTTACATGCACTTATGTTGGAATCATTAAAACAAGGTTTTCAACCACTCCACAAATTTCTTATTAACAAAATATAGTTTTGGCAAGTCGGTTAGGACATCTCCTTTGTGTATGACACAAGTCATTTTCACAACAATTGTTTACAGACAGATTATTCCACGTATAACTCACTGTATCACAATTCCAGTGGGTCAGAAGTTTACATACACTCAGTTGACTGTGCCTGTAATAATAATAATATAATATGCCATTTAGCAGACGCTTTTTATCCAAAGCGACTTACAGTCATGTGTGCATACATTCTACGTATGGATGGTCCCGGGAATCGAACCCACTACCCTGGCGTTACAAGCGCCATGCTCTACCAAATGAGCTACAGAAGGACCACTGTAAACAGCTTGGAAAACTCCAGAAAATGATGTCATGGCTTTAGAAGCTACTGATAGGCTAATTGACATAATCTGAGTCAATTGGAGGTGTACCTGTGGATGTATTTTAAGGCCTACCTTCAAACTCAGTGCCTCTTTGCTTGACATCATGGGAAAATCCAAAGAAATCAGCCAAGACCTCAGAAAAAAACATTGTAGACCTCCACATGTCTGGTTCGTCCTTGGGAGCAATTTCCAAATGCCTGAAGGTACCACTTTCATCTGTACAAACAATAGTACACAAGTAGAAACACCATGGGACCACGCTGCCGTCATACCGCTCAGGAAGGAGACGCGTTCTGTCTCCTAGAGATGAACATACTTTGGTGCGAAAAGTGCAAATCAAATCCAGAACAGCAGCAAATGACCTTGTGAAGATGCTGGAGGAAACAGGTACAAAAGTATCTATATCCACAGTAAAACGTTTCCTATATCGACATAACCTGAAAGGCCGCTCAGCAAGGAAGACGCCACAGCTCCAAAACCGCCATACAAAAGCCAGACTACGGTTTGCAACTGCACATGGGGACAAAGATCATACTTTTTGGAGAAATGTCCTCTGGTCTGATGAAACAAAAATTTGGCCATCGTTATGTTTGAGTTGTTTTTATGTTATGAGGAAAAGGGGGAGGCTTTCAAGCCGAAGAATACCATCCCAACCGTGAAGCATGGGGTGGCAGCATCATGTTGTGGGTGTGCTTTGCTGCAGGAGGGACTGGTGCACTTCACAAAATAGATGGCATCATAAGAGTGGAAAATTATGTGGATATAATGAAGCAACATCTCAAGACATCAGTCAGGAAGTTAAAGCTTGGTCACAAATGCGTCTACAAAATGGACAATGACACCAGGCATACTTCGAAAGTTGTAGCAAAATGGCTTAAGAACAAGAAAGTCAAGGTATTGGAGTGGCCATCACAAAGCCCTGACCTCAATCCCATAGAAACTTTGTGGGCAGAACTGAAAAAGCGTGAGCGAGCAAGGAGGCCTACAAACCTGACTCAGTTACCCCAGCTCTGTCAGAAGTAATGGGCCAAATTCCACCCAACTTATTGTGGGAAGCTTGTGGAAGGCTACCCGAAACGTTTGGCCCAAGTTAAACAATTAAAGGCAATGCTACCAAATACTAATTGTGTGCATGTACATTTCTGACCCACTGGGAATGTGATGAAAGAAATAAAAGCTGAAATTAATCAGTCTCTACTATTATTCTGACATTTCACATTCTTAAAATAAAGTGGTGATCCTAGCTGATGTTAGACAGGAAATCTTTTATGTCAGAAATTGTGAAAAACTGAGTTTAAATGTATTTGGCTAAGGTGAATGTAAACTTCCGACTTCAAATGTATATGTTAGTATTAACCTGTTATCTACTTTCTCAAAACATAAGAGTAATCTGTAAAACAAATAATGAAGCATTATTTGGATAAAACACTGAAGAAGATGTTGGTGAAGAAATTAAATTAAAAGTTGACAGGCAAGTATTTTTTTTTTACTCAAAGACTAGCCAATTAGTCAACTATCTAGTAAATACTTTGGATACGAGGTTGGTGTCTCTTTTTTAAACATAATTAAATGGATATATCTTGTAATTGAACAAAAGAGTAAGGTGGCCAATAACTGGTATGCTGATAATAATGTACATATTGTTTTGCTAAATCGCTTATCAAAAAGTAGTAGTAGTATCTCCACTTAAATGTCAAACATGCTAATTGCTAACCCATTAACTAACATTTTTAAATACACCTGTATTTGGGGAGTTTCTCCCATTCTTTTCTGCAGATCCTCACATTCTCTGTCAGGTTGGATGGGGAGCGTTGCTACACAGCTATTTTCAGGTCTCTCCAGAGATGTTTGATTGGGTTCAACTCCTCGGTCTGGCTGCGCCACAAAAGGACATTCAGAGACTTGTCCTGTAGCCACTCATGCGTTGTCTTGGCTATGTGATTAGGGTCGTTGTCCTGTAGGAAGGTGAACCTTCGTCCCAGTCTGAGGAGCAGGATTTCGTCAAGGATCTCTCTGTACCTTGCTCCGTTCATCTTTGTCTCGATCCTGACTGGTCTCCCAGTCCCACCCACTGAAAAAGATCGCCACAACATGATGCCAACACCACCATGCTTCACCGTAGGGATGGTTCCAGGTTTCCTCCAGACGTGACACTTCATTCAGGCCAAAGAGTTCAATCTTGGTTTCATCAGACCAGAGAATCTTGTTTCTCATGGTCTAAGAGTCTTTAGGTGCCTTTTGGCAAACTCCAAGTGGGCTGTCATGTGCCTTTTACTGAGGAGTGGCTTCCGTCTGGCCACTCTAGCATAAAGTCCTGATTGGTGGAGTGCTGCAGAGATGGTTGTCCTTCTGGAAGGTTCTCCCATCTCCACAGAGGAACTGTAGAGCTCTGTTAGAGCAACAATAGGGTTCTTGGTCACCTCCCGCCCTTCTCCCCCGATTGCTCAGTTTGGCCGGGTGGCCAGTACTAGGAAGGTTCTTGGTGGTTCTTCCATTGAAGCATGATGGAGGCCACTTTGTTATTGGGGGCCTTCACTGCTGCAGAAATGTTTTGGTACCCTTCAGACAACAAAAGTACGGTGCGGTTTCCCAGACACTGATTAAGCCTAGTCCTGGACTAAGAAACAAGCTCAATAGAGCTCGCCAGTTTTTAGTCCTAAACGGAAATGCGTTAGTATTTTCTACCACTGGTTCATTGGGCTTTGCTATGGGGGAAGTTACTTGAGAAAAGCATAGAATTTTGGGATGTATGGCAGAAAATGTACAAAAAGTGACCTTAGCATATGAAGATTCTCATAGAACAAAATGTATAAGATCTTGTAAACCTGTGTTTACCACAGACCTTATTTTCGTCTTTCATCCAAAACACCTCCAACATTAATTTCACCATAGGCTTTGCCCAACGAGCCAAGGCGGAGTTAGCCTCTGTTAGTGCCTACAAAAAGACACCATTACTATTTGTTCTCTATGGGGAATGTCTATTGAAAATGCTTTTTAGTCCAGGATCGGGATTATTCTGTGTCGGGAAACATCCTCCAAGTGTTTGTTTATAATGTATTGGTTGAAAACAGAGTGATATTCCCATTTATGTTTTTCTCAATGCCTATCTTACGCTCTGCCCCTGCGCAGCCTCATCTACAGACATACAGTCATGAGATGTATGTTTCTTTTAACCTCGACACACCCAACAGATGGGCTGTTTGTCCTCCAGACAGAAGAGCTTAAATTTCTCACTGCAGAGCACCTTGGACTGTGCTGAAGCTCTTGGACTCCTCTCCTGTAAGAAGGCCTCACACAGGTTATTCAGAGCCGTGTTGGGGAGAGGTAATTCCTATAATAAGCTAATTTTCCTGCGAACTGGAAATTCCAGAGATTCCTTATATTTCCAGCATTCCTGCAGACAGACTGTACAGATGCTGTGGCTACACGTCAGGAGAACAGGATCCTTAAATATGTCGCCGCAGACAGGACATGATATATGAATATTCCTCAAGGAGAGAAGAACTGGAGCTCATTTCCTTACACAGCATCACTCCCTGCACTGCAATTTATTTGCCAACCTAACTGAAGTTACTAACCTAATTGAATTTGCTAATCTATCTGCTTTCCATCACCCCGTGTACCAGATAACATGTGGACGCATTAATGAAGTCTAGCAGAAGTCTCAAGACCATTACAATTCAACCTTGAACTGTCTCAAACTGCCGACACCCCAACTCTATGTACCCAACACCATAGTGCAGAGGTTAGGCCCTCTATGTACCAAACTCTGCTCCAAGGGGGTATCTGGACAGCTTCTGACATGGCTGCAGTTACCTCTACAACAGATCTAGCAGAGTTGTATTGTCTGGCCAAGCCTCAGAACTTTCTCCCATTAATGCCTCTGTACCACTAGGATAAATTCTCGGTCCACTTGTTTTCTCCATCTTCATTGATGACCTGGTCGATGTCTACGAGAACCCGTTGTACCTTTATGTGTGTGTGGTTTTGCTGAGCATGCAAAATAATATCTCATTTACAGTTCACATGATACAGCATACAGACCAGACTCCAGACATATTTCACATTGTTGTCCCTGTTGAATATGATCATAGCCCATTGTTTTTTCCAATTCAGTATAAATAGTATGAAATGTGCAAACATCATATAATCAACTCATAAAACACTTGGTATTTTAAGAATATAGATTTTTATTGACATACTATAGCAGCAGCTTCAACATAGTAAAATATACATTTACACAGACTGAACAAAACAATGTGTTCTATTTGCACAACACTATCTTTTTAGTTTGTTTCTTTTTCATGCACAGTCAGAGCTAATAAATGGTTCATAAAGGGGTTAACACACATAACAAAATGGCTTATTACATAAGAACTACTGCAAGCTCAGATGTATAGGCTAAAGCTTGAATAAGACTGGGATTAACTATCCTAGCAGATAACTGGACAATACACAGCTTTCTGAAACGACTGCCTCGGGTCTGTTAGGGCGTATGACTCCATACATGGTCATTTCCCAGACAAATCCATTCCTGATCAATATTTTCCCTTGATCACAATATACAGTACTTCTATGAAAATCAACTTCAATAAATGTGCAAGATACTACATTTTTTGTTATGATCCTTTATATGGTTCCTGTGCTGTGACATGTTAACATACACGTCACTTCTTTTCATGTGTGTTTATGCATGCATGTTAAGACATAATAATTTTGTGGGCAGTTATGAAATGTTCCATTATTATTTGGAATTATTGTTTGAGATTAATTGAGGATATGATCAAGCGTCCATTCAATTGAGGATTATTGCCACCTGTGGCAGGGCAGTTCATGACTACTGCAGTGTTAGTAAAGCTATAGCAGGAACTTGTACTTCTCACTGTGCTCCATCGTTCAAGTAAATAGACTACTGTGCTCCTACATTCAAGTACATTAAGTACAATGACAGGACTATGAGTGCAGGAAAGCTATAGGTCCATATCCATAAAGTATCTCAGCGTAGGAGTGTTGGTCTAGGATCAGGTCTTCCCTGTCCTAATCTTATTAAGATTACGCTTTATGAACATGGGCCCTGGGATTATAAAGACTACACATCAAATGGGTACACTATGCTTTTCCTCTCAGAAATCACAGCAGGAAAGATGTACTCACTTCCATTTTTGCAAAGATAGAATAGTAAACGTTCAGGTTTGTAGAGGTTATAAAATTAGTATTTTTTACCACAGATTAAGTTGTGTTTTCTATATTGTATTATATAGAAATATTAGTAGCACAAAGAGAGGCAAAGAGAGATGTGGTTCTGTGCGTGTTAGTATTTACTCTCAAAGAGCATTCAAAAGGCACAGGCTACACAAAGTACCATAGACCTACCTAGATAGAGAGATCCAAATCTTTGAATCTAACAGTTACAGTACTGTGGGTTTAGGACAGGGATGGACAACTCTGGTACTCAGGGGTGCAGCAGCGTCCGCTGGTTTTCTTATCTTCCTGTGGCACTTAATTTATCAATTAATATCGCTCATTGCTGAGAGAACACACGCCCGGGCCCATGTCAAAAAAAGTGTCTCAGAGTAGGAGAGCAGATTTAAGATCAGGTCCCCCCTGTCCATGGAATCCTATCCATTATGATCTAAAAGGAAAAACCTAGCCTTTAATCAACTCCTACTCTGAGACTCTTTGTGAACATGGGCCCAGGTTTCCCAGGTAGAAGTCAGTCACTGATTTGCAGGAAAAAACTAAAACCAGTAAACACATTGCCTTCCTGAAGACCGGAGTTGTGCATTCCTGGTTTAAGGTTATTATTATCATCCTTTCGACACAGGTTCATCTGTAGAGCAGTACAGTACATTATGATAGCAGTTTTAAAGAGGATCTGTAGAGATAGACAAAAATAGCATTTACCTTAAAGGATAGCAGAGACATAAAACGACCATGCAAGCAGCATCTTTGAGAACCATTGTGCAACATTCACATGATGCCAAAGTCGTCCCTCGTCTGTCTGTTTATCCATGCCCTTTTGGTTTACAGTACAATTCTAAATGGACGTCAAGCTAAACAGCTTACTCATCGTGTCCACTGTTATAAGCACCATATTCACTGTCACTCCTCTCCCTGTTCTCCGAGAATACATAGTGTATAACTACAACTAGCTAGCAGCACACAGTGTCTTCCTTTAGGCACAATGGGGTATACTACAGTACATAATGCAATAAATACACTGGAATCATGCACACTCCCTTATACACAAACACACACGCCATATGTTACCGTTCTGAGACACTCATCAACTATACTGTAGCAGCTAGAGACCAAGACACAGTGCAAGCCTAACAAGACAGTTCACCCAGATCCTATCTACCTAAGAGTTTGTGTGTGTGTGTCCGTCTATCTGTCCTACCTTCTCTCCATGTCAGAAAGTGCGAAGTGAAGGGAGAAGCGGACAGGATAGTGACTCTGGTGGGGAGAAGAGGTTAAAGGCTAGGGTCCGATGACCCTCCTTCTCCCTGAGTACCTCTGGTGCCCTGTCCCCCGGCATGGTTCTTCAAGATCCTCTCCACAAACACTTTGCCTCGACCTGCTACACGTGGCCCTGCACACACACACACAGACATGGAAGCACATAAACATCCACACAATTAACATACACTAACAGGGTCCCATGAAAGTGCAAACAATCTACATACTCACCAGCTGATTCCTTCAGAATGTCCTCCAGTCGATCTCTCAGAGCGCCTCGCTCGGTCTCTTCCTCTCTGCTCTCCACTCTCTGGCGGATCAGCTCCTTTATCTGCAGCACCGCCCCCAGCAGGCAATCTGAAGGAATTACACCATCAGAGACATGAAGGATTGACTGAAGGAGCTAAAATGGCAGCCTGGTCTTTAGGACCAGATGTAACACAGTAAACGTAAATATGGGACACTCAAATTAGTATGATATGTTACATTTGGTATGGTTACATAAGACAGATGGTTACTTAACGCGAATATCTAGCAATCCAATGGTTAATTACGAACTTTTCAACTACTTGAAACATGGTCCTGGCTAGAAACACATTTTTACACCGTGGTTCACCACTAGACCCCATAACAACAGCTTTAGGTGGGTCACCGATTATGATAGGCATAAATGACTCACCATACTCCTGGTTCAGCCCCCACAGTTTGATTTTGTTGGCCTCATGCTGGGCTTTCTTTTTCAGCCGACACGCTCTTCAGAGAGAGAGAGAGAGAGAGAGGACAGTTTACCAACCTATCGCCAGGACTTATGCTCCACTACACTCACTAGCCCTTACTGTAGCTATACACACCCTGCTGTGCAAATCAAATGGACGTCTGAAAGTGCTGTGTGGAAAAGCCACCAGAACAGGAAAGTCAGTGTGCGTGTGTGCGTGTGCGTGTGTCCCGGGGTGTATGTGTACCTGGAGGCCAGTTTGTTCCTCTCCTTTCGTGTTGGTGCCCTGGCAGTAACAGGCAGGTCACTGACAGGAGTCATGCCCTCCAGAGCAGAGCTGAGTGCGTGGAGCTGCTCCCCCAGGCTCTGTAGCTTCACAGGGCTAGGGGTCAGGTCACTGGCGTCTGTACGACGGGCTTTCCTCTGGCCTTGCTTACCTAGGGAACACACAGGGTTTTTGTCTGTAAGTCACTCTGGATAAGAGCATCTGCTAAATTACTAAATGTAATTGTATGCTTCACCAACCACTCAATACGCAACTGACAGTACATTTTACATCTGAATTTCCTCGTGTGTATATGTGACCCACCGAATGAGTGTTGATAAATTAACACTGCCAGAGTGTTGGGTCTCCAACACCGTGGTTGTTGAAATGGACATATATGTTCTCAATTTAATGTAAAATGTTTTACATCTTTCATTCCATTGTACATTTGTGGGCCTTGGGGTCTCACCATTGGTGGAGGTCCCCCCTATCAGACACATGGTGCTGGGTAGGGTGCTAGGGCCCCAGATAATGTCCCCTCCATCTTTCTCTTCATCCTTTCCCTCATCTCTCCCTTTGGCTCTCCTGCTATCTCTTTCTCCATCTCTCCCCAGGTCTGCCTCACTGTAGAGGCTACATTCCCAGTAACACCAGCGTTTTTTTGGTCTCACATGGGACTGAAGCTCCTCCTTTTCCTTCACTTCCTCCATGGCTTCTCTCCCCTCCTCTTTCTCATCTTCTTCCTCTTTCTCCTCTTCTCCAATATCACAGTCCGTTCCTTGACTAGACTCAGTGTCTAGCTCACTCTGTAGAGAGTAGTTATGTTCTTCACTGTGGACCTCCAGATCCACAGGAAGTGATACCCTCTCCTCCTGAACCACCTGATGCAGCCCTTTCCTATCTTCACTCTCCTGCCCTCTAGCCTCTTGGTTCCAGGGCCCTGGATCTCTCCCAGTCAGGGGGTGGTGTCCAGCCTTCCTCAGCTGCCTGCCCCCTAGTCTCTGGGATAACCATGGTTCTTCTCTGCTTCCCTGTGGAGAGCAAAACAGAGTAGGTAGAGGTTAAGGGCTCAGACACAACAATAGCGTTTGCTGGCCGAGAGTACTTAGTATCTCTGAACGTAATTTTCGAAACCGAGAGCGCACCGATTTTACATGTAGAATCACGTGAAAAATGTTGGCACTCAGACATTTACACCAGGTGGTCCCTAAAACACAGCACGCTTAACATTCGGCAGACAAACACTAGAGCCACAATCGGTGCGATGTGTGCGAGCGTTAAACCAGTGTGACTTAGATTTACATTCCCCAAATGCAGAGTTCCTAAGGAGTGACTTCCAGCAATCTAATGGATAAGGTCAGTGATGATGTTAATCTGGGTAATCTACGGTTATAAGTAACCCCTACCTCAGGTGAGACGGAAGAGCGTTCGCAGCTTGGTGGAGTCCTCTCTGGGCTGCCTTTGGTATAGCGTGTAATGTCATCCAGGGCCGAGACGTCCCAGCGACGCTCGGAGGTGTGTGTGTCATCAGTGGTAGAGTCTTCTAAGAGATCACTGAGTAACTCACATCCACGCTGCTGGCCTCGACACAGGGCTGGGGGCCCCAACATCACCACCACACACTACAGCACAGAGACAAAACATACACTACATGACCAAAAGTATGCGGACACCTGCTTGTCGAACATCTCATTCCAAAATCACGGGTGTTAACATGGAGTTGGTCCCCCTTTTCCTGCTATAACAACCTCCACCCTTCTGGGAAGGATTTCCACTAGATGTTAGAACATTGCTGTGGGGAATTGCTTCCATTCAGCCACAAGAGCATTAGTGAAGTCAGGCACTGATGTTGGGCGATTAGCCCTGGCTCCAGGTCGGCGTTCCAATTCATCCCATAGGTGTTCGATGGGGTTGAGTTCAGGGCTCTGTGCAGGCCAGTCAAGTTCTTCCACACCAATCTCGACAAACCATTTCTGTATGGACCTCGCTTTGTGCACAGGCATTGTCATGCTGAAACAGGAGAGGGCCTTCCCCAAAATGTTGCCATAAAGTTGGAAGCACAAAATCGTCTATAATGTCATTGTATGCTGTAACATTAAGATTTCCCTTTACTGGAACTAAGGGGCCTAGTCCGAACTAGAGGTCGACCGATTATGATTTCTCAACGCCGATACCGATTATTGGAGGACCAAAAATGCCGATACCGATTAATCGGCCGATTTAAAATAATAAAAAAACTTGTATTTGTAATAATGACAATTTCAACAATACTGAATTAACACTTATTTTAACTTAATATAATACATCAATAAAATCAATTAGCCTCAAGTAGATAATGAAACATGTTCAATTTGGTTTAAATCATGCAAAAACAAAGTGTTGGAGAAGAAAGCAACACAACGACAACAGCCACCACATCGAAGCAGCGTTACCCATGCAGAGCAAGGGAAACAACCACCCCAAGGCTCAGAGCGAGTGAAGTTTGAAACGCTATTAGCGCATGCTAACTAGCCAGCCATTTCACTTCGGTTACACCAGCCTCATTTCGGGAGTTGATAGGTTTGAAGTCATAAACAGCGCAATGCTTGACGCACAACGAAGAGCTTCTGGCAAAACGCACGAAAGTGCTGTTTGAATGAATGTTTACGCGCCTGCTTCTGCCTACCACCGCTCAGCCAGATACTTAGATACTTGTATGCTCAGTCAGATTATATGCAACACAGGACACGCTAGATAATATCTAGTAATATCATCAACCATGTGTAGTTAACTAGAGATTATGATTGATTGTTTTTATAAGATAAGTTTAATGCTAGCTAGCAACTTACGTTTGCTTACTGCATTTGTGTAACAGGCAGTCTCCTTGTGGAGTGCAATGAGAGAGAGGCAGGTCGTTATTGCGTTGGACTAGTTAACTGTAAGGTTGCAAGATTGGTTCCCCGAGCTGGCAAGGTGAAAATCTGTCTTTCTGCCCCTGAACGGGGCAGTTAACCCACCATTCCTAGGCCATCATTGAAAATAAGAATGTGTTCTTAACTGACTTGCCTAGTTAAATAAATATTTTTAAAAATATTTTTATTTTTAAATCGGCGTCCAAAAATACAGATTTCCGATTGTTATGAAAACTTGAAATCGGCCCTAATTAATCAGCCATTCTGATTAATCGGTCGACATCTAGTCCGAACCATGAAAAACAGCCCCAGACCATTATTTAATCAGTCCAGAAAACATGTTTCCACTGCTCCAGAATCCAATGTCGGTGAGCTTTACGCCACTACAGTCGACACTTGGCATTGCACATGGTGATCTAAGGCTTGTGTGCGGCTGCTCGGCCAAATACAAATCAATTTCATAAAGCTTCTGACAAACAGTTACTGTGCTGGTGTTGCTGCCAAAGGCAGTTTGGAACTCGTAGTGAGTGTTCCAACCGAGGACAGATGCTTTTTACACGCTAGGCGCCTTTATTCGTCACGTGCCAGTCAAGATGCTCTCAATGGTGCAGCTGTAGAACTTTGAGGATCTGAGGGCCCATGACAAATCTCTCCAACCTTCTGAGGGGGAAGAGGTGTTGGCATACCCTCTTCAAAACTGTGTTGGTGTGTTTGGACCATGATAGGTCCTCAGTGATGTGGACACAGAGGAACTTGAAGCTCTTGACCGTCTCCACTACAGCGATGTGAATGGGGGAGTTCTCAGCCCTCCTTTTCCTGTAGTCCACAATCAGCTTCTTTGTCTTGCTGACCTTGAGAAAGAGGATGTTATCCTGGCACCACGCTAACAGGTCTCTGACCGACTCCCTAAAGGCTGTTTCATCGTCACCAGTGATCAGGCTGTCGTATCAGGCTGTCGTACCACTGTCGTATCGTCAGCAAACTTGATGATGGTGTTGGAGTCGTGTGTGGTCACGCAGTCGTGGGTGAACAGGGAGTACAGGATGGGGCTAAGCATGCACCCCTGAGAGGCCCCCTTGTTGAGGGTAAGCTTGGCGGATGTGTTGTTGCCTACCCTCACCACCTGGAGGCGGCCCTTCAGAAAGTGAAATATCCAACTGCAGAGGCAGTTGTTTAATCCCATGGTTCTTAGTTTAGTGATGAGCTTGGAGGGCACTATGTTGTTGAACACTGAACTGTAGTCAATGAACAGTATTCTCACATAGCTATTCCTTTCATCTAGGTGGGAAAGGGCAGTGTGGGGTGCAATAGACATTGCATCATCTGTGGATTTGTTGGGGCGTTATGTGAATTGGAGTGGGTCCAGGGTGTCTGGGTCTATGGTGTTGATGTGAGCCATGACCAGCCTTTCAAAGCATTTCATGGCTACAGACGTGAGTTCTACGGGCGACAGTCATTTAGACAGGTTACCTTGGCGTTCTTGGGCACGGGGACTATGGTGGTCTGCTTGAAACGTGGGTATTACAGACTTGGTCAGGAAGATGTTAAAAATGTAATTGAAGACACTTGCAATTGTTTATAATTATCTGGTATTCACTTCCAAAGGTTGCTGTAATTTTGGGACTGATTCAGATGTGGGTCACACTACAAGAGGACTCGTGGCCAGAATAAAATGTTTTCCCCTGCACCTACCTGATCTGACTCTATGCTGCCCCCTGTAGGAGAGACAGTGAATGGCTCTGAAGTCGCAGATAACCCATGGGTCCCATACGCCTCACCAAAGAAAGGCTCCATCCCACTGCTACCTGGCTGGAGAGCAAGTGGGGGAAAGACAAAGAGAGAAGGGCAGGAGGCCAGAGAGAGAAAGATAAAGAGAGAGGGAAAGACAGATGACTATCAGTTCTCATATTGTACAATAGCCCCCATTACATCAGTAACCTAGCAACTCGACATGGAGTATCCATAGAAATACATTCTATTTCTATGGGAGTATCTTTATATTATGAAGTATAATGTATAATACAACAAAGTATAACAAGGCTGTGTACCTGAGGCATGGTGGTGCTTGGACCTGGTCAGAAGCAGAAGGAAGGGTTAGCAGTTTAGAACGGTTAGCTTCCTCATCATCAGTACACAAACTGCAAGAGGTCAGAGTTCACATCATCTCATAATAGACTGACAGAGAGTTAGCCTTAACATTAACAAATGTTATAGAGGAGCTGAATTATCACTGCAGTAAGACATATGCCTGAGCAAGACCATATAGCGTCCATAAAATGTATTTATAGCTGGTAGAGAAAAGAAGGGATGATCTGCTACATACAGTTTGGGAGTCATTCAATCAAGAACCACTACTTATTATAATGTATGTGTACTATGATTGTTCACATACTTTCTGAACAACTAGCAGGACTGTTAAAACAACTATTAGGAAAAAAATAGGGTTGCTGTTTCCATTGTATGAGCACAGAGCAAGCGAGCGAGCAGATGAAAGACTATCTAATATCCACAGCCAACCTCCTGTGCCCCAGATCCCTAAAATAGTAATAATCAGTCATTTCACTGTGTCTCTCTCTCACACACACACACACACACACACACACACACACACACACACACACACACACACACACACACACACACACACACACACACACACACACACACACACACACACACACACACACACACACACACACGATAAATAAATATATCTAAGGAATTGTTCAGTGCATTCTAGAATGTTCCGTTGAACTCTAAAGTGGTGAAAAAAAGATGAAGAAAGAGAGGGGTGCCTAGTTATTTCCAAGAAATAAGACAATAGCAACCTCTGTACTTGACAGCTGTCGGATGAATATTTTCACAATAAACTGACTGTTATTCTCATACATAGACCCAAATCTAGCTGTATGTCCTTCAAGTCCTTTAAAACCAAATTTGGCCAAAAAATATCACCCTGACACTTTCCCTGAAACTCAAGATACGAAAATGCATTATTTTAAACGAACAGCTGTCTTACCTCCTGCATGGACGGTGTGTCACATTTTCCTATGTTGAAGCGCGCACCCGTCATCTGTCAACGCGCAGTCCCGCGATTCTGACAGAAAATAGGTTAAACGTTTGACCACTAAATATGATGCAACATATTAACGCTATTCCATTTTTATGAGTCCTACACATCTATAACATGGGATGCCACTGTTTAGAACACAGGAAGAGTGCATCAGTCGCATTGAGTGGCATAAGAGCCGCAACAAATTAAAACCACCCTAACTAGGCTACAGGGACATTGCTCGATCCATGTCTACCTTTGCTGTAGTAGGCTAGGCTACTTACAGTCAACTGTTCCATCAGTCAAAAGTACAAAGTTACATATATCTCTGTAGACCGATTTACTTCTCCACAAGTCCGCAGAAATTAATCGAATTGAAATAAATGAAATGTGGTCCTCTAGACGGCTATCGTCGCTAAATATTATTTGGTCATTGTTATGAACAGCTGGCTTTGGAATGGTCTAGCCATAGGGAAACAAGGATACATTTTTCGTTATTTCTAATGAATACACACGTATGTTGTTAACATGTATTGCATTACTGTTATCAAAATAACATAGTCATGTTCAAGATTTCATTATGCTAGTCTATATTTCCTCTAAACGCGGTAATGTGTAACTTTTTGATAAATAATTCCCCTCACATCCCAAATGGTTCCATCCAGGATCAGCTGTGAAGGTAGAGTGTAGGATTTGTTCTCAGGAACGAAGAGTAAGTAAGGAAGGAAATGAAACGAGAACACCAGTCATATAATTTGTGGAAGCAGATATGTCTGAAATGTAAGGGGAAATTCGAAATATATTGTGTGTGTGTGTGTGTGTGTGTGTGTGTGTGTGTGTGTGTGTGTGTGTGTGTGTGTGTGTGTGTGTGTGTGTGTGTGCGTGCGTGCGTGTGTGTGTGTGTGTGTGTGTGTGTGTGTGTGTGTGTGACAATAGTGGTAGGTGGATCAGTGGTAGGTGGATCGTTTGTCCAGATCTGCAATAGGCTAACTAATAATCATACCTCACATACAATTATTCAAACTGCATCAATTGTCTATATGAAGCCACAAGAACAATATATGAAACCACAAGAACAAATAGGAATAGCTGATAGGCCAGGTGCATCATTGCGCATGAAAGAACAGTGAAGACATGCAGCTTAAAAAGCTCCCTATTGATCTTGTTTAGGAACAATACAATTATTCTACCTAGACTAGTTTACAACACCACAATGCAATGAATAATTGCATTATTGTTTTCAAGTGAGTACAAAATTGACGAGTACAAATAGAGTACAAAATGGCGCAAAAGCCATGTGATTTGAATGTTTAATTCAAAATGTATTGCCTTTTATATGTGGCATAAACACAACCAGTGACAGACAATGCTTTAGTTTGATTAGGCTACTTCAAAAGTCTCCTGTAAGCATGCACACGATCGTCCAAAATATAATTTCAATTACCATCCAACCTTTTTATGTGAGTGAAGTACATGTTGGATAAAAAATGTAACGACATCATGAAAAGCATGCAGTTTATTACACGTGAAATAAGTTATGGTTAACTTCACAGGGTGGTGAAAGTACACAGTGATAAGATTGATGCTCCTTTCAATAAATATTGAGTCTTATTCTGGTGACATGATGATCGATGCTTGGCTGCCGTTTGACAAATAAAAATAATGTCACACTGTTGTACATGATAATCTCATCATCTCGGCTATACTCAAGGGCGTAACTTTCTCATATTGGGTGGGTCTGGGTCAGTGGGTTTCAGGGTCAGCACCTGTCTAGGGGGGTCCAGGGGCATTACTTTTTTTTAAAGAAATAACTGTGAAAATGTTGTTTCTGGTGAATTTTTAAGGGAAATTACATCCCAAACTTTCCTGATAATTGGTCAGTATATCCCAACCGCAACTGAAATATCAATAATTTCTGTATTACTGTAAACTGTTGGTCTAACTATATCAGTTCAGAAAGTAACTGTTACGGTTTTCCTCCGGTGAAGGAGAGGCAGACCAAAATTCAGCGTGGTTATTTCGATACATGTTTAATAAAAGATAAACACGAACAATACAAAACAATAAACGTAACATGAAAACCTAAACAGCCTTATCTGGTGCAAACAAACACTGAGACAGGAACAATCACCCACGAAACACTCAAAGAATATGGCTGCCTCTGCCACCTGCCTCTGATTGAGAACCACTCCAGGCAACCATAGACTTTTCTAGACAACCCCACTATACCACAATCCCAATACCTACAAAAAAAACAAGACAAAACACACCATATAATAAACCCATGTCACACCCTGGCCTAACCAAAATAATAAAGAAAACACAAAATACTAAGACCAGGGCGTGACAGAACCTAACCAAGGGCCCCACTGGACTGAGGGGCAGCTCCGGACTGAGGGACAGCTCGGGACTGAGGGATAGCTCGGGACTGAGGGGTAGCTCGGGACTGAGGGGTAGCTCGGGACTGGGGGGTAGCTCGGGACTGAGAGGAAGCTCGGGACTGAGAGGAAGCTCAGGCAGGTTGATGGCTCTGGCAGATCCTGGCTGGCTGGTGGTTCTGGCAGATCCTGGCTGACTGGCGGCTCTGGCAGATCCTGGCTGACTGGCGGCTCTGGCTGATCCATGCTGACTGGCGGCTCTGGCTGCTCCATGCTGACTGGCGACTCTGGCTGCTCCATGCTGACTGGAGGCTCTGGCTGCTCCATGCTGACTGGCGGCTCTGGCTGCTCCATGCTGACTGGCGGCTCCATGCTGACTGGCGGCTCTGGCGGCTCCATGCTGACTGGCGGCTCTGGTGGCTCCAGGCTGACTGGCGGCTCTGGCTGCTCCATGCAGACTGACGGCTCTGGCTGCTCCATGCAGACTGACAGCTCTGGCGGCTCCATGCAGACTGACAGCTCTGGCAGCGCTGAATAGGCGGGAGACTCCGGCAGCGCTGTAGAGGAGTAAGGCTCTGACAGTGCTGGACAGGCGGGAGACTCCGGCAGCGCTGGAGAGGAGGAAGGCTCCGACAGCGCTGGACAGGCGGGAGACTCCGTCAGCGCTGGAGAGGAGGAAGGCTCTGACAGCGCTGGACAGGCGAGGTGCACTGTAGGCCTGATGCGTGCTGCTGGCACTGGTGGTACTGGGCCGAGGACACGCACAGAAAGCCTGGTGCGGGGAGCTGCCACCGGAGGGCAGGTGTGTGGAGGTGGCACTGGATGGACCGGACCGTGAAGGCGTACTAGAGATCTTGAGAGCAGGGCTGGCACCAACTGCCCTGGCTGGATCTTCACCCTAGCCCGGCAGATGTGCGGAGCTGAGATGTAGCGTACCGGGCTAAGCACGCGTACTGGGGACACCGTGCATTCCACCGCATAACACGGTGCCTGACCAGTACCATGCCCGCCACGGTTAGCACTGCAGCGCTGAGCTGGCACAGGACATGCAAGGCTAGGGAGGTGCACAGGAGGCCTGGTGCGTGAGGCTGGCACCATCTTCACCAGCCGACTAGCACGCACCTCAAGACGAGTATGGAGAGCTGACCCAGGTGTCATCAAATCCCCGACACGCTCTGTCGGGCGAATTCCGTGCCTCATGCACCAACACAGCAACTCCCTCATAACTCTCTCCTCCAATTTCCCCATGAACTCCTTCACAGTCTCTGCTTCACTCACCTCCAACACCGGCTCTGGTTCTGGTTACCTCATTGGCTCCTTACGATAAACAGGGGGAGTTGGCTCAGGTCTGAGTCTCCCTGTGCTCCCTCCCAAAACATTTTGGGGCTGACTCTCAGGCTTCCATCTGCTCCGCCGTGTTCGTCTCTCCAACTCCATTCTCCTATAACCCTCTTCGCACTGCGCCAGCGAATCCCAGGCGGGCTCCGGCACTCTACCTGGGTCAACCGCCCACCTGTCTATTTTCTCCCAAGTCGTATAATCCAGACTTCGTTGCTCCTGCTGCCACTGCCTGTCACCACGCCGCTTGGTCCTTTTGTGGTGGGTGATTCTGTTACGGTTTTCTTTCGTCGAAGGAGAGGTGGACCAAAATGCAGCGTGGTTATTTCGATACATGTTTAATAAAAGATAAACACGAACAATACAAAACAATAAACGTAACGTGAAAACCTAAACAGCCTTTTCATTTTTTTTAAATAAAAAAGAATTTATTACCTTCAATACCATTCATTCTTTACAACTCATAATTTTCATACATACTCCAATAATGGTATTTTAATTGAACTAAACAAAAACCCCAAACAAAACCTCAGGGGAGCATCTTCCCTCCCCGTCACCTTACAAACTACCTTTCCCTATCTCCCCGTCCCTAATCTATCCCCTTACAAATCTAAATGACACCCAGCCCTAAACCCCCCTTCCACCTCTCCCGAGCAGCATGCTGCCCCCACTTCCTTTCCTCCCTCTTCATCCTCCCCCTCAAATCTCCTTCCACCCTCCTCACTATCCCTTCCACCCCCCCCAATCTCTCCCTGTCTTCACCATGTTCTGTCTGGCTTCCCACAGCCCCCGTTTAAAGAGACTCATGTGAAGCCAGAGCAGAAATCTGTCCCTATCCGTCCCTCTCGCTCTCCCTACACCTCTCTCTAACCTGGCCCACGTCAATACAAAATCCCCCCTTACCAAACCTAACAACACCCATGCCCTAGCCCATACTACTCCGGCAAAGGCACAGTCCCAAAAGACATGGCACACAGTCTCCTCCCTGCCACAAGAGGATCTTGGACAGGTGGGGGATTGCACCAAACTATACCGGTACATGATGGAATGTACCGGCAAGCACTTATGGAGGCTCAACCAATTCAGGTCCTTGAGCCTGTTGTCCAGACCCCGCACCTGCACTCCCTTCCAGACCACTTCCGAGATGCCCACTACAGGCGCCGGACTCCCTGCCTTTCTGACCTCCTCGTACAGGTGCCTGTGATCTAAACCTACTGGGCAACTTCAACCTCAGGGTGCTCATGCAGCCACTTGGCTGCATGACCAAAGTGCCACGGCAGCTGTTCTGCCCGAGGACCCGTGTTAGACCACACCATTACGCTTCTCGCCTGATACGAGAAGAACACCCGCAGGAGGTAACCGGACGGGTGTATCACTGGATGAGCAAGCTCTGTTAACAAGAAAGAAACAAAAATTGCGTCCAGCTTGAGGGGGAAATGTGGTACCCCCCTACCTCCCTCCCCGATGGGACAGAGCATGCGTGCCCTGGCGACTCACTCGCACCTGCCACTCCACATGAACTGAAACACAAGCCTCACTAGAGGCCTCCTCAAACAAGCCGGCAATGGGTAGATGTACGCCAAATACAAAAGAGACGGCAACACATCCACCTTTAGGACCAGGACTTAAAAGACAAATACCTAGCCTTCCACATTGCTAGCTTCCTCTGTACCACTGCGATACGCATGTTCCAGTTTAGCGTCGCTGAGCCGGAGGTCTCAAAATGGACCCCGAGAATCCTCAGGGCCCCCTCACAGAGAGATAACCCCCCGGGCACACCCGTTCTACCGCGTCATCTTCCGAAAAACTTGACGGAAGACTTTGCATGGTTCAGAACCGCTCCCGACACTCGGGTGAAATCCCCAAAGATGGCAAGGGACCTTGTCAGGCACGAGTCCTTGCACAGCAGCAAGGAAGTGTCATCGACGTACTGCGTCATCTTAACACGCAGCCCACCACTTCCAGGGATCAACAAGCCTTCCACCCCTGTGTCTGCCCTAATGGCAGCCCCCAGAGGCTCCATGTACAGAATGAAGAGGAGAGCCGAGAGTGGGCACCCCTGCCTGACCCCAGACGAGAGGTCAAAAACGTCACCCAAGTGACTATTTACACTAACTCGGCACCCCGCTCCGACATATAATTTACGAATCCATCCTATGAACTTCTCCCCAAATCCTAATCGACCTAACACTCTGAATAAAAAGGATCTATTCACGCGATCAAAGGCTTTCGCCTGATCTAGCGCTGCTACCCTTAAAGGCAGTCCTCTATCTTCAACCCAAGCGATGGAGTCCCTGATTAACTGTAGGTTCCATCTAATAGAGCGGCCCTCTACCCCGCACGTCTAATCCTCATGGACGACGTAGGGAAGGGCTGTGAGCAACCGGTCTGCTAAAACCTTTGCAAGTAGCTTGTAATCTACACACAGCATGGTCAACGGCCACCAGTTGCCAAGGTCTGTTACTTTCCCCTTCTTATATAAAAGTGACAGCACACCAACAGCCATTGATCCCCCTGGGACCCCCGTCTCAAGGATGGCCTTCAAGACTTCGAGGACCACTGGTCCATGTATACCCCAAAACTTGAGATAAAACTCAGCCGGCAGCCCATCCATCCCAGGAACCTTCCCTTTTCCCATCCTCCTAAGAGCGCTCTCAACCTCTTCTAGTGAGATCTGGGCCTCCATCACTTCTCTAATGTTCTCCGGCATCCGCCTGGACAAGTGTTCTAAAAACACATTTCCCTGCTCTACATCTATTTCCCTTTCCTTAAATAAACCTTGGAAATGATCAGTTGTCACCCTGACCATATCCTCTGGTTCTCTAACTATACTACCATTTTCTTCCCTAACGCCATGCATTACCTTCCTACTCTGTCTGGCCCTAACCGACTTATATAACATAGCAGAACAAGTGTCATTGTTTTCTAGAAAGCCACTATGCGCAAAAGGTCGCAAAGTTCAAGGGGGCCGAATACTTTCGCAAGGCACTGTAGGTTAGGCTGTACAGTGCAATATGAATATTTAATACGCACATAATACAGTACTGCAATAAGAGCCGTTTTTTTTGGTTTATTGTCAAACTAATTCATTATTGTATTCCATTCTGTCGTAACCGGCTGCGACCGGGAGGTCCGTGGGGCGATGCACAATTGGCCTAGCGTCGTCCGGGTTAGGGAGGGCTTGGTCGGTAGGGAAGTCCTTGTCTCATCGCGCACCAGCGACTCCTGTGGCAGGCCGGGTGCAGTGCGCGCTAACCAAGGTTGCCAGGTGCACAGTGTTTCCTCTGACACATTGGTGCGGCTGGCTTCCGGGTTGGATAGTGCTGTGTTAAGAAGCAGTGCGGCTTGGTTGGGTTGTGTATCGGAGGACGCATGACTTTCAACCTTCGTCTCTCCCGAGCCCGTACGGGAGTTGTAGCGATGAGACAAGATAGTAGCTACTACAACAATTGAATACCGCGAAATTGGGGAGATAAAAAGGGGTAAAATTCAACAAAAAAAAAAACATTATCTAGTCCAAATATGGCATGATTCCACTATTTGTATCCATTTACATCACAATGAGGGACTTTTATTTTGAAGGCGAACCGCAAATTCCTGGAAAGCCCCACGATTGAAAACTTTTTTTCGTCAGGGTCAGCATGCGCCGACCCCTCCCACCGCTGACCCCGCCCTGTTTCTCCAGACATTTCTGCTCTTGGGTTCTATTTTAAATTGGTTGCACTCACTGTGTGATTCGTGGGTTACCTCATGTTGATAATTCACACATCTTTAAATAATGTGCATGTTTCGGTAGGCTGAGATGGTATAGAATGTATTGAATTCCTTCAAAATCTCTGTTACAAGGTAGCCTAGCATAGCCTAGTAGCCTAAATACAGTACCAGTCAAAAGTTTGGACACACCTACTAATTCCCGGGTTTTTCTTCATTTTTACTATTTTCTACATTGTAGAATAATAGTGAAGACATCAAAACTATAAAATAACACATATGGAATCATGTAATAACCAAAAAAGTGTTGAACAAATCAAAATATGTTTATATTTTAGATTCTTGATTTTAGAGGCTTTATTACTGCCACGTTCAGTGAGTTTGGTACACATCCGGTGGATAGAGAGCCGCTTATTATGTTCAACAAAGGAGGGCCAAGCACAGGAAGCAGCTCTTTCAGTAGTTTAGTTGGAATAGGGTCCAGTATACAGCTTGAAGGTTTAGAGGCCATGATTATTTTCTTCATTGTGTCAAGAGATATAGTACTAAAATACTTGAGTGTCTCTCTTGATCCTAGGTCCTGGCAGAGTTGTGCAGACTCAGGACAACTGAGCTTTGAAGGAATACGCAGATTTAAAGAGGAGTCCGTAATTTGCTTTCTAATAATCATGATCTTTTCCTCAAAAAAGATCATGAATTTATCACTGCTGAAGTGAAAGCCATCCTCTCTTGGGGAATGCTGCTTTTTAGTTAGCTTTGCGACAGTATCAAAAATACATTTAGGATTGTTCTTATTTTCCTCAATTAAGTTGGAAAAATAGGATGATCGAGCAGCAGTGAGGGCTCTTCGATACTGCACGGTACCGTCTTTCTAAGCTAGTTGGAAGACTTCCTGTTTGGCGTGGCCCCATTTCCGCTCCAATTTTTTTGAAGCTTGCTTCAGAGCTCAGGTATTTTCTGTGTACCAGGGAACTATTATTATTATTATTATTATTATTAACTAGTTTCTTATGACAAATGTTTTTTGTTTTTATGGGTGCTACTGCATCTAGGGTATTGTGCAATGTTAAATTGAGTTCTTCAGTTAGGTGGTTACCTGATTTTTGTACTCTGACGTCCTTGGGTAGGTGGAGGGAGTCTGGAAGGGCATCTAGGAATCTTTGTGTTGTTCGAGAATTTATAGCACAGCTTTTGATGATCCTTGGTTGGGATCTGAGCAGATTATTTGTTGCGATTGCAAACGTAATGAAATGGTGGTCCGATAGTCCAGGATTATAAGGAAAAACATTAAGATCCACAATATTTATTCCATGGGGCAAAACTAGGTCCAGAGTATGACTGTGGCAGTGAGTTGGTCCGGAGACATGTTGGACAAAACCCACTGAGTCGATGATGGCTCTGAAAGCCTTTTGGAGTGGGTCTGTGGACTTTTCCATGTGAATATTGTCACCAAAAATTTGAATATTATCTGCCATGACTGCAAGGTCCAATAGGAATTCAGGGAACTCAGTGAGGAATGCTGTATATGGCCAAGGAGGCCCGTAAACAGTAGCTATAAAAAGTGATTGAGTAGGCTGCATCGATTTCATGACTAGAAGCTCAAAAGACAAAAATGTTTTTGTTTTTTTGGTAAATTGAAATATACTATCATAAATGTTAGCAACACCTCCGCCTTTGTGGGATGCGCAAGGGATATGGTCACTAGTTTAACCAGGAGGTGAGGCCTCATTTAACACGGTAAATTCATCAGGCTTAAGCCATGTTTCAAACAGGCCAATCACATCAAGATTATGATCAGTGATTAGTTAATTGACTATAACTGCCTTGGAAGTGAGGGATCTAACATTACGTGTCCCTATTTTGAGATGTGAGGTATCACAATCTCTTTCAATAATGGCAGGTGGTCTTTACTCCAGTGAGATTGCTAAGGCAAACACCGCCATGTTTAGTTTTGCCCAACCTAGGTTGAGGCACAGTCTCAATGGGGATAGCTGAGTTGACTACACTGACTGTGCTAGTGGCAGACTCCACTAAGCTGGCAGGCTGGCTAACAGCCTGCTGCCTGGCCTGCACCCTATCTCGTTGTGGAGCTAGGGGAGTTAAAGCCCTGTCTATGTTCGTGGATAAGATGAGAGCACCCCTCCAGCTAGGATGGAGTCCGTCACTCCTCAGCAGGCCAGGCATGGTCCTGTTTGTGGGTGAGTCCCAGAAAGAGGGCTAATCATCTACAAATTCTATCTTTTGGGAGGGGCAGAAAACAGTTTTCAACCAGCGATTGAGTTGTGAGACTGCTGTAGAGCTCATCACTACCCCTAACTGGGAAGGGGCCAGAGACAATTACTTGTTGCCTACACATCTCATCTTTCTAGCTGATTTACACGCTGAAGCTATTTTGCGCTTGGTGACCTCTGACTGTTTCATCCTAACATCGTTGATGCCGACATGGATAACAATATCCCTATACTCTCTACACTCGCCAGTTTTAGCTTTAGCCAGCACCATCTTCAGATTAGTCTTAACGTCGGTACCCCTGCCCCCCTGGTAAACAGTGTATGATCGCTGGATGATTCATTTTAAGTCTAATACTGCGGGTAATGGAGTTGCCAATGACTAGGGTTTTCAATTTGTCAAAGCTAATGGTGGGAGGCTTCGGCGTCTCAGACCCCATAACAGGAGGAGTAGAGACCAGAGAAGGCCTGGCTTCTGACTCCAACTCGCTGCTTAATGGGGAGAACCGGTTGAAAGTTTCTGTCGGCTGAATGAGCAACACCGGTTGAGCATTCCTACAGCATTTCCCTCCAGAAGCCAAGAGAAAGTTGTCCGGCTGCATGGACTGTGCGTGGGGATTTATACTACCATCTGTACTTACTGGTGGCACAGACGCTGTTTCATCCTTTCCTACACTGAAATTACCCTTGCCTAACGATTGTGTCTGAAGCTGGGCTTGCAGCACAGCTATCCTCACCGTAAGGCGATTGTTCTCCTGTATATTATGAGTACAGCGACTGCAATTAGAAGGCATCATGTTAATGTTACTACTTAGCTTCGGCGAACCACGTCCAGATAAAGTGTCCGGAGTGAAAAAGTTGAATGAAAAAAAGTTCAGTAAGGGAAAAACTAAAAATATAAACGGCAATGAAAAAGTAAAAACCGTAAAGTTGTCATGTAGCAAATTAAGGTTATTTGTCAAATGATAGTCAAGCATCGATCATCATGTCACCAAGATCAGACCCTCAATATTTATTTCAAAAGAGCATCAAGATCACTGTGCGCTTTCACCACCCTGTGAAGTTCATCATAAGTTATTTCCACTGTAGTTAAAAAATATATGTTTTTAACCTTTATTTAACTAGGCAAGTCAGTTAAGAACAAACTCTTATTTTCAATGACGGCCTAGGAACAGTGGGTTAACTGCCTGTTCAGAATGACAGATTTGTACATTGTCACCTCAGGGATTTGAACTTGCAAACTTTCAGTTACCAGTCCAACACTCTAACCACTAGGCTACCCTGCCGCCCCAATGAAGACATATATATATTTAAGGGTGACAACACAACACTACATAAAGAGAGACCTAAGACAGCAACATAGCAAGGCAGCAACACATGACAACACAGCATGGCAGAAATGCAACATGACAACTACATGGTAGCAACACAACATGGTAGCAGCACAAAACGTGGTACAAACATTATTCGGCACAGATAACAGCACAAAGGGCAAGAAGGTAGAGACAACAATACATCATGCAAAGTTACCACAACTGTCAGTAAGAGTGTCCATGATTGAGTCTTTGAATGAGATTAAACCGAGAATAAACTAGATTGAGATTAAACCGTCCAGTTTGAATGTTTGTTGCAGCTCGTTCCAGTCACTAGCTGCAGTGAACTGAAAAGACAAGCGACCCAGGGATGTGTGTGCTTTGGGGACCTTTAAAAGAAAGTGACTGGCAGAACGGGTGTTGTATGTGGAGGATGAGGGCTGCAGTAGATATCTGCAGTAGATTTGAATGGTCAAAACCATTCATCTTAAGGTAACGGGGGAGTGGGGTTCCCAAATGCAATAATATGGCACGCAATTTGACCATTTATAAAATGGTAATATCTTTTTTTTCATACAGACTAGCTCAAAAAGAAGTTAAACTTGACCTATTGGCCTATTGTAGGTCACAACTATTGAAGAGGAAGACATTTGCAGGTGTGTCTGATTAATAAACAATGCAATACTGGTGGGTGGTAACATTTAAATAAAACTTAGCCCTGAAATGAAATTTAGACTTAAAAGTATTTGCACATCATCTTGTAGTTGGGTAATATTTGATATCCACTTAGTGTACAAAACATTAGGAACGACCCACTAATATTGAGTTGCACCCTCTTTTGCCCTCAGAACAGCCTCAATTCATCAGGGCATGGACTACAGGGTGTTGAAAGCGTACCACAGGGATGCTGACTGATGTTGACTCCAATGACTCCCACAGTTGTGTCAAGTTGGCTGGATGTGTTTGGGTGGTGGACCATTCTTGATACACATGGGAAACTGTCGAGCATGAAAAACCCAGCAGTCTTGCACTTCTTACTTCCTACCATACCCCGTTCAAAGGCACTTAAATATTTTGTCTTGCCCATTCACTCTCTGAATGGCACACATACACAATCCATGTCTCAATCGTCTTAAGGCTTAATAATCTTTCTTTAACCTGTCTCCTCCCCTTCATCTACACACAGATTGAAGTGGATGTAACAGGTGACATCAATATGGGATCATAGCTTTCACCTGGATTCACCTGGTCAGTCAAAATGTGTAGAATTGCAGGACATTTGCTTAAAAACAGCTCAATTCTCTCTCAGTCTCATTCTCCCTGACCCAACCTGTTTTCTTAAAGGGGTGTGGGGTGGAGCCCCCTGGAGGTTGGTGCCCTGGGTCCCCAAATGCGGTAGTCCAGCCCTGCAGCAAATACATTCATATGTTCTGACTGCCATCTTATTCTGATTAGGCCTATCTTCACCAAAGCTTTATACAGAAGATCATTATTTTAAAGTTAGCCAAGGGCATCCATTGAACTCCTCTACACACCCCTTTCAGCTCTGGCCCTCTGTCCCTGTTTCTGTAATGGTCTGCAGCCTTAGTATATAACTGTACCAATCGGCTTTGTTTGGCCGACTGAATGCCAATAATGTCTGTCTTCACCCAGCAGGTGTCAGTAAAGTTCCAGTTGTGTTTTGAATTGATGCACAAACAGTGCCTTCAGAAAGTATTCACACCCCTTGACTTTTTCCACATTTTGTTGTCTTACAGCCTGAATTTAACATTTATTAAATACATATTTTGTGTCACTGGTCTACATACAATACACCATAATGTCAAAGTAGAATTATGTTTTTAGAATTTTTTTACTAATGAATTAAAAATGAAAAGCTAAAATGTCTTGAGTCATTAAGTATTCAATCCTTTGTTATTGCAAGCCTAAATAAGTTCAGGAGTAAACATTTGTTAAACAGGTTATATAAGTTGCATGGACTCTGTTATATATGTTGCATGGACCCACTCTGTGTGGAATAATAGTGTTTAACATGATTTTTGAATGACTACCTCATCTCTGTACCCCAAACATACAATTATCTTTAAGGTCCCTCATTCGGACAGTGAATTTCAAACACAGATTCAACCACAAAGACTAATGAGGTTTTCAAATACCTCACAAAGAAGGGCACCTTTTGGTAGATGGAGACATTAAATATCCCTTTGAGCTTACTAAAGTTAATAATTACACTTTGGATGGTATTTCAATACACTCAATCACAACAAAGATACAGTCGTCCTTCCTAACTCAGTTGCTGGAGAGGAAGGAAACTGCTCATGGATTTCACCACGAGGCCAATGGTGGCTTTAAAACGGCTAAAACAGAGTTTAATGGCTGTGATAGGAGAAAACTGAGGATGGATCAAGAACATTGTAGTTACTCCACAATACTAACCTAAATGACAGAGTGAAAAGAAGGAAGCCTGTACAGAATACAAATATTAAAAAACATGCATACTAAAGTTAAACTGCAGAAAATGTGGCAAAGAAATTAACTTCATGTCCTGAAAACAAAATGTTATGTTTGGGGCAAATCCAACACAATAGTACCACTCTGAGTACCACTCTTCATATTTTCAAGTATAGTGGTGGCTGCATCATGTTATGGGTATGCTTGTCATCTGCAAGGACTAGGATGTTTTTCAGGATAAAAATAAACGGAATAGAGTTAAGCACAGGAAAAATCCTAGAGGAAAACTGCTTTACAACAGACAGTGGGATACAACTGTATCTTTCGGCAGGACAATAACCTGAAGACAAGGCCAAATATCAAGATGATATTGAATGTTCCTGAGTGGTGTATTTACAGTTTTGATTTAGAATCTATGTCAAGACTTGAAAAGGGCTGATCAACAAGCTTGAAGAATTAATAAATAAATGATGTGCCAATATTGTAAAATCAAGGTGTGCAAAGCTCTTAGAGACTTACCTGTCACACCCTGATCTGTTTCACCTGTCCTGTGCTTGTCTCCACCCCCCAGCAGGTGTCTCCCATTTTCCCCTATGTACTTATACCTGTGTTTTCTTGTTTTTTCCCCCTTTTTCTTCCCAATTTCGTGGTATCCAATTGTTTTTTAGAAGCTACTATCTTGTCTCATCGCTACAACTCCCGTATGGGCTCGGGAGAGACGAAGGTTGAAAGTCATGCGTCCTCCGATACACAGCCCAACCAAGCCGCACTGCTTCTTAACACAGCACGCATCCAACCCGGAAGCCAGCCGCACCAATGTGTCAGAGGAAACACAGTGCACATGGCAACCTTGGTTAGCGCGCACTGCGCCCGGCCCACCACAGGAGTCACTGGTGCGCGATGAGACAAGGACATCCCTACCGGCCAAGCCCTCCCTAAGCCGGACGATGCTAGGGAAATTGTGCATCGCCCCACGGACCTCCTGGTCACGGCCGGTTACGACAGAGCCTGGGCGCGAACCCAGAGTCTCTGATGGCACAGCTGGCGCTGCAGTACAGCACCCTTAACCACTGCGCCACCCGGGAGGCTTACCTGCATTTTCTGTTGGTCTGTTGCCAGACTTGTCAAGTCTTACCAGGTGTTCTGCAGTTTTCCAGTTTCTCTTGTTTTTGTTTTCTAGTCCTCCCGGTTCTGACCATTCTGCCTGCCCTGACCCTGAGCCTGCCTGCTGTTCTGTCTTTGTTTGATGTTGTCGTGGATTACCGACCTCTGCCTGTGCTGAGCCTGGCTGCCGTTCAGTCCCTTATTGACGCTGTCTTGGATTACCAACCTCTGCCTGCCCTGGACCTGCTGTTTGCCTGTACCCTGTTTTGTAATAAACATCTGAGATTCGAACTGTCTGCATCTGGCTCTTATCCTGAGTCGTGTTAGTACGAACTGGGACTGACTGACCCAGCAGACTCAGACCAGTTTCACAATGCCATCTCCTCTCAAGGAGCCACCATTGGAAGCTTGGAGGGTACTATGGTGTTGAATGCTGAGCTACAGGCAATGAACAGCATTCTTACATAGGTATTCCTCTAGTCCAGATTGGATAGGGCAGTGTGCAGTGCGATGGAGATTGCATCGTCTGTGGATCTATTGGGGCAGTAAACAAATTGAAGTGGGTCTAGGGTGTCAGGTAAGGTCGAGGTGATATGATCCTTAACTAGCCTCTCAAAGCACTTCATGATGACAGAAGTGAATGCTACGGGGCGATAGTCATTTAGTTCAGTTACCTTAGCTTTCTTGGGTACAGGAACAATGATGGACATCTTGATGTGTGTGGGGACAGCAGACTGGGATAGGGAGAGATTGAATATGTCCGTAAATACTCCAGCCAGCTGGTCTGGGCATTCTCCCCGGACTCGGCTATACACTTCCTGATAAACTTAGTCACCGTATCAGTATACTCATCAATGTTATTCTCGGATACAACCCGGAACATATCACAGCCCGTGTGATCAAAGTGCATCGATGACGCCGTCATCTCCTCAGTGACTGTACGTACACCCCAACCAGAAGCAATGGATTAGAGGCAACATCTGCACTGAGCTTAAGGCTAGAGCCGCCGCTTTCAAGGAGCGGGACTCTGACCCGGAACCTTATAAGAAATCCTGCTATGCCCTCCAACGAATCATCAAACAGGCAAAGCATCAATACAGGACTAAGATTGAATAGTACTACACCGGTTCTAACGCTCGTCGGATGTGGCAGGGCTTGCAGACCATTACAGACTACAAAGGGAAGCACAGCTGAGAGCTGCTCAGTGACACAAGCCTACCAGACGAGCTAAACTATTTCTATGCTCGCTACGAGGCAAATAACACTGAAACATGCATGAGAGCACCAGCTGTTCCAGAAGACTATGTGATCAAGCTCTCTGGAGCCAATGTGAGTAAGACCATTAAACAGGTCAACATTCACAAGGCCGCAGGGCCAGATGGATTACTAGGAGGTGTACTGCGAGCATGCACTGACCAACTGGCAAGTGTCTTCACTGACATTTATAACCTCTCCCTGTCTGAGTCTGTAATACCAACATGTTTCAAGCAGACCACCATAGTGCCTGTGCCCAAGAACTTTAAGGTAACCTGCCTAAATGACTACCGACCAGTAGCACTCTGGTCTGTAGCCATGAAGTGCTTTTCAAAGGCTGGTCATGGCTCACATCAACACCATTATCCCAGAAACCAAAGACCCACTCCAATTTGCATACCGCCCCAACAGATCCATAGGTGATGCCATCTCTATTGCACTCCACACTGCAGTTTCCCACCTGGTCAAAAAAAACACCTATGTTAGAATGCTATTCATTGACTACAGCTCAGCGTTCAATGCCATAGTGCCATCAAAGCTCGTCAATAAGCTAAGGACCCTGGGACTAAACATTTCCCTCTGCAACTCGATCCTGGACTTCCTGATGGGCCGCCCCCAGGTGGTAAGGGTAGGATACAACATATCCACCACACTGATCCTCAACACAGGGGCCCCTCAGGGGTGCGTGCTCAGTCCGCTCCTGTATTCCCTGTTCACCCATGACTGCACGGCCAGGCACGACTCCAAGACCATCATTAAGTTTGCTGATGACCTGAACACCAACAACGACGAGACAGCCTATAGGGAGGAGGTAAGAGACCTGGTAGTGTGGTGCCCAGACAACAACCTCTCTCTCAACGTTACCAAGACAAAGAGATGATTGTGGACTGCAGGAAAAAGAGGACAGAGCACGGCCCCATTTTCATCGACAGGGTTGCAGTGGAGCAGGCTGAGAGCTTCAAGTTCCTTGGTGTCCACTTCCCCAACCAACTAACATGGTCCAAGCACACCAAGACAGTCGTGAAGAGGGCACGACAAAACCTATTCCTCCTCAGGAGACTGAAAAGATTTTGCATGGGTCCTCAGAACCTCAAAAGGTTCTACAGCTGCATCATCGAGAGAATTCTGACTGGTTGCATCACTGCCTGGTATGTCGACTGCTCGGCCTCCGACCGCAAGGCACTACAAAGGGTAGTGCGAACCGCCCAGTACATCACTGGGGCCAAGCTTCTTACCATCCAGGACCTCTGTACCAGGCAGTGTCAGAGGAAGGTCCTAAAAATTGTCAAAGACACCAGCCACCCTAGTCATAGACTGTTCTCTCTGCTACCACACGGTAAGCGATACCGGAGCTCTAAGTCTTGGTCCAAGAGGCTTCTAAACAGCTTCTACCCCCAAGCCATAAGACTCCTGAACACCTAATCAAATGGCTACCCAGACTATTTGCATTGTCCCCCGCCCCCCCTTTTACACCGCTGCTACTCTCTGTTATTATTGTCTATAGTAATTTTAATAACTCTACCTACATGTACATATTACCTCAACTAACCGGTGCCCCCACACATTGATTCTGTACTGGTACCCCCCTTTATATAGTCTCGCTATTGTTATGTTACTGCTGCTCTTTAATTACTTGTTACATTTATTTATTGTTCTTATCTGTATTTTTTAAAACTGCATTGTTGGTTAGGTGCTCATAATTAAGCATTTCACTGCAAGGTCTAAAATTTGATTTAAGTAGTTAATCATGAAACACACCCACACCCTTCTTCTTCCCGGATTGATATTTATTCCTGTCTGCGCGATGAATTGAGAAGCACAGGCACAGGAGGGCCCCGGCTAACCAGATGTTTGTCCCGAACTGGGCTCATTCCTCCAGACTTGCCTGCCATCCTGGCTCCCGCGGACCCTGGCCTTTGTACTACAACATTTTTGGTGGCCCACCATGGTTTCTGACGTCTCTGCGTATGTCGCCGCCTGTGCTGCAGCAAGCCCCGGCTGGCCTCCTTTAACCACTCCCTGTTCATCACCCCCCTTGGTCCCATATATCCCTGGACGTTGTCACTGGTCTCACTCCATGAGATGGCAACACCCCTACGGTGGTGGATAGGTTTTCCAAAGCCTCCCATTATATTCCCCTTCCAAAGTTACCCTCCGCCAAGGAAATGGCCCAGCTCATGGTGTAGCATGTTTTCTGGATCCATGGAATGCCGGTAGACATGGTCTCCGACCGCGGTCCTCAGTTCTCGTCCCGGTTCTGGTGGCATTCTGCACCCTCATTGAGTTGTAGGCCAGCCTGTCCTCCAATTCTCACCCCCAGTCCAACGGCCAGTCGGAGCGAGCCAATCAGGACCTGGACACAGCTCTTCATTGTCTTGTCTCCGCCAACCCCACCACCTGGAGCCAGCAACTCGTGTGGGTGGAATGCGCCCGCAACACCCTTCCCTGCTCGGCCACTGGTCTCTCGCCTTTCGAGTGTTCCATGGGATATCAGCCCCTGCTCTTCCCTGAGGCAGAGATCAGCATACCCTGGGCCCAGATATTCATCCGCCACTTTCGCCGTACCTAGAAGAGAGACCAGTACGCTCCTCTCAAGACCACTTCCACAAATCGGCAACAGGCAGACCGCCACCAGACCCCTGCTCCCCGTTATCGTCTCGGGCTGAGTCCCGTACACTTTCCCCCCGTTTTATCGGCCCTTTCCCCATCTCTAAGATTCTTAGGCCCTCTGCTGTTTGTCTTCTGTTGCCCTGCACCCTCCGTATACATCTTCACTTTTCATGTGTCTAGGATCAGACCCCTGTCCCTGTTTGTTCCCTGTCTTGTATTACTGACCTCTGCTTGCCCTGATCCTGAGTGTGCCTGCCGTTCTGTCCCTTATTGAAGCTGTCTTGTATTACCGACCTCTGCCTGTCCTAGACCTGCCGTTTGCTTGCCCCCTCTTTTGTAATAAACATCTGAGATTCTAACTTTGCCTCCTGTGTCTGCATCTGGGTCTTATCCTGAGTCGTGTTATTACCCAGAAAGACTCACAGCTGTAATCGCTGCCAAAGGTTATTCCAACATGCATTGACTCAGGGTGTGCATACCTATGTAAATCAGATATTGACATTTATTTAATTTCAGTAAATGTGCCAAAATGTATAAAAACATGTTTTCACTTTCTCATTATGGGGTATTGTGTGTAGATGGATGATAAAAAAAACATGTTTAATCCATTTTGATTTCAGGCTGTAGCACAACAAAATGTGGAATAAATCAAAGGGTATGAATACTTTCTGAAGGCACTGTAAGTACATAGTAGGTGTACAGCTAAGCTAAGGAAGGACACACTGCTGTTTTTTAAATTAATTTACACAGACACCGTTCTGAATGATTATTGATCAAATGTACCCATTGATATCTTCTTATTGCAGTTGTCAACTTCCATGAAACTCATGGAGAGAAAATGTAATGGAAGAATGGAAAAAGCCAGAAAAAAAACAAGAACTCCATGCTAACATTTAGAGAAAGGTATACAATTAATTTGCTGATATTTTCTAGCATTCTGTCAAACTTAAATGTTGTCATACTGATAGAGTTTTAGTTTATTCCTGAACATTCACGAAGAGGCGTGGTCACTTGTGACGAAGGTTCCACACCTTTTGTTTGTCAGGCTGCCACAGTTTGCTGTGGGTGAAAGTCCACTGTAGATTACAAACACACCGCATTGGGATTTTTTTTTTTACACCGAACACCGTATCTTCAAGGAATCCCCCCATAATTTCAGGTAAAACAGAATGACTTTATCTCCGTGTACTGCGGCTCTTTGTGACTGTATGATTAATTTATCTGCGTTTTGGATAGGCTACCTGCTGCTTTACAGTAGCCTACAGCATGAGTGTACGGCAGATGCGGAAAAAGATCGAGACAATGGACAAATGACGATACTGGTGTTCAATAAAAAGTAGTAGGCTAAATAGGCTATACCTAACTGCATAGAGGCTGACAGAAAATCAGTTGTTTATCATTGATAGGCTATGCCTATGTAGAAATATAGCCTACTTGCAGCAAACGAACTCAAATCGATGACATGCTAGTTGATTTAGTATAGGCTAATCGCTTTTTATAGGAGCTCTGTTAGATGAATTTCCTACCCTGTCACAGAAAAGCGCGTTTGGGGACTTCTGTCTAAATAACCAGTGAAAGGCTATCCACTCAAGACAGTTGATCATAATCAATTTAGTGTCTACCTGTTATTCTATTACCAAGACATGTATAGTGGAGTTTAAATGACCATTCTGAGAGGCAAATAGACAAGCCGCCTATGTCAACCTGGTGTCAGAGTATTTCGTATTATTCTGTACTTAAATCCTAGATACTCCATTTAGTATATGTTACGTTTCATATCATATGTATTAATTTGTGAATATCCAACAACCATTTTGTAAGATATGTTACGAATTACAATTCATGTTATATGTTATGAATTTTCAAAATGTACAATATATTACGAATTTGAAAAACGTATGGTAGGTTACGAATTCTAGCTAGGTGGCTAACGTAATCTAGCTGGTTATCGTTAGCTAGGCTATGAGTTAGGGTTAAATTTAGTAGTTAGGTTAAAGGGTTAGGGGAAGGGTTAGCTAACATGCTAAGTAGTTGCAAAGTAGGTAAAAGTAGTAAGTAGTTGAAAAGTTGCTAAAATGCTGAAGTTGGCCGTGATGAGATTCGAACACTAACAGATTAGTGTTTTGTTCATTGTTGTTTATGGATTACAATGATTTGTGAGTCATAATCAGCCAGCATTGTTAGCATGGGATACCAGGTAACCTCGCATGAGAATCACATCAGAGCACCAGGGACCACAGGTAGATCACATTGATTCAGATTAAATGGACAGGGAGGACCTGATCCCAGCTCAGGACTCCTATTCTGAGACACTTGATACATAGGCCCCAGATCTAACATTACTGGATAGGTGACAACAAGGTACCACTTCAAATGCATTCTCACCATTACAGTAATAGAAGATCAAGGATTAGGTCTACCTCAAGGAAGGGAGGAGGAAATTTTGCATTTTAGAAATGGAACAAGGGCCATTGTATCATCTAAAAACACAGTGATGAGATTGGTAATGATCAGATCATTACTACTCTCTTCCATACTGAAGGTATCAATGACATCAAGTGCAATCAATGCTACAATTCCCAATTTGATTGACGAATGTGAAGATAATAATGTTGGGTACTGACTCCATAAATGTTTAACAAATCATTTATTCATTATAAGCAGTGCGTAACTGGTCTTAAAGTTATTCTTTATTCTAGAGGAGGAATAAATCATATCAAATCTAATACTCCGAATACAAGAGGTGTAGACTTTACAGTGAAATGCTTACTTACACGAACGAGCCCGTTCCCAACAATGCAGAGTTAAAAAGTAAGAAATATTTAGAAATATTTTCTAAATAAAAAGGAGATATTAACACAATAAAAACAAAAACAATGCCATATACAGGGAGTACCAGTACCGAGTCAGTGTCTTGTTGTCTTTTTTCTGTCTCTTCTCTGTTAGCTGCATTCAATAACTTTAATTCATACTTCCTCTTTTGTGTTATCCTCTTCTTTATTTTATACTGTAGAGACCATCAGTGTCATACACAGATGTGTTCCTACTCTTTATTCCATTGAATAAAGGGAAACTATTATTAGTGAATGGTGTTAGAGATTTGCATGTTCCAGCTGGGGGAGTGTATTGTGTGAGAGAAAAACAGTTCACATTCATTAAATTGTTCCCATATATTTTTATTTGACCAAAAACACTGTCTCTCTGCCTCTATGTAAATTCAATGGCATCGACTGTCATCTTTTTCACTAAGTGTTACTACACATTTTCACTACACATGTGACACGGGCGCACACACAACGATTTGATTTGAACTTTTAGAGAAGGAAGGATCATAAATGAAAAAGGATTATAGATAAGAGATGTAGAACTAATCAGGAAGGCTGGCAGCCTCACACACACACACACACACACACACACACACACACACACACACACACACACACACACACAAAGACTGTCTGTGTAATATGGCTTTATACCAAGATGTGAAAGGGGGCTGGATATATTTGTCATTATAAGTTATTTAGCCATCGTTGGTCCTTCATAAAGAGTTCATACATTCATAATAAAAGGCTTTATATTGAGATGTGAACGAGGGCATCTCGGATGGAGCTGCCTTAGTTATCCAATCTGCCATATCCTCATTAGACAGAGCTCATTGACACACGGTAATTGCCTAATACTCTAAACTCGGTTTAGTGGATGAGTTCTAAGGAAACTCACAGTGGGTCATAGTCAGAACCTACTGTAAATGATGAGTCCCGTAAGCTAATCGCTAATACCCTATGGATAAGGACTGGGGACCCACTCTGACAACCACTGGATTAGCGCGAGGGTAAGAAGCAGCATGGGGTATGTTTTGGGCTGGCAGACTGGAAAACAGGGCAAAGGGTTGATGGGATTATCTTCTGTAGAGAAGTGTAGATTTCTCACCCCTCCCCGATTTTGCCTGTGGTTGCATCATTGAGATTTATCAATTGATGTATTTTTCTCATGAAGCAGTTTACAGGTCAGTAGCCCAATATTATCCACACATCTTGCTGTGTGTGTGCAGCATGCAAGTTTGTGTCTGCGCACACGTGTACTCAATAAAGATTCTTCATACACTTGACTGTCAGTAAACCTATAGTCCATGAGGAATCAGAACTAAGACATTGTGTGCTTTATGGACACTTCTTTACACTACCCTGTTTGTCCGTCTGTCTGATGATCCTGGATCCCTCCAGACAGTGAGGAACTGATAAAGACGTTTTCTCCTCCTCTGTCACATCTTTAAGAGTTTTTTTTGACAGGCCATCTGAATGCTGGATGGCATTTCCATGTAAAAAGCCCTATGAGCACTAAAGTGAAGTTCATAGGAGCACATAAAATTTGGTGTTAAATGAAAGCTGAGTCTATATTTTTGAGAAATGAAGACATATACATTTTTAACACATTTCCATCCTAAAAATGAGGAATAATTAAAGGCTTTGATTTATGGTCAAACAGATGGAGAAGGGGTCTTAGAAGTTTGGACAGTACAAATCAAATTGTATTGGTCACATATACATATTTGGCAGATGTTATTGCTGGTGTCGCAAAATGCTTGTGTCCCTATCTCCAACAGTGCAGGAGTATCTAACAATACACACATCTAAAATTAAAATAATGGAATTAAGAAATATTTTAATATTAGGTTGGGCAATGTCGGAGTGGCATTGACTAAAATACAGTATAATATAAATTAAATGAGTAAATGTTATTAAAGTGACTAGTGTTCATCATTAAAGTGACCATTGATTCTATGTACATAGGGCAGCAGCCTCTAAGGTGCAGGGTGGAATAACCGGGTGGTTGCCGACTAGTGATGGCTATCTAACAGTCTGATGGCCTTGAGATGGAAGCTGTTTTTCAGTCTCTCGGTCCCAGCTTTGATGCACCTTTACTGACCTCACCTTCTGGATGGTGGCGGGGTGAACAGGCAGTGGCTCAGATGGTTGTTGTCCTTGATCTTTTTGGCCTTGTGACATTGGGTGCTGTAGGTGTCCTGGAGGGCAGGCAGTTTGCCCCCAGTGATGCGTTGGGCAGACTGCACAACACTCTGGAGAGCCTTGCGGTTGTGGGCGGTACAGTTGCCGTACCAGGCGGTGATACAGCCCAACAGGATGCTCTCAATTCTGCATCTGTAAAAGTTTGTGAGGGTCTAAGGGGCCAATACAAATTTCTTCAGCCTCCTGAGTTTGAAGAGGCACTGTTGGTCCTTCTTCGCCTCCAGTCTGTGTGGGTGGATCATTTCAGATTGTCAATGTGTACGCCGAGGAACTTGAAGCTTTCACCTTCTCTCCCTCTGCTGTATCCGGAAGTCCACGATAAGCTCCTTCAATTTATTGACATTGAGGGAGAGGTTATTAACCTGACACCACCCCGCCCAGTCCCTCACCTCCTCACTGTAGGCTGTCTTGTCATTGTTGGTAATCTGGCCTACTGCTGTTGTGCCGTCTGCAAACTTGATGATTGAGTCTGAGGCGTGCGTGGCCACACAGTCATGGCTCAACATGGAGTACAGAAGGGGGCTGAGCATAAACCATTGTGGGGACCCTGTGTTGAAGATCAGTATAGTGGAGGTGTTTTTTCTTACCTTCATCAGTGGCCCGTCAGGAAGTCCAGTTGCACAGGGTTCAGTTCATACCCAAGGCCCCAAGCTTAATGATGAGCTTGGAGGGTACTATGGTGTTGAAGGCTGATCTATAGTTAATGAACATCATTCTTCCGTCTGGGCTGGCAGCCTTGCGAGTGTTGACACATTTAAATGTCTTACTCACATCTGCCACGGAGAACGAGAGCCCACAGTCCTTGTGAGCATGCCGCGTCACTGGCACTGTGTTATCCTCAAAGTGGGCAAAGAAGGTGTTTAGCTTGTCCAGGAGCAAGATGTTGGTGTCAGCAACGTGGCTGGTTTTCCCTTTGTAATACGTGATTGTCTGTAGATCCTGCCACAAGCGTCTCGTGTCTGAGCCGAATTGAATTGTCTCTGTGCTTTGTCTCTGTGCTGACGTTTCGTCTGTTTGATTGCCTTATGGAGCGAATAACTACACTGTTGGTATTAGACCATATTCCCAGTCACCTTGCCATGATTAAATGCGGGGATTTGCGCTTTGAGTTCTGCACGAATGCTTCCATCTATCCACGGTTTTTGATTTGGGTAGGTTTTAATAGTCACAGTGGGAACAACATCACCTATATGCTTCCTGATCAACTCAGTCACCGTGTCTGTGTATATGTCAATGTTATTCTCAGAGGCAAGCTGGAACCACAGTACAGTAAAAAACTAGAGTACAGGTCAGTACAATACACTACTTTAAAGTTTAGTACTTTACTGAACTGTATGACACTATACTGTACTGAACTGTGCTGTACTGTGATGTCCAACCTTGTGAAACATAGACCTCCATGATTGGCACAAATGTGATGCAGTCCGGACTAGAGGTCGACCGATTAATTAAGGACGATTTTCAAGTTTTCATAACAATCGGTAATCTGCATTTTTTGATGCCGATTACATTGCAATCCACGTGGAGACTGCGTGGCAGGCTGACCACCTGTTACAGGAGGAGCCAAGGTAAGTTGCTAGCTAGCATTAAACTTATCTTATAAACAACAATCAATCTTAACATAATATTTAGACTTAAGGTTGCCACCCGTTCGATAAAATACGGAATGGTTCCGTATTTCACTGAAAGAATAAACGTTTTGTTTTCGAAATTATAGTTTCCGGATTTGACCATATTAATGACCTAAGGCTCGTATTTCTGTGTGTTTATTATATTATAATTAAGTCTATGATTTGATATTTGATAGAGCAGTCTGACTGAGCGGTGGTAGGCAGCAGCAGGCTCGTAAGCATTCGTTCAAACAGCACTTTCCTGCGTTTGCCAGCAGCTCTTCACAATGCCTGAAGCACAGCGCTGTTTATGACTTCAAGCCTATCAACTCCCGAGATTAGGCTGGCAATACTATAGTGCATATAAGAACATCCAATAGTCAAAGGTATATGAAATACAAATGGTATTCAGAGAGAGAGTCCTAAAATTCCTATAGTAACTACAACCTAAAACTTCTTAACTGGGAATATTGAAGACTCATGTGTAAAGGAATTGCCAGCTTTCATATGTTCTCATGTTCTGAGCAAGGAACTTAAACTTTAACTTTATGATATGGCACATATTGCATTTTCACTTTCTTCTCCAACACTTTGTCTTTGCATTATTGATACCAAATTGAACATGTTTCATTATTTATTTGAGACTAAATTGATTTTATTTATTTATTATATTAAGTTTTTTTTTTTTAAGTTAATTCAGTATTGTTGTAATTGTCATTAGTAGAAATATATATATATCAAAATTGGCCAATTTTAATTGGTATCGTCTTTTTTTGGGTCTTCCAATGATCGGTATCGGTGTTGGAAAAATCATAGTCGGTCGACCTCTAGTCCAAACCAACCAAATGTGGTCCTGTTTGAGTGCGGAGCTCATTAGAATAATACCCAAACATGTTATGGAGGATATTACATTTTTCTACCTTTGTGTACCTATTCAGGATACATCACCATGAAGAGAATGACATTCATAATTATGCATTTCTGTATAGTACAGATCAGGGACCCATGATGTCATTCTGTTACCATAATTCTGTTACAGGGTGTTAATCCACCTTACTTACTGTAGTTCAATAACCAAAATTGATTTTTTCAAACTCAAGGTGTCATGTCATAGTTGACACCCCGTTCTTTCTGCAGATATCTTTGGATCTTAGTTCGAATTAGATATTTAAAGGTCCAATACAGCCGTTTTTGTTGAAATATCAAATTATTTCTGGGTAACAATGAAGTACCTTACTGTGATTTATTTTTAATAAAAATAAATTAAAAAAGCACCTTAGCAAAAAGCAATTTCTCAAGCAAGGACTGTCTGGGAGTGGTCTGAGTGGGGAGGGGGAAACTGAAAACTAGCTGTTATTGAAAGAGGTGAGCTCTCTTTCTAGTTGGTCTATTAACTCATTTACAGCCAGGTGTTGTCACAAGGCAGGCCAAAACTCCATCCCGCCAAATTTCAAGCTGTCTTTTCAAACAGCTCTTACACAGTTTTTAAATTAAAAACCCTTCCTGAATTGAGTGCCTTGAATTTGAATTGACCCCATCACTGGTTTGTTTAACTTGCAATCAATGGTTTTTGTTTGGCTTTCATTTGAAGTGAAAAATCGGAGTCTCAGCGTCATTCTGTTAACATGTAATTGCCCAGCAGCACTCTGTGATTGACTCAGCCTTCCCTCTGTTAAGATAAGAGCTCCTCATCTCTGACAAGCTGACTGATTGGAAACTTTAGGGAAATTATAACAATCAGACTCTCCCTGTGACATTTTATGCACATTTTTTTGCACTATTTTAAAACTATAGCATAATATAATAGCCTTTTATCAATGGAACTATGTACAGTGCCTTGCGAAAGTATTCGGCCCCCTTGAACTTTGCGACCTTTTGCCACATTTCAGGCTTCAAACATAAAGATATAAAACTGTATTTTTTTGTGAAGAATCAACAACAAGTGGGACACAATCATGAAGTGGAACAACATTTATTGGATATTTCAAACTTTTTTAACAAATCAAAAACTGAGAAATTGGGCGTGCAAAATTATTCAGCCCCTTTACTTTCAGTGCAGCAAACTCTCTCCAGAAGTTCAGTGAGGATCTCTGAATGATCCAATGTTGACCGAAATGACTAATGATGATAAATACAGTCCACCTGTGTGTAATCAAGTCTCCGTATAAATGCACCTGCACTGTGATAGTCTCAGAGGTCCGTTAAAAGCGCAGAGAGCATCATGAAGAACAAGGAACACACCAGGCAGGTCCGAGATACTGTTGTGAAGAAGTTTAAAGCCGGATTTGGATACAAAAAGATTTCCCAAGCTTTAAACATCCCAAGGAGCACTGTGCAAGCGATAATATTGAAATGGAAGGAGTATCAGACCACTGCAAATCTACCAAGACCTGGCCGTCCCTCTAAACTTTCAACTCATACAAGGAGAAGACTGATCAGAGATGCAGCCAAGAGGCCCATGATCACTCTGGATGAACTGCAGAGATCTACAGCTGAGGTGGGAGTCTCTGTCCATAGGACAACAATCAGTCGTATATTGCACAAATCTGGCCTTTATGGAAGAGTGGCAAGAAGAAAGCCATTTCTTAAAGATATCCATAAAAAGTGTTGTTTAAAGTTTGCCACAAGCCACCTGGGAGACACACCAAACATGTGGAAGAAGGTGCTCTGGTCAGATGAAACCAAAATTGAACTTTTTGGCAACAATGCAAAACGTTATGTTTGGCGTAAAAGCAACACAGCTCATCACCCTGAACACACCATCCCCACTGTCAAACATGGTGGCGGCAGCATCATGGTTTGGGCCTGCTTTTCTTCAGCAGGGACAGGGAAGATGGTTAAAATTGATGGGAAGATGGATGGAGCCAAATACAAGACCATTCTGGAAGAAAACCTGATGGAGTCTGCAAAAGACCTGAGACTGGGACGGAGATTTGTCTTCCAAAACATAAAGCAAAATCTACAATGGAATGGTTCAAAAATAAACATATCCAGGTGTTAGAATGGCCAAGTCAAAGTCCAGACCTGAATCCAATCGAGAATCTGTGGAAAGAACTGAAAACTGCTGTTCACAAATGCTCTCCATCCAACCTCACTGAGCTCGAGCTGTTTTGCAAGGAGGAATGGGAAAAAATGTCAGTCTCTCGATGTGCAAAACTGATACAGACATACCCCAAGCGACTTACAGCTGTAATCGCAGCAAAAGGTGGCGCTACAAAGTATTAACTTAAGGGGGCTGAATAATTTTGCACGCCCAATTTTTCAGTTTTTGATTTGTTAAAAAAGTTTGAAATATCCAATAAATGTCGTTCCACTTCATGATTGTGTCCCACTTGTTGTTGATTCTTCACAAAAAAATACAGTTTTATATCTTTATGTTTGAAGCCTGAAATGTGGCAAAAGGTCGCAAAGTTCAAGGGGGCCGAATACTTTTGCAAGGCACTTTATCTCTTCTAGTATGTTCTATTTCTATGATGTGTGCTCCTGATCTACAGGTATGTTGCTCTACTTCTATGTTCTACACCTGCGGTCTACTGCTTACCTGATCCAGAGGTAGAGAGGTAGCTAGCTACGGCAATGCAATCTGTTGTCATGACAGCATTGTGGAGTGTTGTGATGTTTTCAGATACAGAATCTACAGATGTCTAGAGTGAGATTCTGCAGGCTCCTCTTGGACGTGTGTGTGTGTGTGTGTGTGTGTGTGTGTGTGTGTGTGTGTGTGTGTGTGTGTGTGTGTGTGTGTGTGTGTGTGTGTGTGTGTGTGTGTGTGTGTGTGTGTGTGTGTGTGTGTGTGTGTGTGTGTGTGTGTGTGTGTGTGTGTGTGTGTGTGTGTGTGTGATGGAGAAGGGAAGATTCCACTCCAGTGTAAAAAATAGTTTTGCTATATCAGATTGTTCTGTCAATTCTCACATTGGAAGGAAGGATGTTATGACATGCTTTTTACATTTGTATTACAAACAATTTTTTGAATGATTAAATTGGACATTTAGGCCCTTTGTAGACCTATACCTGATACAGACGTTTTAATTTGTTTACCTTTATTTAAACAGCCATTTTTACAATAAAAACAGAATAATAAAACATACACATATGTGTATAAAACAATATAATCAATAACGTAAACTTCCTGCATGGCACCAGCACATGTAACTACAGTGAATTCTGCAGATTGTTCCACATATTAGGGGCAAAAAACAGACTGCACATTTTCCCACATATGTGGAGACTGAAGGGATCTCTAGTGTTATCCATTCCTGAGACGGGTCTGGTAACTTATGATTCTTAACTTCATTAATGAAGTTATATACGGAGGCAGTTTCTGTAAGACTGCTTTGTCATGAAATAAAAGAGAGAATGCAGCTCTCTTACAGACAGAGAGGTCCATTCCACATTTTTATACAGACTACAATGGGTCCTAAAATTGTCCCCTGTGATAAAACATATTGCGGAATGGTAGACTGTGTCCAAGGGTTTCAAAACAGAGGTTGCTGCATGTAAACAATATAATCAAAATCCGATACAGGGAGAAGCGTTGTCTTAACAATCTTTCTCCTATTTTCAATACTGGGGTATGATTTGTTTTTTATATCGAAATAATCTTGGATCTAAGTCAGATTTTATATATGCGTTATTAAGGACAATTTGTCATCAATCAAATCACATTTTATTAGTCACATACACATGGCCAGTGATATGAATCTCTATGTACGCAGCAGCCTCTCTGAGTTAGGGATTGCTGTTTAGCGGTCTGATGGCCTTACTGTTTTTCAGTCTCTCGGTCCCAGCTTTGATGCACCTGTATGAACCTTGCCTTCTGGATGGTAGTGGGGTGAACAGGCAGTGGCTCGGGTGGTTGTTGTCCTTGATGATCCTTTTGGCATTCCTGTGACATTGGGTGCTGTAGGTGTCGGGGGAGCAGGTAGTTTGCCCCCGGTGATGCGTTGTGCAGACCGCACCACCCTCTGGAGAGCCTTGCGGTTGATGGTGGTGCACTTGCCGTACCAGGCAGTGATAAAAGTTTGTCAGGGTTTTAGGTGACAAGCCAAATTTCTTCAGCCTCCTGAGGTTGAAGAGGCGCTTTTGCGCCCTCTTCACCACACTTTCTGTGTGAGTGGACTATTCAGTTTGTCTGTGATGTGTGTGCTGAGGAACTTAACGTTCCACCTTCTCCACTACGGTTCTTTCGATGTGGATAGGGTGGTGCTCCCTCTGCTGTTTCCTGAAGTCCACAATCATCTCCTTTGTTTTGTTGACACCCAGTTACTTATATTGAGAAACAAGCTCAATTTGGGCTCCATTTGTAGCGCAAATATGCAGATCCTCAGGGCAACATTTTGTGACCTAGAGAACAGCATGAGCTTGGTTTTACTTGTTTTTAACACATATTTAAGAACTGTAAGTGATTTCTGAATTGAATCAATGTCATGCTGAAGTTCACGAATGGCCTGCTACACCGAGGTGGCACAGGAATACAAAACTGTGTCATCTGCATAGAGATGAATGTTACAAGTATTAACAGTGTTTCCTATGTCATTAATATACAAGGTGAACAATAATGGACCCAAAATTTAACCCTGAGGAACACCTTTTGTCAACATGGAGTTCTGTCGCTAAGATAATTCTGAAACCATAAAAAGACTGTATATCCCAGGCCTATTTTTGATAACATCTTCAGCAAAACAGAATGATCAACAGTGTCGAATGCCTTTGACAGGTTCATAAACAAGGCAACACAGCTCTTTCAGCATCCAAGGCATTGTCAAGATCATTAACAACTAGCGTGGTTGCTGTGGTACTACTATGCCCAGGCCTAAACCCTGATTGGTTTATTTTAAAAATACAAAAATCAGATAAAAAGGAACAAAGTTGTACATTAGCCAAGGATTCAAGAATCTTAGATAAAGAAGGTAGTCTTGAAATGGTGTCATTACACTCTTTACATTGTGCTCTAACATAAGGAGTATGTCTAGATTCTGAAATACACATTTTCACAAATGTTTTCAACTTTTAACATATTATTAATATCTCGATAGTACCGTTTTTTTTTTCTCATTTTAAGACATATCGCTTGCAACAATATAGAAGTACATCACATTCCCAGTGAGCTCTCTGCTAATTCGGAAGGTACCATACATTTTATGAGCACCACCAACACAGTGAATGGGAAAATGGATTCAACGGCAACTCCCTCTGCTGGTGATTTACGGCATGTGCAATCCTAAAGGTGGACTGGGATTGGTTAATGACCTATATTGTCATATCATTAAAAGTACCAGAGAGCCCACTCTGGAAATTGTATGTGTTTGAAGAGTATATTGTTCCTAACAATTTATCTAGAAACACACTAAATCAAAAGGATACTTTTGATATATTTTTATTTTTTATGTACAGAACACTATATGGAGTATAATGACTCTATGATGTTGTCTGTGTCAGGGCTATAAAAATAAAAAAAATACAAGATTGGTAACACTGGTGCTCACAACTTTAAAAAGTTAGGAACACCACATGTAATTTAGGAGCACCTGCCTATATTGGTCCTACATGAATTCAATCTACTTTTGAAGCACGTGTTGTGCTAGAATGTAAAACTGTAAATACGTTAGTTTATTATAAAAGTTCAAATGTTGCTACAAATACCTGCCATTGAAATGACAAAGTCCTTTGTGGAATATTAGGTTCCTACATTGGGTAAATTAACTATTTTTCTTATTGTAATGCATTACATAAAAGATTCTACAATGTTTCTTTAAAAAAGTCAAGTTTGTGATGACAACGTGCAAGAGACCTGTCATTCATTCATTGCTAGGACCATTGATCTCATGAAGAAGCTATCCCATTTCCTTTCTTTCTCTCCCCCCAAATACGCTGGGGAAGTTACCAGGTTGTTAGCTATGCAATGAGGTAACATGACTAAACAAAGACTAAACAAATGGTTAACAACGTTGACACGCAAGTAGTTTTTAGAAGGCCCTCATCATGGTTTATGAATGTAAAATGCCATCCGGCAATCCGCAATATGTGTCCTATCTTTTGATCTGGTTGGTCTAGAAGCAGACCGTTTTCGACTGTAGTAATGGTGCAACCGTGACTCTAATGAGTCTTCACTAGATTGTTTCTCGAGGGAACTTGGAAACAACAGTACAGTACAGTGAAGCCTTATCATTAGAACAATTATTATCCGGGAGGTTCTTTTCATAGGTCTCACAGTGCTCCCAAAATAAAATTCCATGTCGCACAACAAAATGTTTTGTCGCACTTTAGAGCCCTGGGCCCAGTTTCACAAAAGTGTCTTAAGGCGAAGTTCATCATTAGAACTATTGAGCTCAATGGTTATCACGATAAACTTAGCCTTAAGATGCTTTTGGGAAGCTGGGCCCTGGTCTGTATCATATACGGTTCTTGGCTCATAGGCTCTTACAGGAGGTATGTATAGGTCTAAAAATGGCCACTTTCATCATGATTTTTTTTCTGATTAAAAAAAAAAAAAAATGTAAATAGCATGTCAGAAATCCTTCCTCCCAATGACGTTTCTTTGAGAATTGCCAGAACGATCTGAGATACCAAAAATATTTTCAGCCTACGTTGGCATAGAATCGCCCAGAGACGGCAAGAGACACAGAAATAGGGAAAGATAAGCACCCTGCTAAATCAGATGAAACAGGGTGAGCCTTGCTCCACAGGAGGGCGACGAGTGTTTTTACAGCATGTGATTCCTTATGACCTAAAGCCATAGAACTGAAGAGAGCTGAAGGGGAAGCTAGAGACTTGCTCTATGTTATACTGCACCCATCAAACTACTTTTCTATCTTTCCTCTCTTCTCTTATTCTTTCAGTCTGTAAGCAATCTCCCCTTCTACTAGAGTGGCAGCAGGATCATTCTATTACTCTCTCTTTCTGTCCTCTCTCTCTGACTCTCTACGTTCTTTCTCTCCACACAACAGAAATGTCTCTCCCTTTGTCTCTCTGCCCTTCTGTCCCTCTGCCCTTCTGTCCCTCTGCCCTTCTGTCCCCCTTCCCTTCTGTCCCCCTGCCCTTCTGTCCCCCTGCCCTTCTGTCCCTCTGCCCTTCTGTCCCTCTGCCCTTCTGTCCCCCTGCCCTTCTGTCCCTCTGCCCTTCTGTCCCTCTGCCCTTCTGTCCCCCTTCCCTTCTGTCCCCCTGCCCTTCTGTCCCCCTGCCCTTCTGTCCCCCTGCCCTTCTGTCCCTCTGCCCTTCTGTCCCTCTGCCCTTCTGTCCCTCTGCCCTTCTGTCCTTCTGTCCCTCTGCCCTTCTGTCCCCCTCTCATTCCTCTGCAGCCTGTAGAAACACTTGTAGATAGCTGTCGTTCCTCCGCCTCACCAACCAATGTGAATGTTATATTCTCTCCTTTTCTCTATGGATTTTAGTGCTTTAACGCTCACACTAATTTCATGCTTTTGGATTTCGATTGCATTCCATCGCTATCTTATCTGTAAGTGTTTACTTGGTTTATTATACATATTACACAGTGATGGGTTGACGAATACACATGCAATTGATACAGTTATATGGAATAGTAATGATTGCTGTGGTTATTATAATGATTGCTGAATATTTAAATGTATTAGTGATATTATGTCCTTTGGAGTTATAAAATAAATCTAACATAGATCAGACTTACAGTACCAGTCAAAAGTTTGGACACACCTACTCATGCAAGGGTTTTTCTTTATTTTTTACTATTTTCTACATTGTAGAATAATAGTGAAGATATCAAAACTATTAAATAACACATGTGGAATCATGTAGTCACCAAAAAGTGTTAAACAAATGAAACTATATTTTATATTTGAGATTCTTCAAAGTAGCCAGCCTTTGCCTTGATGACAGCTTTGCACACTTGCCATTTTCTCAACCAGCTTCATGAGGTAGTCACCTGGAATGAATTTCAATTAACAGATGTGCCTTGTTAAATGTTAGTTTGTGTAATTTCTGTCCTTCTTAATGTGTTTGAGCCAATCAGTTGTGTTGTGACAAGGTAGTGGTGGTATACAGATAATAGCCCTATTTGGTAAAATACCAAGTCCATGTAAAGGCAAGAACAGCTCAAATAAGCAAAGAGAAACGACAGTCTATTATTACTTTAAGATATGAAGATCAGTCAATCTGGAATTTCAAGAACTTTGAAAACTTTAAGTGCAGTCGCAAAAACCATCAAGCGATATGATGAAACTGGCTCTCATGAGGACCGCCACAGGAAAGGAAAACCCAGAGTGGACTCTGCTGCAGAGGATAAGTGATTTAGAGTTAGTTGCACCTCAGTTTGCAGCCCAAATAAATGCTTCAGAGTTTAAGTAACAGACACATCTCAACATCAACTGTTCAGAGGATACTGTGTGAATCAGGCCTTCCTGGTGGAATTGCTGCAAAGAAACCACTACTAAACGACACCGATAGAAGAAGAGACTTGCTTTGGCCTAGATACAGGAGCAGTGGACATTAGACTAGTGGAAATCTGTCCTTTGGTCTGATGAGCTTTTTGGTTCCAACTGCCATGTCTTTGTGAGACGAAGAGTAGGTGATCTTCGCATGTGTGGTTACCACGGTGAAGCATGGAGGAGGAGGTGTGATGGTAGGGGGCTTATTTGCTGGTGACACTGCCTGTGATTTATTTAGAATTCAAGGCACACTTAGCCAGCATGGCTACCACAGCATTCTGCGGCGATACGACATCTCGTCTGGTTTGCTCTTATTAGGACTATTATTTGGTTTTCAACAGGACAATGACCCAACACACCTCTAGGCTGTTTAAGGGCTATTTAACCAAGAAGGAGAGTGATGGAGTGCTGCATCAGATGACCTGGCCTCCACATTCACCCGACCTCAACCCAATTGAGATGGCTTGGACCGCAGAGTGAAGGAAAAGCAGACAGTATGTGCTCAGCATATGTGGGAACTTAAAAAATCTCAAATATAAAATATGTTTTGATTTATTTAACACTTTGTTTTGTTGCTACATGATCCCATATGTGTTATTTCATAGTTGTGGTGTCTTCACTATTATTCAACAATGTAGAAAATAGTACAAATAAAGAAAAACTCTTGAGTAGGTGTGTCCAAACGTTTGACTGGTATTGTATGTGTAGATGATATTGGACAAGTCTAACAGTTATCTTGTTTTTGTGTGTTTTCTCTATAGATGGAACCTGCAGCAAGGAGATGAGCCAGCTGGTTCAGGCTTCAGCACAGAGCGAGAGAGACTTCCAGTGTCTGTTGGCGTGTATGTGATAGAGAGTATATATGTATGTGTGTGTGTGTCTGCCGAGAGGAGAGAAGACTGCCTTCCAGCGGTGTGTGTGGGAGCAATTGTGTTTCTTTGCTTGAGCTGGTGTGAGTGTGTGAGTTCTTTACTCTGAATAGTAGAAGAATGGCAGCTCGCTAGTGTGTGTTTATGTGAATGCATGTGCATGAGTGTGTGTTTTCCCGAGTGAGTGTGTTGTTTCCACCTCTCTGAGGAGTAGTAGGAGGGCAGCTCTCTCCCCCTGGCTGGGTGTGTGTGTGTGTGGATATGGCAGTGTGTGTGTGTACTACCCTGCCCGCACTGCTCCTGCTCCTGAGCTGCGGTGTGTGTGTGACGGTGGGATACCCATTTAGACCCCCCATAGACCTGGATGTCACCCCCAGAATCACCATAACTACCAGCGGTAAGCACACACACACACCTCGGACGCATAGAAGGAAACAATATTGTTTTGGAATCCCCCCCCCATCCCTTCTCTCTCTCGCCCTCTCTCTCATTAGTCTGGGGAGAGAGAGCGAGAGCTACAGCTTCACTCATCTGTCCAAACTAGGAGAGGTGTACTCTATCACACCATTGTGGGTTTATAGAAGAACAACTGTGACTATAACTTAGACTTATATCTCGTCTCCTCCTCTCACTCTCAGGATGTATTCGATTTTTCAGCCTAATGTACTCTGGGATAATGACAATGGATTTGATCTTTCTGTATGAGAAAGAGGCCGTTTTTATGGGCTTTGTGTATTTGTTTTTAGCTGATCTTAACTTTTTTTGACCATAATGTTTCTGCCATCATTTCCTATGACCAAAAAGAGCTTCTGGACATGAAAACAGACATCACTAACCTTGATTAAGACAGGGACACTTCTACTTCAGTGAGTCGGAGGCTAAATACATTTAGATTTTTCCGGACAAGGCCCAAATCCCAGACACTCGAAGAAGGAGATGGCGATATAGAGTCCGGTGCGCGGGCACCCTGATGAGATATGGTGGCGAGGGAATAAATCGCCTCTATTCTCTGTTATATTGGCGAATGTGCAATCACTTGAGAATAAACTAGACAAACTCCATTCGAGACTATCCAATCAATGGGACATTAAGAATTGTAATATACTATGCTTCGCAGAGTCATGACTGAACAAGGACATGGATAATATACATGTTGGCAGGACAGAATGAGAGTCTGGTAAGGTCGGGGGGGGTCTCTTTGTTAACAACAATTGGTGTGCAATCTTTAATATTAAGGACGTTTCAAGGTTCTGCTCGCCTGAGTTAGAGTACATGGGATTCACGACCGACGTGCTGAAGGCTGGTCAACATGAAAATACTTTGTCTTTATTTTGTGTGTAACCCATGTTTTAGCGAGAGATTCCAGCATCTAAATGTGACATCTAGATTATTGTTCATGAATCGACCAAAAGCACTAACCAGAGAGGAGAAAAACAGACATATTTTAGGGTGTCGGGAGGACAAAGCCACCGCAAACAGTATAGCAGAGCTGGCTGTAACTTCACCAAACACAGAACCTGTCAAAGCGATTACAGAAAAGTTTATCAATATAATTGACGAGAAATTAAAGACATTTTCCGCCACCCTTGTTACAATTGAAACTAAGTTGAAGTTGGATGTGAATGTGAAGAGAATCGAGGAAGGAGAGAAGCGCATTCCCACCGCTGAGGACTCCATGCTAACTGTAAGCGTTACAACACTGGAGAAAACGGTGGAAAAACGGACGGAAACGTTGTCTAATTTTAAGAACAGAAGTCGCAGAGGCAATATTAACATTTCAAATCTGAGAGAAGGAACCGAAGTGGTCAGTCCGATCCAATTCTTTGGTACATGGCTACCAACTCTGCTTGTCTTGGAGACGAAAAAGGGCATCATGAAAATTGACTGAGGGCACCATGGTCCCGGGCAGGTGAGAAGAGACCAACCGAAGTGTGTCTGCATTAAACTTCACAACTACACCGATGAAGAGACAATCCTGTCAGTGGCAAAGACAAAGAATCCACTCTAATACAAGGCGTTGGGATTTCTTTCCAACAAGACCTCTCTGCCAGTGTACGGGCAAAATGCCGGGGCTTCAACAGAATCTGTGAGGAGCTGATAAGCAAGAGGATTCGGTTCGCCATGATATTCCCGGCAACCTTAAGCCTGTCACCTTGTGACATTTGAATCACCAGAAGATGTACTCACTCTGGCATAATATGTAGCCTACCACCTTCTATTGACTCAAATTACATTTGGTCAATGAACCATCACCATGCTATAGAATATTTACTATTCTCATTTGTTTTAAATCAAACTGCCTCTAGAGTAGACCTACATGTCGGGGGATGCTTGGGCACATATAGCCCACACCTTTTTATTTCTGAATCGGTCAGTGACGCAGAGGCAGGCATGCATGTTAGGGAGCGGACACACTACAGTCAAATAGATATAAAGCACTCACTAAAGACTGAAAGAAATGACAGTCATGACCCATGATGTAATGTTGTGAAGTATGCTGTACGACTACGCACTTCAACTGGGTATGATTTATTGGTGAAATAGCCTAACGGTGACTATTGCATTCTGGTCACATGCTTCATGTCATTCAAACGGGACGATACAGGCTAACTGCATATACAGTACCAGTCAAAAGTTTGGACACACCTACTCATTCAAGGGTGTTTCTTTATTTGTTACATTTTCTACATTGTAGAATAATAATCTTGTAGTACACATACATATCTTGTAGTACACATACATATCTTGTAGTACACATACATATCTTGTAGTACGCATATCTTGTAGTAAACAAAAAAGGGTTAAACAAATCAAAATAGATTTTATTTTTCAGATTCTTTAAAGTAGGAATGGGAAGTATGAGATTCAGAAAGGCTGTTCAAAACACCCAACCACCTCTTTAATCAAATCAAACTTTATTTGTCACATGCGCCGAATACAACAAGTGTAGACCTTACAGTGAAGTGCTTACTTACAAGCCCTTAACCAACAGTGCAGTTCAAGAAGAGTTAAGAAAATATTTACCAAATTAACTAAAGTAAAAAATAAAAAGTAACACAATAACAATAATGAGGCTATATACAGGGGGTACCGGTACCAAGTCAGTGTGCGGGGGTACAGGTTAGTCGAGGTAATGACTATGCATAGATAATAAACAGGTAGTAGCAGCAATGTACAAAACAAATGGGGAGGGGGTCAATGTAAATAGTCCGGTGGCCATTTTATTAATTGTTCAGCAATCTTATGGCTTGGGGGTAGAAGCTGTTAAGGAGCCTTTTGGTCCGCTTGCTTTGCGGTAGCAGGGAAAACAGCCTATGACTTGGGTGACTGGAGTCTCTGACAATTTTATGGGCTTTCCTCTGACACCGCCTATTATATAGGTTCTGGATGGCAGGAATCTTGGCCCAGTGATGTACTGGGCCGTACGCATTACCCTCTGTACCGCCTTACGGTCAGATGCTGAGCAGTTGCCAAACCAGGCGGTAATGCAACCGGTCAGGATGCTCTCAATTGTGCAGCTGTAGAACTTTTTGAAAATCTGCCAAATCATTTCAGTCTCCTGAGGGGGAAAAGGTTTTGTCGTGCCCTCTTCACGACTGTCTTGGTGTGTTTGGACCATGGTAGTTCGTTGGTGATGTGAACACTTGAAACTCTCAACCCGCTCCTCTACAGGATTACAGGAGGGGACTAAGTACACACCCTTGAGGGGCCCCAGTGTTGAGTATCAGTGGGACAGACGGGTTGTTGCCTACCCTTACCACCTGGGGGTGGCCCGTCAGGAAGTCCAGGAACCAGTTGCAGAGGGAGGTGTTTAGTCCCAGGGTCCTTAGCTTAATGGTGAGTTTTGTGGGCACTATGGTGTTGAACGCTGAGCTGTAGTCAATGAAAAGCATTCTTACATAGGTGTTCCTTTTGTCCAGATGGGAAAGGGCATTGTGTAGTGCGATTGAGATTGCGTCATCTGTGGATCTGTTGGGGCGGAATGCGAATTGGAGTGGGTCTAGGGTATCCGGGAGGATGCTGTTGATGTGAGCCATGACCAGCCTTTCAAAGCACTTCATGGCTACCGACATGAATGCTACGGGGCAGTAATCATGTAGGTAGGTTACCTTCGCTTCCTTGTGCACACAGACTATGGTGGTCTGCTTCAAACATGTAGGTATTATAGACTCGGTCAGGTACAGGTGGAAAATGTCAGTGAAGACACTTGCCAGTTGGTCCGCGCATGCTTTGAGTACATGTCCTGGTAATCCGTCTGGCCCCGCGGATTTGTGAATGTTGAGCTGTTTAACTTCTCTAGGGTAGGGGGCAGCATTCTGCATTTTGGATGAAAAGCGTGCCCAAATTAAACTGCCTGCTACTCAGGCCCAGAAGATAGGATTTGCATATAAGTGGTAGATTTGGATAGAAAACACTCTAAAGTTTACAAAACTGTTAAAATAGTGTCTGTGGGTATAACAGAACTGATTTGGCAGGCGAAAACCTGAAAAAAATCCATCCAGGAAGTAGGATTTTGTATTCAATGCCATTACAGTATCCATTGACTTAGGACACAAATTGCAGTTCCTATGCCTCCCTCTAGATGTCAACAGTCTTTAGAAATTGTTTCAGGCTTGTATTCTGAAAAATGAGGGAGTAAGAGCAGTCTGAATGAGTGGACCCTGCAGTGTCACAGAGCTTTTTCATGGGCGCGACCGAGAGAGTGCCTTTCTTGTTTACCTTTTATATTGACAACGTTATTGTCCGGTTGAAATATTATTGATTATTTAGGCTAAAAACATCAGGAGGATTGAATATAAACATAATTTCAAGCCCTGACACATCTGACGAGCGTCAGAGCTGGTATAGTAGGATTCAATCTTAATCCTGTATTGGCTCTTTGCTTGTTTCATGGTGTTGCAGGATTTCTTATAAGAGTTTGGATTAGTGTCCCACTCCTTGAAAGCGGCAGCTCTAGCCTTTAGTTTGATGCGGATGTTGCCTGTAATACATGGCTTCTGGTTGGGATATGTACGTACGGTCACTGTGGGGACAACATCATCGATGTACTTATTGATGAAGCCGATGACCGGTGGTATACTCCTCAATGCCATTCGATGAATCCCAGATCATATTCCAGTCTGTGCTAGCTTTGCACACTCTTGCCATTTTCTCAATCAGCTTCATGAGTAGTCACTTGGAATGCATTTCAATTAACAGGTGTGCCTTGTTAATGAGTTGGACCGCAGAGTGAAAGAAAAGCAGCCAACAAGTGCTCAGCATATGTGGGACCTTCAAGACTGTTGGAAAAGCATTCCAGGTGAAGCTGGTTGAGAGAATGCCAAGAGTGTGCAAAGTTGTCAAGGTAAATGGTGGTTACTTTGAAGAATCTAAAATATTAAATATATTTTGATTTGTTTAACATTTTTTTTGGTTGCTACATGATTACATATGTGTTATTTCATAGTTTTGATGTCTTCATTATTATTCTATATTGTAGAACATTTGTAATATTAAGAAAATTAGTGAATGAGTAGGTGTGTCCAAACCTTTGACTGGTACTGTTAATGTTTTGTGTGGATGAAAATTATATTTAACTATTCATAGATCTGATTTATTTTGGTTCAACGTATGATGCTACTTTTATGTGGAAGTGGGGTTTGTGGGTGCGCTCGTCTCTGTGCCTGTCGGGGCGGCCGGCCGGGCGGGGTCTTTCTCATCCTTGGAAAATCCCTTTGGACCCAGGGGGCAGGGGCCTCAGCCGACCAACGGCTCGAGGCGGGTGGGGTCGAGCGCACCTATGGTCAACAGTAGTCGATTGTACGAGTCTATTCTGTTTGGATTTTTATATTGATTGGGTGTCTGTCCGCTCTCAGGATAAAGGTTCCAAAGACCCCGCTATTTTGTTTTTTTTACTCCCCATGAATGGTTCAATGTTTTTTTATGTTGGAGCTGAGAGCTCAGAGGGATAAAATTACTCGAGCAGTTGGACGACAATCATAATATGGCCCGAATAATTAAGGTTGATAGATTAATGAGCCACTATAGACTCGCCCTGACTTTGACTGGGATTCAAATATTGAGAGGTTGTTCTGTTTGACTTTGCTGAATATAATAGGAAGCAGAATGGGATTTGTTCTGACATTCGATTAAGAAGCCAGCTGTCATGAACAAATCCCTCTTCTTTCTTAAGTCTATTGTGTTCTTATTAAACTAGGAGCTTGTTTAATTAATGGAAGTTTGTAATCATGAATTTTCTTTTCTCCTTCCCAGCGCACTATTACTATTATTATGACTTTATCATTAGTATTATTAGGTTATAATAAATAATTTAATATGAATTGAATGCAAAATTGAATGCAGTTTTAATTGCATTGATATCTACTTCCATTTGGGTAAAGGCCTCATTGGAAGGTAGACGGTACCAGGGTAGCTAATGGTAAAATCTTAACATTTATTTGGACCAATGATGAAGATGCTCATAGGAGACGATGACCTAGACCACGTTATATTTATTTTCAGAAGCAGAAGTGTTTATATTTTATGTAATGTTGGATGTATAAGGTTGGTTTTTCTTTATCTTAATGTTGGCCAAATATGTTAAAAATGATCAGACAGGTTTTATTGCTCTTTCATTGCTTGTTGCGGATTCTATAACAACAGCAAACCCCCATGATTTTAAAGATACCTACTATTCTTTTGAAAGGAATTCATTCATCTTAAAAGAGAAAAGGAACAGATTGCTCTCCTACAGGACAGACATCTGACTGACTTGGAACATTAGAAATTAAAGTGAGACTGTATAGGCAAAGTGTTTTACTAATCCTATAATTCTAAAAGCAGAGGGGCTGTCATTCTTATTATGAAAAAACAACATTATATCCAGGCAGTATCACAACCGGCTGTGATTGGGAGTCCCCATAGGGCGGCGCACAATTGGCCCAGTGTCGTCCGGGTTTGGCTGGGGTAGGCCGTCATTGTAAATAAGAATTTGTTCTTAACTGACTTGCCTAGTTAAATAAATAAAATATTAAAAATATCTCCATATGCAATGATATTTTGCTATTCATTTCTAACCCAGAAACCTTTATTCCCATTCTTATTGACTCAATTAAGAGGTTTAGCTCCTTTTTCTGACTACAAAATGTATTTTTCTAAATCAGAAGCTATGCCCCTAGGGAGCGTGAGTGACAACACTTTGTGGTCCTTCTGTGGCTCAGTTGGTAGAGCATGGCGCTTGTAACGCCAGGGTAGTGGGTTCGATTCCCGGGACCACCCATACGTAGAATGTATGCACACATGACTGTAAGTCGCTTTGGATAAAAGCGTCAGCTAAATGGCATATATTATATTATTATTATTATATTATTATTTGTCAATTTGAACGGAAACTCATTCAATTTTTCTTGTTGAATAAACTTCACAATCTGTCTAATAGCAGCTAACCTGTCTAACAGCAGCTAACCTGTCTAACAGCAGCTTTGCACCTGTACTTGGGGTTAATGAAGACCTAGATAGGTGGATGGACCTGCCATCATAATGGATGGGTAGAATTAATCTGATTTAAAATGAAGGTTTTCACCAGACTTTTGTTTCTCCAGACGATGCCATTATATATAATTTAAAAAATCATTTTAATGAACTAAATAAATACCTCTCAGATTTTATATGGCACAGCACAGAAAAATAACACAAATTAGTAGTGCAGCTGCCGTATAATTTAGGAGGCCTGGCACTACCTAATTTGCTATTTTATAACTGGGCATGTCGTGCTCGCATAACTACAGAATGGCTCAGGATGAACATTGCTCTAATTGGGTCAGTAATGACTCCTGTTTCACATCTCCATACTCATTAATCAGTGTTATGACTGGTGATAGAAACTCAGTCAGCACAGAAGTGAAACATAACCCGATTTTTAACAGCACCTATAAGATCTGGAGAGAGATTTGCAAACACCTTGGGAGAAAGGATTACTTTTCTGTTCTGACTCCCCTTATAAATAACAAGGTAATTCCTCCTGGTATCTCTGATAGCATTTTCCACCTCTGGTACCAGAAAGGAAGAGATGCAGTGTAAGATTATGCAAAGGGTTCATAGGACTCCCATCATATGTAATAAATTGAAAGCAGAATTCTCTGATACCAGTTGTAAGTGTAAGAAGGAAAATGCGCTCATGGCCATCTTTTTGGATTTTCCCATTAATTAAGATGTTCTGAGAAAATGTCAAAACAAAGCTGGAGGGCATGTTCATATAAGAATGGACCAATGGCTATTCTTACTACAGCCACACATTTTGTGACATTCAAATTATGAATTGTATGTAACAAAAATGTTAATGAAATGAGTGAGAAAATATGATTAAAGCAATGAAAAATGAAGAGCAGAGAACTGAAAGGGAATGTGTAAAACTTATTGTTTTTGTATGTTTTTGTATTTGTTTTGGTGTTTGCTGGTTATGATATGTTTCATTTTGTAATTGAAATATATCTACCTACATATGTAAACATTTGTTTGACGTTGACCTGAAACAAGTAACATTAAATAATAATAATTACAACAACAACAAAATTATATATACAGTTGAAGTCGGAAATTTACATACACCTTAGCCAATTACATTTAAGCTCAGTTTTTCACAATTTCTGACATTTAATCCTAGTAAAAATTCCCTGTCTTAGGTCAGTTAGGATCACCACTTTATTTTAAGAATGTGAAATGTCCGAATAATAGTAGAGAGAATGATTTATTTCAGCTTTTATTTCTTTCATCACATTCCCAGTGAGTCAGAAGTTTACATACTGTACACTCAATTAGTATTTGGTAGCATTGCCTTTAAATTGTTTAACTTAGGTCAAATGTTTCGAGTAGCCTTCCACAAGCTTCCCACAATAAGTTGGGGGAATTTTGGCCCATTCCTCCTGACAGAGCTGGTGTAACTGAGTCAGGTTTGTAGGCCTCCTTGCTTGCACACGCTTTTTCAGTTCTGCCCACACTTTTTCTATGGGATTGAAGTCAGGGCTTTACCTTGACTTTGTTGTCCTTAGGCCATTTTTCCACAACTTTGGAAGTATGTTTGGGGTTGTTGTCCATTTGGAAGACACATTTGCGACCAATCTTTAACTTCCTGACTGATGTCTTGAGATATTGCTTCAATATATCCACATAATTTTCCTACCTCATGATGCCATCTATTTTGTAAAGTGCACCAGTCCCTCCTGCAGCAAAGCACCCCGACAACATGATGCTGCCAACCCCATGCTTCACGGTTGGGATGGAGTTCTTCGGCTTGCAAGCCTCCCCCTTTTCCTACGAACATAACAATGGTCATTATGGCCAAACAGTTCTATTTTTGTTTCATCAGACCAGAGGACATTTCTCCAAAAAGTGGGATCATTGTCCCCATGTGCAGTTGCAAACCGTGGTCTGGCTTTTTTACGGCGGCTTTGGAGCAGTGGCTTCTTCCTTGCTGAGCGGCCTTTCAGGTTGTGTCGATATAGGATTTGTTTTACTGTGGATAAAGACACTTTTGTACCTGTTTCCTCCAGCATCTTCACATGGTCCTTTGCTGTTGTTCTGGGATTGATTTGCACTTTTCGCAAGTACGTTCATCTCTAGGAGACAGAACGCGTCTCCTACCTGAGCGGTATGACGGCTGCGTGGTCCTGTGTTATTTACACTTGCATACTATTGTTTGTACAGATGAACGTGGTACCTTCAGGCGTTTGGAATTTGCTCCCAAGGATGAACCAGACTTGTGGAGGTCTACAAAAAAAAATTGAGGTCTTGGCTGATTTCTTTTGATTTTCCCATGATGTCAAGCAAAGAGGCACTGAGTTTGAAGGTAGGCCTTGAAATACATCCACAGGTACACCTCCAATTGACTCAAATTATGTCAACATGTCTATCAGAAGCTCCTAAAGCCATTACATCATTTTCTGGAATTTTTCAAGCTGTTTAAAGGCACAGGAATTGTGATACAGTGAAATTATAAGTGAAATATTCTCTGCAAACAATTGTTGGAAAAATGACTTGTGTCATTCACAAAGTAGACCAACTTGCCAAAACTATAGTTTGTTAACAAGAAATTTGTGGAGTGGTTGAAAAACGAGTTTTAATGACTCCAGCCTAAGTGTATGTAAACTTCCGACTTCAACTGTATATATCTATAAAAGAATACCTCATGATAAGCTATAGACCATATTATTTACCAAGAGTTTAACTTTATTATTCTTTTCCTTCATAGTCTCTTCTGCCTTAGTGAAGCAAAATGCTAGGATTACCCTGACTGGTCTCTGCCTGGGGCCTCCAAATCAGTCCGCCCCTAAACTCAGGCATTGTCTCTGCAACACACATTGTCCCCTCTCTTAATGACTGTGTGTGTGTGTGTGTGTGTGTGTGTGTGTGTGTGTGTGTGTGTGTGTGTGTGTGTGTGTGTGTGTGTGTGTGTGTGTGTGTGTGTGTGTGTGTGTGTGTGTGTGTGTGTGTGTGTGTGTGTGTGTGTGTGTGTGTGTACGATTCCAGGGGAGAGAATACAATAGGCTCGTAATACTGTCATCCAGAAGTAATGTAATATGGAACCTTTTCTTTGTGTCTGATGAATCGCAATGTTAGTCACTGGGAAGTAAAAAAAAATGAAGAAAGATTGGATTTCAAACCTAGTATAAGAAATGAAACACAGAAACTTGCCAGTTAGGCTGGGCTGAAGCTGAAAAAGAAAGTAAATTAATATGGGCATCACAGGACCTAACTTCGCACATGCTCTACCAAGGTTTTCCAGCAACGTAGTGTAATACATATAAAACGTATAAGCACAGTAGGTTGGTGGCACCTTAATTGGGGAGCAAAGGCAGGTGATAATGGCTGGAGTGGAGTAAATGTAGAGTAAATGTAATTTCCATGTGTTTGATGCCATTCCATTCGCTCCGTTCCAACCATTAGTATGAGCCGTCCTCCCCTCAGCAGCCTCTACTGCATATAAGGGTGGTTTTCCGTACACAGACTTAGCCCATTTCTAAACTAACAAACAGTAGAGATTGTACCTTGGAAGTGCTTCTTAGTCCAGGGAAATTGGCCCATAGAGAGGCACTTGTTATTGATAAGTCACTAGATAAGTAGCTACACAGTACACTCTTTATTAAAAAATACAAAAATTTAAAAAAAGATTTTTAAGAACCTAAAAGGAAAATCCTTTTTGGTTCCTTTTCCACATATGGTTCTACAGTGCCTTGCAAAAGTTTTCACCCCCCTTGGCGTTTTTCCAATTTTGTTGCATTACAACCTGTAATTTAAATAGATTTTTATTTGGATTTATGTAATGGACATACACAAAATAGTCAAAATTGGTGAAGTGAAATTTAAAAAAGTATTGTTTCAAAAGATTCTAAACAATTAAATACGGAAAAGTGGTGTCTGCATATGTATTTACCTAAATAAGATCTGGTGCAACCAATTACCTGTAGAAGTCACATAATTAGTTAGATTGCACACAGGTTGGCTTTATTTAAGTGTCACATGAGCTGTCACATGACCTCTATATATACACCTGTTCTGACAGTCACCAGTCTCCAACACCGCTAAGCACGGGGCACCACCAAGCAAGCGGCATCATGAAGACCAAGGACCTCTCCAAACAGGCCAGGGACAAAGTTGTGGAGAAGTACAGATCAGGGTTGGGTTATAAAAAAACTTATCAGAAACTTTGAACATCCCACGGAGCACCATTAAATCCATTATTAAAAAATGGAAAGAACAAACCTGCCAAGAGAGGGCTGCCTACCAAACCTCACGGACCAGGCAAGGAGGGCATTAATCAGAGAGGCAACAAAGAGACCAATGATAATTCAATCTCCGCTGTGGAGCTCCTTCAGGGTTATCTGTCTATAGGACCGCATTAAGTCATACACTCCACAGAGCTGGGCTTTATGGAAGAGTGGCCAGAAAAAAATAAGCAAACACGTACAGTGTTTGTCAAAAGGCATGTGGGAGACTCTCCAAACATATGGAAGATTGTACTCTGATGACAATTGAGCTTTTTGGCCATCAAGGAAAAGCTATGTCTGGCACAAACCCAACACCTCTCATCCCCCCCGAGAACACCATCCCGACAGTGAAGCATGGTGATAGCTGCATCATGCTGTGGGGATGTATTTCATCGGCAGGGATGGTAAAACTGGTCAGAATTGAAGGAATGATGGATGGCGCTAAATTCAGGGAAATTCTTGAGGGAAACCTGTTTCAGTCTTCTAGAGATTTCAGACTGGGACAGAGGTTCACCTTCCATCAGGACATTGACCCTAAGCATACTGCTAAAGCAACACTTGAGTGGTTTAAGGAGAAACATTTAAATGTGTTGGAATGGCCTAGTCAAAGCCCAGACCTCAATCCAATTGAGAATCTGTGGTATGTTTCAAAGATTGCTGTACACCAGCGGAACCCATCCAACTTGAAGGGGAAGGAGCAGTTTTGCCTTGAAGAATGGACACAAATCCCAGTGGCTAGATGTGCCAAACTAGGGTGGGGGGTGAATAGTTATACACGCTCAAGTTTTCAGTTGTTTTGTATAATTTCTTGTTTGTTTCACAATAAAAAGTATTTTGCATCTTCAAAGTGGTAGGCATGTTGTGTACCTCAAATGATACCAACCCCCCCAAAAAATCTATTTTAATTCCAGGTTGTAAGGCAACAAAATAGGAAAAATGCAAAGGGGGGTGAATACTTTTCCAAGCAACTGTACATGAAAACCAAAAGGATTGTACCAGGTACAAATAAGGGTTCTTTTATGGGACAGCCCAGAAATGTTTTCTATGAGTGTACAGTTATTGTTGATAATTAAGTGTGTGAGTGCTCAGCCACAGTTGCAGATAATAATCTTCTTAATACAACTTAAACAAAATATACTAGCTGCTAGTACCTTCACGGGGTGAAGAAATCAGATATTTCTTGTCCACAAGTCTTCTCTTTCCATGAATCAGGATAGGAATGTTGATCTAGCAACAGATTCCCCCTGTCCATGTGATGTTATTAGTTGTGAACAAAAGGCTAAACTGATCCTGAAAGAATTACCACACTGGGGGAACATTTCCAGTTCAAAAAGGTTCCTTGAGGAACCCCTCTGAAAACGGTCTTTGATGAATCCCTCTTGTGAAAGTATTATTTTTACCTTTTTAATAATATCTTGTAGAGGTGGCAGCCTATCAGAAGATTGGAGGTGTGGCTTTCATATATGTATTTTTGGCCACCCGTTAGAGTAAATGTCATTTCTGTTCATCATGTTTAAGTTTGTACACTGCAAATTAAAACCTTCCTTAAATATGTACGCATATTACATATTCCAATATAATATTAATAATACTAACATTACTGATTACATATAGTAATAAAGTGGTAACTATTCCAACTTAGTTTGTTTTGCACAGGCTTTTGAGGAACTCAGTGTTCAACCTTAACATGTGATGACAATACGACAGAGCAGATGAACCGGAATGACATTTACTCCACAGGTGGCCTAAAAATATACATCTGAAAGCCACTTTCGTTTTGAATTTGAATGTTCTGGCATGTCTGCCTACAGGCCATTTGTTGGGATAGTTGTCTGTCTGAAAAGGACCCTCCCCGGGAACATTTAGTTTTTCCCATTTAGAATTTACCAAGACAGTCTGGGTGGGATCATGACCCTGGGCACTGCGGTTACCTGTTGGTCGGGTTTCCGAGACTAAGCCCAGCCGTCACACTCTTTATCATTGAGTCTGTGCCTCTGGAAAGTTTTTTTTTTTTAGGACTATCATTTTCTCCACCAGGCTCGATGGATGTCATATGGTACAATCTGTTTGTCTCCCCTCTTTCCGTAGGCCTAGGCTATTGGTTACACTCAAGACAAGATTGTTTATAATTATCTAAGTTTGTCTGTGTCATTTTGTTAATTTTTGTGGTATTAAAAAATATTCTACTTGTCTCCATGTAATGTGTTTAGAAAAGCCCCGAATGTGCCTCTATTCAGAATGGTCTTTTTAAATTTGTGAGTTCGATGAACTTTTAAGTCGTGAGTTAAATTAACATATTAGGCTGCAGTGACTAGGACTACTATTACCGAATGTAGGCTAGAGAGCCTGCGCTTCCCGACAGAGATCATTGCGGCGTGGCCACATGTTTCATGCTGCGGGCGGAGCAGGTCGCTCAGACAGACAACCATTTTTGTCCAGCTGATTATTTGGAAATTGTATTCTTTCTGCTTTGTATGCTGTAGCCTAGGTCAACTAATTGTATTAACCTTTCTAGGGCAGGCGGAACCCCTCGACATCATTCCGCTGAAAAGTCAGCGCGCAAAATTCAAAAATATTTCTTCAAATTGCTGGGACCATGGCTGGCAAGCGAGCTGCTTCACATATGTCTAAAATAGCATAGTGCATACCTGTAGCCTAGACCTCCTTATGACATTAGGAATGTTATTTTATTGTTCCTCTGTAAATGCGATGATAGATGCATGCAATCATTTATTATAAAGGTGAACTTTGACTCCCACCAACCATAGAAATAGAATTCCAAACATTGTGCAGTAAAAAAATCTTAACTTTAATAATATAAATATTACGTAACACATAATGCATTCAGGAGAAGAAGTTAATTACAAAGTGGCTTCAATATGGGTTATATACATAATAAGTGCTACTTGAAGTCACTATCCATTTCTGAGACGACAAGGCATTTTGGGACCCTGCTTGGGCTAACTGCTATAGACACTCAGACAAAGCAACAACAAAAAATCAGGAAAAATGTCATTGGATGCATTTGCACCATCATTACGATTTTGTTGGTGTTGGTACGGCCCATTATTTGATGGTTTAAGAAAGTTACATTTAGGCTATTCCTTTTTCTTCCTCTTCATCCTCAAACACCTCCTCCTCAGTGGTGGCATCCTGGTACTGCTGGTACTCAGACACCAGGTCATTCATGTTGCTCTCGGCCTCAGTGAACTCCATCTCGTCCATTCCCTCTCCCGTGTACCAGTGCAGGAAGGCCTTGCGACGGAACATAGCGGTGAACTGCTCAGAGAGACGCTTGAACAGCTCCTGGATGGCTGTATTGTTACCTATGAAGGTGGCGGACAGCTTGAGTCCAGGGGGTGGGATATTACAGACCGCTGTCTTAATGTTGTTGGGGATCCAGTCCACAAAGTAGCTGCTGTTCTTGTTCTGAATGGCCAGCATCTGCTCGTCCACCTCCCTCATAGACATGTGACCCCGGAACACCATCGCCGCAGTGAGGTAGCGCCCGTTACGCGGGTCGCAGGCTGCCATCATGTTCTTGGCGTCGAACGCCTGCTGGGTGAGTTCAGGCACGGTGAGGGCACGGTACTGCAGGCCCCCCCTGTTAGTGAGCGGGGCGAAGCCCAGTATGAAGAAGTGCAGGCGGGGGAAGGGTACCATGTTGACGGCCAGCTTGCGGAGGTCGGCGTTGAGCTGGCCTGGGAAGCGAAGGCATGTGGTCACCCCGCTCATGGTGACCGACACCAAGTGGTTGAGGTCTCCGTAGGTGGGTGTGGGGAGCTTGAGCTTGCGGAAGCAGATGTCGTAGATCGCCTCATTGTCGATGCAGAAAGTTTCGTCTGTGTTCTCTAGAAGCTGGTGAACAGAGAGGGTGGCGTTGTAGGGCTCCACCACCGTGTCCGACACCTTAGGGGAGGGGACCACGCTGAAGGTGGCCATCATACGGTCGGGGTACTCCTCCTGGATCTTGTTGATGAGTAGGGTCCCCATGCCAGAGCCTGTGCCCCCGCCCAGGGAGTGGGTAAGCTGGAAGCCCTGGAGACAGTCACAGTTATCTGCCTCCTTCCTCACCACGTCCATCACTGCTTCCACTAGCTCTGCTCCCTCTGTGTAGTGGCCCTTAGCCCAGTTGTTACCAGCTCCACTCTGACCTAGAGCATGGGGGGAGATAAGGTAGTTTGTTGTAAGGATAACTTAAGCTGGTTTATGGATGATTTAGGCAGCTATTAATGTACACAGTGAGCAAAATTGGTTTGGTGACATCATCACAAAGCAGAGACCCCCACTGACCGAAGATGAAATTGTCCGGTTTAAAGAGGTGTCCTATGTGTCCGCAGCGCACACTATCCATTGTTCCTGGCTCCAGGTCCACTAGGATGGCTCTGGGGACATACTTGGAGACTGGGGCGAGACAATCACACAGAGACACATGATTAAGGGAATGGACTGGATAAATGCGCACATTTGCTGCACGTAGTTCCCTAATACATTTGAGTACGCAATGAGAATTACTTTGATCACTGTTACTGCACTAAAACATTTTATTAATACACTAATGTAAATACACAAGGGATGTTTACAGGGATTGACATAGAATGTTGACTCCTGTATTAAAGACACAGAGAGAGAGACTCACACGAGGATTCATTGAAGTAGACACTGATCTTGTCCAGCTGAAGGTCTGAGTCGCCCACATAGTCCCCAGTGCAGTTGATTCCATGCTCCTCACTAATCACCTCCCAGAACTAGACAGAGAGCACAGTCAAATCTAACCAAACACCTCTGAAAAAGTCAATGATATTGATGATAGAAAGAAGGAGAACAAGACAGTGATAGAGAGAGAGAAGGGGGGGGACTGAGTACTGAATTTGAATCTCTTTATATTATACATCACCTTTGCGCCGATCTGGTTGCCACACTGGCCAGCTTGAATGTAAACGATTTCTCGCATCCTTTCCTTTGTGCAATGTGTATTTATCCTCTTGCAGATGTCAGAGAGCCCTGATCCCAGTCTCACACCAAGGTGAAGTGTTTGGGATGTGTTGAATGGACTGTTGACCGGACAATTTATCTTGCATTTCTATTGGACGCCTGTGGGTTTGGCGTGTAGGACTGAGTGGGGTTGCATCCTGGAGCACGGCACGGACTTTAAAATCTATTGGTCTGCATTGTACTCACACAGAGCCTAGTGAGGGATTAGTAGTTAGCACCTGCAGAAGTATCGAACCAGAACCACTGCTAGCTACCCCTCAACTGAACATTGTATACATAGTTCTCGTAGTCCTCTGTGACCCCTCGCAGTGTTAGCGACAGCTGCTAAATTCTGTGTTTGATTCTCAGTGTGTGTAAGCCTCCAACGCTAATTAGCCACACAGTATGGGTTAGCCCGCTAACTTCCTGTCCTGCGAGAAATACAGCTGGATAAATGAGTGCTTTAGCAGGGGCCACCCTTTTCCCTATTTGGTGATCTACATGGGTCCTGGTCAAAAGTAGAGCACTATCAAGGGAATAGGGTGCCGTTTGGTATGCAGATGCTGTATGAAGCAGGCCCTAGGTACATAGGTTACTGCTGAAGCACTTTCAATAAATTAGAGGGAAAATGTAATATTTTGTAATGTTCTTCACTTTAGGTCATAATGTGGATCTGACAGGGATCACTCATAGTCAGATTTATGCATGTTCCAAGGAGGTAGGGGTAACGATGACAAATCCTAAATGGATCCCTCATCAAATTACATTTTATTTGTCACATGCGGCAAATTAACAACCTTACCGTGAAATGCTTACTTACGAGCCCTTCCCAACTAAACAATTAAAATAACACGAGAAATAAAATACACAAGAATAAAGCTATTTATAGAGAGTACCAGTACTATATCAATGTGCAGGGGTACAAGGTGTTTGAGGTACACACTTTTTTACAGTACCAGTCAAAGGTTTGGACACACTCATTCCAGTGTTTTTCTTTATTTTTACTTTTTTCTACATTGTAGAATAATCAAACCTATGAAATAACACATATGGAATCATGTAGTAACCAAAAAAGTGTTAAAACAAATCAAAATATATTTGGGATTTTAAATTCTTCAAAGTAGCCACCCTTTGCCTTGATGACAGCTTTGCACACTCTTGGCATTCTCTCAACCAGCTTCACCTGGAATGCTTTTCCAACTGTCTTGAAGGAGTGGAAACGTGTACTTACTGTGAATCTTTAGATGAATGCACAAACTGTAAGTCACTCTGGATAAGAGTGTCTGCTGAATGACTAAAATGTCAAATGTAATGACTAAAGTTTAAAATAATCCTGCTGTGTTAACACAACCTAACACATATCTTTATGAGATCCATCCCTGTGTGTTTGATATTTTTCCTTTCCTACCACATATGATCAATGGAGAGTTCTAAAAGATCCTGTTCTGTTAAAACGGTACCCTTGGATCCTCTATTCAGTGCACATTTATTATTATTAATGTTGTTTTCCCCTCAACTGCCAGTCATCCCACTTTTCTAAGAATGTGTTATCACTAATCACATAGCTAATCTTGGGTTCACTTGGGGATTGCAGTGGTATGATTCCAAAAAAAATTGTTTTAGGAAAAAAATTACTTTATTCTCCAGAAAAGTCATTTAAAATCATACCCAAACCATGTGCAGGCGAGCCGCCACGCCCTGAACTCAAACAAAACAAGCATTTTAAATGTTCTTGTTTTGCTCTGCTAATATGGAGTTAAAACCTGTGCACAAAACCTGCCTTAAGGACCATTTTTAATTTACAGAACAAGGTAGGCCTACATGGAGGAATATTGGGGAGTGACATGGTTTAAACATTATTTCAGTCTAGGGGAGGGTTTTGTGTTTTTATTTCAGTCTAGGGGAGGGTTTCGTGTTTTCATTTCAGTCTAGGGGAGGGTTTCGTGTTTTCATTTCAGTCTAGGGGAGCGTTTAGTGTTTTTATTTCAGTCCAGGGGAGGGTTTAGTGTTTTCATTTCAGTCCAGGGGAGGGTTTGTAATTGATAAGTTAAATATTTCCAAATGTTTTAGAATGATTTGCTAATTATTATATCTCTATGTTCCTGATGCCGACCCTAATCACTATGTCTGGTCATTAGTATATCATAGCCTCTCAACTGGAGAACTAATTAGAGCAGATGCTATACTGCTGAGTCAGGTTCACACACACGCACCCACAGGCACACCCACAGGCACACGCACCCACAGGCACAGGCACACGCACCCACAGGCACGCATGTACTTTAATAAATTATTATTAATTCTTAACTTTCTCTCTCTCGCTCTCTCTCATCCCTCCTGTCCTCAATCTCCCCCCAGGTCTGTTGGGCTGCAGACGTTTCCAGTCCTCAGTAGTGAACTACAGTACTCTGCTACTAGAGGAGGACAAGGGTCTTCTCTATGTGGGGGCCCGGGGGGCCGCGTTCTCTCTCAACGCCACAGACATCTCAGACAGCACAGCTCGCACTGTAAGAGAGAGAGCGAGATTGTGCATACTTGTGATTTCAGGGAACTTACAGTAGAGGATTTAGGATCTTACCACTCCCACTATTTTATACAAAACATCTTTATGCAAGGTTTATTTATTTATTGCAAGGTAAACAACCCCACCTTGAGTCATTGGCTAGGTCCTAATTATCACTCCTTCCTCCCAAAGTGTGCACTTGTTCACTTTCCTCCAATGATTTGAAAGACATGACTGATATAA